>NC_081297.1:116042864-116667864 GCF_030435805.1 Mustela lutreola
TGATTGGTGTGAGGTGATATCTCATTGTGGTTTTGATTTGTATTTCCCTGATGCCGAGTGATATGGAGCACTTTTTCATGTGTCTGTTGGCCATCTGGATGTCTTCTTTGCAGAAATGTCTGTTCATGTCCTCTGCCCATTTCTTGATTGGATTATTTGTTCTTTGGGTGTTGAGTTTGCTAAGTTCTTTATAGATTCTGGACACTAGTCCTTTATCTGATATGTCGTTTGCAAATATCTTCTCCCATTCTGTCAGTTGTCTTTTGATTTTGTTAACTGTTTCCTTTGCTGTGCAAAAGCTTTTGATCTTGATGAAATCCCAATAGTTCATTCTTTCCCTTGCTTCCCTTGCCTTTTGCGTTGTTCCTAGGAAGATGTTGCTGCGGCAGAGGTCGAAGAGGTTGCTGCCCGTGTTCTCCTCAAGGATATTGATGGATTCCTTTTGCACATTGAGGTCCTTCATCCATTTTGAGTCTATTTTTGTGTGTGGTGTAAGGAAATGGTCCAATTTCATTTTTCTGCATGCGGCTGTCCAATTTTCCCAGCACATTTATTGAAGAGGCTGTCTTTTTTCCATTGGACATTCTTTCCTGCTTTGTCGAAGATTAGTTGACCATAGATTTGAGGGTCTATTTCTGGGCTCTCTATTCTGTTCCATTGATCTATGGGTCTGTTTTTGTGCCAGTACCATGCTGTCTTGATGATGACAGCTTTGTAATAGAGCTTGAAGTCCGGAATTGTGATGCCACCAACGTTGGCTTTCTTTTTCAATATCCCTTTGGCTATTCGAGGTCTTTTCTGTTTCCATATAAATTTTAGCATTATTTGTTCCATTTCTTTGAAAAAGATGGATGGTACTTTGATAGGAATTGCATTAAATGTGTAGATTGCTTTAGGTAGCATAGACATTTTCACAATATTTATTCTCCCAATCCAGGAGCATGGAACATTTTTCCATTTCTTTGTGTCTTCCTCAATTTCTTTCATGAGTACTTTATAGTTTTCTGAGTATAGATTCTGTGTCTCTTTGGTTAGGTTTATTCCTAGGTATCTTATGGTTTTGGATGCAATTGTAAATGGGATTGACTCCTTAATATCTCTTTCTTCTGTCTTGCTGTTGGTGTAGAGAAATGCAACTGATTTCTGTGCATTGATTTTATATCCTGACACTTTACTGAATTCCTGTATAAGTTCTAGAAGTTTTGGAGTGGAGTCTTTTGGGTTTTCCACATACAGTATCATATCATCTGTGAAGAGTGATAATTCGACTTCTTCTTTGCCGATTTGGATGCCTTTAATTTCCTTTTGTTGTCTGATTGCTGAGGCTAGGACCTCTAGTACTATGTTGAATAGCAGTGGTGATAATGGACATCCCTGCCGTGTTCCTGACCTTAGCGGAAAAGCTTTCAGTTTTTCTCCATTGAGAATGATATTTGCGGTGGGTTTTTCATAGATGGCTTTGATGATATTGAGGTATGTGCCCTCTATCCCTACACTTTGAAGAGTTTGGATCAGGAAGGGATGCTGTACTTTGTCAAATGCTTTTTCAGCATCTAATGAGAGTATCATATGGTTCTTGTTCTTTCTTTTATTGATGTGTTGTATCACATTGACTGATTTGCGGATGTTGAACCAACCTTGCAGCCCTGGAATAAATCCCACTTGGTCGTGGTGAATAATCTTTTTAATGTACTGTTGAATCCTATTGGCTAGTATTTTGTTGAGTATTTTCGCATCTGTGTTCATCAAGGATATCGGTCTATAGCTCTCTTTTTTGGTGGGATCCTTGTCTGGTTTTGGGATCAAGGTGATGCTGGCCTCATAAAATGAGTTTGGAAGTTTTCCTTCCATTTCTATTTTTTGGAACAGTTTTAGGAGAATAGGAATTAGTTCTTCTTTAAATGTTTGGTAGAATTCCCCCGGGAAGCCGTCTGGCCCTGGGCTTTTGTTTGTTTGGAGATTTTTAATGACTGTTTCAATTTCCTTACTGGTTATGGGTCTGTTCAGGCTTTCTATTTCTTCCTGGTTCAGTTGTGGTAGTTTATATGTTTCTAGGAATGCATCCATTTCTTCCAGATTGTCAAATTTATTGCCGTAGAGTTGCTCATAGTATGTTCTTATAATAGTTTGTATTTCTTTAGTGTTAGTTGTGATCTCTCCTCTTTCATTCATGATTTTATTTATTTGGGTCCTTTCTTTTTTCTTTTTGATAAGTCAGGCCAGGGGTTTATCAATTTTATTAATTCTTTCAAAGAACCAGCTCCTAGTTTCGTTGATTTGTTCTATTGTTTTTTTGGTTTCTATTTCATTGATTTCTGCTCTGATCTTTATGATTTCTCTTCTCCTGCTGGGCTTAGGTTTTCTTTCTTGTTCTTTCTCCAGCTCCTTTAGGTGTAGGGTTAGGTTGTGTACCTGAGACCTTTCTTGTTTCTTGAGAAAGGCTTGTACCGCTATATATTTTCCTCTCAGGACTGCCTTTGTTGTGTCCCACAGATTTTGAACCGTTGTATTTTCATTATCATTTGTTTCCATGATTCTTTTCAATTCTTCTTTAATTTCCCGGTTGACCCATTCATTCTTTAGAAGGATACTGTTTAGTCTCCATGTATTTGGGTTCTTTCCAAACTTCCTTTTGTGGTTGAGTTCTAGCTTTAGAGCATTGTGGTCTGAAAATATTCAGGGAATGATCCCAATCTTTTGATACCGGTTGAGTCCTGATTTAGGACCAAGGATGTGATCTATTCTGGAGAATGTTCCATGTGCACTAGAGAAGAATGTGTATTCTGTTGCTTTGGGATGAAATATTCTGAATATATCTGTGATGTCCATCTGGTCCAGTGTGTCGTTTAAGGCCTTTATTTCCTTGCTGATCTTTTGCTTGGATGACCTGTCCATTTCAGTGAGGGGAGTGTTAAAGTCCCCTACTATTATTGTATTATTGTTGATGTGTTTCTTTGATTTTGTTATTAATTGGTTTATATAGTTGGCTGCTCCCACGTTGGGGGCATAGATATTTAAAATTGTTAAATCTTCTTGTTGGACTGACCCTTTGAGTATGATATAGTGTCCTTCCTCATCTCTTATTATAGTCTTTGGCTTAAAATCTAATTGATCTGATATAAGGATTGCCACTCCTGCTTTCTTCTGATGTCCATTAGAATGGTAAATTCTTTTCCACCCCCTCACTTTAAATCTGGAGGTGTCTTCGGGCTTAAAATGAGTTTCTTGGAGGCAACATATAGATGGGTTTTGTTTTTTTATCCATTCTGATACCCTGTGTCTTTTGACAGGGGCATTTAGCCCATTCACATTCAGGGTAACTATTGAGAGATATGAATTTAGTGCCATTGTATTGCCTGTAAGGTGACTGTTACTGTATATGGTCTCTGTTCCTTTCTGATCTACCACTTGTAGGCTCTCTCTTTGCTTAGAGGATCCCTTTCAATATTTCCTGTAGAGCTGGTTTGGTATTTGCAAATTCTTTCAGTTTTTGTTTGTCCTGGAAGCTTTTAATCTCTCCTTCTATTTTCAATGATAGCCTAGCTGGATATAGTATTCTTGGCTGCATGTTTTTCTCGTTTAGTGCTCTGAAAATATCATGCCAGCTCTTTCTGGCCTGCCAGGTCTCTGTGGATAAGTCAGCTGCCAATCTAATATTTTTACCATTGTATGTTACAGACTTCTTTTCCCGGGCTGCTTTCAGGATTTTCTCTTTGTCACTGAGACTTGTAAATTTTACTATTAGGTGACGGGGTGTCGGCCTATTCTTGATTTTGAGGGGTGTTCTCTGAACCTCCTGAATTTTGATGCTCATTCCCTTTGCCATATTGGGGAAATTCTCCCCAATAATTCTCTCCAGTATACCTTCTGCTCCCCTCTCTCTTTCTTCTTCTTCTGGAATCCCAATTATTCTAATGTTGTTTCGTCTTATGGTGTCACTTATCTCTCGAATTCTCCCCTCGTGGTCCAGTAGCTGTTTGTCCCTCTTTTGCTCAGCTTCTTTATTTTCTGTCATTTGGTCTTCTATATCACTAATTCTTTCTTCTGCCTCATTTATCCTAGCAGTGAGAGCCTCCATTTTTGATTGCACCTCATTAATAGCTTTTTTGATTTCAACTTGGTTAGATTTTAGTTCTTTTATTTCTCCAGAAAGGGCTTTTATATCTCTCGAGAGGGTTTCTCTAATATCTTCCATGACTTTTTCGAGCCCGGCTAGAACCTTGAGAATTGTCATTCTGAACTCTAGATCTGACATATTACCAATGTCTGTATTGATTAGGTCCCTAGCCTTCGGTACTGCCTCTTGTTCTTTTTTTTGTGTTGAATTTTTACGTCTTGTCATTTTGTCCAGATAAGAGTAAATGAAGGGGCAAGTAAAATACTAAAAAGTTGGCAACAACCCCAGGAAAATATGCTTTAACCAAATTAGAAGAGATCCAAAATCGTGAGTGGGGAGAAAGGGGATAAAAAGAGGTTCAAAAAGGAAGAAAGAAAAAAAAAAGAAAAAAGAAAAAAAAAAAAAAGAAAAGAATTTTTAAAAAAAGAAAACACCTAAGAAAAATGTAAAAAAGAAAAAATATATATATTAGATAAACTAGTAAAAAATTGTTAAAAAAGAAAAAGGTAACAGTTAAAAAAAAATTTTACCCGAAGGCGAGAATAAAAAAATAAAAAAAAATGAAAAAGAAAAAATTAATTTAACTGCAAGACTAAAAATAAATCACAGGAAAAAAGCCATGAGTTCCGTGCTTGGCTTTCTCCTCCTCTGGAATTCTGCTGCTCTCCTTGGTATTGAAACCGCACTCCTTGGTAGGTGAACTTGGTCTCGGCTGGATTTCTTGTTGATCTTCTGGGGGAGGGGCCTGTTGTAGTGATTCTCAAGTGTCTTTGCCCCAGGCGGAATTACACCGCCCTTACCCGGGGCCGGGGTGAGTAATCTGCTCGGGTTTGCTTTCAGGAGCTTTTGTTCCCTGAGCGCTTTCTGTAGAGTTCTGGAGGACGGGAATACAAATGGCGGCCTCCTGGTCTCCGGCCCAGAGGAGCCGAGAGCCCAGGGCCCCACTCCTCAGTGCGCCCTCAGAGAACAGTGCCCAGTTACTCCCGTCTGCCTGACCTCCGGCCGCGCTCCGAGCTCACCGAGCCTGCGACCGGTTCAAGGTAACACCGAGCTGTGAGCTTACTGTCGGCTCTGTCTCTGTAGCCTGCTTTCCCGTTCCAATACCCGCAAGCTCTGCGACACTCAGACACCCCCGATCCTTCTGTGACCCTGCAGGACCTGAGGCCACGCTGACCCCGCGTGGGCTTCGCCCTGGTTTAGCCTCTGGAGCGATGTCCCTCAGCAGAACAGACTTTTAAAAGTCCTGATTTTGTGCGCGGTTGCTCCGCCACTTGCCGGGAGCCGGCCCCTCCCCCCGGGTTCTATCTTCCCGTCGCTTTGGATTCACTTCTCCGCCGGTCCTACCTTTCAGAAAGTGGTTGTTTTTCTGTTTCCAGAATTGCTGTTCTTCTCTTTGATCTGCCGATGGATTTTCAGGTGTTTGCAATCTTTAGATAAGCTATGTAGCTGATCTCCGGCTAGCTGAAGCAGTCTCAGCTTGCTACTTCTCCGCCATCTTGACTCCTCCTCCGAGTTAAAGATATTTCAATGAGGCCTAGCATATTCATTGTTTCTTAGCTCTCTGTCTTTTCTTTTGATCATTATTTGTCCTGGTTTTATTTACCCACTGAACTTTCTGGGCTAACAAAATGATTTGCTTCCTTACACTAGAGTTTTTCTAATAATCTTTTTCTTCCTTCTTTAGTTCTAGCATATTGACTTTGTTATTAGTGTATAATATTCCAAACTATTGTAGCTTCACTATTAATAGATTCTTTAAGATTATAAATTGCCTTTCTGATCTCTCACAATGGTTTTTGACATGTTCAACTTTTTTCTCTAAATTTATTGAGGAATAATTGACAAATACAATTATATATTTAAAGCATGCAGTGTGATGATTTGATACAGATATACATTATAAAATAATTATCAAGATCAAAGTAACGAACACATCCATCATCTCATATAGTTTACTTTTTTCTGTGATGTGAACACTTAAGATCTATTCACAGCAATTTTGAAGTATATTGTACTATTAATTGTAGTCACCATGCTGAACATTAGATCCTAGAACTTTTTCTTCTTATAATTGAAAAGTTTGTACCATTGAACAGTATCTCCCATTTTTTTCTCTGATCACTATTCTATTCTGTTTCTTGTTTCTTCCTTTCTTCCTTTTGTTTTTGTTTGTTTTTTTTTTTTTTTTAGATTTAACATATAAGTGATATCATACAGTGTTGTTGTTGTTTTTCCCCCCAGTGTGGCTTATTTCACTTCACATAATGTCCTCTAGGCTTACTCATATTATTGCAAGTGGGAAGGTTTGCTTTTTTATGACAATGATATTTCATTGTGTAAATGCCCTACCTTCTTTATCCACTTACCTGTTGAAGGGCATTGAGGTTATTTCCATATCTTGGCTATTGTGATTAATACTGCAGTGGACATGAGAATGGAGATATTTCTGAAACAGTTTTTTCATTTCCTAGAAGTGGGTTGGCTGTATACTGAGATAGTTTTAAATTTTTGAGGAAATTCCATGCTTTTTTTCATAATGGCTACACCAATTAACATCACCATCAATCATAAAGATTCCTTTCATGATAATTACACTCTTAATCCTCTTCCCTCCTTCACACTTTCTCCCACACACACCTCCCCTCTGTTTTATTTCTATTTTTTTCTATTTTTTATGTTTTGTTTTATTTTTAAAAAGTACCCTCAAAGTTATTTTTTCAACAAAAACATTTTTTGCTTGAAGAATAGTTGGTTCTAAAAGATACATATAAAGCATTCCATCCAAGAAAAATAGAATACACATTTTCTTCAAATGCACACAGAAGAATTTCCTGGTTAAGTCACATAAAAGGAAACAACAAATATTATAAATTTAAGAATACTGAAATCATACTAAGTATAATCTCCAGCTATAAGGGTGTAAAATAAAAGATCAATAATAAAACAAAGCTGGAAAACATACAATCTAAATGTTAAATATTTAATAAGTAAATATTAACACACTACTACACAAGCAGTGGGTTAAATAAATCAAATGACAAGTCAAAATATGTTTCAAAACAAAAGAAAAACAAAATGGTTTTTGGTGGAATGCTCTGCAAATGTCTAAGTTTTTCTAGTCTAATTATGTGGTCAAAGTCTAATGTTTCCATGTTGTTTTCCTGTCTGGATGCTGTACCCATTGAATAAGTAGAAATATTGAAGTCCCCTGCTATTTTTGTATTAATATCTCTTTCTCCATTGACTATAACATTTGCTTTACAAAGTAGTATCTTCTGTGTTGGAGGCATAAATATTTACAAATATTATATCCTCTTTTGGATTGACAAGGAAATTATAAAAATAAAATATGAAATAAAAATAAAATATAAAATAAAAATGAGGTAATTATAAAATTACCTTATTTGTTTTATTATAGCACTCATCTAATTTGTCTGATGTAAGTATAATTACCCCAGCTTATTTTTGGTTTCCATTTGCACTGAGCACCTTTTTCAGTCTTTTTACTTTCAGTCTGTTTGTTTACATCTGAAGTGAACCTTATGTAGGCAGCAAATAACTGGTGTTTTTTAATGCATTCAGCCACTCTGTTTTGTTTTTGTTTTGATTGGGAATGATAAATACAGACTTATTGCCATTATATTTTTTATTTTCCAGTGGCTTTGTAATTTCTACTTCCCCTTTTTTTTTTCTTGCTCTCTTCCCTTACAATTTGTTGATTTTCTTAGTTGGTAAACTTAAATTTTTGCATTTTGTGTATTTACTATAAGTTTTTATTTTGTGGTTACCATGAGAACTACACAGACTATCTTAGAGTTATAACAGTGTATTTTAAGCTGATAACAATTTATATTTAAATACATTCTAAAGAGGTACCTGGGTGGCTCAGTTGTTAAACATCTCCCTTTGGCTCAGGCCATGATCCCAGAGTCCCAGGGATGGAACCCAGCACCCCAATCTGGCTCCCTGCTCAGCGGGAAGCCTGCTTCTCTCCCTCCCACTCCCCCTGCTTGTATTCCTTCTCTCCTTGTGTCTCTCTTTGTCAGATAAATAAGTAAAATCTTTAAAAAAATAAATGCATTCTAAAGATAGATTTTTATTGTCCCACTTAGGTTTTATATCAATATACTTTTTTTTCTTGTGTATCCATTAATAACATTACAGTTATAGTTATTTTTTACTATCTTTGTCTTTTAATGTTCATATTGATTTATAGGTGATTAACCTACCACCTAGGCCATCATTAGACTCCTCTAAAATAACTATTTATTTAGCTTTATCAGTGAGATTTATACTTTTATGTTTTTCTGCTACTAATTAGTGTTCTTTTATTTCAGGTTACATAAGTCCTTTGATCATTTCTTGTAAGGCTGGTCTAATGATGAACTCTTTTAGTTTTTGCTTATTTGCTTGTTTTGCTTCTTTGTTGTGATTGACAACTCTTCCCAGTAGAATGTTCTTGTATGGCTTTCCCCCACCTTCTTTTCCACACTCTGAGTATATTGTGCTGCTCTCTTCAGGCCTGCAAATTTCTGCAAAAAAAAAAAAAAAGAAAAAAAAATCTATTCATAGTCTTATGGCCGTTCCCTTGTTCTTAACAAGTTGTTTTTCTCCTGCTGATATTAAAATTCTCTCTTTGTGCTTAACTTTTGACATTTTAATTAATATATCTTGGGTTTATGTATCTATTGCACCTTGGAAATGATAGTCTTTGGATTTATCTTATTTGGAACACTATGGGCTTCCTGGATCTGATAGCTGTTTTATTCCCCAGATTAGGAAAGTTTTTAATGATTATTTCTTCAAATAAACTTTATGACCCTTCTCTGTCTCTCTCCTTTTTCAAACCCTATAATATGATTATTGGCCTGCCTGATGTGTTCTTCAAGTTCTTCAAGCTATCTTCACTCATTTTCATTCTTCTTCTTCTTCTTCTCCTCCTTCTTCTTCTCTTTTTTCTAGATAAAACATTGGCTAAAACATTCACTTCTCTTTTTCTTAAATTAGTAGCCCTGTAGAGATGAACTTTATTATTGAATCCTGCCCTTGCTCTTGGCTATCTCTCAAACCTGTGGTTTTCCAAGCAACCTTTTTTTCTCTTAGTGGTTTCCATAGTTAAGTGTGTGCCAAAACCTCTCTATGCTGCAAAGATGGGCATCTCAGCACTTAGATGCAGGCTGGCTGTAATCTGGCAGCAGCTTTCGAAAGATACATGTATACCTTTTTCAGCGAAAGACTGGAACATGGGCTTTCTTTCTTCTCCCTCTGCACTGAGCTCTGGGGGCGGGCAAGAGGGAGCCAGTTAAGGGACGTCTGGGTGGCTCAGTTGGTTAAGCAGCTGCCTTCGGCTCAGGTCATGATCCCAGCGTCCTGGGATTGAGTTCCACATCGGGCTCCTTGCTTGGCAGGGAGCCTGCTTCTCCCTCTGCCTCTGCCTGCCATTCTGTCTGCCTGCGCTCGCTCTCTCCCCTCTCGTCTCTGATAAATAAATAAAATCTTTAAAAAAAAATTCTTATAAAGAGGGAGCCAGTTAAGAACTGGTCCCTGGTTTGCTGTTGTCTCATTGAACTCATAAACATGAGTCTTGCTGGCCACAGGACACAAAAGCTTGGTTAACCTAGAGTGAACAAACTCCTTTCATACACGTACAACATGAAGTGGAGCAGATGGAGAGAACAAAGTTGGCCTTCCCAGTTTCTGGGGAGGATTACAGTCAGTGCCTGGATATGTGTTAAATGAGAAGCCTATCCCTAAGTCTGAAGCTTGTAAGATTTGCAAATAGGTTTCTTCCATGAAAAATCTGAGTTTCATTGTGCTGCCTTTGTGCTATACATTGATATGATAGTTAAGAATTGTTTCTGTTTCATACACGCCTGTGCAACACATGAATACATCTCCACTGGTCACTGGAGCAATATATCCCCTGGTGGTACCTGTAAAAGCTGGGATACCACGCATGTGTGTAAAATCCTTTCTAAGAAGGAAATAACGGTAACGGCAATCTGGAATGTGGCAGAGTTAAAGTATAAAGATGGTGCATGCTGGCCTCCACTCTCTCTACAAGATATGTTTTAAATTAGAAGTCTTCCCCTCAGGCTGTAGCTTTTAAGATCAGCAAAGAGGTTTCCTTCAGGTAGAGTGGATTATTTGCTGCCTTTCACTGAGCCCCAGGGAAAGCCATGATGAATCTTTGTGAATCCTTTAAAACGTCTTTTCTTTTCTTTCCTTTCCTTTCCTTTTCTTTTTTTTCTTTTCTTCTTTCTTTTCTTTTCCAGTATAATTAACATAAAGTGTTATATTCGTTTTGGGTATATAGTACAGTATTTCAGCAATTCTATACATCACTCATTGCTCATTAAGATAAATGTAGTCTTAATCCCCTTCACCTATTTTACCCATCTCTCCACCCACCTTCCTTCTGGCAACCATCAGTTTGCTCTCTATATTTATGAGTCTGGTTTTTTTTTTTTTCTTTTTTTCCTTATTGTTCATTTTTTCCCCCTCAAATTACATATGTGAGTGAAATCATATGGTATTTGTCTTTCTCTGCCTTATTTCATTTATCACTATACTCTCTAAATTCATCCATTTTGTTGAAAATGGCAAATTTTTTTAACCACTGAATGAGATCTCATTATATATATATATGTATGTGTGTATATATGTGTGCATATGTATATTTGGGCTGTTTCCACATGTCAGCTATTGTGTAATGCAGCAATGCCACTGTACACATGGGGTACATGTATCCCTTTGAATTAGTATTTTTGCATTCTTTGGGTAAAACCCTAGTAGTGCAATTGCTGTCTTGTAGGATAGTTCTATTTTTAACTTTTTAAGGAAACTCCATAATGTTTGTCACAGTGCTTGCACGAGTTTGCATTCTCATCAGTAATGCCAGAGGATTCCTTTTTCTCCACATCCTCACCCACACCTATTGTTTCTTGTGTTTTTAATTTTAGACATTCTGTGAGGTGTGAGGTAATATGCCATTGTGATTTTTGACTTGTGATTTTGATGGTGAGAAGGGTGAACATGTTTTCATGTGTCTTTTGACCATCTGGACGTCTTCTTTGGAGAAATGTTTGTTCATGTCTTCTGCCCATTTTTTAATTGGATTATTTGTTTTTGGGGTGTCAAGTTTTATAAGTTCTTTATCTACTTTAGGCACTAAGCCAGTATATCTTCTCTTGTCTGGAAAAAAAAGCTGCTATGGCCAAGGTCAGAAAAATTCCTGCCTGTGCTCTTTTCTAAGATTTTTATGGTTTCAGGTCTTAAATTTAGGATTTATTTTTGTTGATGTTATAAACAAGTGGTCGAACCTCATTCTTTTGCATAGATCTGTCTGGTTTTCTCAAAACCATTTGTTAAATATACTGTCTTTTCCCCATTGGATATTCTTTGCTGTTTTGTTGAAGACTATTTGGGCATAAATTGTGGGTTTACTTATGGGTTTTCTATTCTGTTCCACTGTTCCACTGATCCATTTTTGTGCCAGTACTATACTGTTTTGATTACTAGCTTTGTTTTATTTGTTGTAATTGACAGAGAGAGAGAGAGAGAGAGCACATGCACAAGCAAGGGGAGAAGAGGCAGAAGGAATGGGAAGAGCAGGGAGTCTAACATGGAGCTCCATCCCAGAACCCGAGGATCATGACCTTGGCTTAAGGCAGACACTTAACCAACTAAGCCACACAGGCACCCCAGTAGAGCTTTGTAATATAACTTTAAGTATGGAATTATGAGGCCTCCAGCTTCATTTTTAACTTTCAAGATTGTTTGTTCTAGTTCTTTTAAAATTTAAGTGGGTAGTTAGATAGGGATTGCATTAAATCTGTAGGTTCCTTTGAGTAGTATAGAAATTTTAACAATATATGTCCTTCTAATCCATGAGCATAAAATGTCTTTCCATTTCTTTCTATTGTCTTCAATTTTTTTCTGTCAGTTCTTTATAGTTTTCATAGTATGGATCTTTTACCTCCTTGGTTAAATTTATTCTTAGGTATTTTATTATTTCTGGTACAGCTGTAAAAAGGACTTTCTTCCTGCTATTTAATTAATAGGGTATAGAAAAGCAACAGATTTCTGTATATTGATTTTGTATTCTGCAAATACATTGAATTCATTTGTCAGTTCTATGTTTCTTTTGGTGGGATAGTTAGGGTTTTCTGTACATAGTATCATGTCAACTGCAAACAGTGAAGGTTTTACTTCTTTATAAACTTGGATGCCCTTTATTTTCTGATTTTGTGGCTAGAAATTCCAGGACTGTGTTGAGTAAAAGTGGTGAGAGAGGGCATCCTTGTTTGTTTTTGACCTTAGAGGAAAAGTTCTCAGTTTTTTACCATTGATTATGATGTTAGCTGTGGATTTTTAATAAATGGCTTCTACTATTTTGAGTTTCTTCTCTCTAAACCTCCTATGTTGAGAGTTTTTATTGTGAGTAGAAGTATGCTTGTAAAATATTTTATTCTGCATCTATGAAATTATCAAATGGCTTTTATCCTTTGTCTTATTAATCTGATACATTGATTTGTATTATTAAATGACCCTGCATCCCAGCAATAATCATATTTGTTTGTGGTAAATGATATTTTTAATGTACCATTGGATTTGGTTTGCTAATATTTTGAGGTTGAGTATTTTGTACCTAAGTTTATCAGAGATATTGAACTGTAGTTCTCTCTTAAGATTTTAATTATTTATTTGATAGGCAGAGATCACAAGTAGGCAGAAAGGCAGGCAGAGAGAGAGAGGTAGAAGCAGGCTCCGTGCTGAGCAGAGATCCCCAATGTGGGGCTCGATGCCAGGACATGAGGATCATATCCTGAGCTAAAGACAGAGGCTTTAAGCCACTGAGCCACTCTGGCATTCCTCTGCTATTTTTTTTTTTTTTTTTAAGTTTCTTTATCTACTTTTGGTATCAGAGTAATTCTGATCTCATGGAATGGATTTGAAAGTTTTCATTTCTTTTCCATGTTCTGGAATAGTTGAGGAGAAAGGATATCAACTCCTTAAATGTTTGATAGACTTCACCTTTGAAGATTTCTGGTTCTGGAGTTTTGTTGGGAGTGTTCTGAACTGATTACATGTCGTTGCTGGTAGTTTTCTCAAAATCTTTCTTTCTTACTGATTCAGTGTTGGGAGGTTCCATGTTTCTACAAATTAGTACATTTCTTCTAGGTTTTCCAGTTTTGCAGTATAAAATATGTATTATAGTCTTCCATTGTATTTTCTTTATCTGTGGTCTCAGTTATTGTTTCCTCTGTTTCAATTCTGAGTATGATCCCCCACCCCTTTTTTTGTAAAGTCTGGATGAAGGCTTATCAATTTTAGGGATCTTTTCAAGGAATCCCCTCCTAGTTTCAGAGATTTCTTATTGTATTGTTGTCCTTTTAGTCTATATTTTCTTTATTTCTGTTGCAGTCTATTATTTCCTTCCTCCTACAGGGGTTGGGTTCTGTTGTGTTCTTGCTCAGTTCAGTGGAAGATTTGGGTGTAAATTTGAGGTTTTTCTTGCTTCGTGAGGTAGGCCTGTGTTGCTCTCCAGTTTCCTTTTAGTGCAACGTGGGCTGAATCTCAAGGATTTTGGACCATTGTGTTTTCACATTTTCATTTGTCTCCATGAATGTTCTCATTGCCCTTTGAGTTATTGACTAAATAAAAACTAAAACTAAAGAAAGAACATAACAGGGCATTAAGTACTTCACACCACCCTGAATATCTGCAGAATTATAACCACTCACTTTCAAGAAACTCATGCTTGAGACAGAAAAGTATATTTCGTTTGTTTTCACTGCTGCAAGTTCCAATAGGAATAGCCAGAGCCTTTTAGAAGTTAAGACTCAAGTTGGTATTTTAGAGTGAGAAACTGAGGTTGAGAGTGATGAGCCTATGGGAAGAAAGATCACAAGGGAATGTGCCTAGACCTTAGAAACAGTGGTTCTTTGGGAAGTGCCATTCCCCTGATTCTTTGGGCAAAGCACAAAGCCTGGAGAAGGGGAAGTAGAGCCCTAGATATGAGGAACAAAGAGTGGTGCTTGGCTTCCTGCAGGTGATCTAAAAAGTGGCAACAAGCCCGATGGGGAAACTGATGAACCAAAATGGCATCCAGGAGAGTCTTAGTTAGGAGTATGAGGTCAAGCATACCAAGTCATGAACTGCCAGAGTAGTGTGGCAAGATAACCAAGGTTCCTGAGTACTCAAACCCCACCAAAGTTTCTGAATTGTTGGGCACGTCAAGGCACTCTCATAGAAATCAATCCTACTGGCTTGAGGGGAACAATGTTTCTGAATGTATGGGTGGATTTGGTTGGCTAATATTTTGTTGTCTGTGTTGATCAGAGCTATGGGCCTGTCGTTCTCCATTTGTTTTGTTTTTGTTTTCGTTTTTGTTTTTACATTTTGTTTATCTAGATTTGGTACCAGAGTCATTCTAAGCTGGTAGAATGACTTTGAAATTTTTCCAATTTTTTTTTTATTTTCTGGAAGAGATGGAGAAGAATAGATCTCAACTCCTTAAAAGTTTGATAGACTCCATCTTTGAAGACCTCTGGTTCTGGAGTTTTGTTGGGAGTGTTCTGATTACTGATTACACATAATTGCTGGTAGTTTTCTCAAAATCTCTTTCTTACTGATTCAGTGTTGGGCGGTTCCATGTTTCTACAAATTTGTCCATTTCTTCTAGGTTATCCAGTTTCATAGCCTATAATTTGTATGATAGTCTTTCATTGTACTTTCTTTTTCTGTGGTCTCAGTTATTGTTTCCTCTGTTTCTTTTCTCATTTTGATTCCCCCGCCCCTTGTTTTGAAAGACTTGCTAAAGGCTTATCCAGGTTGGGGATCTTTTCAAGGAATCCCTTCCTACTTTCACAGATTCGTTGTTGTATTGTTGTGCTTTTAGTCTCATTTTTCTTTATTTCTGTTGTAGTCTATTATTTCCTTCCTCCTACAGGTGTTGGGTTTTGTTATTCTCGTGCCGTTTGGTGGAAGATTTGGGTGTTCATGTGAGGTTTTTCTTGCTTCGTGAGGTAGGCCTGTGTTGCTCTCTAGCTTCCGTTTCGTGCAATGAGGGCTGCATCCCAAGGATTTTGGACCATTGTGCTTTCACATTTTCATTTGTCTCCAATATGTTCTCGTTGCCCCTTTGAATTATTGATGGCCCCATTCAGTCATTCAGTGTTACTGAAGCTCCCTGTAATGGTGTTCATTCCATATTTTTTCCTGTGGTTGATGGCTAGTTTCATAAAGTTTTTGTTAGAAAAGATGCGTGATATGACTTCAGTTGCCTTGAATTTAGTGCGACTAGTTTGTGGTCTCCAATGTGATGTGTTTTGGAGAATGTTCTATCGGTACTGGAAAAGAATGTGTATCTTCCTCTTCTAGGGCAAATGTTGGAATATATCTGTGAGAGCTATCTAGTCAAATATGTCCTACAAAGTCACATTTTCCTCAAGGATTTTCTGTCTAGATGACCTATCCATGTATGTTACTGGGGTGTACGAGTCCTCTGCTCTTATTGAATACCCTGAAAAAGTTCTTTGTATTTATATTTTAAAGATTTTAATTATTTATTTGACAGAGAACAGAAGGAGGCAGGGAGGCAGGCAGAGAGAGGGGAAATCAGGCTTCCCACTGAGCAGAGAGCCCCATGCGGGGCTCGATCCCAGGACCCTGGGATCATGACCTGAGCAGCCGAAGACAGAGGCTTAAACCATTGAGCAACCCAGGTGCCCCAAAGTTCCTTGTTTTTAATAGCTGCTTTATGTATTGGGAGGCTCCCATGTTGGGTGTAGAAATATTGGAACTTTAATATTTTCTTGTTGATTATCTGTTTTGGGATTACATAGTGTCTTTCTTTGTCTCTTGTTTCAGTCTTTGTTTGAAAGTCGATTTTGGGTCTGCTGTAAGTATTTCTACCCTGGGTTATTTCACTTCTGTTTACATAGCCAAAGTTTTTTCCAAACCTTACCTTTAAAAGTACATCTGCCCATCGGTATGAAATATGTATTTTGTGTCCGGTATATACACGGGTCTATTTTATTCATTCTGTCACTTTATGTCTCTTGATTGTAGGCTTTGGACCATTTACATTTAAAGTAATAGATGATCTCTCTCTGTCTCTGTCTCTGTCTCTCTATCTATCTATCTATCTATGTTTGTGTGTATTTTTTTAAATTATTTTTTATTTATTTTCGACATAACAGTATTCATTATTTTTTCACCACACCCAGTGATCCATGCAATCCGTGCCCTCTATAATACCTACCACCTGGTACACCAACCTCCCACACACCCGCCAATTCAAACCCCTCAGATTTTTTAGAGTCCATAGTCTGTCATGATTCACGTCCCCTTCCAATTTACCCCAACTCCCTACTCCTCTCTAAGACCCCTTGTCCTCCACGATATTTGTTATGCTCCACAAATAAGTGAAACCTTATGAAAATTGACTGTCTCTGCTTGACTTATTTCACTCAGCATAACCTCTTGCAGTCCCATCCATGTTGCTACAAAAGTTGGGTATCCGTCCTTTCTGATGGAGGCATAATACTCCATAGTGTATATGGACCACATCTTCCTTATCCATTCGTCCGTTGAAGGGCATCTTGGTTCTTTCCACAGTTTGGCGACCGTGGCCATTGCTGCTATAAAAATTGGGGTACAGATGGCACTTCTTTTCACTACATCTGTATCTTTGGGGTAGATACCCAGAAGTGCAATTGCAGGGTCATAGGGAAATTCTCTTATTAATTTCTAGAGGAATCTCCACACTGTTCTCCAAGAAGCCTGCACCAATTTGCATTCCCACCAACAGTTAAGAGGGTTCCCCTTTCTCCACATCCTCTCCAACACATGTTGTTTCCTGTTTTGTTAATTGTGGCCATTCTAACTGGTGTAAGGTGATATCTCAATGTGGTTTTAATTTGAATCCTCAAACACAACACACACGAAAAGGCAAACATATCAAAAAATGGGCCGAGGATGTGAGCAGACACTTCTCCAAACAAGACATACAAATGGCTATCAGACACATGAAAAAGTGTTCATCATCACTAGCCCTCAGGGAGATTCAAATTGTGTGTATTTTTTGCCACTTTCTTTTTTGCTTTTAAGTTGTCTTCACTGTTCTTCATTATTTCTTCTCTTGGTCTTTCTCTCATGGTTTGCTTGATTTCTTTAGGCTATACTGAGCTTCCTTCTTGTGTGTTTTTTGCAGATGTGTTACCAGATTTGATTTGTAGTTACCACTATGTTTATATTAGGGCATCCTATGCATATAGCAGTCTATGGTGAGTTGATGACTGCTTAAGTGTGAATCGAATATTCACACTTGTCTCAGCCACGGGTTAGGTATGGTGTGTGATACTTTTCATGGTTTCAAGCTATGCTTCCCTTGACCGATTGCTAGAGATGATTTCGTTTTATTGCTTTTGTGCATCTTTCTTTTCTTCCTCCTCCATACGCTCTTTCTTTTCCCCTCAAAAGTCTCCCTTAATGCTTATGGTACAGACGGTTTGGTGATCCTAATTCCTTCAACTTTTGTTTGGGAAATTCTCTCTCTCCTTCTCTTCTGAGTGACAGCCTTGTTGGATAGTGTTCTTGGCTTGATTTTGTTTGTTTGTTTGTGTCTGTTGTTTTGGATTCATTTTTCTTCTTTGTGTACATCGACTGTATCATCTCACTCAATTACAGACTGCAAATTTCTGCAGAAAAGTCTGCCAAAACACTTCTTCTTTTCTCCTTTTGATTTTTTGCCCCCCTTTTTTATTAACTTTTAATGTTTTTCAGCATAACAGTATTCATTATTTTTGCATCACACACAAAGCTCCATGCAATCTGTGCCCTCTCCAATACCCACCACCTGGATCCCCCAACCTCCCACCCCCCGCCCGTTCAAACACCTCCGATTGATTTTCAGAGTCCATAGTCTCTCATGGTTCACCTCCCCTTCCAATATCCCTGTCTTGCCTTCTCCTCCCCATCTCCCCTTGTCCTCCATGCTAGTTGTTATGCTCCAGAAATAAGTGATACCTTAGGATAATTGACTTTCTCTGCTTGACTCATTTCATGCCACATAATCTCTTCCAGTCCTGTCCATGTTGCTACAAGAGTTGGGTATTTATCCTTTCTGATGGAGGCATAATATTCCATAGTGTATATGGCCCACATCTTCCTTATCCATTCGTCCATTGAAGGGCTTCTTGGTTCTTTCCATAGCTTGGTGACCGTGGCCATTGTGGCTATAAACATTGGTGTAGAAATGGCCCTTCTTGTCACTACATCTGTATCCTTCGGCTAAATACTCCGTAGTTCAGCAGCAGGATCATAGGAAAGCTCACTTTTTAATTTCTTGAGGAATCTCCACACTGTACTCCAAAGAGGATGCACCAACTTGCATTCCCACCAACAGTGTAAGAGGGTTCCCCTTTCTCCACATCCTCTCCAACACATGTCGTTTCCTGTCACGGTCATCTTGGCCAGTCTTAGTGGTGTAAGGTGGTATCTCAAGGTGGTTTTGATTTGACTCTCCCTGATGGCCAGTGGTGATGAATATGTTTTCATGTGTCTGATAGCCATTTGTATGTCTTCACGGGAGGAGTGTCTGTTCATGTCTTCTGCCCCTTTTTGGATATGATTGTCTGTTTTGTGTGTGTTGAGTTTCAGGAGTTCTTTATAGATCCTGGATATCGACCTTTTGTCTGTCCTGGCATCCAAACAGACACATAGACCAGTGGAACAGAGTAGAGAGCCCAGATATGGACCCTCAACTCTATGGTCCAACAATGTTCGACAACACAGGAAAAAGTATACAGGGAAGAAAGACTTTCTCTGCAATAAATGGTGCTAGGAAAACTGGACAGCTCTATGGAGAAGAATGAAACTCGACCATTCCATACCCCGTCCACAAAGATAAAATCGAAATGGATAAAAGATCTCAACGTGAGACAGACATCCATCAGAATCCTACAGGAGAATATAGGCAGCAACCACTTTGATATCAGCGACGGCAACTTCTTTCCACATAGGTCTCCAAAGGCAAAGGAAACAAAAGTGAAGATGAACTTTAGGGTCTTCATCAAATCAAAAGCTTCTGCCCAACAAAGGAAAGAGTCAAGGAAACAAAGAGGCAACCCACCGAATGGGTGAAGGTATTTGGGAAGGACAGGACAGACAAAAGCTTGATATGCAGGGTCTCTTGCTGCTTTTAAAATGATTTCTTTTCACGCCCTTTTTGCCATTTGGATTACGAGGCATTTTGTGGTGGACTAGCTTGGGAAGATTTTGTTGGGGGCTCCTTGTGCATCCTGGATGTGGACTTTGGTTTCCTTCCCCAGATTCAGGATCGTGTTAGCTATGACTCGTGCAAATAAGTTTTCTGTCCCCTTCCCTCTCTCTCCTCCTTCCGGCATCCCTGTAATGCCCACGTTACTACACTTGATGGTGTCCCTGAATTCTCCAATCGTATTTCATTGTTATCATACTTTCTACACACTACACTTCAGCTTGATTGTTTTCCGTCATTCTGTCTTTCGGATCACTGAATCTTCTGCTTGCTCTCGTCTCCTGTGTGTTCCATGTAATGTGTTTTTGGGCCATTTCCCTGTATTTTAGGTTTAACAGATAGAGGTAAGAATGGGAGGGGGAAGCCAAATAAGACAGTCCTGGAGACGAGCATACGATTCTCCCCCCGCCCCCCGTCCCCCACTCCCTGCCATGTTCCTGACTCCATGGGAATGCCGGTTGCTGGTAGGGTTCCAGGCGGAATGTTGAGGGTGTGTTGTGACTACCGGATCCATGGTGACCATCACTTGTCCTGTGGTCGAGCAGTACCATGGAGCAGCTGCCAGGCTCTCTGGAGCATGGCTTTGAACTGATCCTTGGGAAGTTGGATGAGATGATGGCGAAGCTGCTGCCAAGTGACTCGAGTCCTCGGCTGATGTTCCACAGCCTCCAGTGGGAGACACTGCTGTGTCCGCCTGTCATTGGCTTCTTGGTGGGCCTCCTCTTTCTATGCCGACTTGTTCAGTCTGTTAGAAGTCACTCCTACGAGAACCGTGAGAAGCAGCTGGCAGAAGCACTGGCTGCAGGGATCGAGGAGAAATGCCACCTCATTGACAAGGTTTCTGTAGCTGAGAAGGAGCATGCAGCCATCGAATCGTCTGGAGAAAAGGCCAAACTGGAGAAAGAGTCATTCGATATCCCCAGCCTTGCAGACTCTTACAGAAAGGCGAAGACGACCAACGTGATGCTGATGAAGGAACTCCATTCTCTGTGTCGAGGCCTGGAGGAAGAGAGAGCCAAAAGATCCCAGCAAGAAGAGCAGATGATGGAGATGCTCAAAGACCTGAAGGTCCTAGAAGACATGATGACTTTCGTGAAATCACAGGGAGCTTTTCCAAACCTGCTTGGAGACCAAGAGCCAAGCCCTGCTGCTCCTTGGCCTGGGAGTGGGCCTGGGGCTTAAAGCGGTGCTGTTGCCTCCCCTCCACTCCGGCCTCCCACCTGCCAGGCTTTGTTCCTCCCCTTCAACGTCTATCTACGGGTCACGGCGGCCGGTGGGTGCAAGGTTTGTCCTCCCCGGAGTGAGTTCTTCCATCTTCACTGGCTAGACACAGCACACAGCTCCATCATGGTTGACTCCCCCACGTCGAAACACTATTGCCTGTCCTGGAACCACACTCAGCACTCTGGGACTTTCTTTGTCTTCCCAGAAGTGTGGACTTGCTTTCAGTAGTACCGAAAGACATACTTTCCTTAGAAGCAAATTATCTTTTACTCTGTTGCCTTAGATTTCTCAAGTTCTTACATTGCCAAGGCTACTGACGGTAGTCTTTGATAGGGGAACTATTTTCTTTTTTAATTTATTCTCTCTGTCATATTGTATTATAGTTTACAAATATATGTCATGTAGCAATAAAGACTTGGAATTATTAACAGCAGTATTGTTTTGCTTTTGTTTTCCCAACATTAACCAGTCATACGTAAGCGAGTCACACCTTGCTCGCTCCAGTATGTACTCTTTTAATTTCAATCCAAATAGCGAACTTAGAGCCTATCACCGGTATCAGTGGGAGTGCTCAATGATTGATCCCTTCATAGAATACCCAGTGCTCATCACATCCCATGCCCTTCTTAATGGCTATCACCCAAACACCCATTCCCCTACCCACTGCCTCTCCAGCAACAAAAGAAAGCTACCCTATGACCCTAGGTATTTACCCTAAAGATACAATTGGAGCAATGCCATGTGACACCTGCACTCCAAGCTTCAAGGCAGCCATGTTCCCTGTAACCAAACAGTGGAAACAGCCAAAATAACCACTGATGGATGCACGGGTATTGGTGATGTGGAGTCCGCCCGTGCAGGCCAGCTTAGACACACACGCGCACACACACACACACACACACACACACACACACATACCCACCACACACACACAAAGGAATGCTGCATAGCCCTCAGAAAGAATGAATACTTACAATTTACATCAAGATGGATGGAACTGGAGGGTATTTTGCTAAGTGAAATAAGCCAATCAGAGAAAGACAAGTATCATATGGTTTCATTCCAAAGTAAAACAGAGCAGGGAGCATCGGGAATGGGCGGGAAAACAGAATGACAAGTGGTTGGAGAAGGAGAGAAACCGTAAGAGGCATGGAATTCATTTTGAATTCCAGTTGTTAAGTTCTTCATCTTTGGTTCTTGTTTCCTCCCTCCTGGGTGAGGGCCTTACGTCCTCCACTCTTTTCTCACAGATAGAGTGTTTTCTACCATTGCTTTAATTACTGTAGCAGGCATATTGCGTATCTCTGCTTGATTTAGCTCTCTGGATGGGATGTTGTCCTGGGTTCTTTGTTTTGGGATACCTTCCTCTGTCTGTTGGTTTCCTCTAAGTCTCTCTGTTTGCATGCTTTAAGCAAGTCAACTAGATTTCCCGTTCTTGAACTTGTTGACCTGTAGAAAGGAGTCCCTGTGGTGCTCTGCAGTGGCATGTTCCCTGCTCAGGAAGGCTGTGTTCATGTCACTTGAAGGCTGTCTCTAACCTGTGTTTTGAGAGCAATACTCTTGTGGCTCAGCTGCCTTTGCCCTAAGGCATGTCCTGTGCAGTGGTTCTGTAGGTTGTGGGCAGGGTTCACTCCCGCTGGGGTTGGTGGGGCAGTCTGGGGGTCCCTTGGGCTCGAGTTGAGCCAGACCAGGCGTTGGCCAAAGATACAGTAGCACCACACTGTAGGGCGGTTCTCTTGTGTTGTTCCCTTAAAAGGTTACTTTGGTGGGAGGGGCCTGCTGTCAGAGCAGATATCGGCTTCCAGCCATGGCTAAGGTTCGAAATATTTCATATGTGTGGGTATCTTCTCATTTCCGTAGGTCAGGGGTCACTATAGAGTGCTGGGCTGGTCCCTGTGATGGTTGCTTGAACACTGTCAGGCACTGTTTCGGAGGGGCTCTGGCCAGGAAGTATTGGTGGGGGCCGTTCCGCAGAAGGAAGCAAGGACTCCCTAGTGCTAACAAGGTTGTTCAGATCTGTTTGGGGAGGCGACCTGTACATGCTTTGGCAGGGATGGTGAGGCAAGTAGCAGTGCAGGATAAGCGGTAGCAGCAAGGCCCATTGTGGGAGGTAACCTGCAGCCACGGAAAACTCCTCCTCGGCCCTCACTGGGTTTGGAGGCGGGCAAGTTGGCAGAAGGGAGCCAGTTGGGTTAAGAGTACTGAGCTGGTTTCCACAGGCCTCTGGGAATGTCAGCTGGTGGGCAGGGATGGGAAGTCGCAACCAGTCAGCTCCTTAGTTCCTAGGAGAATGTCCCTCAACAATCCCCTCAAGCACATGCTCTGGGATTAGTCCACAAATCTCCCTTTGGTGTACCTCCGTCATTTTTCAAACCATTCTTCTCTGCTTTCCTCCCGAGGGCTGCTTATTTGATAGTCCCTTGAAGGGCAGGCGTGCAGGACTCAGTTTCCTCTTATCCTCCTGGGCCTTGCAGATCTGATTCTACGGATGCCTAAAGTGCCAGGTATTACGCGCCTGGAAATTGGAAGAACTCACAGAATTTGGCTCCTTTGGTTTGCAAAGCCAAATGTGATGGGAATCTGTCTTCCTTGTCTGGGATCCCCATGCCTGGATTGTCTCGTGTGACTGTCGGCTTTTCTCTACCCTCTTCATCCATGGCATCTCTCCCTCCCAAGCACAGGTGCACAGGTGGCTTTAGATCCTGATGGCATCTTTACCCTTTCTATTCTCTTGATCTAGCCACTTTAGAGCATTTCGCTGTAGAGAGTCTGTTGTGCCAGTTTTGGGGTAATTTTCTGTGTTATTGACTCTGTTGTCGGTGCTGTGTAGATGGATGCATGGGACAGGGTGAGCATAGGATCCTCCTACTCCACCATGTCCCTCGACGTTGTTCCTCTGTTCACTAGAGCATAATGTTGTTGTGGACACTGTCCACATTAGCTTTCAGAACTAGAGCTTTACAGAGGTTGGTCTCTCCAATGGGAGTCTTAAAAGGTGGGGAACCGGATGTGGGATTCACATCTTTCCCTGGTCAAGAAGACGTTGGCAGTTCCCATGTCCTCCTGAGTATGTGTCTCAGCCTCTCCTGTTTCAAAATGGGTTTTTCTTATTTATCGGATGTATACCAGCAGCTCAGCTAGTTTGGATTTCTTTCAGAGCTCATGGTTCCATACCGAGCTGCACATTCAGTGTGTCCTTGGAGGAGGTGATTTCCAGAGTGTCCCCTGTAGCCATCTTGAACTGGTACCCACTCTTGTATCTTTTCATTTTTTCTCCCTGGACGTGGTAATATCAAGAGATCTATGTCTTCCATTCTGTGGACTTGCCCTTTAGCCCTCTATTGATTTTTCCTTTTATATTTTTAAATTCATTTATCGGATTATTCAGATCCATAATTTGCAATGTTTTTCTTTGTATGTTTGTTTGTTTCAATGACTTCTGTTCACTGAACTTCTCCTTTTGCACATGCATTGTTTCTGTGTTTATTGAGTGGTCTGTGGTCTCTTGAAATTCCCTGAAGTTCCTTCATTATATTGAATTCTTTGTCAGGGAACTAAGAAGTTGCCATTTTTCGGTGGTTAGTTCCTGAAAAATTATTGTGTTGCTTGACAGTACCATGTGTTTTGTGAGAAAAGAGTACTTATTGTTCATAGGTTTCTATGTATGAACTACGTACTGTTCAGTAGCAACAATACTTCTTACAAAGGCCATTTTGTTTTCCAATTCCTCAAATATATTTTGAATAGTTACTATGCACTGAGCATTGCTAATTGTTCTTTCAGTTAGAATTTTGTCCCAACAAAGTCCACACCCCCCCACACACACATTTAGAGCCCATTCCCATCTTACAAGGATAAGGTGGCCTCCTTGGAAATAGGGTATGTCCAAGGATAGATGGCCTACACCAGAATTAAGGAGAGGAAGGAGTTCTCCATTCCATATATGAGAGAAGGAATGGCCCAACTGACTCCTTATCTTTAGCCTTCTTTCCAGAACTGGGAGAGAATAAACTTTTGTTCTTCTGAGCCATCCAGTTGGTGGCACTTAGGCATAGCTGCCCTAGAAAATGCATACAGGATTCTGTATTCTAACGCGGACATATACGTATATATTTTCACGGACCCTGGAAAAAGCTCAACGTTTTGATCCATTTGGGAAGTCAGATGATGCCAAAGCTCGTTCAGCTCTAGGTCTATAGTTTGTATGTTTAGAACAGGATTATAATTATGACTAACGTGGGCCACTTTATTTACTAGTGAAACAAGACTCTGTCCCAGGACAGACATGTAAGGAACTTACATATAACTGAGAGGGCCAGACATATACCATACCCACCCTTCAAAACAAGTGCAGTCACTATAAAAGGATTTTGTTCCAGGTGGTGACACTGGTCCAGGTATGATGCCCTACAAATTTCTTGTGAAGGAGAGGCTATATTTGATTGGAAACTCTTCAGGGCAGAGGCATGAGTGTCGGATCATTTGGATTTGAGAACTTAGAAGACTACAGACTTAAGGGGAAGGGCTTGGCAAGGTAACCATGTGGATAGAGCCCCAGAGGCAATAAGCCCGTGAGAGTGGGCTATTAAAGACCCATGCTCTTGTCTATGCTAACATTTTGCAGCGGTGGCAAATGCCCTGGGCAACGTTCTGACCTTGGAACCCTATTTTTCCAGGCTTTTAGAAAGGATGCAGCCTTTCGAAGCTACAGAGAAGGCTTTCTACACATGGTATTTTCAGGACAGACAAGGTAAGAGGAAAACAAAAGAAACAACACAACAAGGCATCAAGTACTTCACCCCACCCTGAATATCTGCCCACTTATCGTCACTCACTCTCAAGACACTCATGCTTGAGACAGAAAGTTATATTTCATTTGTTTTCACTGCTGCAAGTCCAATAGGAATAGCCAGAGACTTTCAGAAGATTAGACCCAAGTTGGTGTTTTAGAGTGAGAAACTGAGGTTGAGAGTGATGAGCCTATGGGAAGAAAGATCACAAGGGAATGTGCCTAGACCTTAGAAACAGTGGTTCTGTGGCAAGTGCCCATCCCCTGTTTCTTTGGACGAAGCACAAAGACTGGAGAAGGGGAAGTAGAGCCCTAGATATGAGGAGAAAAGAGTAGTGCTTGGCTTCCCGCAGGTGATCTAAAAAGTGGCAACAAGCCCGATGGGGAAACTGATGAACCAAAATGGCATCCAGGAGAGTCTTAGTTAAAGGAGTATGAGGTCAAGCATACCAAGTCATGAACTGCCAGAGTAGTGTGGCAAGAAAACCAAGGTTCCCGAGCACGCAAACGCCACCAAAGTTTCTGAATTGCTGGGCGCACCAAGGCACTCTCACAGAAATCAATCCTACTGGCTTGAGGGGAACGATGTTTCTGAATGTATGGGTGGATTTGATTGGCTAAGAGTTTGTTGTCTGTGTTGATCAGAGCTATGGGCCTGTCGTTCTCCATTTGTTTTGTTTTTGGTTTTGTTTTTGTTTTCACATTTTGTTTATCTAGATTTGGTACCAGAGTCATTCTAAGCTGGTAGAATGACTTTGAAATTTTTTCCTTTTTTTTTTTTTTTTCAATTTTCTGGAAGAGATGGAGAAGAATAGATATCAACTCCTTCAAAGTTTGATAGACGCCACCTTTGAAGACCTCTGGTTCTGGAGTTTTGTTGGGAGTGTTCTGATTACCGATTCCACATCCTGGTTGGTAGATTTCTCCAAATCTTTCTTTTTTGCTGTTTCAGTGTTGGGCGGTTCCATGTTTCTACAAATTTATCCATTTCTTCTAGGTTACCCCGTTTCATAGCCTATAATTTCTATGATAGTCTTTCATTGTACTTTCTTTTTCTGTGGTCTCAGTTATTGTTTCCTCTGTTTCTGTTCTCATTTTGATTCCCCCGCCCCTTGTTTTGAAAGTCTCGCTAAAGGCTTATCCAGGTTGGGGATCTTTTCAAGGAATCCCTTCCTACTTTCACAGATTCGTTGTATGGTTGTGCTTTTAGTCTCTGTTTTCTTTATTTCTGTTGTAGTCTACTATTTCCTTCCCCCTACAGGTGTTGGGTTTTTTCTTGTACTCGCTGCATTCGGAGGAAGATTTGGGTGTTCATGTGAGGTTTTTCTTGCTTCGTGAGGTAGGCCTGTGTTGCTCTCTAGCTTCCGTTTCGTGCAATGAGGGCTGCATCCCAAGGATTTTGGACCATTGTGTTTCCACATTTTCATTTGTCTCCATGTATGTTCTCGTTGCCCCTTTGAGTTATTGATGGCCCCATTCGGTCATTCAGTGTTACTGAAGCTCCCTGTAATGGTGTTCGTTCCATATTTTTTCCTGTGGTTGATGGCTAGTTTCATAAAGTTTCTGTTAGAAAAGATGCTTGATACGACTTCCATATTTTTTCCTGTGGTTGATGGCCAGTTTCATAAAGTTTCTGTTAGAAAAGATGCTTGATATGACTTCAGTTGCCTTGATTTTTGTGCGACTAGTTTGTGGCCTCCAATGTGATGTGTTTTGGAGAATGTTCTATCGGTACTGGAAAAGAATGTGTATCTTCCTGTTCTAGGCCAACTGTTGGAATATATCCGTGAGAGCCATCTAGTCCAATATGTCCTTCAAAGCCACATTTTTCTCAAGGATTTTCTGTCTAGATGAGCTATCCATGGATGTTACTAGGGTGTACGAGTCCCCTGCTCTTATTGAATACTCTGACAAAGTTCTTTGTATTTATTTTTGAAAGCTTTTATTTATTGATTTGACAGAGATCACAAGTAGGCAGGGAGGCAGGCAAAGAGAGAGGGGGAATCAGGCTTCCCACTGAGTAGAGAGCCACATGCAGGCTCGATCCCAGGACCCTGGGATCATGACGTCAGCCGAAGGCAGAGGCTTAAACCACTGAGCCACCTAGGTACCCCCCAAATTCCGTGTTGTGCATAGCTGCTTTATGTATCGGGAGGCTCCCATGTTGGGTGTAGAAATATTGGCAACTTTTATATGTTCTTGTTGATTACATGCTTTGGGATTACGTAGTGTCCTTCTTTGTCTCTTGTTTCAGTCCTTGTTTGAAAGTCAATTATGGGTCTGCTGCAAGTATTTCTACCCTGGCTTTCTTTTCACTTCTGTTTCCATGGCCAAAGTTCTTTGCAAATCTTCCCTTTAAATTTATATCTGCCCGTCCTTCTGAAATCTGTCTTTTGTGTGCGGTATGTAGACGGATCTACTTTTCTTCATTCTGTCACCTTATGTCTCTTGATTTTAGGCTTTGGAATATTTACATTTAAAATAATAGATGATCTCTCTCTCTCTCTCTCTCCCGCTCTCTCTGTCTCTGTCTCTGTCTCTCCCTCTCTCTATCTATCTATGTTATGTGTATTTTTTATTTTTTTATTAAATAGATATATTTCTTTTCAGAAAAACAGTATTCCTTATTTGTTCACCACACCCAGTGATCCATGCAATCCGTGTCCTCTATAATAGCCACCACCTGGTACCCCGATACCCCCCCCGACACTTTAAACTCCTCAGTTTTTTTTTCAGAGTCTATAGTTTCTCATGATTCACCTCCCCTTCCAATTTACCCCAACTCCCTACTCCTCTCCAGCATTCCTTGTCCTCCACGATATTTGTTATGCTCCACAACTAAGTGAAACCTTATGATAATTGACTGCCTCTGCTTGACTTATTTCACTCAGCATAATCCCTTCCAGTCCCATCCATGTTGCTACAAAAGTTGGGTACCCGTCCTTTCTGATGGAGGCATAATACTCCATAGTTTATATGGACCACATCTTCCTTATCCATACGTCCGTTGAAGGGCATCTTGGTTCCTTCCACAGTTTGGCGACCATGGCCGTTGCTGCTCTAA
The DNA here is from genome assembly GCF_030435805.1 of Mustela lutreola. Taxonomy (NCBI): domain Eukaryota; kingdom Metazoa; phylum Chordata; class Mammalia; order Carnivora; family Mustelidae; genus Mustela; species Mustela lutreola. The sequence continues at coordinate 116,071,345 of NC_081297.1, forward strand.
ACATTGGGGTACAGATGGCCCTTCTTTTCACTACATCTGCATCTTTGGGGTAGATACCCAGGAGTGCAATTGCAGGGTCGTAGGGAAATTCTATTCTTAAATTATAGAGGAATCTCCACACTGTTCTCCAAAGAGCCTGCACCAATTTGCATTCTCACCAACAGTTAAGAGGGTTCCCCTTTCTCCACATCCTCTCCAACACATGTTGTTTCCTGTTTTGTTAATTATGGCCATTCTAACTGGTGTAAGGTGATATCTCAATGTGGTTTTAATTTGAATCCACAAACACAACACACACGAAAAAGGCATACATATCAAAAAATGGGCCGAGGATGTGAGCAGACACTTCTCCAAACAAGACATACAAATGGCTATCAGACACATGAAAAAGTGTTCATCATCACTAGCCCTCAGGGAGATTCAAATTGTGTGTATTTTTTGCCACTTTCTTTTTTGTTTTTAAGTTGTCTTCACTGTTCTTCATTATTTCTTCTCTTGGTCTTTCTCTCATGGTTTGCTTGATTTCTTTAGGCTATACTGAGCTTCCTTCTTGTGTGTTTTTTGCAGATGTGTTACCAGATTTGATTTGTAGTTACCACTATGTTTATATTAGGGCATCCTATGCATATAGCAGTCTATGGTGAGTTGATGACTGCTTAAGTGTGAATCGAATATTCACACTTGTCTCAGCCACGGGTTAGGTATGGTGTGTGATACTTTTCATGGTTTCAAGCTATGCTTCCCTTGACCGATTGCTAGAGATGATTTCGTTTTATTGCTTTTGTGCATCTTTCTTTTCTTCCTCCTCCATACGCTCTTTCTTTTCCCCTCAAAAGTCTCCCTTAATGCTTATGGTACAGACGGTTTGGTGATCCTAATTCCTTCAACTTTTGTTTGGGAAATTCTCTCTCTCCTTCTCTTCTGAGTGACAGCCTTGTTGGATAGTGTTCTTGGCTTGATTTTGTTTGTTTGTTTGTGTCTGTTGTTTTGGATTCATTTTCTTCTTTGTGTACATCGACTGTATCATCTCACTCAATTACAGACTGCAAATTTCTGCAGAAAAGTCTGCCAAAACACTTCTTCTTTTCTCCTTTTGATTTTTTGCCCCCCTTTTTTATTAACTTTTAATGTTTTTCAGCATAACAGTATTCATTATTTTTGCATCACACACAAAGCTCCATGCAAACTGTGCCCTCTCCAATACCCACCACCTGGATCCCCCAACCTCCCACCCCCCGCCCGTTCAAACACCTCCGATTGATTTTCAGAGTCCATAGTCTCTCATGGTTCACCTCCCCTTCCAATATCCCTGTCTTGCCTTCTCCTCCCCATCTCCCCTTGTCCTCCATGCTAGTTGTTATGCTCCAGAAATAAGTGATACCTTAGGATAATTGACTTTCTCTGCTTGACTCATTTCATGCCACATAATCTCTTCCAGTCCTGTCCATGTTGCTACAAGAGTTGGGTATTTATCCTTTCTGATGGAGGCATAATATTCCATAGTGTATATGGCCCACATCTTCCTTATCCATTCGTCCATTGAAGGGCTTCTTGGTTCTTTCCATAGCTTGGTGACCGTGGCCATTGTGGCTATAAACATTGGTGTAGAAATGGCCCTTCTTGTCACTACATCTGTATCCTTCGGCTAAATACTCCGTAGTTCAGCAGCAGGATCATAGGAAAACTCTCTTTTTAATTTCTTGAGGAATCTCCACACTGTACTCCAAAGAGGATGCACCAACTGCATTCCCACCAACAGTGTAAGAGGGTTCCCCTTTCTCCACATCCTCTCCAACACATGTCGTTTCCTGTCACGGTCATCTTGGCCAGTCTTAGTGGTGTAAGGTGGTATCTCAAGGTGGTTTTGATTTGACTCTCCCTGATGGCCAGTGGTGATGAATATGTTTTCATGTGTCTGATAGCCATTTGTATGTCTTCACGGGAGGAGTGTCTGTTCATGTCTTCTGCCCCTTTTTGGATATGATTGTCTGTTTTGTGTGTGTTGAGTTTCAGGAGTTCTTTATAGATCCTGGATATCGACCTTTTGTCTGTCCTGGCATCCAAACAGACACATAGACCAGTGGAACAGAGTAGAGAGCCCAGATATGGACCCTCAACTCTATGGTCCAACAATGTTCGACAACACAGGAAAAAGTATACAGGGAAGAAAGACTTTCTCTGCAATAAATGGTGCTAGGAAAACTGGACAGCTCTATGGAGAAGAATGAAACTCGACCATTCCATACCCCGTCCACAAAGATAAAATCGAAATGGATAAAAGATCTCAACGTGAGACAGACATCCATCAGAATCCTACAGGAGAATATAGGCAGCAACCACTTTGATATCAGCGACGGCAACTTCTTTCCACATAGGTCTCCAAAGGCAAAGGAAACAAAAGTGAAGATGAACTTTAGGGTCTTCATCAAGTCAAAAGCTTCTGCCCAACAAAGGAAAGAGTCAAGGAAACAAAGAGGCAACCCACCGAATGGGTGAAGGTATTTGGGAAGGACAGGACAGACAAAAGCTTGATATGCAGGGTCTCTTGCTGCTTTTAAAATGATTTCTTTTCACGCCCTTTTTGCCATTTGGATTACGAGGCATTTTGTGGTGGACTAGCTTGGGAAGATTTTGTTGGGGGCTCCTTGTGCATCCTGGATGTGGACTTTGGTTTCCTTCCCCAGATTCAGGATCGTGTTAGCTATGACTCGTGCAAATAAGTTTTCTGTCCCCTTCCCTCTCTCTCCTCCTTCCGGCATCCCTGTAATGCCCACGTTACTACACTTGATGGTGTCCCTGAATTCTCCAATCGTATTTCATTGTTATCATACTTTCTACACACTACACTTCAGCTTGATTGTTTTCCGTCATTCTGTCTTTCGGATCACTGAATCTTCTGCTTGCTCTCGTCTCCTGTGTGTTCCATGTAATGTGTTTTTGGGCCATTTCCCTGTATTTTAGGTTTAACAGATAGAGGTAAGAATGGGAGGGGGAAGCCAAATAAGACAGTCCTGGAGACGAGCATACGATTCTCCCCCCGCCCCCCGTCCCCCACTCCCTGCCATGTTCCTGACTCCATGGGAATGCCGGTTGCTGGTAGGGTTCCAGGCGGAATGTTGAGGGTGTGTTGTGACTACCGGATCCATGGTGACCATCACTTGTCCTGTGGTCGAGCAGTACCATGGAGCAGCTGCCAGGCTCTCTGGAGCATGGCTTTGAACTGATCCTTGGGAAGTTGGATGAGATGATGGCGAAGCTGCTGCCAAGTGACTCGAGTCCTCGGCTGATGTTCCACAGCCTCCAGTGGGAGACACTGCTGTGTCCGCCTGTCATTGGCTTCTTGGTGGGCCTCCTCTTTCTATGCCGACTTGTTCAGTCTGTTAGAAGTCACTCCTACGAGAACCGTGAGAAGCAGCTGGCAGAAGCACTGGCTGCAGGGATCGAGGAGAAATGCCACCTCATTGACAAGGTTTCTGTAGCTGAGAAGGAGCATGCAGCCATCGAATCGTCTGGAGAAAAGGCCAAACTGGAGAAAGAGTCATTCGATATCCCCAGCCTTGCAGACTCTTACAGAAAGGCGAAGACGACCAACGTGATGCTGATGAAGGAACTCCATTCTCTGTGTCGAGGCCTGGAGGAAGAGAGAGCCAAAAGATCCCAGCAAGAAGAGCAGATGATGGAGATGCTCAAAGACCTGAAGGTCCTAGAAGACATGATGACTTTCGTGAAATCACAGGGAGCTTTTCCAAACCTGCTTGGAGACCAAGAGCCAAGCCCTGCTGCTCCTTGGCCTGGGAGTGGGCCTGGGGCTTAAAGCGGTGCTGTTGCCTCCCCTCCACTCCGGCCTCCCACCTGCCAGGCTTTGTTCCTCCCCTTCAACGTCTATCTACGGGTCACGGCGGCCGGTGGGTGCAAGGTTTGTCCTCCCCGGAGTGAGTTCTTCCATCTTCACTGGCTAGACACAGCACACAGCTCCATCATGGTTGACTCCCCCACGTCGAAACACTATTGCCTGTCCTGGAACCACACTCAGCACTCTGGGACTTTCTTTGTCTTCCCAGAAGTGTGGACTTGCTTTCAGTAGTACCGAAAGACATACTTTCCTTAGAAGCAAATTATCTTTTACTCTGTTGCCTTAGATTTCTCAAGTTCTTACATTGCCAAGGCTACTGACGGTAGTCTTTGATAGGGGAACTATTTTCTTTTTTAATTTATTCTCTCTGTCATATTGTATTATAGTTTACAAATATATGTCATGTAGCAATAAAGACTTGGAATTATTAACAGCAGTATTGTTTTGCTTTTGTTTTCCCAACATTAACCAGTCATACGTAAGCGAGTCACACCTTGCTCGCTCCAGTATGTACTCTTTTAATTTCAATCCAAATAGCGAACTTAGAGCCTATCACCGGTATCAGTGGGAGTGCTCAATGATTGATCCCTTCATAGAATACCCAGTGCTCATCACATCCCATGCCCTTCTTAATGGCTATCACCCAAACACCCATTCCCCTACCCACTGCCTCTCCAGCAACAAAAGAAAGCTACCCTATGACCCTAGGTATTTACCCTAAAGATACAATTGGAGCAATGCCATGTGACACCTGCACTCCAAGCTTCAAGGCAGCCATGTTCCCTGTAACCAAACAGTGGAAACAGCCAAAATAACCACTGATGGATGCACGGGTATTGGTGATGTGGAGTCCGCCCGTGCAGGCCAGCTTAGACACACACGCGCACACACACACACACACACACACACACACACACATACCCACCACACACACACAAAGGAATGCTGCATAGCCCTCAGAAAGAATGAATACTTACAATTTACATCAAGATGGATGGAACTGGAGGGTATTTTGCTAAGTGAAATAAGCCAATCAGAGAAAGACAAGTATCATATGGTTTCATTCCAAAGTAAAACAGAGCAGGGAGCATCGGGAATGGGCGGGAAAACAGAATGACAAGTGGTTGGAGAAGGAGAGAAACCGTAAGAGGCATGGAATTCATTTTGAATTCCAGTTGTTAAGTTCTTCATCTTTGGTTCTTGTTTCCTCCCTCCTGGGTGAGGGCCTTACGTCCTCCACTCTTTTCTCACAGATAGAGTGTTTTCTACCATTGCTTTAATTACTGTAGCAGGCATATTGCGTATCTCTGCTTGATTTAGCTCTCTGGATGGGATGTTGTCCTGGGTTCTTTGTTTTGGGATACCTTCCTCTGTCTGTTGGTTTCCTCTAAGTCTCTCTGTTTGCATGCTTTAAGCAAGTCAACTAGATTTCCCGTTCTTGAACTTGTTGACCTGTAGAAAGGAGTCCCTGTGGTGCTCTGCAGTGGCATGTTCCCTGCTCAGGAAGGCTGTGTTCATGTCACTTGAAGGCTGTCTCTAACCTGTGTTTTGAGAGCAATACTCTTGTGGCTCAGCTGCCTTTGCCCTAAGGCATGTCCTGTGCAGTGGTTCTGTAGGTTGTGGGCAGGGTTCACTCCCGCTGGGGTTGGTGGGGCAGTCTGGGGGTCCCTTGGGCTCGAGTTGAGCCAGACCAGGCGTTGGCCAAAGATACAGTAGCACCACACTGTAGGGCGGTTCTCTTGTGTTGTTCCCTTAAAAGGTTACTTTGGTGGGAGGGGCCTGCTGTCAGAGCAGATATCGGCTTCCAGCCATGGCTAAGGTTCGAAATATTTCATATGTGTGGGTATCTTCTCATTTCCGTAGGTCAGGGGTCACTATAGAGTGCTGGGCTGGTCCCTGTGATGGTTGCTTGAACACTGTCAGGCACTGTTTCGGAGGGGCTCTGGCCAGGAAGTATTGGTGGGGGCCGTTCCGCAGAAGGAAGCAAGGACTCCCTAGTGCTAACAAGGTTGTTCAGATCTGTTTGGGGAGGCGACCTGTACATGCTTTGGCAGGGATGGTGAGGCAAGTAGCAGTGCAGGATAAGCGGTAGCAGCAAGGCCCATTGTGGGAGGTAACCTGCAGCCACGGAAAACTCCTCCTCGGCCCTCACTGGGTTTGGAGGCGGGCAAGTTGGCAGAAGGGAGCCAGTTGGGTTAAGAGTACTGAGCTGGTTTCCACAGGCCTCTGGGAATGTCAGCTGGTGGGCAGGGATGGGAAGTCGCAACCAGTCAGCTCCTTAGTTCCTAGGAGAATGTCCCTCAACAATCCCCTCAAGCACATGCTCTGGGATTAGTCCACAAATCTCCCTTTGGTGTACCTCCGTCATTTTTCAAACCATTCTTCTCTGCTTTCCTCCCGAGGGCTGCTTATTTGATAGTCCCTTGAAGGGCAGGCGTGCAGGACTCAGTTTCCTCTTATCCTCCTGGGCCTTGCAGATCTGATTCTACGGATGCCTAAAGTGCCAGGTATTACGCGCCTGGAAATTGGAAGAACTCACAGAATTTGGCTCCTTTGGTTTGCAAAGCCAAATGTGATGGGAATCTGTCTTCCTTGTCTGGGATCCCCATGCCTGGATTGTCTCGTGTGACTGTCGGCTTTTCTCTACCCTCTTCATCCATGGCATCTCTCCCTCCCAAGCACAGGTGCACAGGTGGCTTTAGATCCTGATGGCATCTTTACCCTTTCTATTCTCTTGATCTAGCCACTTTAGAGCATTTTGCTGTAGAGAGTCTGTTGTGCCAGTTTTGGGGTAATTTTCTGTGTTATTGACTCTGTTGTCGGTGCTGTGTAGATGGATGCATGGGACAGGGTGAGCATAGGATCCTCCTACTCCACCATGTCCCTCGACGTTGTTCCTCTGTTCACTACAGCATAATGTTGTTGTGGACACTGTCCACATTAGCTTTCAGAACTAGAGCTTTACAGAGGTTGGTCTCTCCAATGGGAGTCTTAAAAGGTGGGGAACCGGATGTGGGATTCACATCTTTCCCTGGTCAAGAAGACGTTGGCAGTTCCCATGTCCTCCTGAGTATGTGTCTCAGCCTCTCCTGTTTCAAAATGGGTTTTTCTTATTTATCGGATGTATACCAGCAGCTCAGCTAGTTTGGATTTCTTTCAGAGCTCATGGTTCCATACCGAGCTGCACATTCAGCGTGTCCTTGGAGGAGGTGATTTCCAGAGTGTCCCCTGTAGCCATCTTGAACTGGTACCCACTCTTGTATCTTTTCATTTTTTCTCCCTGGACGTGGTAATATCAAGAGATCTATGTCTTCCATTCTGTGGACTTGCCCTTTAGCCCTCTGTTGATTTTTCCTTTTATATTTTTAAATTCATTTATCGGATTATTCAGATCCATAATTTGCAATGTTTTTCTTTGTATGTTTGTTTGTTTCAATGACTTCTGTTCACTGAACTTCTCCTTTGGCACATGCATTGTTTCTGTGTTTATTGAGTTGTCTGTGGTCTCTTGAAATTCCCTGAAGTTCCTTCATTATATTGAATTCTTTGTTCAGGGAACTAAGAAGTTGCCATTTTTCGGTGGTTAGTTCCTGAAAAATTATTGTGTTGCTTGACAGTACCATGTGTTTTGTGAGAAAAGAGTACTTATTGTTCATAGGTTTCTATGTATGAAGTAGGTACTGTTCAGTAGCAACAATACTTCTTACAAAGGCCATTTTGGTTTCCAATTCCTCAAATATATTTTGAATAGTTACTATGCACTGAGCATTGCTAATTGTTCTTTCAGTTAGAATTGTGACCCAACAAAGTCCACCCCCCCCACACACACACTTAAAGCCCATTCCCATCTTACAAGGATAAGGTGGCCTCCTTGGAAATAGGGTATGTCCAAGCATAGATGGCCTACACCAGAATTTAGGAGAGGAAGGAGTTCTCCATTCCCTATATGAGAGAAGGAATGGCCCAACTGACTCCTTATCTTTGGCCTTCTTTCCAGAACTGGGAGAGAATAAACTTTTGTTCTTCTGAGCCATCCAGTTGGTGGCACTTAGGCATAGCGGCCCTAGAAAATGCATACAGGATTCTGTATTCTAACGCGGACATATACGTATATATTTTCACGGACCCTGGAAAAAGCTCAACGTTTTGATCCATTTGGGAAGTCAGATGATGCCAAAGCTCGTTCAGCTCTAGGTCTATAGTTTGTATGTTTAGAACAGGATTATAATTATGACTAACGTGGGCCACTTTATTTACTAGTGAAACAAGACTCTGTCCCAGGACAGACATGTAAGGAACTTACCATATAACTGAGAGGGCCAGACATATACCATACCCACCCTTCAAAACAAGTGCAGTCACTATAAAAGGATTTTGTTCCAGGTGGTGACACTGGTCCAGGTATGATGCCCTACAAATTTCTTGTGAAGGAGAGGCTATATTTGATTGGAAACACTTCAGGGCAGAGGCATGGGTGTCGGATCATTTGGATTTGAGACTTAGAAGACTACAGACGTAAGGGGAAGGGCTTGGCAAGGTAACCATGTGGATAGAGCCCCAGAGGCAATAAGCCCGTGAGAGTGGGCTATTAAAGACCCATGCTCTTGTCTATGCTAACATTTTGCAGCGGTGGCAAATGCCCTGGGCAAAGTTCTGACCTTGGAACCCTATTTTTCCAGGCTTTTAGAAAGGATGCAGCCTCCGAAGCTACAGAGAAGGCTTTCTACACATGGTATTTTCAGGACAGACAAGGTAAGAGGAAAACAAAAGAAACAACACAACAAGGCATCAAGTACTTCACCCCACCCTGAATATCTGCCCACTTATCGTCACTCACTCTCAAGACACTCATGCTTGAGACAGAAAGTTATATTTCGTTTGTTTTCACTGCTGCAAGTCCAATAGGAATAGCCAGAGCCTTTCAGAAGATTAGACCCAAGTTGGTGTTTTAGAGTGAGAAACTGAGGTTGAGAGTGATGAGCCTATGGGAAGAAAGATCACAAGGGAATGTGCCTAGACCTTAGAAACAGTGGTTCTGTGGCAAGTGCCCATCCCCTGTTTCTTTGGACGAAGCACAAAGACTGGAGAAGGGGAAGTAGAGCCCTAGATATGAGGAGAAAAGAGTAGTGCTTGGCTTCCCGCAGGTGATCTAAAAAGTGGCAACAAGCCCGATGGGGAAACTGATGAACCAAAATGGCATCCAGGAGAGTCTTAGTTAAAGGAGTATGAGGTCAAGCATACCAAGTCATGAACTGCCAGAGTAGTGTGGCAAGAAAACCAAGGTTCCCGAGCACGCAAACGCCACCAAAGTTTCTGAATTGCTGGGCGCACCAAGGCACTCTCACAGAAATCAATCCTACTGGCTTGAGGGGAACGATGTTTCTGAATGTATGGGTGGATTTGATTGGCTAAGAGTTTGTTGTCTGTGTTGATCAGAGCTATGGGCCTGTCGTTCTCCATTTGTTTTGTTTTTGGTTTTGTTTTTGTTTTCACATTTTGTTTATCTAGATTTGGTACCAGAGTCATTCTAAGCTGGTAGAATGACTTTGAAATTTTTTCCTTTTTTTTTTTTTTTCAATTTTCTGGAAGAGATGGAGAAGAATAGATATCAACTCCTTCAAAGTTTGATAGACGCCACCTTTGAAGACCTCTGGTTCTGGAGTTTTGTTGGGAGTGTTCTGATTACCGATTCCTCGTCCTGGTTGGTAGATTTCTCCAAATCTTTCTTTTTTGCTGTTTCAGTGTTGGGCGGTTCCATGTTTCTACAAATTTATCCATTTCTTTTAGGTTACCCCGTTTCATAGCCTATAATTTCTATGATAGTCTTTCATTGTACTTTCTTTTTCTGTGGTCTCAGTTATTGTTTCCTCTGTTTCTTTTCTCATTTTGATTCCCCCGCCCCTTGTTTTGAAAGTCTCGCTAAAGGCTTATCCAGGTTGGGGATCTTTTCAAGGAATCCCTTCCTACTTTCACAGATTCGTTGTATGGTTGTGCTTTTAGTCTCTGTTTTCTTTATTTCTGTTGTAGTCTACTATTTCCTTCCCCCTACAGGTATTGGGTTTTTCTTGTACTCGCTGCATTCGGAGGAAGATTTGGGTGTTCATGTGAGGTTTTTCTTGCTTCGTGAGGTAGGCCTGTGTTGCTCTCTAGCTTCCGTTTCGTGCAATGAGGGCTGCATCCCAAGGATTTTGGACCATTGTGTTTCCACATTTTCATTTGTCTCCATGTATGTTCTCGTTGCCCCTTTGAGTTATTGATGGCCCCATTCGGTCATTCAGTGTTACTGAAGCTCCCTGTAATGGTGTTCGTTCCATATTTTTTCCTGTGGTTGATGGCTAGTTCCATAAAGTTTCTGTTAGAAAAGATGCTGGATACGACTTCAGTTGCCTTGATTTTTGTGCGACTAGTTTGTGGCCTCCAATGTGATGTGTTTTGGAGAATGTTCTATCGGTACTGGAAAAGAATGTGTATCTTCCTGTTCTAGGCCAACTGTTGGAATATATCTGTGAGAGCCATCTAGTCCAATATGTCCTTCAAAGCCACATTTTCCTCAAGGATTTTCTGTCTAGATGAGCTATCCATGGATGTTACTAGGGTGTACGAGTCCCCTGCTCTTATCGAATACTCTGAAAAAGTTCTTTGTATTTATTTTTGAAAGCTTTTATTTATTGATTTGACAGAGATCACAAGTAGGCAGGGAGGCAGGCAAAGAGAGAGGGGGAATCAGGCTTCCCACTGAGTAGAGAGCCACATGCAGGCTCGATCCCAGGACCCTGGGATCATGACGTCAGCCGAAGGCAGAGGCTTAAACCACTGAGCCACCCAGGTACCCCCCAAATTCCTTGTTGTGCATAGCTGCTTTATGTATCGGGAGGCTCCCATGTTGGGTGTAGAAATATTGGCAACTTTTATATGTTCTTGTTGATTACATGCTTTGGGATTACGTAGTGTCCTTCTTTGTCTCTTGTTTCAGTCTTTGTTTGAAAGTCAATTATGGGTCTGCTGCAAGTATTTCTACCCTGGCTTTCTTTTCACTTCTGTTCCATGGCCAAAGTTCTTTGCAAATCTTCCCTTTAAATTTACATCTGCCCGTCTTTCTGAAATATGTCTTTTTTTTGTGCGGTATGTAGACGGATCTACTTTTCTTCATTCTGTCACCTTATGTCTCTTGATTTTAGGCTTTGGAATATTTACATTTAAAATAATAGATGATCTCTCTCTCTCTCTCTCTCCCGCTCTCTCTGTCTCTGTCTCTCCCTCTCTCTATCTATCTATGTTATGTGTATTTTTTATTTTTTTATTAAATAGATATATTTCTTTTCAGAAAAACAGTATTCCTTATTTGTTCACCACACCCAGTGATCCATGCAATCCGTGTCCTCTATAATAGCCACCACCGGGTACCCCGATACCCCCCCCCGACACTTTAAACTCCTCAGTTTTTTTTTCAGAGTCTATAGTTTCTCATGATTCACCTCCCCTTCCAATTTACCCCAACTCCCTACTCCTCTCCAGCATTCCTTGTCCTCCACGATATTTGTTATACTCCACAACTAAGTGAAACCTTATGATAATTGACTGCCTCTGCTTGACTTATTTCACTCAGCATAATCCCTTCCAGTCCCATCCATGTTTCTACAAAAGTTGGGTATCCGTCCTTTCTGATGGAGGCATAATACTCCATAGTTTATATGGACCACATCTTCCTTATCCATACGTCCGTTGAAGGGCATCTTGGTTCTTTCCACAGTTTGGCGACCATGGCCGTTGCTGCTCTAAACATTGGGGTACAGATGGCCCTTCTTTTCACTACATCTGCATCTTTGGGGTAGATACCCAGGAGTGCAATTGCAGGGTCGTAGGGAAATTCTATTCTTAAATTATAGAGGAATCTCCACACTGTTCTCCAAAGAGCCTGCACCAATTTGCATTCTCACCAACAGTTAAGAGGGTTCCCCTTTCTCCACATCCTCTCCAACACATGTTGTTTCCTGTTTTGTTAATTATGGCCATTCTAACTGGTGTAAGGTGATATCTCAATGTGGTTTTAATTTGAATCCACAAACACAACACACACGAAAAAGGCATACATATCAAAAAATGGGCCGAGGATGTGAGCAGACACTTCTCCAAACAAGACATACAAATGGCTATCAGACACATGAAAAAGTGTACATCATCACTAGCCCTCAGGGAGATTCAAATTGTGTGTATTTTTTGCCACTTTCTTTTTTGTTTTTAAGTTGTCTTCACTGTTCTTCATTATTTCTTCTCTTGGTCTTTCTCTCATGGTTTGCTTGATTTCTTTAGGCTATACTGAGCTTCCTTCTTGTGTGTTTTTTGCAGATGTGTTACCAGATTTGATTTGTAGTTACCACTATGTTTATATTAGGGCATCCTATGCATATAGCAGTCTATGGTGAGTTGATGACTGCTTAAGTGTGAATCGAATATTCACACTTGTCTCAGCCACGGGTTAGGTATGGTGTGTGATACTTTTCATGGTTTCAAGCTATGCTTCCCTTGACCGATTGCTAGAGATGATTTCGTTTTATTGCTTTTGTGCATCTTTCTTTTCTTCCTCCTCCATACGCTCTTTCTTTTCCCCTCAAAAGTCTCCCTTAATGCTTATGGTACAGACGGTTTGGTGATCCTAATTCCTTCAACTTTTGTTTGGGAAATTCTCTCTCTCCTTCTCTTCTGAGTGACAGCCTTGTTGGATAGTGTTCTTGGCTTGATTTTGTTTGTTTGTTTGTGTCTGTTGTTTTGGATTCATTTTCTTCTTTGTGTACATCGACTGTATCATCTCACTCAATTACAGACTGCAAATTTCTGCAGAAAAGTCTGCCAAAACACTTCTTCTTTTCTCCTTTTGATTTTTTGCCCCCCTTTTTTATTAACTTTTAATGTTTTTCAGCATAACAGTATTCATTATTTTTGCATCACACACAAAGCTCCATGCAAACTGTGCCCTCTCCAATACCCACCACCTGGATCCCCCAACCTCCCACCCCCCGCCCGTTCAAACACCTCCGATTGATTTTCAGAGTCCATAGTCTCTCATGGTTCACCTCCCCTTCCAATATCCCTGTCTTGCCTTCTCCTCCCCATCTCCCCTTGTCCTCCATGCTAGTTGTTATGCTCCAGAAATAAGTGATACCTTAGGATAATTGACTTTCTCTGCTTGACTCATTTCATGCCACATAATCTCTTCCAGTCCTGTCCATGTTGCTACAAGAGTTGGGTATTTATCCTTTCTGATGGAGGCATAATATTCCATAGTGTATATGGCCCACATCTTCCTTATCCATTCGTCCATTGAAGGGCTTCTTGGTTCTTTCCATAGCTTGGTGACCGTGGCCATTGTGGCTATAAACATTGGTGTAGAAATGGCCCTTCTTGTCACTACATCTGTATCCTTCGGCTAAATACTCCGTAGTTCAGCAGCAGGATCATAGGAAAACTCTCTTTTTAATTTCTTGAGGAATCTCCACACTGTACTCCAAAGAGGATGCACCAACTGCATTCCCACCAACAGTGTAAGAGGGTTCCCCTTTCTCCACATCCTCTCCAACACATGTCGTTTCCTGTCACGGTCATCTTGGCCAGTCTTAGTGGTGTAAGGTGGTATCTCAAGGTGGTTTTGATTTGACTCTCCCTGATGGCCAGTGGTGATGAATATGTTTTCATGTGTCTGATAGCCATTTGTATGTCTTCACGGGAGGAGTGTCTGTTCATGTCTTCTGCCCCTTTTTGGATATGATTGTCTGTTTTGTGTGTGTTGAGTTTCAGGAGTTCTTTATAGATCCTGGATATCGACCTTTTGTCTGTCCTGGCATCCAAACAGACACATAGACCAGTGGAACAGAGTAGAGAGCCCAGATATGGACCCTCAACTCTATGGTCCAACAATGTTCGACAACACAGGAAAAAGTATACAGGGAAGAAAGACTTTCTCTGCAATAAATGGTGCTAGGAAAACTGGACAGCTCTATGGAGAAGAATGAAACTCGACCATTCCATACCCCGTCCACAAAGATAAAATCGAAATGGATAAAAGATCTCAACGTGAGACAGACATCCATCAGAATCCTACAGGAGAATATAGGCAGCAACCACTTTGATATCAGCGACGGCAACTTCTTTCCACATAGGTCTCCAAAGGCAAAGGAAACAAAAGTGAAGATGAACTTTAGGGTCTTCATCAAGTCAAAAGCTTCTGCCCAACAAAGGAAAGAGTCAAGGAAACAAAGAGGCAACCCACCGAATGGGTGAAGGTATTTGGGAAGGACAGGACAGACAAAAGCTTGATATGCAGGGTCTCTTGCTGCTTTTAAAATGATTTCTTTTCACGCCCTTTTTGCCATTTGGATTACGAGGCATTTTGTGGTGGACTAGCTTGGGAAGATTTTGTTGGGGGCTCCTTGTGCATCCTGGATGTGGACTTTGGTTTCCTTCCCCAGATTCAGGATCGTGTTAGCTATGACTCGTGCAAATAAGTTTTCTGTCCCCTTCCCTCTCTCTCCTCCTTCCGGCATCCCTGTAATGCCCACGTTACTACACTTGATGGTGTCCCTGAATTCTCCAATCGTATTTCATTGTTATCATACTTTCTACACACTACACTTCAGCTTGATTGTTTTCCGTCATTCTGTCTTTCGGATCACTGAATCTTCTGCTTGCTCTCGTCTCCTGTGTGTTCCATGTAATGTGTTTTTGGGCCATTTCCCTGTATTTTAGGTTTAACAGATAGAGGTAAGAATGGGAGGGGGAAGCCAAATAAGACAGTCCTGGAGACGAGCATACGATTCTCCCCCCGCCCCCCGTCCCCCACTCCCTGCCATGTTCCTGACTCCATGGGAATGCCGGTTGCTGGTAGGGTTCCAGGCGGAATGTTGAGGGTGTGTTGTGACTACCGGATCCATGGTGACCATCACTTGTCCTGTGGTCGAGCAGTACCATGGAGCAGCTGCCAGGCTCTCTGGAGCATGGCTTTGAACTGATCCTTGGGAAGTTGGATGAGATGATGGCGAAGCTGCTGCCAAGTGACTCGAGTCCTCGGCTGATGTTCCACAGCCTCCAGTGGGAGACACTGCTGTGTCCGCCTGTCATTGGCTTCTTGGTGGGCCTCCTCTTTCTATGCCGACTTGTTCAGTCTGTTAGAAGTCACTCCTACGAGAACCGTGAGAAGCAGCTGGCAGAAGCACTGGCTGCAGGGATCGAGGAGAAATGCCACCTCATTGACAAGGTTTCTGTAGCTGAGAAGGAGCATGCAGCCATCGAATCGTCTGGAGAAAAGGCCAAACTGGAGAAAGAGTCATTCGATATCCCCAGCCTTGCAGACTCTTACAGAAAGGCGAAGACGACCAACGTGATGCTGATGAAGGAACTCCATTCTCTGTGTCGAGGCCTGGAGGAAGAGAGAGCCAAAAGATCCCAGCAAGAAGAGCAGATGATGGAGATGCTCAAAGACCTGAAGGTCCTAGAAGACATGATGACTTTCGTGAAATCACAGGGAGCTTTTCCAAACCTGCTTGGAGACCAAGAGCCAAGCCCTGCTGCTCCTTGGCCTGGGAGTGGGCCTGGGGCTTAAAGCGGTGCTGTTGCCTCCCCTCCACTCCGGCCTCCCACCTGCCAGGCTTTGTTCCTCCCCTTCAACGTCTATCTACGGGTCACGGCGGCCGGTGGGTGCAAGGTTTGTCCTCCCCGGAGTGAGTTCTTCCATCTTCACTGGCTAGACACAGCACACAGCTCCATCATGGTTGACTCCCCCACGTCGAAACACTATTGCCTGTCCTGGAACCACACTCAGCACTCTGGGACTTTCTTTGTCTTCCCAGAAGTGTGGACTTGCTTTCAGTAGTACCGAAAGACATACTTTCCTTAGAAGCAAATTATCTTTTACTCTGTTGCCTTAGATTTCTCAAGTTCTTACATTGCCAAGGCTACTGACGGTAGTCTTTGATAGGGGAACTATTTTCTTTTTTAATTTATTCTCTCTGTCATATTGTATTATAGTTTACAAATATATGTCATGTAGCAATAAAGACTTGGAATTATTAACAGCAGTATTGTTTTGCTTTTGTTTTCCCAACATTAACCAGTCATACGTAAGCGAGTCACACCTTGCTCGCTCCAGTATGTACTCTTTTAATTTCAATCCAAATAGCGAACTTAGAGCCTATCACCGGTATCAGTGGGAGTGCTCAATGATTGATCCCTTCATAGAATACCCAGTGCTCATCACATCCCATGCCCTTCTTAATGGCTATCACCCAAACACCCATTCCCCTACCCACTGCCTCTCCAGCAACAAAAGAAAGCTACCCTATGACCCTAGGTATTTACCCTAAAGATACAATTGGAGCAATGCCATGTGACACCTGCACTCCAAGCTTCAAGGCAGCCATGTTCCCTGTAACCAAACAGTGGAAACAGCCAAAATAACCACTGATGGATGCACGGGTATTGGTGATGTGGAGTCCGCCCGTGCAGGCCAGCTTAGACACACACGCGCACACACACACACACACACACACACACACACACATACCCACCACACACACACAAAGGAATGTTGCATAGCCCTCAGAAAGAATGAATACTTACAATTTACATCAAGATGGATGGAACTGGAGGGTATTTTGCTAAGTGAAATAAGCCAATCAGAGAAAGACAAGTATCATATGGTTTCATTCCAAAGTAAAACAGAGCAGGGAGCATCGGGAATGGGCGGGAAAACAGAATGACAAGTGGTTGGAGAAGGAGAGAAACCGTAAGAGGCATGGAATTCATTTTGAATTCCAGTTGTTAAGTTCTTCATCTTTGGTTCTTGTTTCCTCCCTCCTGGGTGAGGGCCTTACGTCCTCCACTCTTTTCTCACAGATAGAGTGTTTTCTACCATTGCTTTAATTACTGTAGCAGGCATATTGCGTATCTCTGCTTGATTTAGCTCTCTGGATGGGATGTTGTCCTGGGTTCTTTGTTTTGGGATACCTTCCTCTGTCTGTTGGTTTCCTCTAAGTCTCTCTGTTTGCATGCTTTAAGCAAGTCAACTAGATTTCCCGTTCTTGAACTTGTTGACCTGTAGAAAGGAGTCCCTGTGGTGCTCTGCAGTGGCATGTTCCCTGCTCAGGAAGGCTGTGTTCATGTCACTTGAAGGCTGTCTCTAACCTGTGTTTTGAGAGCAATACTCTTGTGGCTCAGCTGCCTTTGCCCTAAGGCATGTCCTGTGCAGTGGTTCTGTAGGTTGTGGGCAGGGTTCACTCCCGCTGGGGTTGGTGGGGCAGTCTGGGGGTCCCTTGGGCTCGAGTTGAGCCAGACCAGGCGTTGGCCAAAGATACAGTAGCACCACACTGTAGGGCGGTTCTCTTGTGTTGTTCCCTTAAAAGGTTACTTTGGTGGGAGGGGCCTGCTGTCAGAGCAGATATCGGCTTCCAGCCATGGCTAAGGTTCGAAATATTTCATATGTGTGGGTATCTTCTCATTTCCGTAGGTCAGGGGTCACTATAGAGTGCTGGGCTGGTCCCTGTGATGGTTGCTTGAACACTGTCAGGCACTGTTTCGGAGGGGCTCTGGCCAGGAAGTATTGGTGGGGGCCGTTCCGCAGAAGGAAGCAAGGACTCCCTAGTGCTAACAAGGTTGTTCAGATCTGTTTGGGGAGGCGACCTGTACATGCTTTGGCAGGGATGGTGAGGCAAGTAGCAGTGCAGGATAAGCGGTAGCAGCAAGGCCCATTGTGGGAGGTAACCTGCAGCCACGGAAAACTCCTCCTCGGCCCTCACTGGGTTTGGAGGCGGGCAAGTTGGCAGAAGGGAGCCAGTTGGGTTAAGAGTACTGAGCTGGTTTCCACAGGCCTCTGGGAATGTCAGCTGGTGGGCAGGGATGGGAAGTCGCAACCAGTCAGCTCCTTAGTTCCTAGGAGAATGTCCCTCAACAATCCCCTCAAGCACATGCTCTGGGATTAGTCCACAAATCTCCCTTTGGTGTACCTCCGTCATTTTTCAAACCATTCTTCTCTGCTTTCCTCCCGAGGGCTGCTTATTTGATAGTCCCTTGAAGGGCAGGCGTGCAGGACTCAGTTTCCTCTTATCCTCCTGGGCCTTGCAGATCTGATTCTACGGATGCCTAAAGTGCCAGGTATTATGCGCCTGGAAATTGGAAGAACTCACAGAATTTGGCTCCTTTGGTTTGCAAAGCCAAATGTGATGGGAATCTGTCTTCCTTGTCTGGGATCCCCATGCCTGGATTGTCTCGTGTGACTGTCGGCTTTTCTCTACCCTCTTCATCCATGGCATCTCTCCCTCCCAAGCACAGGTGCACAGGTGGCTTTAGATCCTGATGGCATCTTTACCCTTTCTATTCTCTTGATCTAGCCACTTTAGAGCATTTCGCTGTAGAGAGTCTGTTGTGCCAGTTTTGGGGTAATTTTCTGTGTTATTGACTCTGTTGTCGGTGCTGTGTAGATGGATGCATGGGACAGGGTGAGCATAGGATCCTCCTACTCCACCATGTCCCTCGACGTTGTTCCTCTGTTCACTACAGCATAATGTTGTTGTGGACACTGTCCACATTAGCTTTCAGAACTAGAGCTTTACAGAGGTTGGTCTCTCCAATGGGAGTCTTAAAAGGTGGGGAACCGGATGTGGGATTCACATCTTTCCCTGGTCAAGAAGACGTTGGCAGTTCCCATGTCCTCCTGAGTATGTGTCTCAGCCTCTCCTGTTTCAAAATGGGTTTTTCTTATTTATCGAATGTATACCAGCAGCTCAGCTAGTTTGGATTTCTTTCAGAGCTCATGGTTCCATACCGAGCTGCACATTCAGCGTGTCCTTGGAGGAGGTGATTTCCAGAGTGTCCCCTGTAGCCATCTTGAACTGGTACCCACTCTTGTATCTTTTCATTTTTTCTCCCTGGACGTGGTAATATCAAGAGATCTATGTCTTCCATTCTGTGGACTTGCCCTTTAGCCCTCTGTTGATTTTTCCTTTTATATTTTTAAATTCATTTATCGGATTATTCAGATCCATAATTTGCAATGTTTTTCTTTGTATGTTTGTTTGTTTCAATGACTTCTGTTCACTGAACTTCTCCTTTGGCACATGCATTGTTTCTGTGTTTATTGAGTTGTCTCTGGTCTCTTGAAATTCCCTGAAGTTCCTTCATTATATTGAATTCTTTGTTCAGGGAACTAAGAAGTTGCCATTTTTCGGTGGTTAGTTCCTGAAAAATTATTGTGTTGCTTGACAGTACCATGTGTTTTGTGAGAAAAGAGTACTTATTGTTCATAGGTTTCTATGTATGAAGTAGGTACTGTTCAGTAGCAACAATACTTCTTACAAAGGCCATTTTGGTTTCCAATTCCTCAAATATATTTTGAATAGTTACTATGCACTGAGCATTGCTAATTGTTCTTTCAGTTAGAATTGTGTCCCAACAAAGTGCACCCCCCACACACACACACTTAAAGCCCATTCCCATCTTACAAGGATAAGGTGGCCTCCTTGGAAATAGGGTATGTCCAAGGATAGATGGCCTACACCAGAATTTAGGAGAGGAAGGAGTTCTCCATTCCATATATGAGAGAAGGAATGGCCCAACTGACTCCTTATCTTTGGCCTTCTTTCCAGAACTGGGAGAGAATAAACTTTTGTTCTTCTGAGCCATCCAGTTGGTGGCACTTAGGCATAGCGGCCCTAGAAAATGCATACAGGATTCTGTATTCTAACGCGGACATATACGTATATATTTTCACGGACCCTGGAAAAAGCTCAACGTTTTGATCCATTTGGGAAGTCAGATGATGCCAAAGCTCGTTCAGCTCTAGGTCTATAGTTTGTATGTTTAGAACAGGATTATAATTATGACTAACGTGGGCCACTTTATTTACTAGTGAAACAAGACTCTGTCCCAGGACAGACATGTAAGGAACTTACCATATAACTGAGAGGGCCAGACATATACCATACCCACCCTTCAAAACAAGTGCAGTCACTATAAAAGGATTTTGTTCCAGGTGGTGACACTGGTCCAGGTATGATGCCCTACAAATTTCTTGTGAAGGAGAGGCTATATTTGATTGGAAACACTTCAGGGCAGAGGCATGGGTGTCGGATCATTTGGATTTGAGACTTAGAAGACTACAGACGTAAGGGGAAGGGCTTGGCAAGGTAACCATGTGGATAGAGCCCCAGAGGCAATAAGCCCGTGAGAGTGGGCTATTAAAGACCCATGCTCTTGTCTATGCTAACATTTTGCAGCGGTGGCAAATGCCCTGGGCAAAGTTCTGACCTTGGAACCCTATTTTTCCAGGCTTTTAGAAAGGATGCAGCCTCCGAAGCTACAGAGAAGGCTTTCTACACATGGTATTTTCAGGACAGACAAGGTAAGAGGAAAACAAAAGAAACAACACAACAAGGCATCAAGTACTTCACCCCACCCTGAATATCTGCCCACTTATCGTCACTCACTCTCAAGACACTCATGCTTGAGACAGAAAGTTATATTTCGTTTGTTTTCACTGCTGCAAGTCCAATAGGAATAGCCAGAGCCTTTCAGAAGATTAGACCCAAGTTGGTGTTTTAGAGTGAGAAACTGAGGTTGAGAGTGATGAGCCTATGGGAAGAAAGATCACAAGGGAATGTGCCTAGACCTTAGAAACAGTGGTTCTGTGGCAAGTGCCCATCCCCTGTTTCTTTGGACGAAGCACAAAGACTGGAGAAGGGGAAGTAGAGCCCTAGATATGAGGAGAAAAGAGTAGTGCTTGGCTTCCCGCAGGTGATCTAAAAAGTGGCAACAAGCCCGATGGGGAAACTGATGAACCAAAATGGCATCCAGGATAGTCTTAGTTAAAGGAGTATGAGGTCAAGCATACCAAGTCATGAACTGCCAGAGTAGTGTGGCAAGATAACCAAGGTTCCTGAGCACGCAAACGCCACCAAAGTTTCTGAATTGCTGGGCGCACCAAGGCACTCTCACAGAAATCAATCCTACTGGCTTGAGGGGAACGATGTTTCTGAATGTATGGGTGGATTTGATTGGCTAAGAGTTTGTTGTCTGTGTTGATCAGAGCTATGGGCCTGTCGTTCTCCATTTGTTTTGTTTTTGGTTTTGTTTTTGTTTTCACATTTTGTTTATCTAGATTTGGTACCAGAGTCATTCTAAGCTGGTAGAATGACTTTGAAATTTTTTCCTTTTTTTTTTTTTTTTCAATTTTCTGGAAGAGATGGAGAAGAATAGATATCAACTCCTTCAAAGTTTGATAGACGCCACCTTTGAAGACCTCTGGTTCTGGAGTTTTGTTGGGAGTGTTCTGATTACCGATTCCACATCCTGGTTGGTAGTTTTCTCCAAATCTTTCTTTTTTGCTGTTTCAGTGTTGGGCGGTTCCACGTTTCTACAAATTTATCCATTTCTTCTAGGTTACCCCGTTTCATAGCCTATAATTTCTATGATAGTCTTTCATTGTACTTTCTTTTTCTGTGGTCTCAGTTATTGTTTCCTCTGTTTCTGTTCTCATTTTGATTCCCCCGCCCCTTGTTTTGAAAGTCTCGCTAAAGGCTTATCCAGGTTGGGGATCTTTTCAAGGAATCCCTTCCTACTTTCACAGATTCGTTGTATGGTTGTGTTTTTAGTCTCTGTTTTCTTTATTTCTGTTGTAGTCTACTATTTCCTTCCCCCTACAGGTATTGGGTTTTTTCTTGTACTCGCTGCATTCGGAGGAAGATTTGGGTGTTCATGTGAGGTTTTTCTTGCTTCGTGAGGTAGGCCTGTGTTGCTCTCTAGCTTCCGTTTCGTGCAATGAGGGCTGCATCCCAAGGATTTTGGACCATTGTGTTTCCACATTTTCATTTGTCTCCATGTATGTTCTCGTTGCCCCTTTGAGTTATTGATGGCCCCATTCGGTCATTCAGTGTTACTGAAGCTCCCTGTAATGGTGTTCGTTCCATATTTTTTCCTGTGGTTGATGGCTAGTTCCATAAAGTTTCTGTTAGAAAAGATGCTGGATACGACTTCAGTTGCCTTGATTTTTGTGCGACTAGTTTGTGGCCTCCAATGTGATGTGTTTTGGAGAATGTTCTATCGGTACTGGAAAAGAATGTGTATCTTCCTGTTCTAGGCCAACTGTTGGAATATATCTGTGAGAGCCATCTAGTCCAATATGTCCTTCAAAGCCACATTTTCCTCAAGGATTTTCTGTCTAGATGAGCTATCCATGGATGTTACTAGGGTGTACGAGTCCCCTGCTCTTATCGAATACTCTGAAAAAGTTCTTTGTATTTATTTTTGAAAGCTTTTATTTATTGATTTGACAGAGATCACAAGTAGGCAGGGAGGCAGGCAAAGAGAGAGGGGGAATCAGGCTTCCCACTGAGTAGAGAGCCACATGCAGGCTCGATCCCAGGACCCTGGGATCATGACGTCAGCCGAAGGCAGAGGCTTAAACCACTGAGCCACCTAGGTACCCCCCAAATTCCTTGTTGTGCATAGCTGCTTTATGTATCGGGAGGCTCCCATGTTGGGTGTAGAAATATTGGCAACTTTTATATGTTCTTGTTGATTACATGCTTTGGGATTACGTAGTGTCCTTCTTTGTCTCTTGTTTCAGTCTTTGTTTGAAAGTCAATTATGGGTCTGCTGCAAGTATTTCTACCCTGGCTTTCTTTTCACTTCTGTTTCCATGGCCAAAGTTCTTTGCAAATCTTCCCTTTAAATTTATATCTGCCCGTCCTTCTGAAATATGTCTTTTGTGTGCGGTATGTAGACGGATCTACTTTTCTTCATTCTGTCACCTTATGTCTCTTGATTTTAGGCTTTGGAATATTTACATTTAAAATAATAGATGATCTCTCTCTCTCTCTCTCTCCCGCTCTCTCTGTCTCTGTCTCTGTCTCTCCCTCTCTCTATCTATCTATGTTATGTGTATTTTTTATTTTTTTATTAAATAGATATATTTCTTTTCAGAAAAACAGTATTCCTTATTTGTTCACCACACCCAGTGATCCATGCAATCCGTGTCCTCTATAATAGCCACCACCTGGTACCCCGATACCCCCCCCGACACTTTAAACTCCTCAGTTTTTTTTTCAGAGTCTATAGTTTCTCATGATTCACCTCCCCTTCCAATTTACCCCAACTCCCTACTCCTCTCCAGCATTCCTTGTCCTCCACGATATTTGTTATGCTCCACAACTAAGTGAAACCTTATGATAATTGACTGCCTCTGCTTGACTTATTTCACTCAGCATAATCCCTTCCAGTCCCATCCATGTTGCTACAAAAGTTGGGTACCCGTCCTTTCTGATGGAGGCATAATACTCCATAGTTTATATGGACCACATCTTCCTTATCCATACGTCCGTTGAAGGGCATCTTGGTTCCTTCCACAGTTTGGCGACCATGGCCGTTGCTGCTCTAAACATTGGGGTACAGATGGCCCTTCTTTTCACTACATCTGCATCTTTGGGGTAGATACCCAGGAGTGCAATTGCAGGGTCGTAGGGAAATTCTATTCTTAAATTATAGAGGAATCTCCACACTGTTCTCCAAAGAGCCTGCACCAATTTGCATTCTCACCAACAGTTAAGAGGGTTCCCCTTTCTCCACATCCTCTCCAACACATGTTGTTTCCTGTTTTGTTAATTATGGCCATTCTAACTGGTGTAAGGTGATATCTCAATGTGGTTTTAATTTGAATCCACAAACACAACACACACGAAAAAGGCATACATATCAAAAAATGGGCCGAGGATGTGAGCAGACACTTCTCCAAACAAGACATACAAATGGCTATCAGACACATGAAAAAGTGTTCATCATCACTAGCCCTCAGGGAGATTCAAATTGTGTGTATTTTTTGCCACTTTCTTTTTTGTTTTTAAGTTGTCTTCACTGTTCTTCATTATTTCTTCTCTTGGTCTTTCTCTCATGGTTTGCTTGATTTCTTTAGGCTATACTGAGCTTCCTTCTTGTGTGTTTTTTGCAGATGTGTTACCAGATTTGATTTGTAGTTACCACTATGTTTATATTAGGGCATCCTATGCATATAGCAGTCTATGGTGAGTTGATGACTGCTTAAGTGTGAATCGAATATTCACACATGTCTCAGCCACGGGTTAGGTATGGTGTGTGATACTTTTCATGGTTTCAAGCTATGCTTCCCTTGACCGATTGCTAGAGATGATTTCGTTTTATTGCTTTTGTGCATCTTTCTTTTCTTCCTCCTCCATACGCTCTTTCTTTTCCCCTCAAAAGTCTCCCTTAATGCTTATGGTACAGACGGTTTGGTGATCCTAATTCCTTCAACTTTTGTTTGGGAAATTCTCTCTCTCCTTCTCTTCTGAGTGACAGCCTTGTTGGATAGTGTTCTTGGCTTGATTTTGTTTGTTTGTTTGTGTCTGTCGTTTTGGATTCATTTTTCTTCTTTGTGTACATCGACTGTATCATCTCACTCAATTACAGACTGCAAATTTCTGCAGAAAAGTCTGCCAAAACACTTCTTCTTTTCTCCTTTTGATTTTTTGCCCCCCTTTTTTATTAACTTTTAATGTTTTTCAGCATAACAGTATTCATTATTTTTGCATCACACACAAAGCTCCATGCAATCTGTGCCCTCTCCAATACCCACCACCTGGATCCCCCAACCTCCCACCCCCCGCCCGTTCAAACACCTCCGATTGATTTTCAGAGTCCATAGTCTCTCATGGTTCACCTCCCCTTCCAATATCCCTGTCTTGCCTTCTCCTCCCCATCTCCCCTTGTCCTCCATGCTAGTTGTTATGCTCCAGAATTAAGTGATACCTTAGGATAATTGACTTTCTCTGCTTGACTCATTTCATGCCACATAATCTCTTCCAGTCCTGTCCATGTTGCTACAAGAGTTGGGTATTTATCCTTTCTGATGGAGGCATAATATTCCATAGTGTATATGGCCCACATCTTCCTTATCCATTCGTCCATTGAAGGGCTTCTTGGTTCTTTCCATAGCTTGGTGACCGTGGCCATTGTGGCTATAAACATTGGTGTAGAAATGGCCCTTCTTGTCACTACATCTGTATCCTTCGGCTAAATACTCCGTAGTTCAGCAGCAGGATCATAGGAAAGCTCTCTTTTTAATTTCTTGAGGAATCTCCACACTGTACTCCAAAGAGGATGCACCAACTTGCATTCCCACCAACAGTGTAAGAGGGTTCCCCTTTCTCCACATCCTCTCCAACACATGTCGTTTCCTGTCACGGTCATCTTGGCCAGTCTTAGTGGTGTAAGGTGGTATCTCAAGGTGGTTTTGATTTGACTCTCCCTGATGGCCAGTGGTGATGAATATGTTTTCATGTGTCTGATAGCCATTTGTATGTCTTCATGGGAGGAGTGTCTGTTCATGTCTTCTGCCCCTTTTTGGATATGATTGTCTGTTTTGTGCGTGTTGAGTTTCAGGAGTTCTTTATAGATCCTGGATATCGACCTTTTGTCTGTCCTGGCATCCAAACAGACACATAGACCAGTGGAACAGAGTAGAGAGCCCAGATATGGACCCTCAACTCTATGGTCCAACAATGTTCGACAACACAGGAAAAAGTATACAGGGAAGAAAGACTTTCTCTGCAATAAATGGTGCTAGGAAAACTGGACAGCTCTATGGAGAAGAATGAAACTCGACCATTCCATACCCCGTCCACAAAGATAAAATCGAAATGGATAAAAGATCTCAACGTGAGACAGACATCCATCAGAATCCTACAGGAGAATATAGGCAGCAACCACTTTGATATCAGCGACGGCAACTTCTTTCCACATAGGTCTCCAAAGGCAAAGGAAACAAAAGTGAAGATGAACTTTAGGGTCTTCATCAAATCAAAAGCTTCTGCCCAACAAAGGAAAGAGTCAAGGAAACAAAGAGGCAACCCACCGAATGGGTGAAGGTATTTGGGAAGGACAGGACAGACAAAAGCTTGATATGCAGGGTCTCTTGCTGCTTTTAAAATGATTTCTATTCACCCCCTTTTTGCCATTTGGATTACGAGGCATTTTGTGATGGACTAGCTTGGGAAGATTTTGTTTGGGGCTCCTTGTGCATCCTGGATGTGGACTTTGGTTTCCTTCCCCAGATTCAGGATCGTGTTAGCTATGACTCGTGCAAATAAGTTTTCTGTCCCCTTCCCTCTCTCTCCTCCTTCCGGCATCCCTGTAATGCCCACGTTACTACACTTGATGGTGTCCCTGAATTCTCCAATCGTATTTCATTGTTATCATACTTTCTACACACTACACTTCAGCTTGATTGTTTTCCGTCATTCTGTCTTTCGGATCACTGAATCTTCTGCTTGCTCTCGTCTCCTGTGTGTTCCATGTAATGTGTTTTTGGGCCATTTCCCTGTATTTTAGGTTTAACAGATAGAGGTAAGAATGGGAGGGGGAAGCCAAATAAGACAGTCCTGGAGACGAGCATACGATTCTCCCCCCGCCCCCCCTCCCCCACTGCCTGCCATGTTCCTGACTCCATGGGAATGCCGGTTGCTGGTAGGGTTCCAGGCGGAATGTTGAGGGTGTGTTGTGACTACCGGATTCATGGTGACCATCACTTGTCCTGTGGTCGAGCAGTACCATGGAGCAGCTGCCAGGCTCTCTGGAGCATGGCTTTGAACTGATCCTTGGGAAGTTGGATGAGATGATGGCGAAGCTGCTGCCAAGTGACTCGAGTCCTCGGCTGATGTTCCACAGCCTCCAGTGGGAGACACTGCTGTGTCCGCCTGTCATTGGCTTCTTGGTGGGCCTCCTCTTTCTATGCCGACTTGTTCAGTCTGTTAGAAGTCACTCCTACGAGAACCGTGAGAAGCAGCTGGCAGAAGCACTGGCTGCAGGGATCGAGGAGAAATGCCACCTCATTGACAAGGTTTCTGTAGCTGAGAAGGAGCATGCAGCCATCGAATCGTCTGGAGAAAAGGCCAAACTGGAGAAAGAGTCATTCGATATCCCCAGCCTTGCAGACTCTTACAGAAAGGCGAAGACGACCAACGTGATGCTGATGAAGGAACTCCATTCTCTGTGTCGAGGCCTGGAGGAAGAGAGAGCCAAAAGATCCCAGCAAGAAGAGCAGATGATGGAGATGCTCAAAGACCTGAAGGTCCTAGAAGACATGATGACTTTCGTGAAATCACAGGGAGCTTTTCCAAACCTGCTTGGAGACCAAGAGCCAAGCCCTGCTGCTCCTTGGCCTGGGAGTGGGCCTGGGGCTTAAAGCGGTGCTGTTGCCTCCCCTCCACTCCGGCCTCCCACCTGCCAGGCTTTGTTCCTCCCCTTCAACGTCTATCTACGGGTCACGGCGGCCGGTGGGTGCAAGGTTTGTCCTCCCCGGAGTGAGTTCTTCCATCTTCACTGGCTAGACACAGCACACAGCTCCATCATGGTTGACTCCCCCACGTCGAAACACTATTGCCTGTCCTGGAACCACACTCAGCACTCTGGGACTTTCTTTGTCTTCCCAGAAGTGTGGACTTGCTTTCAGTAGTACCGAAAGACATACTTTCCTTAGAAGCAAATTATCTTTTACTCTGTTGCCTTAGATTTCTCAAGTTCTTACATTGCCAAGGCTACTGACGGTAGTCTTTGATAGGGGAACTATTTTCTTTTTTAATTTATTCTCTCTGTCATATTGTATTATAGTTTACAAATATATGTCATGTAGCAATAAAGACTTGGAATTATTAACAGCAGTATTGTTTTGCTTTTGTTTTCCCAACATTAACCAGTCATACGTAAGCGAGTCACACCTTGCTCGCTCCAGTATGTACTCTTTTAATTTCAATCCAAATAGCGAACTTAGAGCCTATCACCGGTATCAGTGGGAGTGCTCAATGATTGATCCCTTCATAGAATACCCAGTGCTCATCACATCCCATGCCCTTCTTAATGGCTATCACCCAAACACCCATTCCCCTACCCACTGCCTCTCCAGCAACAAAAGAAAGCTACCCTATGACCCTAGGTATTTACCCTAAAGATACAATTGGAGCAATGCCATGTGACACCTGCACTCCAAGCTTCAAGGCAGCCATGTTCCCTGTAACCAAACAGTGGAAACAGCCAAAATAACCACTGATGGATGCACGGGTATTGGTGATGTGGAGTCCGCCCGTGCAGGCCAGCTTAGACACACACGCGCACACACACACACACACACACACACACACACACATACCCACCACACACACACAAAGGAATGCTGCATAGCCCTCAGAAAGAATGAATACTTACAATTTACATCAAGATGGATGGAACTGGAGGGTATTTTGCTAAGTGAAATAAGCCAATCAGAGAAAGACAAGTATCATATGGTTTCATTCCAAAGTAAAACAGAGCAGGGAGCATCGGGAATGGGCGGGAAAACAGAATGACAAGTGGTTGGAGAAGGAGAGAAACCGTAAGAGGCATGGAATTCATTTTGAATTCCAGTTGTTAAGTTCTTCATCTTTGGTTCTTGTTTCCTCCCTCCTGGGTGAGGGCCTTACGTCCTCCACTCTTTTCTCACAGATAGAGTGTTTTCTACCATTGCTTTAATTACTGTAGCAGGCATATTGCGTATCTCTGCTTGATTTAGCTCTCTGGATGGGATGTTGTCCTGGGTTCTTTGTTTTGGGATACCTTCCTCTGTCTGTTGGTTTCCTCTAAGTCTCTCTGTTTGCATGCTTTAAGCAAGTCAACTAGATTTCCCGTTCTTGAACTTGTTGACCTGTAGAAAGGAGTCCCTGTGGTGCTCTGCAGTGGCATGTTCCCTGCTCAGGAAGGCTGTGTTCATGTCACTTGAAGGCTGTCTCTAACCTGTGTTTTGAGAGCAATACTCTTGTGGCTCAGCTGCCTTTGCCCTAAGGCATGTCCTGTGCAGTGGTTCTGTAGGTTGTGGGCAGGGTTCACTCCCGCTGGGGTTGGTGGGGCAGTCTGGGGGTCCCTTGGGCTCGAGTTGAGCCAGACCAGGCGTTGGCCAAAGATACAGTAGCACCACACTGTAGGGCGGTTCTCTTGTGTTGTTCCCTTAAAAGGTTACTTTGGTGGGAGGGGCCTGCTGTCAGAGCAGATATCGGCTTCCAGCCATGGCTAAGGTTCGAAATATTTCATATGTGTGGGTATCTTCTCATTTCCGTAGGTCAGGGGTCACTATAGAGTGCTGGGCTGGTCCCTGTGATGGTTGCTTGAACACTGTCAGGCACTGTTTCGGAGGGGCTCTGGCCAGGAAGTATTGGTGGGGGCCGTTCCGCAGAAGGAAGCAAGGACTCCCTAGTGCTAACAAGGTTGTTCAGATCTGTTTGGGGAGGCGACCTGTACATGCTTTGGCAGGGATGGTGAGGCAAGTAGCAGTGCAGGATAAGCGGTAGCAGCAAGGCCCATTGTGGGAGGTAACCTGCAGCCACGGAAAACTCCTCCTCGGCCCTCACTGGGTTTGGAGGCGGGCAAGTTGGCAGAAGGGAGCCAGTTGGGTTAAGAGTACTGAGCTGGTTTCCACAGGCCTCTGGGAATGTCAGCTGGTGGGCAGGGATGGGAAGTCGCAACCAGTCAGCTCCTTAGTTCCTAGGAGAATGTCCCTCAACAATCCCCTCAAGCACATGCTCTGGGATTAGTCCACAAATCTCCCTTTGGTGTACCTCCGTCATTTTTCAAACCATTCTTCTCTGCTTTCCTCCCGAGGGCTGCTTATTTGATAGTCCCTTGAAGGGCAGGCGTGCAGGACTCAGTTTCCTCTTATCCTCCTGGGCCTTGCAGATCTGATTCTACGGATGCCTAAAGTGCCAGGTATTACGCGCCTGGAAATTGGAAGAACTCACAGAATTTGGCTCCTTTGGTTTGCAAAGCCAAATGTGATGGGAATCTGTCTTCCTTGTCTGGGATCCCCATGCCTGGATTGTCTCGTGTGACTGTCGGCTTTTCTCTACCCTCTTCATCCATGGCATCTCTCCCTCCCAAGCACAGGTGCACAGGTGGCTTTAGATCCTGATGGCATCTTTACCCTTTCTATTCTCTTGATCTAGCCACTTTAGAGCATTTCGCTGTAGAGAGTCTGTTGTGCCAGTTTTGGGGTAATTTTCTGTGTTATTGACTCTGTTGTCGGTGCTGTGTAGATGGATGCATGGGACAGGGTGAGCATAGGATCCTCCTACTCCACCATGTCCCTCGACGTTGTTCCTCTGTTCACTAGAGCATAATGTTGTTGTGGACACTGTCCACATTAGCTTTCAGAACTAGAGCTTTACAGAGGTTGGTCTCTCCAATGGGAGTCTTAAAAGGTGGGGAACCGGATGTGGGATTCACATCTTTCCCTGGTCAAGAAGACGTTGGCAGTTCCCATGTCCTCCTGAGTATGTGTCTCAGCCTCTCCTGTTTCAAAATGGGTTTTTCTTATTTATCGGATGTATACCAGCAGCTCAGCTAGTTTGGATTTCTTTCAGAGCTCATGGTTCCATACCGAGCTGCACATTCAGCGTGTCCTTGGAGGAGGTGATTTCCAGAGTGTCCCCTGTAGCCATCTTGAACTGGTACCCACTCTTGTATCTTTTCATTTTTTCTCCCTGGACGTGGTAATATCAAGAGATCTATGTCTTCCATTCTGTGGACTTGCCCTTTAGCCCTCTATTGATTTTTCCTTTTATATTTTTAAATTCATTTATCGGATTATTCAGATCCATAATTTGCAATGTTTTTCTTTGTATGTTTGTTTGTTTCAATGACTTCTGTTCACTGAACTTCTCCTTTTGCACATGCATTGTTTCTGTGTTTATTGAGTGGTCTGTGGTCTCTTGAAATTCCCTGAAGTTCCTTCATTATATTGAATTCTTTGTCAGGGAACTAAGAAGTTGCCATTTTTCGGTGGTTAGTTCCTGAAAAATTATTGTGTTGCTTGACAGTACCATGTGTTTTGTGAGAAAAGAGTACTTATTGTTCATAGGTTTCTATGTATGAACTACGTACTGTTCAGTAGCAACAATACTTCTTACAAAGGCCATTTTGTTTTCCAATTCCTCAAATATATTTTGAATAGTTACTATGCACTGAGCATTGCTAATTGTTCTTTCAGTTAGAATTTTGTCCCAACAAAGTCCACACCCCCCCACACACACATTTAGAGCCCATTCCCATCTTACAAGGATAAGGTGGCCTCCTTGGAAATAGGGTATGTCCAAGGATAGATGGCCTACACCAGAATTAAGGAGAGGAAGGAGTTCTCCATTCCATATATGAGAGAAGGAATGGCCTAACTGACTCCTTATCTTTAGCCTTCTTTCCAGAACTGGGAGAGAATAAACTTTTGTTCTTCTGAGCCATCCAGTTGGTGGCACTTAGGCATAGCTGCCCTAGAAAATGCATACAGGATTCTGTATTCTAACGCGGACATATACGTATATATTTTCACGGACCCTGGAAAAAGCTCAACGTTTTGATCCATTTGGGAAGTCAGATGATGCCAAAGCTCGTTCAGCTCTAGGTCTATAGTTTGTATGTTTAGAACAGGATTATAATTATGACTAACGTGGGCCACTTTATTTACTAGTGAAACAAGACTCTGTCCCAGGACAGACATGTAAGGAACTTACATATAACTGAGAGGGCCAGACATATACCATACCCACCCTTCAAAACAAGTGCAGTCACTATAAAAGGATTTTGTTCCAGGTGGTGACACTGGTCCAGGTATGATGCCCTACAAATTTCTTGTGAAGGAGAGGCTATATTTGATTGGAAACTCTTCAGGGCAGAGGCATGAGTGTCGGATCATTTGGATTTGAGAACTTAGAAGACTACAGACTTAAGGGGAAGGGCTTGGCAAGGTAACCATGTGGATAGAGCCCCAGAGGCAATAAGCCCGTGAGAGTGGGCTATTAAAGACCCATGCTCTTGTCTATGCTAACATTTTGCAGCGGTGGCAAATGCCCTGGGCAACGTTCTGACCTTGGAACCCTATTTTTCCAGGCTTTTAGAAAGGATGCAGCCTTTCGAAGCTACAGAGAAGGCTTTCTACACATGGTATTTTCAGGACAGACAAGGTAAGAGGAAAACAAAAGAAACAACACAACAAGGCATCAAGTACTTCACCCCACCCTGAATATCTGCCCACTTATCGTCACTCACTCTCAAGACACTCATGCTTGAGACAGAAAGTTATATTTCATTTGTTTTCACTGCTGCAAGTCCAATAGGAATAGCCAGAGCCTTTCAGAAGATTAGACCCAAGTTGGTGTTTTAGAGTGAGAAACTGAGGTTGAGAGTGATGAGCCTATGGGAAGAAAGATCACAAGGGAATGTGCCTAGACCTTAGAAACAGTGGTTCTGTGGCAAGTGCCCATCCCCTGTTTCTTTGGACGAAGCACAAAGACTGGAGAAGGGGAAGTAGAGCCCTAGATATGAGGAGAAAAGAGTAGTGCTTGGCTTCCCGCAGGTGATCTAAAAAGTGGCAACAAGCCCGATGGGGAAACTGATGAACCAAAATGGCATCCAGGAGAGTCTTAGTTAAAGGAGTATGAGGTCAAGCATACCAAGTCATGAACTGCCAGAGTAGTGTGGCAAGAAAACCAAGGTTCCCGAGCACGCAAACGCCACCAAAGTTTCTGAATTGCTGGGCGCACCAAGGCACTCTCACAGAAATCAATCCTACTGGCTTGAGGGGAACGATGTTTCTGAATGTATGGGTGGATTTGATTGGCTAAGAGTTTGTTGTCTGTGTTGATCAGAGCTATGGGCCTGTCGTTCTCCATTTGTTTTGTTTTTGGTTTTGTTTTTGTTTTCACATTTTGTTTATCTAGATTTGGTACCAGAGTCATTCTAAGCTGGTAGAATGACTTTGAAATTTTTTCCTTTTTTTTTTTTTTTTCAATTTTCTGGAAGAGATGGAGAAGAATAGATATCAACTCCTTCAAAGTTTGATAGACGCCACCTTTGAAGACCTCTGGTTCTGGAGTTTTGTTGGGAGTGTTCTGATTACCGATTCCACATCCTGGTTGGTAGATTTCTCCAAATCTTTCTTTTTTGCTGTTTCAGTGTTGGGCGGTTCCATGTTTCTACAAATTTATCCATTTCTTCTAGGTTACCCCGTTTCATAGCCTATAATTTCTATGATAGTCTTTCATTGTACTTTCTTTTTCTGTGGTCTCAGTTATTGTTTCCTCTGTTTCTGTTCTCATTTTGATTCCCCCGCCCCTTGTTTTGAAAGTCTCGCTAAAGGCTTATCCAGGTTGGGGATCTTTTCAAGGAATCCCTTCCTACTTTCACAGATTCGTTGTATGGTTGTGCTTTTAGTCTCTGTTTTCTTTATTTCTGTTGTAGTCTACTATTTCCTTCCCCCTACAGGTGTTGGGTTTTTTCTTGTACTCGCTGCATTCGGAGGAAGATTTGGGTGTTCATGTGAGGTTTTTCTTGCTTCGTGAGGTAGGCCTGTGTTGCTCTCTAGCTTCCGTTTCGTGCAATGAGGGCTGCATCCCAAGGATTTTGGACCATTGTGTTTCCACATTTTCATTTGTCTCCATGTATGTTCTCGTTGCCCCTTTGAGTTATTGATGGCCCCATTCGGTCATTCAGTGTTACTGAAGCTCCCTGTAATGGTGTTCGTTCCATATTTTTTCCTGTGGTTGATGGCTAGTTTCATAAAGTTTCTGTTAGAAAAGATGCTTGATACGACTTCCATATTTTTTCCTGTGGTTGATGGCCAGTTTCATAAAGTTTCTGTTAGAAAAGATGCTTGATATGACTTCAGTTGCCTTGATTTTTTTGCGACTAGTTTGTGGCCTCCAATGTGATGTGTTTTGGAGAATGTTCTATCGGTACTGGAAAAGAATGTGTATCTTCCTGTTCTAGGCCAACTGTTGGAATATATCCGTGAGAGCCATCTAGTCCAATATGTCCTTCAAAGCCACATTTTTCTCAAGGATTTTCTGTCTAGATGAGCTATCCATGGATGTTACTAGGGTGTACGAGTCCCCTGCTCTTATTGAATACTCTGACAAAGTTCTTTGTATTTATTTTTGAAAGCTTTTATTTATTGATTTGTCAGAGATCACAAGTAGGCAGGGAGGCAGGCAAAGAGAGAGGGGGAATCAGGCTTCCCACTGAGTAGAGAGCCACATGCAGGCTCGATCCCAGGACCCTGGGATCATGACGTCAGCCGAAGGCAGAGGCTTAAACCACTGAGCCACCTAGGTACCCCCCAAATTCCGTGTTGTGCATAGCTGCTTTATGTATCGGGAGGCTCCCATGTTGGGTGTAGAAATATTGGCAACTTTTATATGTTCTTGTTGATTACATGCTTTGGGATTACGTAGTGTCCTTCTTTGTCTCTTGTTTCAGTCCTTGTTTGAAAGTCAATTATGGGTCTGCTGCAAGTATTTCTACCCTGGCTTTCTTTTCACTTCTGTTTCCATGGCCAAAGTTCTTTGCAAATCTTCCCTTTAAATTTATATCTGCCCGTCCTTCTGAAATCTGTCTTTTGTGTGCGGTATGTAGACGGATCTACTTTTCTTCATTCTGTCACCTTATGTCTCTTGATTTTAGGCTTTGGAATATTTACATTTAAAATAATAGATGATCTCTCTCTCTCTCTCTCTCCCGCTCTCTCTGTCTCTGTCTCTGTCTCTCCCTCTCTCTATCTATCTATGTTATGTGTATTTTTTATTTTTTTATTAAATAGATATATTTCTTTTCAGAAAAACAGTATTCCTTATTTGTTCACCACACCCAGTGATCCATGCAATCCGTGTCCTCTATAATAGCCACCACCTGGTACCCCGATACCCCCCCCGACACTTTAAACTCCTCAGTTTTTTTTTCAGAGTCTATAGTTTCTCATGATTCACCTCCCCTTCCAATTTACCCCAACTCCCTACTCCTCTCCAGCATTCCTTGTCCTCCACGATATTTGTTATGCTCCACAACTAAGTGAAACCTTATGATAATTGACTGCCTCTGCTTGACTTATTTCACTCAGCATAATCCCTTCCAGTCCCATCCATGTTGCTACAAAAGTTGGGTACCCGTCCTTTCTGATGGAGGCATAATACTCCATAGTTTATATGGACCACATCTTCCTTATCCATACGTCCGTTGAAGGGCATCTTGGTTCCTTCCACAGTTTGGCGACCATGGCCGTTGCTGCTCTAAACATTGGGGTACAGATGGCCCTTCTTTTCACTACATCTGCATCTTTGGGGTAGATACCCAGGAGTGCAATTGCAGGGTCGTAGGGAAATTCTATTCTTAAATTATAGAGGAATCTCCACACTGTTCTCCAAAGAGCCTGCACCAATTTGCATTCTCACCAACAGTTAAGAGGGTTCCCCTTTCTCCACATCCTCTCCAACACATGTTGTTTCCTGTTTTGTTAATTATGGCCATTCTAACTGGTGTAAGGTGATATCTCAATGTGGTTTTAATTTGAATCCACAAACACAACACACACGAAAAAGGCATACATATCAAAAAATGGGCCGAGGATGTGAGCAGACACTTCTCCAAACAAGACATACAAATGGCTATCAGACACATGAAAAAGTGTTCATCATCACTAGCCCTCAGGGAGATTCAAATTGTGTGTATTTTTTGCCACTTTCTTTTTTGTTTTTAAGTTGTCTTCACTGTTCTTCATTATTTCTTCTCTTGGTCTTTCTCTCATGGTTTGCTTGATTTCTTTAGGCTATACTGAGCTTCCTTCTTGTGTGTTTTTTGCAGATGTGTTACCAGATTTGATTTGTAGTTACCACTATGTTTATATTAGGGCATCCTATGCATATAGCAGTCTATGGTGAGTTGATGACTGCTTAAGTGTGAATCGAATATTCACACTTGTCTCAGCCACGGGTTAGGTATGGTGTGTGATACTTTTCATGGTTTCAAGCTATGCTTCCCTTGACCGATTGCTAGAGATGATTTCGTTTTATTGCTTTTGTGCATCTTTCTTTTCTTCCTCCTCCATACGCTCTTTCTTTTCCCCTCAAAAGTCTCCCTTAATGCTTATGGTACAGACGGTTTGGTGATCCTAATTCCTTCAACTTTTGTTTGGGAAATTCTCTCTCTCCTTCTCTTCTGAGTGACAGCCTTGTTGGATAGTGTTCTTGGCTTGATTTTGTTTGTTTGTTTGTGTCTGTTGTTTTGGATTCATTTTCTTCTTTGTGTACATCGACTGTATCATCTCACTCAATTACAGACTGCAAATTTCTGCAGAAAAGTCTGCCAAAACACTTCTTCTTTTCTCCTTTTGATTTTTTGCCCCCCTTTTTTATTAACTTTTAATGTTTTTCAGCATAACAGTATTCATTATTTTTGCATCACACACAAAGCTCCATGCAAACTGTGCCCTCTCCAATACCCACCACCTGGATCCCCCAACCTCCCACCCCCCGCCCGTTCAAACACCTCCGATTGATTTTCAGAGTCCATAGTCTCTCATGGTTCACCTCCCCTTCCAATATCCCTGTCTTGCCTTCTCCTCCCCATCTCCCCTTGTCCTCCATGCTAGTTGTTATGCTCCAGAAATAAGTGATACCTTAGGATAATTGACTTTCTCTGCTTGACTCATTTCATGCCACATAATCTCTTCCAGTCCTGTCCATGTTGCTACAAGAGTTGGGTATTTATCCTTTCTGATGGAGGCATAATATTCCATAGTGTATATGGCCCACATCTTCCTTATCCATTCGTCCATTGAAGGGCTTCTTGGTTCTTTCCATAGCTTGGTGACCGTGGCCATTGTGGCTATAAACATTGGTGTAGAAATGGCCCTTCTTGTCACTACATCTGTATCCTTCGGCTAAATACTCCGTAGTTCAGCAGCAGGATCATAGGAAAACTCTCTTTTTAATTTCTTGAGGAATCTCCACACTGTACTCCAAAGAGGATGCACCAACTGCATTCCCACCAACAGTGTAAGAGGGTTCCCCTTTCTCCACATCCTCTCCAACACATGTCGTTTCCTGTCACGGTCATCTTGGCCAGTCTTAGTGGTGTAAGGTGGTATCTCAAGGTGGTTTTGATTTGACTCTCCCTGATGGCCAGTGGTGATGAATATGTTTTCATGTGTCTGATAGCCATTTGTATGTCTTCACGGGAGGAGTGTCTGTTCATGTCTTCTGCCCCTTTTTGGATATGATTGTCTGTTTTGTGTGTGTTGAGTTTCAGGAGTTCTTTATAGATCCTGGATATCGACCTTTTGTCTGTCCTGGCATCCAAACAGACACATAGACCAGTGGAACAGAGTAGAGAGCCCAGATATGGACCCTCAACTCTATGGTCCAACAATGTTCGACAACACAGGAAAAAGTATACAGGGAAGAAAGACTTTCTCTGCAATAAATGGTGCTAGGAAAACTGGACAGCTCTATGGAGAAGAATGAAACTCGACCATTCCATACCCCGTCCACAAAGATAAAATCGAAATGGATAAAAGATCTCAACGTGAGACAGACATCCATCAGAATCCTACAGGAGAATATAGGCAGCAACCACTTTGATATCAGCGACGGCAACTTCTTTCCACATAGGTCTCCAAAGGCAAAGGAAACAAAAGTGAAGATGAACTTTAGGGTCTTCATCAAGTCAAAAGCTTCTGCCCAACAAAGGAAAGAGTCAAGGAAACAAAGAGGCAACCCACCGAATGGGTGAAGGTATTTGGGAAGGACAGGACAGACAAAAGCTTGATATGCAGGGTCTCTTGCTGCTTTTAAAATGATTTCTTTTCACGCCCTTTTTGCCATTTGGATTACGAGGCATTTTGTGGTGGACTAGCTTGGGAAGATTTTGTTGGGGGCTCCTTGTGCATCCTGGATGTGGACTTTGGTTTCCTTCCCCAGATTCAGGATCGTGTTAGCTATGACTCGTGCAAATAAGTTTTCTGTCCCCTTCCCTCTCTCTCCTCCTTCCGGCATCCCTGTAATGCCCACGTTACTACACTTGATGGTGTCCCTGAATTCTCCAATCGTATTTCATTGTTATCATACTTTCTACACACTACACTTCAGCTTGATTGTTTTCCGTCATTCTGTCTTTCGGATCACTGAATCTTCTGCTTGCTCTCGTCTCCTGTGTGTTCCATGTAATGTGTTTTTGGGCCATTTCCCTGTATTTTAGGTTTAACAGATAGAGGTAAGAATGGGAGGGGGAAGCCAAATAAGACAGTCCTGGAGACGAGCATACGATTCTCCCCCCGCCCCCCGTCCCCCACTCCCTGCCATGTTCCTGACTCCATGGGAATGCCGGTTGCTGGTAGGGTTCCAGGCGGAATGTTGAGGGTGTGTTGTGACTACCGGATCCATGGTGACCATCACTTGTCCTGTGGTCGAGCAGTACCATGGAGCAGCTGCCAGGCTCTCTGGAGCATGGCTTTGAACTGATCCTTGGGAAGTTGGATGAGATGATGGCGAAGCTGCTGCCAAGTGACTCGAGTCCTCGGCTGATGTTCCACAGCCTCCAGTGGGAGACACTGCTGTGTCCGCCTGTCATTGGCTTCTTGGTGGGCCTCCTCTTTCTATGCCGACTTGTTCAGTCTGTTAGAAGTCACTCCTACGAGAACCGTGAGAAGCAGCTGGCAGAAGCACTGGCTGCAGGGATCGAGGAGAAATGCCACCTCATTGACAAGGTTTCTGTAGCTGAGAAGGAGCATGCAGCCATCGAATCGTCTGGAGAAAAGGCCAAACTGGAGAAAGAGTCATTCGATATCCCCAGCCTTGCAGACTCTTACAGAAAGGCGAAGACGACCAACGTGATGCTGATGAAGGAACTCCATTCTCTGTGTCGAGGCCTGGAGGAAGAGAGAGCCAAAAGATCCCAGCAAGAAGAGCAGATGATGGAGATGCTCAAAGACCTGAAGGTCCTAGAAGACATGATGACTTTCGTGAAATCACAGGGAGCTTTTCCAAACCTGCTTGGAGACCAAGAGCCAAGCCCTGCTGCTCCTTGGCCTGGGAGTGGGCCTGGGGCTTAAAGCGGTGCTGTTGCCTCCCCTCCACTCCGGCCTCCCACCTGCCAGGCTTTGTTCCTCCCCTTCAACGTCTATCTACGGGTCACGGCGGCCGGTGGGTGCAAGGTTTGTCCTCCCCGGAGTGAGTTCTTCCATCTTCACTGGCTAGACACAGCACACAGCTCCATCATGGTTGACTCCCCCACGTCGAAACACTATTGCCTGTCCTGGAACCACACTCAGCACTCTGGGACTTTCTTTGTCTTCCCAGAAGTGTGGACTTGCTTTCAGTAGTACCGAAAGACATACTTTCCTTAGAAGCAAATTATCTTTTACTCTGTTGCCTTAGATTTCTCAAGTTCTTACATTGCCAAGGCTACTGACGGTAGTCTTTGATAGGGGAACTATTTTCTTTTTTAATTTATTCTCTCTGTCATATTGTATTATAGTTTACAAATATATGTCATGTAGCAATAAAGACTTGGAATTATTAACAGCAGTATTGTTTTGCTTTTGTTTTCCCAACATTAACCAGTCATACGTAAGCGAGTCACACCTTGCTCGCTCCAGTATGTACTCTTTTAATTTCAATCCAAATAGCGAACTTAGAGCCTATCACCGGTATCAGTGGGAGTGCTCAATGATTGATCCCTTCATAGAATACCCAGTGCTCATCACATCCCATGCCCTTCTTAATGGCTATCACCCAAACACCCATTCCCCTACCCACTGCCTCTCCAGCAACAAAAGAAAGCTACCCTATGACCCTAGGTATTTACCCTAAAGATACAATTGGAGCAATGCCATGTGACACCTGCACTCCAAGCTTCAAGGCAGCCATGTTCCCTGTAACCAAACAGTGGAAACAGCCAAAATAACCACTGATGGATGCACGGGTATTGGTGATGTGGAGTCCGCCCGTGCAGGCCAGCTTAGACACACACGCACACACACACACACACACACACACACACATACCCACCACACACACACAAAGGAATGTTGCATAGCCCTCAGAAAGAATGAATACTTACAATTTACATCAAGATGGATGGAACTGGAGGGTATTTTGCTAAGTGAAATAAGCCAATCAGAGAAAGACAAGTATCATATGGTTTCATTCCAAAGTAAAACAGAGCAGGGAGCATCGGGAATGGGCGGGAAAACAGAATGACAAGTGGTTGGAGAAGGAGAGAAACCGTAAGAGGCATGGAATTCATTTTGAATTCCAGTTGTTAAGTTCTTCATCTTTGGTTCTTGTTTCCTCCCTCCTGGGTGAGGGCCTTACGTCCTCCACTCTTTTCTCACAGATAGAGTGTTTTCTACCATTGCTTTAATTACTGTAGCAGGCATATTGCGTATCTCTGCTTGATTTAGCTCTCTGGATGGGATGTTGTCCTGGGTTCTTTGTTTTGGGATACCTTCCTCTGTCTGTTGGTTTCCTCTAAGTCTCTCTGTTTGCATGCTTTAAGCAAGTCAACTAGATTTCCCGTTCTTGAACTTGTTGACCTGTAGAAAGGAGTCCCTGTGGTGCTCTGCAGTGGCATGTTCCCTGCTCAGGAAGGCTGTGTTCATGTCACTTGAAGGCTGTCTCTAACCTGTGTTTTGAGAGCAATACTCTTGTGGCTCAGCTGCCTTTGCCCTAAGGCATGTCCTGTGCAGTGGTTCTGTAGGTTGTGGGCAGGGTTCACTCCCGCTGGGGTTGGTGGGGCAGTCTGGGGGTCCCTTGGGCTCGAGTTGAGCCAGACCAGGCGTTGGCCAAAGATACAGTAGCACCACACTGTAGGGCGGTTCTCTTGTGTTGTTCCCTTAAAAGGTTACTTTGGTGGGAGGGGCCTGCTGTCAGAGCAGATATCGGCTTCCAGCCATGGCTAAGGTTCGAAATATTTCATATGTGTGGGTATCTTCTCATTTCCGTAGGTCAGGGGTCACTATAGAGTGCTGGGCTGGTCCCTGTGATGGTTGCTTGAACACTGTCAGGCACTGTTTCGGAGGGGCTCTGGCCAGGAAGTATTGGTGGGGGCCGTTCCGCAGAAGGAAGCAAGGACTCCCTAGTGCTAACAAGGTTGTTCAGATCTGTTTGGGGAGGCGACCTGTACATGCTTTGGCAGGGATGGTGAGGCAAGTAGCAGTGCAGGATAAGCGGTAGCAGCAAGGCCCATTGTGGGAGGTAACCTGCAGCCACGGAAAACTCCTCCTCGGCCCTCACTGGGTTTGGAGGCGGGCAAGTTGGCAGAAGGGAGCCAGTTGGGTTAAGAGTACTGAGCTGGTTTCCACAGGCCTCTGGGAATGTCAGCTGGTGGGCAGGGATGGGAAGTCGCAACCAGTCAGCTCCTTAGTTCCTAGGAGAATGTCCCTCAACAATCCCCTCAAGCACATGCTCTGGGATTAGTCCACAAATCTCCCTTTGGTGTACCTCCGTCATTTTTCAAACCATTCTTCTCTGCTTTCCTCCCGAGGGCTGCTTATTTGATAGTCCCTTGAAGGGCAGGCGTGCAGGACTCAGTTTCCTCTTATCCTCCTGGGCCTTGCAGATCTGATTCTACGGATGCCTAAAGTGCCAGGTATTACGCGCCTGGAAATTGGAAGAACTCACAGAATTTGGCTCCTTTGGTTTGCAAAGCCAAATGTGATGGGAATCTGTCTTCCTTGTCTGGGATCCCCATGCCTGGATTGTCTCGTGTGACTGTCGGCTTTTCTCTACCCTCTTCATCCATGGCATCTCTCCCTCCCAAGCACAGGTGCACAGGTGGCTTTAGATCCTGATGGCATCTTTACCCTTTCTATTCTCTTGATCTAGCCACTTTAGAGCATTTTGCTGTAGAGAGTCTGTTGTGCCAGTTTTGGGGTAATTTTCTGTGTTATTGACTCTGTTGTCGGTGCTGT
Organism: Mustela lutreola; assembly: GCF_030435805.1. NCBI lineage: Eukaryota > Metazoa > Chordata > Mammalia > Carnivora > Mustelidae > Mustela > Mustela lutreola. Next base: position 116,113,002 of record NC_081297.1, read on the forward strand.
GTAGATGGATGCATGGGACAGGGTGAGCATAGGATCCTCCTACTCCACCATGTCCCTCGACGTTGTTCCTCTGTTCACTACAGCATAATGTTGTTGTGGACACTGTCCACATTAGCTTTCAGAACTAGAGCTTTACAGAGGTTGGTCTCTCCAATGGGAGTCTTAAAAGGTGGGGAACCGGATGTGGGATTCACATCTTTCCCTGGTCAAGAAGACGTTGGCAGTTCCCATGTCCTCCTGAGTATGTGTCTCAGCCTCTCCTGTTTCAAAATGGGTTTTTCTTATTTATCGGATGTATACCAGCAGCTCAGCTAGTTTGGATTTCTTTCAGAGCTCATGGTTCCATACCGAGCTGCACATTCAGCGTGTCCTTGGAGGAGGTGATTTCCAGAGTGTCCCCTGTAGCCATCTTGAACTGGTACCCACTCTTGTATCTTTTCATTTTTTCTCCCTGGACGTGGTAATATCAAGAGATCTATGTCTTCCATTCTGTGGACTTGCCCTTTAGCCCTCTGTTGATTTTTCCTTTTATATTTTTAAATTCATTTATCGGATTATTCAGATCCATAATTTGCAATGTTTTTCTTTGTATGTTTGTTTGTTTCAATGACTTCTGTTCACTGAACTTCTCCTTTGGCACATGCATTGTTTCTGTGTTTATTGAGTTGTCTGTGGTCTCTTGAAATTCCCTGAAGTTCCTTCATTATATTGAATTCTTTGTTCAGGGAACTAAGAAGTTGCCATTTTTCGGTGGTTAGTTCCTGAAAAATTATTGTGTTGCTTGACAGTACCATGTGTTTTGTGAGAAAAGAGTACTTATTGTTCATAGGTTTCTATGTATGAAGTAGGTACTGTTCAGTAGCAACAATACTTCTTACAAAGGCCATTTTGGTTTCCAATTCCTCAAATATATTTTGAATAGTTACTATGCACTGAGCATTGCTAATTGTTCTTTCAGTTAGAATTGTGACCCAACAAAGTCCACCCCCCCCACACACACACTTAAAGCCCATTCCCATCTTACAAGGATAAGGTGGCCTCCTTGGAAATAGGGTATGTCCAAGCATAGATGGCCTACACCAGAATTTAGGAGAGGAAGGAGTTCTCCATTCCCTATATGAGAGAAGGAATGGCCCAACTGACTCCTTATCTTTGGCCTTCTTTCCAGAACTGGGAGAGAATAAACTTTTGTTCTTCTGAGCCATCCAGTTGGTGGCACTTAGGCATAGCGGCCCTAGAAAATGCATACAGGATTCTGTATTCTAACGCGGACATATACGTATATATTTTCACGGACCCTGGAAAAAGCTCAACGTTTTGATCCATTTGGGAAGTCAGATGATGCCAAAGCTCGTTCAGCTCTAGGTCTATAGTTTGTATGTTTAGAACAGGATTATAATTATGACTAACGTGGGCCACTTTATTTACTAGTGAAACAAGACTCTGTCCCAGGACAGACATGTAAGGAACTTACCATATAACTGAGAGGGCCAGACATATACCATACCCACCCTTCAAAACAAGTGCAGTCACTATAAAAGGATTTTGTTCCAGGTGGTGACACTGGTCCAGGTATGATGCCCTACAAATTTCTTGTGAAGGAGAGGCTATATTTGATTGGAAACACTTCAGGGCAGAGGCATGGGTGTCGGATCATTTGGATTTGAGACTTAGAAGACTACAGACGTAAGGGGAAGGGCTTGGCAAGGTAACCATGTGGATAGAGCCCCAGAGGCAATAAGCCCGTGAGAGTGGGCTATTAAAGACCCATGCTCTTGTCTATGCTAACATTTTGCAGCGGTGGCAAATGCCCTGGGCAAAGTTCTGACCTTGGAACCCTATTTTTCCAGGCTTTTAGAAAGGATGCAGCCTCCGAAGCTACAGAGAAGGCTTTCTACACATGGTATTTTCAGGACAGACAAGGTAAGAGGAAAACAAAAGAAACAACACAACAAGGCATCAAGTACTTCACCCCACCCTGAATATCTGCCCACTTATCGTCACTCACTCTCAAGACACTCATGCTTGAGACAGAAAGTTATATTTCGTTTGTTTTCACTGCTGCAAGTCCAATAGGAATAGCCAGAGCCTTTCAGAAGATTAGACCCAAGTTGGTGTTTTAGAGTGAGAAACTGAGGTTGAGAGTGATGAGCCTATGGGAAGAAAGATCACAAGGGAATGTGCCTAGACCTTAGAAACAGTGGTTCTGTGGCAAGTGCCCATCCCCTGTTTCTTTGGACGAAGCACAAAGACTGGAGAAGGGGAAGTAGAGCCCTAGATATGAGGAGAAAAGAGTAGTGCTTGGCTTCCCGCAGGTGATCTAAAAAGTGGCAACAAGCCCGATGGGGAAACTGATGAACCAAAATGGCATCCAGGAGAGTCTTAGTTAAAGGAGTATGAGGTCAAGCATACCAAGTCATGAACTGCCAGAGTAGTGTGGCAAGAAAACCAAGGTTCCCGAGCACGCAAACGCCACCAAAGTTTCTGAATTGCTGGGCGCACCAAGGCACTCTCACAGAAATCAATCCTACTGGCTTGAGGGGAACGATGTTTCTGAATGTATGGGTGGATTTGATTGGCTAAGAGTTTGTTGTCTGTGTTGATCAGAGCTATGGGCCTGTCGTTCTCCATTTGTTTTGTTTTTGGTTTTGTTTTTGTTTTCACATTTTGTTTATCTAGATTTGGTACCAGAGTCATTCTAAGCTGGTAGAATGACTTTGAAATTTTTTCCTTTTTTTTTTTTTTCAATTTTCTGGAAGAGATGGAGAAGAATAGATATCAACTCCTTCAAAGTTTGATAGACGCCACCTTTGAAGACCTCTGGTTCTGGAGTTTTGTTGGGAGTGTTCTGATTACCGATTCCTCGTCCTGGTTGGTAGATTTCTCCAAATCTTTCTTTTTTGCTGTTTCAGTGTTGGGCGGTTCCATGTTTCTACAAATTTATCCATTTCTTTTAGGTTACCCCGTTTCATAGCCTATAATTTCTATGATAGTCTTTCATTGTACTTTCTTTTTCTGTGGTCTCAGTTATTGTTTCCTCTGTTTCTTTTCTCATTTTGATTCCCCCGCCCCTTGTTTTGAAAGTCTCGCTAAAGGCTTATCCAGGTTGGGGATCTTTTCAAGGAATCCCTTCCTACTTTCACAGATTCGTTGTATGGTTGTGCTTTTAGTCTCTGTTTTCTTTATTTCTGTTGTAGTCTACTATTTCCTTCCCCCTACAGGTATTGGGTTTTTCTTGTACTCGCTGCATTCGGAGGAAGATTTGGGTGTTCATGTGAGGTTTTTCTTGCTTCGTGAGGTAGGCCTGTGTTGCTCTCTAGCTTCCGTTTCGTGCAATGAGGGCTGCATCCCAAGGATTTTGGACCATTGTGTTTCCACATTTTCATTTGTCTCCATGTATGTTCTCGTTGCCCCTTTGAGTTATTGATGGCCCCATTCGGTCATTCAGTGTTACTGAAGCTCCCTGTAATGGTGTTCGTTCCATATTTTTTCCTGTGGTTGATGGCTAGTTCCATAAAGTTTCTGTTAGAAAAGATGCTGGATACGACTTCAGTTGCCTTGATTTTTGTGCGACTAGTTTGTGGCCTCCAATGTGATGTGTTTTGGAGAATGTTCTATCGGTACTGGAAAAGAATGTGTATCTTCCTGTTCTAGGCCAACTGTTGGAATATATCTGTGAGAGCCATCTAGTCCAATATGTCCTTCAAAGCCACATTTTCCTCAAGGATTTTCTGTCTAGATGAGCTATCCATGGATGTTACTAGGGTGTACGAGTCCCCTGCTCTTATCGAATACTCTGAAAAAGTTCTTTGTATTTATTTTTGAAAGCTTTTATTTATTGATTTGACAGAGATCACAAGTAGGCAGGGAGGCAGGCAAAGAGAGAGGGGGAATCAGGCTTCCCACTGAGTAGAGAGCCACATGCAGGCTCGATCCCAGGACCCTGGGATCATGACGTCAGCCGAAGGCAGAGGCTTAAACCACTGAGCCACCTAGGTACCCCCCAAATTCCTTGTTGTGCATAGCTGCTTTATGTATCGGGAGGCTCCCATGTTGGGTGTAGAAATATTGGCAACTTTTATATGTTCTTGTTGATTACATGCTTTGGGATTACGTAGTGTCCTTCTTTGTCTCTTGTTTCAGTCTTTGTTTGAAAGTCAATTATGGGTCTGCTGCAAGTATTTCTACCCTGGCTTTCTTTTCACTTCTGTTCCATGGCCAAAGTTCTTTGCATATCTTCCCTTTAAATTTACATCTGCCCGTCTTTCTGAAATATGTCTTTTTTTTGTGCGGTATGTAGACGGATCTACTTTTCTTCATTCTGTCACCTTATGTCTCTTGATTTTAGGCTTTGGAATATTTACATTTAAAATAATAGATGATCTCTCTCTCTCTCTCTCTCCCGCTCTCTCTGTCTCTGTCTCTCCCTCTCTCTATCTATCTATGTTATGTGTATTTTTTATTTTTTTATTAAATAGATATATTTCTTTTCAGAAAAACAGTATTCCTTATTTGTTCACCACACCCAGTGATCCATGCAATCCGTGTCCTCTATAATAGCCACCACCGGGTACCCCGATACCCCCCCCCGACACTTTAAACTCCTCAGTTTTTTTTTCAGAGTCTATAGTTTCTCATGATTCACCTCCCCTTCCAATTTACCCCAACTCCCTACTCCTCTCCAGCATTCCTTGTCCTCCACGATATTTGTTATACTCCACAACTAAGTGAAACCTTATGATAATTGACTGCCTCTGCTTGACTTATTTCACTCAGCATAATCCCTTCCAGTCCCATCCATGTTTCTACAAAAGTTGGGTATCCGTCCTTTCTGATGGAGGCATAATACTCCATAGTTTATATGGACCACATCTTCCTTATCCATACGTCCGTTGAAGGGCATCTTGGTTCTTTCCACAGTTTGGCGACCATGGCCGTTGCTGCTCTAAACATTGGGGTACAGATGGCCCTTCTTTTCACTACATCTGCATCTTTGGGGTAGATACCCAGGAGTGCAATTGCAGGGTCGTAGGGAAATTCTATTCTTAAATTATAGAGGAATCTCCACACTGTTCTCCAAAGAGCCTGCACCAATTTGCATTCTCACCAACAGTTAAGAGGGTTCCCCTTTCTCCACATCCTCTCCAACACATGTTGTTTCCTGTTTTGTTAATTATGGCCATTCTAACTGGTGTAAGGTGATATCTCAATGTGGTTTTAATTTGAATCCACAAACACAACACACACGAAAAAGGCATACATATCAAAAAATGGGCCGAGGATGTGAGCAGACACTTCTCCAAACAAGACATACAAATGGCTATCAGACACATGAAAAAGTGTACATCATCACTAGCCCTCAGGGAGATTCAAATTGTGTGTATTTTTTGCCACTTTCTTTTTTGTTTTTAAGTTGTCTTCACTGTTCTTCATTATTTCTTCTCTTGGTCTTTCTCTCATGGTTTGCTTGATTTCTTTAGGCTATACTGAGCTTCCTTCTTGTGTGTTTTTTGCAGATGTGTTACCAGATTTGATTTGTAGTTACCACTATGTTTATATTAGGGCATCCTATGCATATAGCAGTCTATGGTGAGTTGATGACTGCTTAAGTGTGAATCGAATATTCACACTTGTCTCAGCCACGGGTTAGGTATGGTGTGTGATACTTTTCATGGTTTCAAGCTATGCTTCCCTTGACCGATTGCTAGAGATGATTTCGTTTTATTGCTTTTGTGCATCTTTCTTTTCTTCCTCCTCCATACGCTCTTTCTTTTCCCCTCAAAAGTCTCCCTTAATGCTTATGGTACAGACGGTTTGGTGATCCTAATTCCTTCAACTTTTGTTTGGGAAATTCTCTCTCTCCTTCTCTTCTGAGTGACAGCCTTGTTGGATAGTGTTCTTGGCTTGATTTTGTTTGTTTGTTTGTGTCTGTTGTTTTGGATTCATTTTCTTCTTTGTGTACATCGACTGTATCATCTCACTCAATTACAGACTGCAAATTTCTGCAGAAAAGTCTGCCAAAACACTTCTTCTTTTCTCCTTTTGATTTTTTGCCCCCCTTTTTTATTAACTTTTAATGTTTTTCAGCATAACAGTATTCATTATTTTTGCATCACACACAAAGCTCCATGCAATCTGTGCCCTCTCCAATACCCACCACCTGGATCCCCCAACCTCCCACCCCCCGCCCGTTCAAACACCTCCGATTGATTTTCAGAGTCCATAGTCTCTCATGGTTCACCTCCCCTTCCAATATCCCTGTCTTGCCTTCTCCTCCCCATCTCCCCTTGTCCTCCATGCTAGTTGTTATGCTCCAGAAATAAGTGATACCTTAGGATAATTGACTTTCTCTGCTTGACTCATTTCATGCCACATAATCTCTTCCAGTCCTGTCCATGTTGCTACAAGAGTTGGGTATTTATCCTTTCTGATGGAGGCATAATATTCCATAGTGTATATGGCCCACATCTTCCTTATCCATTCGTCCATTGAAGGGCTTCTTGGTTCTTTCCATAGCTTGGTGACCGTGGCCATTGTGGCTATAAACATTGGTGTAGAAATGGCCCTTCTTGTCACTACATCTGTATCCTTCGGCTAAATACTCCGTAGTTCAGCAGCAGGATCATAGGAAAGCTCTCTTTTTAATTTCTTGAGGAATCTCCACACTGTACTCCAAAGAGGATGCACCAACTTGCATTCCCACCAACAGTGTAAGAGGGTTCCCCTTTCTCCACATCCTCTCCAACACATGTCGTTTCCTGTCACGGTCATCTTGGCCAGTCTTAGTGGTGTAAGGTGGTATCTCAAGGTGGTTTTGATTTGACTCTCCCTGATGGCCAGTGGTGATGAATATGTTTTCATGTGTCTGATAGCCATTTGTATGTCTTCATGGGAGGAGTGTCTGTTCATGTCTTCTGCCCCTTTTTGGATATGATTGTCTGTTTTGTGTGTGTTGAGTTTCAGGAGTTCTTTATAGATCCTGGATATCGACCTTTTGTCTGTCCTGGCATCCAAACAGACACATAGACCAGTGGAACAGAGTAGAGAGCCCAGATATGGACCCTCAACTCTATGGTCCAACAATGTTCGACAACACAGGAAAAAGTATACAGGGAAGAAAGACTTTCTCTGCAATAAATGGTGCTAGGAAAACTGGACAGCTCTATGGAGAAGAATGAAACTCGACCATTCCATACCCCGTCCACAAAGATAAAATCGAAATGGATAAAAGATCTCAACGTGAGACAGACATCCATCAGAATCCTACAGGAGAATATAGGCAGCAACCACTTTGATATCAGCGACGGCAACTTCTTTCCACATAGGTCTCCAAAGGCAAAGGAAACAAAAGTGAAGATGAACTTTAGGGTCTTCATCAAGTCAAAAGCTTCTGCCCAAAAAAGGAAAGTCAAGGAAACAAAGAGGCAACCCACCGAATGGGTGAAGGTATTTGGGAAGGACAGGACAGACAAAAGCTTAATATGCAGGGTCTCTTGCTGCTTTTAAAATGATTTCTATTCACCCCCTTTTTACCATTTGGATTACGAGGCATTTTGTGATGGACTAGCTTGGGAAGATTTTGTTGGGGGCTCCTTGTGCATCCTGGATGTGGACTTTGGTTTCCTTCCCCAGATTCAGGATCGTGTTAGCTATGACTCGTGCAAATAAGTTTTCTGTCGCCTTCCTTCTCTCTCCTCCTTCCGGCATCCCTGTAATGCCCACGTTACTACACTTGATGGTGTCCCTGAATTCTCCAATCGTATTTCATTTTTATCATACTTTCTACACACTACACTTCAGCTTGATTGTTTTCCGTCATTCTGTCTTTCGGATCACTGAATCTTCTGCTTGCTCTCGTCTCCTGTGTGTTCCATGTAATGTGTTTTTGGGCCATTTCCCTGTATTTTAGGTTTAACAGATAGAGGTAAGAATGGGAGGGGGAAGCCAAATAAGACAGTCCTGGAGACGAGCATACGATTCTCCCCCCGCCCCCCCTCCCCCACTCCCTGCCATGTACCTGACTCCATGGGAATGCCGGTTGCTGGTAGGGTTCCAGGCGGAATGTTGGGGGTGTGTTGTGACTCCCGGATCCATGGTGACCATCACTTGTCCTGTGGTCGAGCAGTACCATGGAGCAGCTGCCAGGCTCTCTGGAGCATGGCTTTGAACTGATCCTTGGGAAGTTGGATGAGATGATGGCGAAGCTGCTGCCAAGTGACTCGAGTCCTCGGCTGATGTTCCACAGCCTCCAGTGGGAGACACTGCTGTGTCCGCCTGTCATTGGCTTCTTGGTGGGCCTCCTCTTTCTATGCCGACTTGTTCAGTCTGTTAGAAGTCACTCCTACGAGAACCGTGAGAAGCAGCTGGCAGAAGCACTGGCTGCAGGGATCGAGGAGAAATGCCACCTCATTGACAAGGTTTCTGTAGCTGAGAAGGAGCATGCAGCCATCGAATCGTCTGGAGAAAAGGCCAAACTGGAGAAAGAGTCATTCGATATCCCCAGCCTTGCAGACTCTTACAGAAAGGCGAAGACGACCAACGTGATGCTGATGAAGGAACTCCATTCTCTGTGTCGAGGCCTGGAGGAAGAGAGAGCCAAAAGATCCCAGCAAGAAGAGCAGATGATGGAGATGCTCAAAGACCTGAAGGTCCTAGAAGACATGATGACTTTCGTGAAATCACAGGGAGCTTTTCCAAACCTGCTTGGAGACCAAGAGCCAAGCCCTGCTGCTCCTTGGCCTGGGAGTGGGCCTGGGGCTTAAAGCGGTGCTGTTGCCTCCCCTCCACTCCGGCCTCCCACCTGCCAGGCTTTGTTCCTCCCCTTCAACGTCTATCTACGGGTCACGGCGGCCGGTGGGTGCAAGGTTTGTCCTCCCCGGAGTGAGTTCTTCCATCTTCACTGGCTAGACACAGCACACAGCTCCATCATGGTTGACTCCCCCACGTCGAAACACTATTGCCTGTCCTGGAACCACACTCAGCACTCTGGGACTTTCTTTGTCTTCCCAGAAGTGTGGACTTGCTTTCAGTAGTACCGAAAGACATACTTTCCTTAGAAGCAAATTATCTTTTACTCTGTTGCCTTAGATTTCTCAAGTTCTTACATTGCCAAGGCTACTGACGGTAGTCTTTGATAGGGGAACTATTTTCTTTTTTAATTTATTCTCTCTGTCATATTGTATTATAGTTTACAAATATATGTCATGTAGCAATAAAGACTTGGAATTATTAACAGCAGTATTGTTTTGCTTTTGTTTTCCCAACATTAACCAGTCATACGTAAGCGAGTCACACCTTGCTCGCTCCAGTATGTACTCTTTTAATTTCAATCCAAATAGCGAACTTAGAGCCTATCACCGGTATCAGTGGGAGTGCTCAATGATTGATCCCTTCATAGAATACCCAGTGCTCATCACATCCCATGCCCTTCTTAATGGCTATCACCCAAACACCCATTCCCCTACCCACTGCCTCTCCAGCAACAAAAGAAAGCTACCCTATGACCCTAGGTATTTACCCTAAAGATACAATTGGAGCAATGCCATGTGACACCTGCACTCCAAGCTTCAAGGCAGCCATGTTCCCTGTAACCAAACAGTGGAAACAGCCAAAATAACCACTGATGGATGCACGGGTATTGGTGATGTGGAGTCCGCCCGTGCAGGCCAGCTTAGACACACACGCACACACACACACACACACACACACACACACACACATACCCACCACACACACACAAAGGAATGCTGCATAGCCCTCAGAAAGAATGAATACTTACAATTTACATCAAGATGGATGGAACTGGAGGGTATTTTGCTAAGTGAAATAAGCCAATCAGAGAAAGACAAGTATCATATGGTTTCATTCCAAAGTAAAACAGAGCAGGGAGCATCGGGAATGGGCGGGAAAACAGAATGACAAGTGGTTGGAGAAGGAGAGAAACCGTAAGAGGCATGGAATTCATTTTGAATTCCAGTTGTTAAGTTCTTCATCTTTGGCTCTTGTTTCCTCCCTCCTGGGTGAGGGCCTTACGTCCTCCACTCTTTTCTCACAGATAGAGTGTTTTCTACCATTGCTTTAATTACTGTAGCAGGCATATTGCGTATCTCTGCTTGATTTAGCTCTCTGGATGGGATGTTGTCCTGGGTTCTTTGTTTTGGGATACCTTCCTCTGTCTGTTGGTTTCCTCTAAGTCTCTCTGTTTGCATGCTTTAAGCAAGTCAACTAGATTTCCCGTTCTTGAACTTGTTGACCTGTAGAAAGGAGTCCCTGTGGTGCTCTGCAGTGGCATGTTCCCTGCTCAGGAAGGCTGTGTTCATGTCACTTGAAGGCTGTCTCTAACCTGTGTTTTGAGAGCAATACTCTTGTGGCTCAGCTGCCTTTGCCCTAAGGCATGTCCTGTGCAGTGGTTCTGTAGGTTGTGGGCAGGGTTCACTCCCGCTGGGGTTGGTGGGGCAGTCTGGGGGTCCCTTGGGCTCGAGTTGAGCCAGACCAGGCGTTGGCCAAAGATACAGTAGCACCACACTGTAGGGCGGTTCTCTTGTGTTGTTCCCTTAAAAGGTTACTTTGGTGGGAGGGGCCTGCTGTCAGAGCAGATATCGGCTTCCAGCCATGGCTAAGGTTCGAAATATTTCATATGTGTGGGTATCTTCTCATTTCCGTAGGTCAGGGGTCACTATAGAGTGCTGGGCTGGTCCCTGTGATGGTTGCTTGAACACTGTCAGGCACTGTTTCGGAGGGGCTCTGGCCAGGAAGTATTGGTGGGGGCCGTTCCGCAGAAGGAAGCAAGGACTCCCTAGTGCTAACAAGGTTGTTCAGATCTGTTTGGGGAGGCGACCTGTACATGCTTTGGCAGGGATGGTGAGGCAAGTAGCAGTGCAGGATAAGCGGTAGCAGCAAGGCCCATTGTGGGAGGTAACCTGCAGCCACGGAAAACTCCTCCTCGGCCCTCACTGGGTTTGGAGGCGGGCAAGTTGGCAGAAGGGAGCCAGTTGGGTTAAGAGTACTGAGCTGGTTTCCACAGGCCTCTGGGAATGTCAGCTGGTGGGCAGGGATGGGAAGTCGCAACCAGTCAGCTCCTTAGTTCCTAGGAGAATGTCCCTCAACAATCCCCTCAAGCACATGCTCTGGGATTAGTCCACAAATCTCCCTTTGGTGTACCTCCGTCATTTTTCAAACCATTCTTCTCTGCTTTCCTCCCGAGGGCTGCTTATTTGATAGTCCCTTGAAGGGCAGGCGTGCAGGACTCAGTTTCCTCTTATCCTCCTGGGCCTTGCAGATCTGATTCTACGGATGCCTAAAGTGCCAGGTATTATGCGCCTGGAAATTGGAAGAACTCACAGAATTTGGCTCCTTTGGTTTGCAAAGCCAAATGTGATGGGAATCTGTCTTCCTTGTCTGGGATCCCCATGCCTGGATTGTCTCGTGTGACTGTCGGCTTTTCTCTACCCTCTTCATCCATGGCATCTCTCCCTCCCAAGCACAGGTGCACAGGTGGCTTTAGATCCTGATGGCATCTTTACCCTTTCTATTCTCTTGATCTAGCCACTTTAGAGCATTTCGCTGTAGAGAGTCTGTTGTGCCAGTTTTGGGGTAATTTTCTGTGTTATTGACTCTGTTGTCGGTGCTGTGTAGATGGATGCATGGGACAGGGTGAGCATAGGATCCTCCTACTCCACCATGTCCCTCGACGTTGTTCCTCTGTTCACTACAGCATAATGTTGTTGTGGACACTGTCCACATTAGCTTTCAGAACTAGAGCTTTACAGAGGTTGGTCTCTCCAATGGGAGTCTTAAAAGGTGGGGAACCGGATGTGGGATTCACATCTTTCCCTGGTCAAGAAGACGTTGGCAGTTCCCATGTCCTCCTGAGTATGTGTCTCAGCCTCTCCTGTTTCAAAATGGGTTTTTCTTATTTATCGAATGTATACCAGCAGCTCAGCTAGTTTGGATTTCTTTCAGAGCTCATGGTTCCATACCGAGCTGCACATTCAGCGTGTCCTTGGAGGAGGTGATTTCCAGAGTGTCCCCTGTAGCCATCTTGAACTGGTACCCACTCTTGTATCTTTTCATTTTTTCTCCCTGGACGTGGTAATATCAAGAGATCTATGTCTTCCATTCTGTGGACTTGCCCTTTAGCCCTCTGTTGATTTTTCCTTTTATATTTTTAAATTCATTTATCGGATTATTCAGATCCATAATTTGCAATGTTTTTCTTTGTATGTTTGTTTGTTTCAATGACTTCTGTTCACTGAACTTCTCCTTTGGCACATGCATTGTTTCTGTGTTTATTGAGTTGTCTCTGGTCTCTTGAAATTCCCTGAAGTTCCTTCATTATATTGAATTCTTTGTTCAGGGAACTAAGAAGTTGCCATTTTTCGGTGGTTAGTTCCTGAAAAATTATTGTGTTGCTTGACAGTACCATGTGTTTTGTGAGAAAAGAGTACTTATTGTTCATAGGTTTCTATGTATGAAGTAGGTACTGTTCAGTAGCAACAATACTTCTTACAAAGGCCATTTTGGTTTCCAATTCCTCAAATATATTTTGAATAGTTACTATGCACTGAGCATTGCTAATTGTTCTTTCAGTTAGAATTGTGTCCCAACAAAGTGCACCCCCCACACACACACACTTAAAGCCCATTCCCATCTTACAAGGATAAGGTGGCCTCCTTGGAAATAGGGTATGTCCAAGGATAGATGGCCTACACCAGAATTTAGGAGAGGAAGGAGTTCTCCATTCCATATATGAGAGAAGGAATGGCCCAACTGACTCCTTATCTTTGGCCTTCTTTCCAGAACTGGGAGAGAATAAACTTTTGTTCTTCTGAGCCATCCAGTTGGTGGCACTTAGGCATAGCGGCCCTAGAAAATGCATACAGGATTCTGTATTCTAACGCGGACATATACGTATATATTTTCACGGACCCTGGAAAAAGCTCAACGTTTTGATCCATTTGGGAAGTCAGATGATGCCAAAGCTCGTTCAGCTCTAGGTCTATAGTTTGTATGTTTAGAACAGGATTATAATTATGACTAACGTGGGCCACTTTATTTACTAGTGAAACAAGACTCTGTCCCAGGACAGACATGTAAGGAACTTACCATATAACTGAGAGGGCCAGACATATACCATACCCACCCTTCAAAACAAGTGCAGTCACTATAAAAGGATTTTGTTCCAGGTGGTGACACTGGTCCAGGTATGATGCCCTACAAATTTCTTGTGAAGGAGAGGCTATATTTGATTGGAAACACTTCAGGGCAGAGGCATGAGTGTCGGATCATTTGGATTTGAGAACTTAGAAGACTACAGACTTAAGGGGAAGGGCTTGGCAAGGTAACCATGTGGATAGAGCCCCAGAGGCAATAAGCCTGTGAGAGTGGGCTATTAAAGACCCATGCTCTTGTCTATGCTAACATTTTGCAGCGGTGGCAAATGCCCTGGGCAAAGTTCTGACCTTGGAACCCTATTTTTCCAGGCTTTTAGAAAGGATGCAGCCTCCGAAGCTACAGAGAAGGCTTTCTACACATGGTATTTTCAGGACAGACAAGGTAAGAGGAAAACAAAAGAAACAACACAACAAGGCATCAAGTACTTCACCCCACCCTGAATATCTGCCCACTTATCGTCACTCACTCTCAAGACACTCATGCTTGAGACAGAAAGTTATATTTCGTTTGTTTTCACTGCTGCAAGTCCAATAGGAATAGCCAGAGCCTTTCAGAAGATTAGACCCAAGTTGGTGTTTTAGAGTGAGAAACTGAGGTTGAGAGTGATGAGCCTATGGGAAGAAAGATCACAAGGGAATGTGCCTAGACCTTAGAAACAGTGGTTCTGTGGCAAGTGCCCATCCCCTGTTTCTTTGGACGAAGCACAAAGACTGGAGAAGGGGAAGTAGAGCCCTAGATATGAGGAGAAAAGAGTAGTGCTTGGCTTCCCGCAGGTGATCTAAAAAGTGGCAACAAGCCCGATGGGGAAACTGATGAACCAAAATGGCATCCAGGATAGTCTTAGTTAAAGGAGTATGAGGTCAAGCATACCAAGTCATGAACTGCCAGAGTAGTGTGGCAAGATAACCAAGGTTCCTGAGCACGCAAACGCCACCAAAGTTTCTGAATTGCTGGGCGCACCAAGGCACTCTCACAGAAATCAATCCTACTGGCTTGAGGGGAACGATGTTTCTGAATGTATGGGTGGATTTGATTGGCTAAGAGTTTGTTGTCTGTGTTGATCAGAGCTATGGGCCTGTCGTTCTCCATTTGTTTTGTTTTTGGTTTTGTTTTTGTTTTCACATTTTGTTTATCTAGATTTGGTACCAGAGTCATTCTAAGCTGGTAGAATGACTTTGAAATTTTTTCCTTTTTTTTTTTTTTTTCAATTTTCTGGAAGAGATGGAGAAGAATAGATATCAACTCCTTCAAAGTTTGATAGACGCCACCTTTGAAGACCTCTGGTTCTGGAGTTTTGTTGGGAGTGTTCTGATTACCGATTCCACATCCTGGTTGGTAGTTTTCTCCAAATCTTTCTTTTTTGCTGTTTCAGTGTTGGGCGGTTCCACGTTTCTACAAATTTATCCATTTCTTCTAGGTTACCCCGTTTCATAGCCTATAATTTCTATGATAGTCTTTCATTGTACTTTCTTTTTCTGTGGTCTCAGTTATTGTTTCCTCTGTTTCTGTTCTCATTTTGATTCCCCCGCCCCTTGTTTTGAAAGTCTCGCTAAAGGCTTATCCAGGTTGGGGATCTTTTCAAGGAATCCCTTCCTACTTTCACAGATTCGTTGTATGGTTGTGTTTTTAGTCTCTGTTTTCTTTATTTCTGTTGTAGTCTACTATTTCCTTCCCCCTACAGGTATTGGGTTTTTTCTTGTACTCGCTGCATTCGGAGGAAGATTTGGGTGTTCATGTGAGGTTTTTCTTGCTTCGTGAGGTAGGCCTGTGTTGCTCTCTAGCTTCCGTTTCGTGCAATGAGGGCTGCATCCCAAGGATTTTGGACCATTGTGTTTCCACATTTTCATTTGTCTCCATGTATGTTCTCGTTGCCCCTTTGAGTTATTGATGGCCCCATTCGGTCATTCAGTGTTACTGAAGCTCCCTGTAATGGTGTTCGTTCCATATTTTTTCCTGTGGTTGATGGCTAGTTCCATAAAGTTTCTGTTAGAAAAGATGCTGGATACGACTTCAGTTGCCTTGATTTTTGTGCGACTAGTTTGTGGCCTCCAATGTGATGTGTTTTGGAGAATGTTCTATCGGTACTGGAAAAGAATGTGTATCTTCCTGTTCTAGGCCAACTGTTGGAATATATCTGTGAGAGCCATCTAGTCCAATATGTCCTTCAAAGCCACATTTTCCTCAAGGATTTTCTGTCTAGATGAGCTATCCATGGATGTTACTAGGGTGTACGAGTCCCCTGCTCTTATCGAATACTCTGAAAAAGTTCTTTGTATTTATTTTTGAAAGCTTTTATTTATTGATTTGACAGAGATCACAAGTAGGCAGGGAGGCAGGCAAAGAGAGAGGGGGAATCAGGCTTCCCACTGAGTAGAGAGCCACATGCAGGCTCGATCCCAGGACCCTGGGATCATGACGTCAGCCGAAGGCAGAGGCTTAAACCACTGAGCCACCTAGGTACCCCCCAAATTCCGTGTTGTGCATAGCTGCTTTATGTATCGGGAGGCTCCCATGTTGGGTGTAGAAATATTGGCAACTTTTATATGTTCTTGTTGATTACATGCTTTGGGATTACGTAGTGTCCTTCTTTGTCTCTTGTTTCAGTCTTTGTTTGAAAGTCAATTATGGGTCTGCTGCAAGTATTTCTACCCTGGCTTTCTTTTCACTTCTGTTTCCATGGCCAAAGTTCTTTGCAAATCTTCCCTTTAAATTTATATCTGCCCGTCCTTCTGAAATCTGTCTTTTGTGTGCGGTATGTAGACGGATCTACTTTTCTTCATTCTGTCACCTTATGTCTCTTGATTTTAGGCTTTGGAATATTTACATTTAAAATAATAGATGATCTCTCTCTCTCTCTCTCTCCCGCTCTCTCTGTCTCTGTCTCTGTCTCTCCCTCTCTCTATCTATCTATGTTATGTGTATTTTTTATTTTTTTATTAAATAGATATATTTCTTTTCAGAAAAACAGTATTCCTTATTTGTTCACCACACCCAGTGATCCATGCAATCCGTGTCCTCTATAATAGCCACCACCTGGTACCCCGATACCCCCCCCGACACTTTAAACTCCTCAGTTTTTTTTTCAGAGTCTATAGTTTCTCATGATTCACCTCCCCTTCCAATTTACCCCAACTCCCTACTCCTCTCCAGCATTCCTTGTCCTCCACGATATTTGTTATGCTCCACAACTAAGTGAAACCTTATGATAATTGACTGCCTCTGCTTGACTTATTTCACTCAGCATAATCCCTTCCAGTCCCATCCATGTTGCTACAAAAGTTGGGTACCCGTCCTTTCTGATGGAGGCATAATACTCCATAGTTTATATGGACCACATCTTCCTTATCCATACGTCCGTTGAAGGGCATCTTGGTTCCTTCCACAGTTTGGCGACCATGGCCGTTGCTGCTCTAAACATTGGGGTACAGATGGCCCTTCTTTTCACTACATCTGCATCTTTGGGGTAGATACCCAGGAGTGCAATTGCAGGGTCGTAGGGAAATTCTATTCTTAAATTATAGAGGAATCTCCACACTGTTCTCCAAAGAGCCTGCACCAATTTGCATTCTCACCAACAGTTAAGAGGGTTCCCCTTTCTCCACATCCTCTCCAACACATGTTGTTTCCTGTTTTGTTAATTATGGCCATTCTAACTGGTGTAAGGTGATATCTCAATGTGGTTTTAATTTGAATCCACAAACACAACACACACGAAAAAGGCATACATATCAAAAAATGGGCCGAGGATGTGAGCAGACACTTCTCCAAACAAGACATACAAATGGCTATCAGACACATGAAAAAGTGTTCATCATCACTAGCCCTCAGGGAGATTCAAATTGTGTGTATTTTTTGCCACTTTCTTTTTTGTTTTTAAGTTGTCTTCACTGTTCTTCATTATTTCTTCTCTTGGTCTTTCTCTCATGGTTTGCTTGATTTCTTTAGGCTATACTGAGCTTCCTTCTTGTGTGTTTTTTGCAGATGTGTTACCAGATTTGATTTGTAGTTACCACTATGTTTATATTAGGGCATCCTATGCATATAGCAGTCTATGGTGAGTTGATGACTGCTTAAGTGTGAATCGAATATTCACACTTGTCTCAGCCACGGGTTAGGTATGGTGTGTGATACTTTTCATGGTTTCAAGCTATGCTTCCCTTGACCGATTGCTAGAGATGATTTCGTTTTATTGCTTTTGTGCATCTTTCTTTTCTTCCTCCTCCATACGCTCTTTCTTTTCCCCTCAAAAGTCTCCCTTAATGCTTATGGTACAGACGGTTTGGTGATCCTAATTCCTTCAACTTTTGTTTGGGAAATTCTCTCTCTCCTTCTCTTCTGAGTGACAGCCTTGTTGGATAGTGTTCTTGGCTTGATTTTGTTTGTTTGTTTGTGTCTGTCGTTTTGGATTCATTTTTCTTCTTTGTGTACATCGACTGTATCATCTCACTCAATTACAGACTGCAAATTTCTGCAGAAAAGTCTGCCAAAACACTTCTTCTTTTCTCCTTTTGATTTTTTGCCCCCCTTTTTTATTAACTTTTAATGTTTTTCAGCATAACAGTATTCATTATTTTTGCATCACACACAAAGCTCCATGCAATCTGTGCCCTCTCCAATACCCACCACCTGGATCCCCCAACCTCCCACCCCCCGCCCGTTCAAACACCTCCGATTGATTTTCAGAGTCCATAGTCTCTCATGGTTCACCTCCCCTTCCAATATCCCTGTCTTGCCTTCTCCTCCCCATCTCCCCTTGTCCTCCATGCTAGTTGTTATGCTCCAGAATTAAGTGATACCTTAGGATAATTGACTTTCTCTGCTTGACTCATTTCATGCCACATAATCTCTTCCAGTCCTGTCCATGTTGCTACAAGAGTTGGGTATTTATCCTTTCTGATGGAGGCATAATATTCCATAGTGTATATGGCCCACATCTTCCTTATCCATTCGTCCATTGAAGGGCTTCTTGGTTCTTTCCATAGCTTGGTGACCGTGGCCATTGTGGCTATAAACATTGGTGTAGAAATGGCCCTTCTTGTCACTACATCTGTATCCTTCGGCTAAATACTCCGTAGTTCAGCAGCAGGATCATAGGAAAGCTCTCTTTTTAATTTCTTGAGGAATCTCCACACTGTACTCCAAAGAGGATGCACCAACTTGCATTCCCACCAACAGTGTAAGAGGGTTCCCCTTTCTCCACATCCTCTCCAACACATGTCGTTTCCTGTCACGGTCATCTTGGCCAGTCTTAGTGGTGTAAGGTGGTATCTCAAGGTGGTTTTGATTTGACTCTCCCTGATGGCCAGTGGTGATGAATATGTTTTCATGTGTCTGATAGCCATTTGTATGTCTTCATGGGAGGAGTGTCTGTTCATGTCTTCTGCCCCTTTTTGGATATGATTGTCTGTTTTGTGCGTGTTGAGTTTCAGGAGTTCTTTATAGATCCTGGATATCGACCTTTTGTCTGTCCTGGCATCCAAACAGACACATAGACCAGTGGAACAGAGTAGAGAGCCCAGATATGGACCCTCAACTCTATGGTCCAACAATGTTCGACAACACAGGAAAAAGTATACAGGGAAGAAAGACTTTCTCTGCAATAAATGGTGCTAGGAAAACTGGACAGCTCTATGGAGAAGAATGAAACTCGACCATTCCATACCCCGTCCACAAAGATAAAATCGAAATGGATAAAAGATCTCAACGTGAGACAGACATCCATCAGAATCCTACAGGAGAATATAGGCAGCAACCACTTTGATATCAGCGACGGCAACTTCTTTCCACATAGGTCTCCAAAGGCAAAGGAAACAAAAGTGAAGATGAACTTTAGGGTCTTCATCAAATCAAAAGCTTCTGCCCAACAAAGGAAAGAGTCAAGGAAACAAAGAGGCAACCCACCGAATGGGTGAAGGTATTTGGGAAGGACAGGACAGACAAAAGCTTGATATGCAGGGTCTCTTGCTGCTTTTAAAATGATTTCTATTCACCCCCTTTTTGCCATTTGGATTACGAGGCATTTTGTGATGGACTAGCTTGGGAAGATTTTGTTGGGGGCTCCTTGTGCATCCTGGATGTGGACTTTGGTTTCCTTCCCCAGATTCAGGATCGTGTTAGCTATGACTCGTGCAAATAAGTTTTCTGTCCCCTTCCCTCTCTCTCCTCCTTCCGGCATCCCTGTAATGCCCACGTTACTACACTTGATGGTGTCCCTGAATTCTCCAATCGTATTTCATTGTTATCATACTTTCTACACACTACACTTCAGCTTGATTGTTTTCCGTCATTCTGTCTTTCGGATCACTGAATCTTCTGCTTGCTCTCGTCTCCTGTGTGTTCCATGTAATGTGTTTTTGGGCCATTTCCCTGTATTTTAGGTTTAACAGATAGAGGTAAGAATGGGAGGGGGAAGCCAAATAAGACAGTCCTGGAGACGAGCATACGATTCTCCCCCCGCCCCCCCTCCCCCACTCCCTGCCATGTACCTGACTCCATGGGAATGCCGGTTGCTGGTAGGGTTCCAGGCGGAATGTTGGGGGTGTGTTGTGACTACCGGATCCATGGTGACCATCACTTGTCCTGTGGTCGAGCAGTACCATGGAGCAGCTGCCAGGCTCTCTGGAGCATGGCTTTGAACTGATCCTTGGGAAGTTGGATGAGATGATGGCGAAGCTGCTGCCAAGTGACTCGAGTCCTCGGCTGATGTTCCACAGCCTCCAGTGGGAGACACTGCTGTGTCCGCCTGTCATTGGCTTCTTGGTGGGCCTCCTCTTTCTATGCCGACTTGTTCAGTCTGTTAGAAGTCACTCCTACGAGAACCGTGAGAAGCAGCTGGCAGAAGCACTGGCTGCAGGGATCGAGGAGAAATGCCACCTCATTGACAAGGTTTCTGTAGCTGAGAAGGAGCATGCAGCCATCGAATCGTCTGGAGAAAAGGCCAAACTGGAGAAAGAGTCATTCGATATCCCCAGCCTTGCAGACTCTTACAGAAAGGCGAAGACGACCAACGTGATGCTGATGAAGGAACTCCATTCTCTGTGTCGAGGCCTGGAGGAAGAGAGAGCCAAAAGATCCCAGCAAGAAGAGCAGATGATGGAGATGCTCAAAGACCTGAAGGTCCTAGAAGACATGATGACTTTCGTGAAATCACAGGGAGCTTTTCCAAACCTGCTTGGAGACCAAGAGCCAAGCCCTGCTGCTCCTTGGCCTGGGAGTGGGCCTGGGGCTTAAAGCGGTGCTGTTGCCTCCCCTCCACTCCGGCCTCCCACCTGCCAGGCTTTGTTCCTCCCCTTCAACGTCTATCTACGGGTCACGGCGGCCGGTGGGTGCAAGGTTTGTCCTCCCCGGAGTGAGTTCTTCCATCTTCACTGGCTAGACACAGCACACAGCTCCATCATGGTTGACTCCCCCACGTCGAAACACTATTGCCTGTCCTGGAACCACACTCAGCACTCTGGGACTTTCTTTGTCTTCCCAGAAGTGTGGACTTGCTTTCAGTAGTACCGAAAGACATACTTTCCTTAGAAGCAAATTATCTTTTACTCTGTTGCCTTAGATTTCTCAAGTTCTTACATTGCCAAGGCTACTGACGGTAGTCTTTGATAGGGGAACTATTTTCTTTTTTAATTTATTCTCTCTGTCATATTGTATTATAGTTTACAAATATATGTCATGTAGCAATAAAGACTTGGAATTATTAACAGCAGTATTGTTTTGCTTTTGTTTTCCCAACATTAACCAGTCATACGTAAGCGAGTCACACCTTGCTCGCTCCAGTATGTACTCTTTTAATTTCAATCCAAATAGCGAACTTAGAGCCTATCACCGGTATCAGTGGGAGTGCTCAATGATTGATCCCTTCATAGAATACCCAGTGCTCATCACATCCCATGCCCTTCTTAATGGCTATCACCCAAACACCCATTCCCCTACCCACTGCCTCTCCAGCAACAAAAGAAAGCTACCCTATGACCCTAGGTATTTACCCTAAAGATACAATTGGAGCAATGCCATGTGACACCTGCACTCCAAGCTTCAAGGCAGCCATGTTCCCTGTAACCAAACAGTGGAAACAGCCAAAATAACCACTGATGGATGCACGGGTATTGGTGATGTGGAGTCCGCCCGTGCAGGCCAGCTTAGACACACACGCGCACACACACACACACACACACACACACACACACATACCCACCACACACACACAAAGGAATGCTGCATAGCCCTCAGAAAGAATGAATACTTACAATTTACATCAAGATGGATGGAACTGGAGGGTATTTTGCTAAGTGAAATAAGCCAATCAGAGAAAGACAAGTATCATATGGTTTCATTCCAAAGTAAAACAGAGCAGGGAGCATCGGGAATGGGCGGGAAAACAGAATGACAAGTGGTTGGAGAAGGAGAGAAACCGTAAGAGGCATGGAATTCATTTTGAATTCCAGTTGTTAAGTTCTTCATCTTTGGTTCTTGTTTCCTCCCTCCTGGGTGAGGGCCTTACGTCCTCCACTCTTTTCTCACAGATAGAGTGTTTTCTACCATTGCTTTAATTACTGTAGCAGGCATATTGCGTATCTCTGCTTGATTTAGCTCTCTGGATGGGATGTTGTCCTGGGTTCTTTGTTTTGGGATACCTTCCTCTGTCTGTTGGTTTCCTCTAAGTCTCTCTGTTTGCATGCTTTAAGCAAGTCAACTAGATTTCCCGTTCTTGAACTTGTTGACCTGTAGAAAGGAGTCCCTGTGGTGCTCTGCAGTGGCATGTTCCCTGCTCAGGAAGGCTGTGTTCATGTCACTTGAAGGCTGTCTCTAACCTGTGTTTTGAGAGCAATACTCTTGTGGCTCAGCTGCCTTTGCCCTAAGGCATGTCCTGTGCAGTGGTTCTGTAGGTTGTGGGCAGGGTTCACTCCCGCTGGGGTTGGTGGGGCAGTCTGGGGGTCCCTTGGGCTCGAGTTGAGCCAGACCAGGCGTTGGCCAAAGATACAGTAGCACCACACTGTAGGGCGGTTCTCTTGTGTTGTTCCCTTAAAAGGTTACTTTGGTGGGAGGGGCCTGCTGTCAGAGCAGATATCGGCTTCCAGCCATGGCTAAGGTTCGAAATATTTCATATGTGTGGGTATCTTCTCATTTCCGTAGGTCAGGGGTCACTATAGAGTGCTGGGCTGGTCCCTGTGATGGTTGCTTGAACACTGTCAGGCACTGTTTCGGAGGGGCTCTGGCCAGGAAGTATTGGTGGGGGCCGTTCCGCAGAAGGAAGCAAGGACTCCCTAGTGCTAACAAGGTTGTTCAGATCTGTTTGGGGAGGCGACCTGTACATGCTTTGGCAGGGATGGTGAGGCAAGTAGCAGTGCAGGATAAGCGGTAGCAGCAAGGCCCATTGTGGGAGGTAACCTGCAGCCACGGAAAACTCCTCCTCGGCCCTCACTGGGTTTGGAGGCGGGCAAGTTGGCAGAAGGGAGCCAGTTGGGTTAAGAGTACTGAGCTGGTTTCCACAGGCCTCTGGGAATGTCAGCTGGTGGGCAGGGATGGGAAGTCGCAACCAGTCAGCTCCTTAGTTCCTAGGAGAATGTCCCTCAACAATCCCCTCAAGCACATGCTCTGGGATTAGTCCACAAATCTCCCTTTGGTGTACCTCCGTCATTTTTCAAACCATTCTTCTCTGCTTTCCTCCCGAGGGCTGCTTATTTGATAGTCCCTTGAAGGGCAGGCGTGCAGGACTCAGTTTCCTCTTATCCTCCTGGGCCTTGCAGATCTGATTCTACGGATGCCTAAAGTGCCAGGTATTACGCGCCTGGAAATTGGAAGAACTCACAGAATTTGGCTCCTTTGGTTTGCAAAGCCAAATGTGATGGGAATCTGTCTTCCTTGTCTGGGATCCCCATGCCTGGATTGTCTCGTGTGACTGTCGGCTTTTCTCTACCCTCTTCATCCATGGCATCTCTCCCTCCCAAGCACAGGTGCACAGGTGGCTTTAGATCCTGATGGCATCTTTACCCTTTCTATTCTCTTGATCTAGCCACTTTAGAGCATTTCGCTGTAGAGAGTCTGTTGTGCCAGTTTTGGGGTAATTTTCTGTGTTATTGACTCTGTTGTCGGTGCTCTGTAGATGGATGCATGGGACAGGGTGAGCATAGGATCCTCCTACTCCACCATGTCCCTCGACGTTGTTCCTCTGTTCACTACAGCATAATGTTGTTGTGGACACTGTCCACATTAGCTTTCAGAACTAGAGCTTTACAGAGGTTGGTCTCTCCAATGGGAGTCTTAAAAGGTGGGGAACCGGATGTGGGATTCACATCTTTCCCTGGTCAAGAAGACGTTGGCAGTTCCCATGTCCTCCTGAGTATGTGTCTCAGCCTCTCCTGTTTCAAAATGGGTTTTTCTTATTTATCGGATGTATACCAGCAGCTCAGCTAGTTTGGATTTCTTTCAGAGCTCATGGTTCCATACCGAGCTGCACATTCAGCGTGTCCTTGGAGGAGGTGATTTCCAGAGTGTCCCCTGTAGCCATCTTGAACTGGTACCCACTCTTGTATCTTTTCATTTTTTCTCCCTGGACGTGGTAATATCAAGAGATCTATGTCTTCCATTCTGTGGACTTGCCCTTTAGCCCTCTGTTGATTTTTCCTTTTATATTTTTAAATTCATTTATCGGATTATTCAGATCCATAATTTGCAATGTTTTTCTTTGTATGTTTGTTTGTTTCAATGACTTCTGTTCACTGAACTTCTCCTTTGGCACATGCATTGTTTCTGTGTTTATTGAGTTGTCTGTGGTCTCTTGAAATTCCCTGAAGTTCCTTCATTATATTGAATTCTTTGTTCAGGGAACTAAGAAGTTGCCATTTTTCGGTGGTTAGTTCCTGAAAAATTATTGTGTTGCTTGACAGTACCATGTGTTTTGTGAGAAAAGAGTACTTATTGTTCATAGGTTTCTATGTATGAAGTAGGTACTGTTCAGTAGCAACAATACTTCTTACAAAGGCCATTTTGGTTTCCAATTCCTCAAATATATTTTGAATAGTTACTATGCACTGAGCATTGCTAATTGTTCTTTCAGTTAGAATTGTGTCCCAACAAAGTGCACCCCCCACACACACACACTTAAAGCCCATTCCCATCTTACAAGGATAAGGTGGCCTCCTTGGAAATAGGGTATGTCCAAGGATAGATGGCCTACACCAGAATTTAGGAGAGGAAGGAGTTCTCCATTCCATATATGAGAGAAGGAATGGCCCAACTGACTCCTTATCTTTGGCCTTCTTTCCAGAACTGGGAGAGAATAAACTTTTGTTCTTCTGAGCCATCCAGTTGGTGGCACTTAGGCATAGCGGCCCTAGAAAATGCATACAGGATTCTGTATTCTAACGCGGACATATACGTATATATTTTCACGGACCCTGGAAAAAGCTCAACTTTTTGATCCATTTGGGAAATCAGATGATGCCAAAGCTCGTTCAGCTCTAGGTCTATAGTTTGTATGTTTAGAACAGGATTATAATTATGACTAACGTGGGCCACTTTATTTACTAGTGAAACAAGACTCTGTCCCAGGACAGACATGTAAGGAACTTACCATATAACTGAGAGGGCCAGACATATACCATACCCACCCTTCAAAACAAGTGCAGTCACTATAAAAGGATTTTGTTCCAGGTGGTGACACTGGTCCAGGTATGATGCCCTACAAATTTCTTGTGAAGGAGAGGCTATATTTGATTGGAAACACTTCAGGGCAGAGGCATGAGTGTCGGATCATTTGGATTTGAGAACTTAGAAGACTACAGACTTAAGGGGAAGGGCTTGGCAAGGTAACCATGTGGATAGAGCCCCAGAGGCAATAAGCCTGTGAGAGTGGGCTATTAAAGACCCATGCTCTTGTCTATGCTAACATTTTGCAGCGGTGGCAAATGCCCTGGGCAAAGTTCTGACCTTGGAACCCTATTTTTCCAGGCTTTTAGAAAGGATGCAGCCTCCGAAGCTACAGAGAAGGCTTTCTACACATGGTATTTTCAGGACAGACAAGGTAAGAGGAAAACAAAAGAAACAACACAACAAGGCATCAAGTACTTCACCCCACCCTGAATATCTGCCCACTTATCGTCACTCACTCTCAAGACACTCATGCTTGAGACAGAAAGTTATATTTCGTTTGTTTTCACTGCTGCAAGTCCAATAGGAATAGCCAGAGCCTTTCAGAAGATTAGACCCAAGTTGGTGTTTTAGAGTGAGAAACTGAGGTTGAGAGTGATGAGCCTATGGGAAGAAAGATCACAAGGGAATGTGCCTAGACCTTAGAAACAGTGGTTCTGTGGCAAGTGCCCATCCCCTGTTTCTTTGGACGAAGCACAAAGACTGGAGAAGGGGAAGTAGAGCCCTAGATATGAGGAGAAAAGAGTAGTGCTTGGCTTCCCGCAGGTGATCTAAAAAGTGGCAACAAGCCCGATGGGGAAACTGATGAACCAAAATGGCATCCAGGAGAGTCTTAGTTAAAGGAGTCTGAGGTCAAGCATACCAAGTCATGAACTGCCAGCGTAGTGTGGCAAGATAACCAAGGTTCCTGAGCACGCAAACGCCACCAAAGTTTCTGAATTGCTGGGCGCACCAAGGCACTCTCACAGAAATCAATCCTACTGGCTTGAGGGGAACGATGTTTCTGAATGTATGGGTGGATTTGATTGGCTAAGAGTTTGTTGTCTGTGTTGATCAGAGCTATGGGCCTGTCGTTCTCCATTTGTTTTGTTTTTGGTTTTGTTTTTGTTTTCACATTTTGTTTATCTAGATTTGGTACCAGAGTCATTCTAAGCTGGTAGAATGACTTTGAAATTGTTTCCTTTTTTTTTTTTTTTCAATTTTCTGGAAGAGATGGAGAAGAATAGATATCAACTCCTTCAAAGTTTGATAGACGCCACCTTTGAAGACCTCTGGTTCTGGAGTTTTGTTGGGAGTGTTCTGATTACCGATTCCACATCCTGGTTGGTAGTTTTCTCCAAATCTTTCTTTTTTGCTGTTTCAGTGTTGGGCGGTTCCATGTTTCTACAAATTTATCCATTTCTTCTAGGTTACCCCGTTTCATAGCCTATAATTTCTATGATAGTCTTTCATTGTACTTTCTTTTTCTGTGGTCTCAGTTATTGTTTCCTCTGTTTCTGTTCTCATTTTGATTCCCCCGCCCCTTGTTTTGAAAGTCTCGCTAAAGGCTTATCCAGGTTGGGGATCTTTTCAAGGAATCCCTTCCTACTTTCACAGATTCGTTGTATGGTTGTGCTTTTAGTCTCTGTTTTCTTTATTTCTGTTGTAGTCTACTATTTCCTTCCCCCTACAGGTATTGGGTTTTTTCTTGTACTCGCTGCATTCGGAGGAAGATTTGGGTGTTCATGTGAGGTTTTTCTTGCTTCGTGAGGTAGGCCTGTGTTGCTCTCTAGCTTCCGTTTCGTGCAATGAGGGCTGCATCCCAAGGATTTTGGACCATTGTGTTTCCACATTTTCATTTGTCTCCATGTATGTTCTCGTTGCCCCTTTGAGTTATTGATGGCCCCATTCGGTCATTCAGTGTTACTGAAGCTCCCTGTAATGGTGTTCGTTCCATATTTTTTCCTGTGGTTGATGGCTAGTTCCATAAAGTTTCTGTTAGAAAAGATGCTGGATACGACTTCAGTTGCCTTGATTTTTGTGCGACTAGTTTGTGGCCTCCAATGTGATGTGTTTTGGAGAATGTTCTATCGGTACTGGAAAAGAATGTGTATCTTCCTGTTCTAGGCCAACTGTTGGAATATATCTGTGAGAGCCATCTAGTCCAATATGTCCTTCAAAGCCACATTTTCCTCAAGGATTTTCTGTCTAGATGAGCTATCCATGGATGTTACTAGGGTGTACGAGTCCCCTGCTCTTATCGAATACTCTGAAAAAGTTCTTTGTATTTATTTTTGAAAGCTTTTATTTATTGATTTGACAGAGATCACAAGTAGGCAGGGAGGCAGGCAAAGAGAGAGGGGGAATCAGGCTTCCCACTGAGTAGAGAGCCACATGCAGGCTCGATCCCAGGACCCTGGGATCATGACGTCAGCCGAAGGCAGAGGCTTAAACCACTGAGCCACCTAGGTACCCCCCAAATTCCGTGTTGTGCATAGCTGCTTTATGTATCGGGAGGCTCCCATGTTGGGTGTAGAAATATTGGCAACTTTTATATGTTCTTGTTGATTACATGCTTTGGGATTACGTAGTGTCCTTCTTTGTCTCTTGTTTCAGTCTTTGTTTGAAAGTCAATTATGGGTCTGCTGCAAGTATTTCTACCCTGGCTTTCTTTTCACTTCTGTTTCCATGGCCAAAGTTCTTTGCAAATCTTCCCTTTAAATTTATATCTGCCCGTCCTTCTGAAATCTGTCTTTTGTGTGCGGTATGTAGACGGATCTACTTTTCTTCATTCTGTCACCTTATGTCTCTTGATTTTAGGCTTTGGAATATTTACATTTAAAATAATAGATGATCTCTCTCTCTCTCTCTCTCCCGCTCTCTCTGTCTCTGTCTCTGTCTCTCCCTCTCTCTATCTATCTATGTTATGTGTATTTTTTATTTTTTTATTAAATAGATATATTTCTTTTCAGAAAAACAGTATTCCTTATTTGTTCACCACACCCAGTGATCCATGCAATCCGTGTCCTCTATAATAGCCACCACCTGGTACCCCGATACCCCCCCCGACACTTTAAACTCCTCAGTTTTTTTTTCAGAGTCTATAGTTTCTCATGATTCACCTCCCCTTCCAATTTACCCCAACTCCCTACTCCTCTCCAGCATTCCTTGTCCTCCACGATATTTGTTATGCTCCACAACTAAGTGAAACCTTATGATAATTGACTGCCTCTGCTTGACTTATTTCACTCAGCATAATCCCTTCCAGTCCCATCCATGTTGCTACAAAAGTTGGGTACCCGTCCTTTCTGATGGAGGCATAATACTCCATAGTTTATATGGACCACATCTTCCTTATCCATACGTCCGTTGAAGGGCATCTTGGTTCCTTCCACAGTTTGGCGACCATGGCCGTTGCTGCTCTAAACATTGGGGTACAGATGGCCCTTCTTTTCACTACATCTGCATCTTTGGGGTAGATACCCAGGAGTGCAATTGCAGGGTCGTAGGGAAATTCTATTCTTAAATTATAGAGGAATCTCCACACTGTTCTCCAAAGAGCCTGCACCAATTTGCATTCTCACCAACAGTTAAGAGGGTTCCCCTTTCTCCACATCCTCTCCAACACATGTTGTTTCCTGTTTTGTTAATTATGGCCATTCTAACTGGTGTAAGGTGATATCTCAATGTGGTTTTAATTTGAATCCACAAACACAACACACACGAAAAAGGCATACATATCAAAAAATGGGCCGAGGATGTGAGCAGACACTTCTCCAAACAAGACATACAAATGGCTATCAGACACATGAAAAAGTGTTCATCATCACTAGCCCTCAGGGAGATTCAAATTGTGTGTATTTTTTGCCACTTTCTTTTTTGTTTTTAAGTTGTCTTCACTGTTCTTCATTATTTCTTCTCTTGGTCTTTCTCTCATGGTTTGCTTGATTTCTTTAGGCTATACTGAGCTTCCTTCTTGTGTGTTTTTTGCAGATGTGTTACCAGATTTGATTTGTAGTTACCACTATGTTTATATTAGGGCATCCTATGCATATAGCAGTCTATGGTGAGTTGATGACTGCTTAAGTGTGAATCGAATATTCACACTTGTCTCAGCCACGGGTTAGGTATGGTGTGTGATACTTTTCATGGTTTCAAGCTATGCTTCCCTTGACCGATTGCTAGAGATGATTTCGTTTTATTGCTTTTGTGCATCTTTCTTTTCTTCCTCCTCCATACGCTCTTTCTTTTCCCCTCAAAAGTCTCCCTTAATGCTTATGGTACAGACGGTTTGGTGATCCTAATTCCTTCAACTTTTGTTTGGGAAATTCTCTCTCTCCTTCTCTTCTGAGTGACAGCCTTGTTGGATAGTGTTCTTGGCTTGATTTTGTTTGTTTGTTTGTGTCTGTTGTTTTGGATTCATTTTCTTCTTTGTGTACATCGACTGTATCATCTCACTCAATTACAGACTGCAAATTTCTGCAGAAAAGTCTGCCAAAACACTTCTTCTTTTCTCCTTTTGATTTTTTGCCCCCCTTTTTTATTAACTTTTAATGTTTTTCAGCATAACAGTATTCATTATTTTTGCATCACACACAAAGCTCCATGCAATCTGTGCCCTCTCCAATACCCACCACCTGGATCCCCCAACCTCCCACCCCCCGCCCGTTCAAACACCTCCGATTGATTTTCAGAGTCCATAGTCTCTCATGGTTCACCTCCCCTTCCAATATCCCTGTCTTGCCTTCTCCTCCCCATCTCCCCTTGTCCTCCATGCTAGTTGTTATGCTCCAGAAATAAGTGATACCTTAGGATAATTGACTTTCTCTGCTTGACTCATTTCATGCCACATAATCTCTTCCAGTCCTGTCCATGTTGCTACAAGAGTTGGGTATTTATCCTTTCTGATGGAGGCATAATATTCCATAGTGTATATGGCCCACATCTTCCTTATCCATTCGTCCATTGAAGGGCTTCTTGGTTCTTTCCATAGCTTGGTGACCGTGGCCATTGTGGCTATAAACATTGGTGTAGAAATGGCCCTTCTTGTCACTACATCTGTATCCTTCGGCTAAATACTCCGTAGTTCAGCAGCAGGATCATAGGAAAGCTCTCTTTTTAATTTCTTGAGGAATCTCCACACTGTACTCCAAAGAGGATGCACCAACTTGCATTCCCACCAACAGTGTAAGAGGGTTCCCCTTTCTCCACATCCTCTCCAACACATGTCGTTTCCTGTCACGGTCATCTTGGCCAGTCTTAGTGGTGTAAGGTGGTATCTCAAGGTGGTTTTGATTTGACTCTCCCTGATGGCCAGTGGTGATGAATATGTTTTCATGTGTCTGATAGCCATTTGTATGTCTTCATGGGAGGAGTGTCTGTTCATGTCTTCTGCCCCTTTTTGGATATGATTGTCTGTTTTGTGTGTGTTGAGTTTCAGGAGTTCTTTATAGATCCTGGATATCGACCTTTTGTCTGTCCTGGCATCCAAACAGACACATAGACCAGTGGAACAGAGTAGAGAGCCCAGATATGGACCCTCAACTCTATGGTCCAACAATGTTCGACAACACAGGAAAAAGTATACAGGGAAGAAAGACTTTCTCTGCAATAAATGGTGCTAGGAAAACTGGACAGCTCTATGGAGAAGAATGAAACTCGACCATTCCATACCCCGTCCACAAAGATAAAATCGAAATGGATAAAAGATCTCAACGTGAGACAGACATCCATCAGAATCCTACAGGAGAATATAGGCAGCAACCACTTTGATATCAGCGACGGCAACTTCTTTCCACATAGGTCTCCAAAGGCAAAGGAAACAAAAGTGAAGATGAACTTTAGGGTCTTCATCAAGTCAAAAGCTTCTGCCAAACAAAGGAAAGAGTCAAGGAAACAAAGAGGCAACCCACCGAATGGGTGAAGGTATTTGGGAAGGACAGGACAGACAAAAGCTTGATATGCAGGGTCTCTTGCTGCTTTTAAAATGATTTCTATTCACCCCCTTTTTGCCATTTGGATTACGAGGCATTTTGTGATGGACTAGCTTGGGAAGATTTTGTTGGGGGCTCCTTGTGCATCCTGGATGTGGACTTTGGTTTCCTTCCCCAGATTCAGGATCGTGTTAGCTACGACTCGTGCAAATAAGTTTTCTGTCCCCTTCCCTCTCTCTCCTCCTTCCGGCATCCCTGTAATGCCCACGTTACTACACTTGATGGTGTCCCTGAATTCTCCAATCGTATTTCATTGTTATCATACTTTCTACACACTACACTTCAGCTTGATTGTTTTCCGTCATTCTGTCTTTCGGATCACTGAATCTTCTGCTTGCTCTCGTCTCCTGTGTGTTCCATGTAATGTGTTTTTGGGCCATTTCCCTGTATTTTAGGTTTAACAGATAGAGGTAAGAATGGGAGGGGGAAGCCAAATAAGACAGTCCTGGAGACGAGCATACGATTCTCCCCCCGCCCCCCCTCCCCCACTGCCTGCCATGTTCCTGACTCCATGGGAATGCCGGTTGCTGGTAGGGTTCCAGGCGGAATGTTGAGGGTGTGTTGTGACTACCGGATCCATGGTGACCATCACTTGTCCTGTGGTCGAGCAGTACCATGGAGCAGCTGCCAGGCTCTCTGGAGCATGGCTTTGAACTGATCCTTGGGAAGTTGGATGAGATGATGGCGAAGCTGCTGCCAAGTGACTCGAGTCCTCGGCTGATGTTCCACAGCCTCCAGTGGGAGACACTGCTGTGTCCGCCTGTCATTGGCTTCTTGGTGGGCCTCCTCTTTCTATGCCGACTTGTTCAGTCTGTTAGAAGTCACTCCTACGAGAACCGTGAGAAGCAGCTGGCAGAAGCACTGGCTGCAGGGATCGAGGAGAAATGCCACCTCATTGACAAGGTTTCTGTAGCTGAGAAGGAGCATGCAGCCATCGAATCGTCTGGAGAAAAGGCCAAACTGGAGAAAGAGTCATTCGATATCCCCAGCCTTGCAGACTCTTACAGAAAGGCGAAGACGACCAACGTGATGCTGATGAAGGAACTCCATTCTCTGTGTCGAGGCCTGGAGGAAGAGAGAGCCAAAAGATCCCAGCAAGAAGAGCAGATGATGGAGATGCTCAAAGACCTGAAGGTCCTAGAAGACATGATGACTTTCGTGAAATCACAGGGAGCTTTTCCAAACCTGCTTGGAGACCAAGAGCCAAGCCCTGCTGCTCCTTGGCCTGGGAGTGGGCCTGGGGCTTAAAGCGGTGCTGTTGCCTCCCCTCCACTCCGGCCTCCCACCTGCCAGGCTTTGTTCCTCCCCTTCAACGTCTATCTACGGGTCACGGCGGCCGGTGGGTGCAAGGTTTGTCCTCCCCGGAGTGAGTTCTTCCATCTTCACTGGCTAGACACAGCACACAGCTCCATCATGGTTGACTCCCCCACGTCGAAACACTATTGCCTGTCCTGGAACCACACTCAGCACTCTGGGACTTTCTTTGTCTTCCCAGAAGTGTGGACTTGCTTTCAGTAGTACCGAAAGACATACTTTCCTTAGAAGCAAATTATCTTTTACTCTGTTGCCTTAGATTTCTCAAGTTCTTACATTGCCAAGGCTACTGACGGTAGTCTTTGATAGGGGAACTATTTTCTTTTTTAATTTATTCTCTCTGTCATATTGTATTATAGTTTACAAATATATGTCATGTAGCAATAAAGACTTGGAATTATTAACAGCAGTATTGTTTTGCTTTTGTTTTCCCAACATTAACCAGTCATACGTAAGCGAGTCACACCTTGCTCGCTCCAGTATGTACTCTTTTAATTTCAATCCAAATAGCGAACTTAGAGCCTATCACCGGTATCAGTGGGAGTGCTCAATGATTGATCCCTTCATAGAATACCCAGTGCTCATCACATCCCATGCCCTTCTTAATGGCTATCACCCAAACACCCATTCCCCTACCCACTGCCTCTCCAGCAACAAAAGAAAGCTACCCTATGACCCTAGGTATTTACCCTAAAGATACAATTGGAGCAATGCCATGTGACACCTGCACTCCAAGCTTCAAGGCAGCCATGTTCCCTGTAACCAAACAGTGGAAACAGCCAAAATAACCACTGATGGATGCACGGGTATTGGTGATGTGGAGTCCGCCCGTGCAGGCCAGCTTAGACACACACGCACACACACACACACACACACACACACACACACACATACCCACCACACACACACAAAGGAATGCTGCATAGCCCTCAGAAAGAATGAATACTTACAATTTACATCAAGATGGATGGAACTGGAGGGTATTTTGCTAAGTGAAATAAGCCAATCAGAGAAAGACAAGTATCATATGGTTTCATTCCAAAGTAAAACAGAGCAGGGAGCATCGGGAATGGGCGGGAAAACAGAATGACAAGTGGTTGGAGAAGGAGAGAAACCGTAAGAGGCATGGAATTCATTTTGAATTCCAGTTGTTAAGTTCTTCATCTTTGGTTCTTGTTTCCTCCCTCCTGGGTGAGGGCCTTACGTCCTCCACTCTTTTCTCACAGATAGAGTGTTTTCTACCATTGCTTTAATTACTGTAGCAGGCATATTGCGTATCTCTGCTTGATTTAGCTCTCTGGATGGGATGTTGTCCTGGGTTCTTTGTTTTGGGATACCTTCCTCTGTCTGTTGGTTTCCTCTAAGTCTCTCTGTTTGCATGCTTTAAGCAAGTCAACTAGATTTCCCGTTCTTGAACTTGTTGACCTGTAGAAAGGAGTCCCTGTGGTGCTCTGCAGTGGCATGTTCCCTGCTCAGGAAGGCTGTGTTCATGTCACTTGAAGGCTGTCTCTAACCTGTGTTTTGAGAGCAATACTCTTGTGGCTCAGCTGCCTTTGCCCTAAGGCATGTCCTGTGCAGTGGTTCTGTAGGTTGTGGGCAGGGTTCACTCCCGCTGGGGTTGGTGGGGCAGTCTGGGGGTCCCTTGGGCTCGAGTTGAGCCAGACCAGGCGTTGGCCAAAGATACAGTAGCACCACACTGTAGGGCGGTTCTCTTGTGTTGTTCCCTTAAAAGGTTACTTTGGTGGGAGGGGCCTGCTGTCAGAGCAGATATCGGCTTCCAGCCATGGCTAAGGTTCGAAATATTTCATATGTGTGGGTATCTTCTCATTTCCGTAGGTCAGGGGTCACTATAGAGTGCTGGGCTGGTCCCTGTGATGGTTGCTTGAACACTGTCAGGCACTGTTTCGGAGGGGCTCTGGCCAGGAAGTATTGGTGGGGGCCGTTCCGCAGAAGGAAGCAAGGACTCCCTAGTGCTAACAAGGTTGTTCAGATCTGTTTGGGGAGGCGACCTGTACATGCTTTGGCAGGGATGGTGAGGCAAGTAGCAGTGCAGGATAAGCGGTAGCAGCAAGGCCCATTGTGGGAGGTAACCTGCAGCCACGGAAAACTCCTCCTCGGCCCTCACTGGGTTTGGAGGCGGGCAAGTTGGCAGAAGGGAGCCAGTTGGGTTAAGAGTACTGAGCTGGTTTCCACAGGCCTCTGGGAATGTCAGCTGGTGGGCAGGGATGGGAAGTCGCAACCAGTCAGCTCCTTAGTTCCTAGGAGAATGTCCCTCAACAATCCCCTCAAGCACATGCTCTGGGATTAGTCCACAAATCTCCCTTTGGTGTACCTCCGTCATTTTTCAAACCATTCTTCTCTGCTTTCCTCCCGAGGGCTGCTTATTTGATAGTCCCTTGAAGGGCAGGCGTGCAGGACTCAGTTTCCTCTTATCCTCCTGGGCCTTGCAGATCTGATTCTACGGATGCCTAAAGTGCCAGGTATTATGCGCCTGGAAATTGGAAGAACTCACAGAATTTGGCTCCTTTGGTTTGCAAAGCCAAATGTGATGGGAATCTGTCTTCCTTGTCTGGGATCCCCATGCCTGGATTGTCTCGTGTGACTGTCGGCTTTTCTCTACCCTCTTCATCCATGGCATCTCTCCCTCCCAAGCACAGGTGCACAGGTGGCTTTAGATCCTGATGGCATCTTTACCCTTTCTATTCTCTTGATCTAGCCACTTTAGAGCATTTCGCTGTAGAGAGTCTGTTGTGCCAGTTTTGGGGTAATTTTCTGTGTTATTGACTCTGTTGTCGGTGCTCTGTAGATGGATGCATGGGACAGGGTGAGCATAGGATCCTCCTACTCCACCATGTCCCTCGACGTTGTTCCTCTGTTCACTACAGCATAATGTTGTTGTGGACACTGTCCACATTAGCTTTCAGAACTAGAGCTTTACAGAGGTTGGTCTCTCCAATGGGAGTCTTAAAAGGTGGGGAACCGGATGTGGGATTCACATCTTTCCCTGGTCAAGAAGACGTTGGCAGTTCCCATGTCCTCCTGAGTATGTGTCTCAGCCTCTCCTGTTTCAAAATGGGTTTTTCTTATTTATCGGATGTATACCAGCAGCTCAGCTAGTTTGGATTTCTTTCAGAGCTCATGGTTCCATACCGAGCTGCACATTCAGCGTGTCCTTGGAGGAGGTGATTTCCAGAGTGTCCCCTGTAGCCATCTTGAACTGGTACCCACTCTTGTATCTTTTCATTTTTTCTCCCTGGACGTGGTAATATCAAGAGATCTATGTCTTCCATTCTGTGGACTTGCCCTTTAGCCCTCTGTTGATTTTTCCTTTTATATTTTTAAATTCATTTATCGGATTATTCAGATCCATAATTTGCAATGTTTTTCTTTGTATGTTTGTTTGTTTCAATGACTTCTGTTCACTGAACTTCTCCTTTGGCACATGCATTGTTTCTGTGTTTATTGAGTTGTCTGTGGTCTCTTGAAATTCCCTGAAGTTCCTTCATTATATTGAATTCTTTGTTCAGGGAACTAAGAAGTTGCCATTTTTCGGTGGTTAGTTCCTGAAAAATTATTGTGTTGCTTGACAGTACCATGTGTTTTGTGAGAAAAGAGTACTTATTGTTCATAGGTTTCTATGTATGAAGTAGGTACTGTTCAGTAGCAACAATACTTCTTACAAAGGCCATTTTGGTTTCCAATTCCTCAAATATATTTTGAATAGTTACTATGCACTGAGCATTGCTAATTGTTCTTTCAGTTAGAATTGTGTCCCAACAAAGTGCACCCCCCCCACACACACACTTAAAGCCCATTCCCATCTTACAAGGATAAGGTGGCCTCCTTGGAAATAGGGTATGTCCAAGGATAGATGGCCTACACCAGAATTTAGGAGAGGAAGGAGTTCTCCATTCCATATATGAGAGAAGGAATGGCCCAACTGACTCCTTATCTTTGGCCTTCTTTCCAGAACTGGGAGAGAATAAACTTTTGTTCTTCTGAGCCATCCAGTTGGTGGCACTTAGGCATAGCGGCCCTAGAAAATGCATACAGGATTCTGTATTCTAACGCGGACATATACGTATATATTTTCACGGACCCTGGAAAAAGCTCAACTTTTTGATCCATTTGGGAAATCAGATGATGCCAAAGCTCGTTCAGCTCTAGGTCTATAGTTTGTATGTTTAGAACAGGATTATAATTATGACTAACGTGGGCCACTTTATTTACTAGTGAAACAAGACTCTGTCCCAGGACAGACATGTAAGGAACTTACATATAACTGAGAGGGCCAGACATATACCATACCCACCCTTCAAAACAAGTGCAGTCACTATAAAAGGATTTTGTTCCAGGTGGTGACACTGGTCCAGGTATGATGCCCTACAAATTTCTTGTGAAGGAGAGGCTATATTTGATTGGAAACACTTCAGGGCAGAGGCATGAGTGTCGGATCATTTGGATTTGAGAACTTAGAAGACTGCAGACTTAAGGGGAAGGGCTTGGCAAGGTAACCATGTGGATAGAGCCCCAGAGGCAATAAGCCCGTGAGAGTGGGCTATTAAAGACCCATGCTCTTGTCTATGCTAACATTTTGCAGCGGTGGCAAATGCCCTGGGCAAAGTTCTGACCTTGGAGCCCTATTTTTCCAGGCTTTTAGAAAGGATGCAGCCTCCGAAGCTACAGAGAAGGCTTTCTACACATGGTATTTTCAGGACAGACAAGGTAAGAGGAAAACAAAAGAAACAACACAACAAGGCATCAAGTACTTCACCCCACCCTGAATATCTGCCCACTTATCGTCACTCACTCTCAAGACACTCATGCTTGAGACAGAAAGTTATATTTCGTTTGTTTTCACTGCTGCAAGTCCAATAGGAATAGCCAGAGCCTTTCAGAAGATTAGACCCAAGTTGGTGTTTTAGAGTGAGAAACTGAGGTTGAGAGTGATGAGCCTATGGGAAGAAAGATCACAAGGGAATGTGCCTAGACCTTAGAAACAGTGGTTCTGTGGCAAGTGCCCATCCCCTGTTTCTTTGGACGAAGCACAAAGACTGGAGAAGGGGAAGTAGAGCCCTAGATATGAGGAGAAAAGAGTAGTGCTTGGCTTCCCGCAGGTGATCTAAAAAGTGGCAACAAGCCCGATGGGGAAACTGATGAACCAAAATGGCATCCAGGAGAGTCTTAGTTAAAGGAGTCTGAGGTCAAGCATACC
This sequence comes from Mustela lutreola, assembly GCF_030435805.1. Classification (NCBI taxonomy): domain Eukaryota; kingdom Metazoa; phylum Chordata; class Mammalia; order Carnivora; family Mustelidae; genus Mustela; species Mustela lutreola. The sequence continues at coordinate 116,150,325 of NC_081297.1, forward strand.
AAGTCATGAACTGCCAGCGTAGTGTGGCAAGATAACCAAGGTTCCTGAGCACTCAAACGCCACCAAAGTTTCTGAATTGCTGGGCGCACCAAGGCACTCTCACAGAAATCAATCCTACTGGCTTGAGGGGAACGATGTTTCTGAATGTATGGGTGGATTTGATTGGCTAAGAGTTTGTTGTCTGTGTTGATCAGAGCTATGGGCCTGTCGTTCTCCATTTGTTTTGTTTTTGGTTTTGTTTTTGTTTTCACATTTTGTTTATCTAGATTTGGTACCAGAGTCATTCTAAGCTGGTAGAATGACTTTGAAATTTTTTCCTTTTTTTTTTTTTTTCAATTTTCTGGAAGAGATGGAGAAGAATAGATATCAACTCCTTCAAAGTTTGATAGACGCCACCTTTGAAGACCTCTGGTTCTGGAGTTTTGTTGGGAGTGTTCTGATTACCGATTCCTCGTCCTGGTTGGTAGTTTTCTCCAAATCTTGCTTTTTTGCTGTTTCAGTGTTGGGCGGTTCCATGTTTCTACAAATTTATCCATTTCTTCTAGGTTACCCCGTTTCATAGCCTATAATTTCTATGATAGTCTTTCATTGTACTTTCTTTTTCTGTGGTCTCAGTTATTGTTTCCTCTGTTTCTTTTCTCATTTTGATTCCCCCGCCCCTTGTTTTGAAAGTCTCGCTAAAGGCTTATCCAGGTTGGGGATCTTTTCAAGGAATCCCTTCCTACTTTCACAGATTCGTTGTATGGTTGTGTTTTTAGTCTCTGTTTTCTTTATTTCTGTTGTAGTCTACTATTTCCTTCCCCCTACAGGTGTTGGGTTTTTTCTTGTACTCGCTGCATTCGGAGGAAGATTTGGGTGTTCATGTGAGGTTTTTCTTGCTTCGTGAGGTAGGCCTGTGTTGCTCTCTAGCTTCCGTTTCGTGCAATGAAGGCTGCATCCCAAGGATTTTGGACCATTGTGTTTCCACATTTTCATTTGTCTCCATGTATGTTCCCGTTGCCCCTTTGAGTTATTGATGGCCCCATTCGGTCATTCAGTGTTACTGAAGCTCCCTGTAATGGTGTTCGTTCCATATTTTTTCCTGTGGTTGATGGCTAGTTCCATAAAGTTTCTGTTAGAAAAGATGCTGGATACGACTTCAGTTGCCTTGATTTTTGTGCGACTAGTTTGTGGCCTCCAATGTGATGTGTTTTGGAGAATGTTCTATCGCTACTGGAAAAGAATGTGTATCTTCCTGTTCTAGGCCAACTGTTGGAATATATCTGTGAGAGCCATCTAGTCCAATATGTCCTTCAAAGCCACATTTTCCTCAAGGATTTTCTGTCTAGATGAGCTATCCATGGATGTTACTAGGGTGTACGAGTCCCCTGCTCTTATCGAATACTCTGACAAAGTTCTTTGTATTTATTTTTGAAAGCTTTTATTTATTGATTTGACAGAGATCACAAGTAGGCAGGGAGGCAGGCAAAGAGAGAGGGGAAATCAGGCTTCCCACTGAGTAGAGAGCCACATGCAGGCTCTATCCCAGGACCCTGGGATCATGACGTCAGCCGAAGGCAGAGGCTTAAACCACTGAGCCACCTAGGTACCCCCCAAATTCCTTGTTGTGCATAGCTGCTTTATGTATCGGGAGGCTCCCATGTTGGGTGTAGAAATATTGGCAACTTTTATATGTTCTTGTTGATTACATGCTTTGGGATTACGTAGTGTCCTTCTTTGTCTCTTGTTTCAGTCTTTGTTTGAAAGTCAATTATGGGTCTGCTGCAAGTATTTCTACCCTGGCTTTCTTTTCACTTCTGTTTCCATGGCCAAAGTTCTTTGCAAATCTTCCCTTTAAATTTACATCTGCCCGTCGTTCTGAAATATGTCTTTTGTGTGCGGTATGTAGACGGATCTACTTTTCTTCATTCTGTCACCTTATGTCTCTTGATTTTAGGCTTTGGAATATTTACATTTAAAATAATAGATGATCTCTCTCTCTCTCTCTCTCTCTCCCGCTCTCTCTGTCTCTGTCTCTGTCTCTCCCTCTCTCTATCAATCTATGTTATGTGTATTTTTTATTTTTTTATTAAATAGATATATTTCTTTTCAGAAAAACAGTATTCCTTATTTGTTCACCACACCCAGTGATCCATGCAATCCGTGTCCTCTATAATAGCCACCACCTGGTACCCCGATACCCCCCCCGACACTTTAAACCCCTCAGTTTGATTTTCAGATTCTATAGTATCTCATGATTCACCTCCCCTTCCAATTTACCCCAACTCCCTACTCCTCTCCAGCATTCCTTGTCCTCCACGATATTTGTTATGCTCCACAACTAAGTGAAACCTTATGATAATTGACTGCCTCTGCTTGACTTATTTCACTCAGCATAATCCCTTCCAGTCCCATCCATGTTGCTACAAAAGTTGGGTACCCGTCCTTTCTGATGGAGGCATAATACTCCATAGTTTATATGGACCACATCTTCCTTATCCATACGTCCGTTGAAGGGCATCTTGGTTCCTTCCACAGTTTGGCGACCATGGCCGTTGCTGCTCTAAACATTGGGGTACAGATGGCCCTTCTTTTCACTACATCTGCATCTTTGGGGTAGATACCCAGGAGTGCAATTGCAGGGTCGTAGGGAAATTCTATTCTTAAATTATAGAGGAATCTCCACACTGTTCTCCAAAGAGCCTGCACCAATTTGCATTCTCACCAACAGTTAAGAGGGTTCCCCTTTCTCCACATCCTCTCCAACACATGTTGTTTCCTGTTTTGTTAATTATGGCCATTCTAACTGGTGTAAGGTGATATCTCAATGTGGTTTTAATTTGAATCCACAAACACAACACACACGAAAAAGGCATACATATCAAAAAATGGGCCGAGGATGTGAGCAGACACTTCTCCAAACAAGACATACAAATGGCTATCAGACACATGAAAAAGTGTTCATCATCACTAGCCCTCAGGGAGATTCAAATTGTGTGTATTTTTTGCCACTTTCTTTTTTGTTTTTAAGTTGTCTTCACTGTTCTTCATTATTTCTTCTCTTGGTCTTTCTCTCATGGTTTGCTTGATTTCTTTAGGCTATACTGAGCTTCCTTCTTGTGTGTTTTTTGCAGATGTGTTACCAGATTTGATTTGTAGTTACCACTATGTTTATATTAGGGCATCCTATGCATATAGCAGTCTATGGTGAGTTGATGACTGCTTAAGTGTGAATCGAATATTCACACTTGTCTCAGCCACGGGTTAGGTATGGTGTGTGATACTTTTCATGGTTTCAAGCTATGCTTCCCTTGACCGATTGCTAGAGATGATTTCGTTTTATTGCTTTTGTGCATCTTTCTTTTCTTCCTCCTCCATACGCTCTTTCTTTTCCCCTCAAAAGTCTCCCTTAATGCTTATGGTACAGACGGTTTGGTGATCCTAATTCCTTCAACTTTTGTTTGGGAAATTCTCTCTCTCCTTCTCTTCTGAGTGACAGCCTTGTTGGATAGTGTTCTTGGCTTGATTTTGTTTGTTTGTTTGTGTCTGTTGTTTTGGATTCATTTTCTTCTTTGTGTACATCGACTGTATCATCTCACTCAATTACAGACTGCAAATTTCTGCAGAAAAGTCTGCCAAAACACTTCTTCTTTTCTCCTTTTGATTTTTTGCCCCCCTTTTTTATTAACTTTTAATGTTTTTCAGCATAACAGTATTCATTATTTTTGCATCACACACAAAGCTCCATGCAATCTGTGCCCTCTCCAATACCCACCACCTGGATCCCCCAACCTCCCACCCCCCGCCCGTTCAAACACCTCCGATTGATTTTCAGAGTCCATAGTCTCTCATGGTTCACCTCCCCTTCCAATATCCCTGTCTTGCCTTCTCCTCCCCATCTCCCCTTGTCCTCCATGCTAGTTGTTATGCTCCAGAAATAAGTGATACCTTAGGATAATTGACTTTCTCTGCTTGACTCATTTCATGCCACATAATCTCTTCCAGTCCTGTCCATGTTGCTACAAGAGTTGGGTATTTATCCTTTCTGATGGAGGCATAATATTCCATAGTGTATATGGCCCACATCTTCCTTATCCATTCGTCCATTGAAGGGCTTCTTGGTTCTTTCCATAGCTTGGTGACCGTGGCCATTGTGGCTATAAACATTGGTGTAGAAATGGCCCTTCTTGTCACTACATCTGTATCCTTCGGCTAAATACTCCGTAGTTCAGCAGCAGGATCATAGGAAAGCTCTCTTTTTAATTTCTTGAGGAATCTCCACACTGTACTCCAAAGAGGATGCACCAACTTGCATTCCCACCAACAGTGTAAGAGGGTTCCCCTTTCTCCACATCCTCTCCAACACATGTCGTTTCCTGTCACGGTCATCTTGGCCAGTCTTAGTGGTGTAAGGTGGTATCTCAAGGTGGTTTTGATTTGACTCTCCCTGATGGCCAGTGGTGATGAATATGTTTTCATGTGTCTGATAGCCATTTGTATGTCTTCATGGGAGGAGTGTCTGTTCATGTCTTCTGCCCCTTTTTGGATATGATTGTCTGTTTTGTGTGTGTTGAGTTTCAGGAGTTCTTTATAGATCCTGGATATCGACCTTTTGTCTGTCCTGGCATCCAAACAGACACATAGACCAGTGGAACAGAGTAGAGAGCCCAGATATGGACCCTCAACTCTATGGTCCAACAATGTTCGACAACACAGGAAAAAGTATACAGGGAAGAAAGACTTTCTCTGCAATAAATGGTGCTAGGAAAACTGGACAGCTCTATGGAGAAGAATGAAACTCGACCATTCCATACCCCGTCCACAAAGATAAAATCGAAATGGATAAAAGATCTCAACGTGAGACAGACATCCATCAGAATCCTACAGGAGAATATAGGCAGCAACCACTTTGATATCAGCGACGGCAACTTCTTTCCACATAGGTCTCCAAAGGCAAAGGAAACAAAAGTGAAGATGAACTTTAGGGTCTTCATCAAGTCAAAAGCTTCTGCCCAACAAAGGAAAGAGTCAAGGAAACAAAGAGGCAACCCACCGAATGGGTGAAGGTATTTGGGAAGGACAGGACAGACAAAAGCTTGATATGCAGGGTCTCTTGCTGCTTTTAAAATGATTTCTATTCACCCCCTTTTTGCCATTTGGATTACGAGGCATTTTGTGATGGACTAGCTTGGGAAGATTTTGTTGGGGGCTCCTTGTGCATCCTGGATGTGGACTTTGGTTTCCTTCCCCAGATTCAGGATCGTGTTAGCTACGACTCGTGCAAATAAGTTTTCTGTCCCCTTCCCTCTCTCTCCTCCTTCCGGCATCCCTGTAATGCCCACGTTACTACACTTGATGGTGTCCCTGAATTCTCCAATCGTATTTCATTGTTATCATACTTTCTACACACTACACTTCAGCTTGATTGTTTTCCGTCATTCTGTCTTTCGGATCACTGAATCTTCTGCTTGCTCTCGTCTCCTGTGTGTTCCATGTAATGTGTTTTTGGGCCATTTCCCAGTATTTTAGGTTTAACAGATAGAGGTAAGAATGGGAGGGGGAAGCCAAATAAGACAGTCCTGGAGACGAGCATACGATTCTCCCCCCGCCCCCCCTCCCCCACTGCCTGCCATGTTCCTGACTCCATGGGAATGCCGGTTGCTGGTAGGGTTCCAGGCGGAATGTTGAGGGTGTGTTGTGACTACCGGATCCATGGTGACCATCACTTGTCCTGTGGTCGAGCAGTACCATGGAGCAGCTGCCAGGCTCTCTGGAGCATGGCTTTGAACTGATCCTTGGGAAGTTGGATGAGATGATGGCGAAGCTGCTGCCAAGTGACTCGAGTCCTCGGCTGATGTTCCACAGCCTCCAGTGGGAGACACTGCTGTGTCCGCCTGTCATTGGCTTCTTGGTGGGCCTCCTCTTTCTATGCCGACTTGTTCAGTCTGTTAGAAGTCACTCCTACGAGAACCGTGAGAAGCAGCTGGCAGAAGCACTGGCTGCAGGGATCGAGGAGAAATGCCACCTCATTGACAAGGTTTCTGTAGCTGAGAAGGAGCATGCAGCCATCGAATCGTCTGGAGAAAAGGCCAAACTGGAGAAAGAGTCATTCGATATCCCCAGCCTTGCAGACTCTTACAGAAAGGCGAAGACGACCAACGTGATGCTGATGAAGGAACTCCATTCTCTGTGTCGAGGCCTGGAGGAAGAGAGAGCCAAAAGATCCCAGCAAGAAGAGCAGATGATGGAGATGCTCAAAGACCTGAAGGTCCTAGAAGACATGATGACTTTCGTGAAATCACAGGGAGCTTTTCCAAACCTGCTTGGAGACCAAGAGCCAAGCCCTGCTGCTCCTTGGCCTGGGAGTGGGCCTGGGGCTTAAAGCGGTGCTGTTGCCTCCCCTCCACTCCGGCCTCCCACCTGCCAGGCTTTGTTCCTCCCCTTCAACGTCTATCTACGGGTCACGGCGGCCGGTGGGTGCAAGGTTTGTCCTCCCCGGAGTGAGTTCTTCCATCTTCACTGGCTAGACACAGCACACAGCTCCATCATGGTTGACTCCCCCACGTCGAAACACTATTGCCTGTCCTGGAACCACACTCAGCACTCTGGGACTTTCTTTGTCTTCCCAGAAGTGTGGACTTGCTTTCAGTAGTACCGAAAGACATACTTTCCTTAGAAGCAAATTATCTTTTACTCTGTTGCCTTAGATTTCTCAAGTTCTTACATTGCCAAGGCTACTGACGGTAGTCTTTGATAGGGGAACTATTTTCTTTTTTAATTTATTCTCTCTGTCATATTGTATTATAGTTTACAAATATATGTCATGTAGCAATAAAGACTTGGAATTATTAACAGCAGTATTGTTTTGCTTTTGTTTTCCCAACATTAACCAGTCATACGTAAGCGAGTCACACCTTGCTCGCTCCAGTATGTACTCTTTTAATTTCAATCCAAATAGCGAACTTAGAGCCTATCACCGGTATCAGTGGGAGTGCTCAATGATTGATCCCTTCATAGAATACCCAGTGCTCATCACATCCCATGCCCTTCTTAATGGCTATCACCCAAACACCCATTCCCCTACCCACTGCCTCTCCAGCAACAAAAGAAAGCTACCCTATGACCCTAGGTATTTACCCTAAAGATACAATTGGAGCAATGCCATGTGACACCTGCACTCCAAGCTTCAAGGCAGCCATGTTCCCTGTAACCAAACAGTGGAAACAGCCAAAATAACCACTGATGGATGCACGGGTATTGGTGATGTGGAGTCCGCCCGTGCAGGCCAGCTTAGACACACACGCACACACACACACACACACACACACACACACACACATACCCACCACACACACACAAAGGAATGCTGCATAGCCCTCAGAAAGAATGAATACTTACAATTTACATCAAGATGGATGGAACTGGAGGGTATTTTGCTAAGTGAAATAAGCCAATCAGAGAAAGACAAGTATCATATGGTTTCATTCCAAAGTAAAACAGAGCAGGGAGCATCGGGAATGGGCGGGAAAACAGAATGACAAGTGGTTGGAGAAGGAGAGAAACCGTAAGAGGCATGGAATTCATTTTGAATTCCAGTTGTTAAGTTCTTCATCTTTGGCTCTTGTTTCCTCCCTCCTGGGTGAGGGCCTTACGTCCTCCACTCTTTTCTCACAGATAGAGTGTTTTCTACCATTGCTTTAATTACTGTAGCAGGCATATTGCGTATCTCTGCTTGATTTAGCTCTCTGGATGGGATGTTGTCCTGGGTTCTTTGTTTTGGGATACCTTCCTCTGTCTGTTGGTTTCCTCTAAGTCTCTCTGTTTGCATGCTTTAAGCAAGTCAACTAGATTTCCCGTTCTTGAACTTGTTGACCTGTAGAAAGGAGTCCCTGTGGTGCTCTGCAGTGGCATGTTCCCTGCTCAGGAAGGCTGTGTTCATGTCACTTGAAGGCTGTCTCTAACCTGTGTTTTGAGAGCAATACTCTTGTGGCTCAGCTGCCTTTGCCCTAAGGCATGTCCTGTGCAGTGGTTCTGTAGGTTGTGGGCAGGGTTCACTCCCGCTGGGGTTGGTGGGGCAGTCTGGGGGTCCCTTGGGCTCGAGTTGAGCCAGACCAGGCGTTGGCCAAAGATACAGTAGCACCACACTGTAGGGCGGTTCTCTTGTGTTGTTCCCTTAAAAGGTTACTTTGGTGGGAGGGGCCTGCTGTCAGAGCAGATATCGGCTTCCAGCCATGGCTAAGGTTCGAAATATTTCATATGTGTGGGTATCTTCTCATTTCCGTAGGTCAGGGGTCACTATAGAGTGCTGGGCTGGTCCCTGTGATGGTTGCTTGAACACTGTCAGGCACTGTTTCGGAGGGGCTCTGGCCAGGAAGTATTGGTGGGGGCCGTTCCGCAGAAGGAAGCAAGGACTCCCTAGTGCTAACAAGGTTGTTCAGATCTGTTTGGGGAGGCGACCTGTACATGCTTTGGCAGGGATGGTGAGGCAAGTAGCAGTGCAGGATAAGCGGTAGCAGCAAGGCCCATTGTGGGAGGTAACCTGCAGCCACGGAAAACTCCTCCTCGGCCCTCACTGGGTTTGGAGGCGGGCAAGTTGGCAGAAGGGAGCCAGTTGGGTTAAGAGTACTGAGCTGGTTTCCACAGGCCTCTGGGAATGTCAGCTGGTGGGCAGGGATGGGAAGTCGCAACCAGTCAGCTCCTTAGTTCCTAGGAGAATGTCCCTCAACAATCCCCTCAAGCACATGCTCTGGGATTAGTCCACAAATCTCCCTTTGGTGTACCTCCGTCATTTTTCAAACCATTCTTCTCTGCTTTCCTCCCGAGGGCTGCTTATTTGATAGTCCCTTGAAGGGCAGGCGTGCAGGACTCAGTTTCCTCTTATCCTCCTGGGCCTTGCAGATCTGATTCTACGGATGCCTAAAGTGCCAGGTATTATGCGCCTGGAAATTGGAAGAACTCACAGAATTTGGCTCCTTTGGTTTGCAAAGCCAAATGTGATGGGAATCTGTCTTCCTTGTCTGGGATCCCCATGCCTGGATTGCCTCGTGTGACTGTCGGCTTTTCTCTACCCTCTTCATCCATGGCATCTCTCCCTCCCAAGCACAGGTACACAGGTGGCTTTAGATCCTGATGGCATCTTTACCCTTTCTATTCTCTTGATCTAGCCACTTTAGAGCATTTCGCTGTAGAGAGTCTGTTGTGCCAGTTTTGGGGTAATTTTCTGTGTTATTGACTCTGTTGTCGGTGCTGTGTAGATGGATGCATGGGACAGGGTGAGCATAGGATCCTCCTACTCCACCATGTCCCTCGACGTTGTTCCTCTGTTCACTACAGCATAATGTTGTTGTGGACACTGTCCACATTAGCTTTCAGAACTAGAGCTTTACAGAGGTTGGTCTCTCCAATGGGAGTCTTAAAAGGTGGGGAACCGGATGTGGGATTCACATCTTTCCCTGGTCAAGAAGACGTTGGCAGTTCCCATGTCCTCCTGAGTATGTGTCTCAGCCTCTCCTGTTTCAAAATGGGTTTTTCTTATTTATCAGATGTATACCAGCAGTTCAGCTAGTTTGGATTTCTTTCAGAGCTCATGGTTCCATACCGAGCTGCACATTCAGCGTGTCCTTGGAGGAGGTGATTTCCAGAGTGTCCCCTGTAGCCATCTTGAACTGGTACCCACTCTTGTATCTTTTCATTTTTTCTCCCTGGACGTGGTAATATCAAGAGATCTATGTCTTCCATTCTGTGGACTTGCCCTTTAGCCCTCTATTGATTTTTCCTTTTATATTTTTAAATTCATTTATCGGATTATTCAGATCCATAATTTGCAATGTTTTTCTTTGTATGTTTGTTTGTTTCAATGACTTCTGTTCACTGAACTTCTCCTTTGGCACATGCATTGTTTCTGTGTTTATTGAGTTGTCTGTGGTCTCTTGAAATTCCCTGAAGTTCCTTCATTATATTGAATTCTTTGTTCAGGGAACTAAGAAGTTGCCATTTTTCGGTGGTTAGTTCCTGAAAAATTATTGTGTTGCTTGACAGTACCATGTGTTTTGTGAGAAAAGAGTACTTATTGTTCATAGGTTTCTATGTATGAAGTAGGTACTGTTCAGTAGCAACAATACTTCTTACAAAGGCCATTTTGGTTTCCAATTCCTCAAATATATTTTGAATAGTTACTATGCACTGAGCATTGCTAATTGTTCTTTCAGTTAGAATTGTGTCCCAACAAAGTGCACCCCCCACACACACACACTTAAAGCCCATTCCCATCTTACAAGGATAAGGTGGCCTCCTTGGAAATAGGGTATGTCCAAGGATAGATGGCCTACACCAGAATTTAGGAGAGGAAGGAGTTCTCCATTCCATATATGAGAGAAGGAATGGCCCAATTGACTCCTTATCTTTGGCCTTCTTTCCAGAACTGGGAGAGAATAAACTTTTGTTCTTCTGAGCCATCCAGTTGGTGGCACTTAGGCATAGCGGCCCTAGAAAATGCATACAGGATTCTGTATTCTAACGCGGACATATACGTATATATTTTCACGGACCCTGGAAAAAGCTCAACGTTTTGATCCATTTGGGAAGTCAGATGATGCCAAAGCTCGTTTAGCTCTAGGTCTATAGTTTGTATGTTTAGAACAGGATTATAATTATGACTAACGTGGGCCACTTTATTTACTAGTGAAACAAGACTCTGTCCCAGGACAGACATGTAAGGAACTTACCATATAACTGAGAGGGCCAGACATATACCATACCCACCCTTCAAAACAAGTGCAGTCACTATAAAAGGATTTTGTTCCAGGTGGTGACACTGGTCCAGGTATGATGCCTTACAAATTTCTTGTGAAGGAGAGGCTATATTTGATTGGAAACACTTCAGGGCAGAGGCATGAGTGTCGGATCATTTGGATTTGAGAACTTAGAAGACTACAGACTTAAGGGGAAGGGCTTGGCTAGGTAACCATGTGGATAGAGCCCCAGAGGCAATAAGCCTGTGAGAGTGGGCTATTAAAGACCCATGCTCTTGTCTATGCTAACATTTTACAGCGGTGGCAAATGCCCTGGGCAAAGTTCTGACCTTGGAACCCTATTTTTCCAGGCTTTTAGAAAGGATGCAGCCTCCGAAGCTACAGAGAAGGCTTTCTACACATGGTATTTTCAGGACAGACAAGGTAAGAGGAAAACAAAAGAAACAACACAACAAGGCATCAAGTACTTCACCCCACCCTGAATATCTGCCCACTTATCGTCACTCACTCTCAAGACACTCATGCTTGAGACAGAAAGTTATATTTCGTTTGTTTTCACTGCTGCAAGTCCAATAGGAATAGCCAGAGCCTTTCAGAAGATTAGACCCAAGTTGGTGTTTTAGAGTGAGAAACTGAGGTTGAGAGTGATGAGCCTATGGGAAGAAAGATCACAAGGGAATGTGCCTAGACCTTAGAAACAGTGGTTCTGTGGCAAGTGCCCATCCCCTGTTTCTTTGGACGAAGCACAAAGACTGGAGAAGGGGAAGTAGAGCCCTAGATATGAGGAGAAAAGAGTAGTGCTTGGCTTCCCGTAGGTGATCTAAAAAGTGGCAACAAGCCCGATGGGGAAACTGATGAACCAAAATGGCATCCAGGAGAGTCTTAGTTAAAGGAGTCTGAGGTCAAGCATACCAAGTCATGAACTGCCAGCGTAGTGTGGCAAGATAACCAAGGTTCCTGAGCACTCAAACGCCACCAAAGTTTCTGAATTGCTGGGCGCACCAAGGCACTCTCACAGAAATCAATCCTACTGGCTTGAGGGGAACGATGTTTCTGAATGTATGGGTGGATTTGATTGGCTAAGAGTTTGTTGTCTGTGTTGATCAGAGCTATGGGCCTGTCGTTCTCCATTTGTTTTGTTTTTGGTTTTGTTTTTGTTTTCACATTTTGTTTATCTAGATTTGGTACCAGAGTCATTCTAAGCTGGTAGAATGACTTTGAAATTTTTTCCTTTTTTTTTTTTTCAATTTTCTGGAAGAGATGGAGAACAATAGATATCAACTCCTTCAAAGTTTGATAGACGCCACCTTTGAAGACCTCTGGTTCTGGAGTTTTGTTGGGAGTGTTCTGATTACCGATTCCTCGTCCTGGTTGGTAGTTTTCTCCAAATCTTTCTTTTTTGCTGTTTCAGTGTTGGGCGGTTCCATGTTTCTACAAATTTATCCATTTCTTCTAGGTTACCCCGTTTCATAGCCTATAATTTCTATGATAGTCTTTCATTGTACTTTCTTTTTCTGTGGTCTCAGTTATTGTTTCCTCTGTTTCTTTTCTCATTTTGATTCCCCCGCCCCTTGTTTTGAAAGTCTCGCTAAAGGCTTATCCAGGTTGGGGATCTTTTCAAGGAATCCCTTCCTACTTTCACAGATTCGTTGTATGGTTGTGCTTTTAGTCTCTGTTTTCTTTATTTCTGTTGTAGTCTACTATTTCCTTCCCCCTACAGGTGTTGGGTTTTTTCTTGTACTCGCTGCATTCGGAGGAAGATTTGGGTGTTCATGTGAGGTTTTTCTTGCTTCGTGAGGTAGGCCTGTGTTGCTCTCTAGCTTCCGTTTCGTGCAATGAGGGCTGCATCCCAAGGATTTTGGACCATTGTGTTTCCACATTTTCATTTGTCTCCATGTATGTTCTCGTTGCCCCTTTGAGTTATTGATGGCCCCATTCGGTCATTCAGTGTTACTGAAGCTCCCTGTAATGGTGTTCGTTCCATATTTTTTCCTGTGGTTGATGGCTAGTTTCATAAAGTTTCTGTTAGAAAAGATGCTTGATACGACTTCCATATTTTTTCCTGTGGTTGATGGCCAGTTTCATAAAGTTTCTGTTAGAAAAGATGCTTGATATGACTTCAGTTGCCTTGATTTTTTTGCGACTAGTTTGTGGCCTCCAATGTGATGTGTTTTGGAGAATGTTCTATCGGTACTGGAAAAGAATGTGTATCTTCCTGTTCTAGGCCAACTGTTGGAATATATCCGTGAGAGCCATCTAGTCCAATATGTCCTTCAAAGCCACATTTTCCTCAAGGATTTTCTGTCTAGATGAGCTATCCATGGATGTTACTAGGGTGTACGAGTCCCCTGCTCTTATTGAATACTCTGACAAAGTTCTTTGTATTTATTTTTGAAAGCTTTTATTTATTGATTTGACAGAGATCACAAGTAGGCAGGGAGGCAGGCAAAGAGAGAGGGGGAATCAGGCTTCCCACTGAGTAGAGAGCCACATGCAGGCTCGATCCCAGGACCCTGGGATCATGACGTCAGCCGAAGGCAGAGGCTTAAACCACTGAGCCACCTAGGTACCCCCCAAATTCCGTGTTGTGCATAGCTGCTTTATGTATCGGGAGGCTCCCATATTGGGTGTAGAAATATTGGCAACTTTTATATGTTCTTGTTGATTACATGCTTTGGGATTACGTAGTGTCCTTCTTTGTCTCTTGCTTCAGTCTTTGTTTGAAAGTCAATTATGGGTCTGCTGCAAGTATTTCTACCCTGGCTTTCTTTTCACTTCTGTTTCCATGGCCAAAGTTCTTTGCAAATCTTCCCTTTAAATTTATATCTGCCCGTCGTTCTGAAATCTGTCTTTTGTGTGCGGTATGTAGACGGATCTACTTTTCTTCATTCTGTCACCTTATGTCTCTTGATTTTAGGCTTTGGAATATTTACATTTAAAATAATAGATGATCTCTCTCTCTCTCTCTCTCCCGCTCTCTCTGTCTCTGTCTCTGTCTCTCCCTCTCTCTATCTATCTATGTTATGTGTATTTTTTATTTTTTTATTAAATAGATATATTTCTTTTCAGAAAAACAGTATTCCTTATTTGTTCACCACACCCAGTGATCCATGCAATCCGTGTCCTCTATAATAGCCACCACCTGGTACCCCGATACCCCCCCCGACACTTTAAACTCCTCAGTTTTTTTTTCAGAGTCTATAGTTTCTCATGATTCACCTCCCCTTCCAATTTACCCCAACTCCCTACTCCTCTCCAGCATTCCTTGTCCTCCACGATATTTGTTATGCTCCACAACTAAGTGAAACCTTATGATAATTGACTGCCTCTGCTTGACTTATTTCACTCAGCATAATCCCTTCCAGTCCCATCCATGTTGCTACAAAAGTTGGGTACCCGTCCTTTCTGATGGAGGCATAATACTCCATAGTTTATATGGACCACATCTTCCTTATCCATACGTCCGTTGAAGGGCATCTTGGTTCCTTCCACAGTTTGGCGACCATGGCCGTTGCTGCTCTAAACATTGGGGTACAGATGGCCCTTCTTTTCACTACATCTGCATCTTTGGGGTAGATACCCAGGAGTGCAATTGCAGGGTCGTAGGGAAATTCTATTCTTAAATTATAGAGGAATCTCCACACTGTTCTCCAAAGAGCCTGCACCAATTTGCATTCTCACCAACAGTTAAGAGGGTTCCCCTTTCTCCACATCCTCTCCAACACATGTTGTTTCCTGTTTTGTTAATTATGGCCATTCTAACTGGTGTAAGGTGATATCTCAATGTGGTTTTAATTTGAATCCACAAACACAACACACACGAAAAAGGCATACATATCAAAAAATGGGCCGAGGATGTGAGCAGACACTTCTCCAAACAAGACATACAAATGGCTATCAGACACATGAAAAAGTGTTCATCATCACTAGCCCTCAGGGAGATTCAAATTGTGTGTATTTTTTGCCACTTTCTTTTTTGTTTTTAAGTTGTCTTCACTGTTCTTCATTATTTCTTCTCTTGGTCTTTCTCTCATGGTTTGCTTGATTTCTTTAGGCTATACTGAGCTTCCTTCTTGTGTGTTTTTTGCAGATGTGTTACCAGATTTGATTTGTAGTTACCACTATGTTTATATTAGGGCATCCTATGCATATAGCAGTCTATGGTGAGTTGATGACTGCTTAAGTGTGAATCGAATATTCACACTTGTCTCAGCCACGGGTTAGGTATGGTGTGTGATACTTTTCATGGTTTCAAGCTATGCTTCCCTTGACCGATTGCTAGAGATGATTTCGTTTTATTGCTTTTGTGCATCTTTCTTTTCTTCCTCCTCCATACGCTCTTTCTTTTCCCCTCAAAAGTCTCCCTTAATGCTTATGGTACAGACGGTTTGGTGATCCTAATTCCTTCAACTTTTGTTTGGGAAATTCTCTCTCTCCTTCTCTTCTGAGTGACAGCCTTGTTGGATAGTGTTCTTGGCTTGATTTTGTTTGTTTGTTTGTGTCTGTTGTTTTGGATTCATTTTCTTCTTTGTGTACATCGACTGTATCATCTCACTCAATTACAGACTGCAAATTTCTGCAGAAAAGTCTGCCAAAACACTTCTTCTTTTCTCCTTTTGATTTTTTGCCCCCCTTTTTTATTAACTTTTAATGTTTTTCAGCATAACAGTATTCATTATTTTTGCATCACACACAAAGCTCCATGCAATCTGTGCCCTCTCCAATACCCACCACCTGGATCCCCCAACCTCCCACCCCCCGCCCGTTCAAACACCTCCGATTGATTTTCAGAGTCCATAGTCTCTCATGGTTCACCTCCCCTTCCAATATCCCTGTCTTGCCTTCTCCTCCCCATCTCCCCTTGTCCTCCATGCTAGTTGTTATGCTCCAGAAATAAGTGATACCTTAGGATAATTGACTTTCTCTGCTTGACTCATTTCATGCCACATAATCTCTTCCAGTCCTGTCCATGTTGCTACAAGAGTTGGGTATTTATCCTTTCTGATGGAGGCATAATATTCCATAGTGTATATGGCCCACATCTTCCTTATCCATTCGTCCATTGAAGGGCTTCTTGGTTCTTTCCATAGCTTGGTGACCGTGGCCATTGTGGCTATAAACATTGGTGTAGAAATGGCCCTTCTTGTCACTACATCTGTATCCTTCGGCTAAATACTCCGTAGTTCAGCAGCAGGATCATAGGAAAGCTCTCTTTTTAATTTCTTGAGGAATCTCCACACTGTACTCCAAAGAGGATGCACCAACTTGCATTCCCACCAACAGTGTAAGAGGGTTCCCCTTTCTCCACATCCTCTCCAACACATGTCGTTTCCTGTCACGGTCATCTTGGCCAGTCTTAGTGGTGTAAGGTGGTATCTCAAGGTGGTTTTGATTTGACTCTCCCTGATGGCCAGTGGTGATGAATATGTTTTCATGTGTCTGATAGCCATTTGTATGTCTTCATGGGAGGAGTGTCTGTTCATGTCTTCTGCCCCTTTTTGGATATGATTGTCTGTTTTGTGTGTGTTGAGTTTCAGGAGTTCTTTATAGATCCTGGATATCGACCTTTTGTCTGTCCTGGCATCCAAACAGACACATAGACCAGTGGAACAGAGTAGAGAGCCCAGATATGGACCCTCAACTCTATGGTCCAACAATGTTCGACAACACAGGAAAAAGTATACAGGGAAGAAAGACTTTCTCTGCAATAAATGGTGCTAGGAAAACTGGACAGCTCTATGGAGAAGAATGAAACTCGACCATTCCATACCCCGTCCACAAAGATAAAATCGAAATGGATAAAAGATCTCAACGTGAGACAGACATCCATCAGAATCCTACAGGAGAATATAGGCAGCAACCACTTTGATATCAGCGACGGCAACTTCTTTCCACATAGGTCTCCAAAGGCAAAGGAAACAAAAGTGAAGATGAACTTTAGGGTCTTCATCAAGTCAAAAGCTTCTGCCCAACAAAGGAAAGAGTCAAGGAAACAAAGAGGCAACCCACCGAATGGGTGAAGGTATTTGGGAAGGACAGGACAGACAAAAGCTTGATATGCAGGGTCTCTTGCTGCTTTTAAAATGATTTCTATTCACCCCCTTTTTGCCATTTGGATTACGAGGCATTTTGTGATGGACTAGCTTGGGAAGATTTTGTTGGGGGCTCCTTGTGCATCCTGGATGTGGACTTTGGTTTCCTTCCCCAGATTCAGGATCGTGTTAGCTACGACTCGTGCAAATAAGTTTTCTGTCCCCTTCCCTCTCTCTCCTCCTTCCGGCATCCCTGTAATGCCCACGTTACTACACTTGATGGTGTCCCTGAATTCTCCAATCGTATTTCATTGTTATCATACTTTCTACACACTACACTTCAGCTTGATTGTTTTCCGTCATTCTGTCTTTCGGATCACTGAATCTTCTGCTTGCTCTCGTCTCCTGTGTGTTCCATGTAATGTGTTTTTGGGCCATTTCCCAGTATTTTAGGTTTAACAGATAGAGGTAAGAATGGGAGGGGGAAGCCAAATAAGACAGTCCTGGAGACGAGCATACGATTCTCCCCCCGCCCCCCCTCCCCCACTGCCTGCCATGTTCCTGACTCCATGGGAATGCCGGTTGCTGGTAGGGTTCCAGGCGGAATGTTGAGGGTGTGTTGTGACTACCGGATCCATGGTGACCATCACTTGTCCTGTGGTCGAGCAGTACCATGGAGCAGCTGCCAGGCTCTCTGGAGCATGGCTTTGAACTGATCCTTGGGAAGTTGGATGAGATGATGGCGAAGCTGCTGCCAAGTGACTCGAGTCCTCGGCTGATGTTCCACAGCCTCCAGTGGGAGACACTGCTGTGTCCGCCTGTCATTGGCTTCTTGGTGGGCCTCCTCTTTCTATGCCGACTTGTTCAGTCTGTTAGAAGTCACTCCTACGAGAACCGTGAGAAGCAGCTGGCAGAAGCACTGGCTGCAGGGATCGAGGAGAAATGCCACCTCATTGACAAGGTTTCTGTAGCTGAGAAGGAGCATGCAGCCATCGAATCGTCTGGAGAAAAGGCCAAACTGGAGAAAGAGTCATTCGATATCCCCAGCCTTGCAGACTCTTACAGAAAGGCGAAGACGACCAACGTGATGCTGATGAAGGAACTCCATTCTCTGTGTCGAGGCCTGGAGGAAGAGAGAGCCAAAAGATCCCAGCAAGAAGAGCAGATGATGGAGATGCTCAAAGACCTGAAGGTCCTAGAAGACATGATGACTTTCGTGAAATCACAGGGAGCTTTTCCAAACCTGCTTGGAGACCAAGAGCCAAGCCCTGCTGCTCCTTGGCCTGGGAGTGGGCCTGGGGCTTAAAGCGGTGCTGTTGCCTCCCCTCCACTCCGGCCTCCCACCTGCCAGGCTTTGTTCCTCCCCTTCAACGTCTATCTACGGGTCACGGCGGCCGGTGGGTGCAAGGTTTGTCCTCCCCGGAGTGAGTTCTTCCATCTTCACTGGCTAGACACAGCACACAGCTCCATCATGGTTGACTCCCCCACGTCGAAACACTATTGCCTGTCCTGGAACCACACTCAGCACTCTGGGACTTTCTTTGTCTTCCCAGAAGTGTGGACTTGCTTTCAGTAGTACCGAAAGACATACTTTCCTTAGAAGCAAATTATCTTTTACTCTGTTGCCTTAGATTTCTCAAGTTCTTACATTGCCAAGGCTACTGACGGTAGTCTTTGATAGGGGAACTATTTTCTTTTTTAATTTATTCTCTCTGTCATATTGTATTATAGTTTACAAATATATGTCATGTAGCAATAAAGACTTGGAATTATTAACAGCAGTATTGTTTTGCTTTTGTTTTCCCAACATTAACCAGTCATACGTAAGCGAGTCACACCTTGCTCGCTCCAGTATGTACTCTTTTAATTTCAATCCAAATAGCGAACTTAGAGCCTATCACCGGTATCAGTGGGAGTGCTCAATGATTGATCCCTTCATAGAATACCCAGTGCTCATCACATCCCATGCCCTTCTTAATGGCTATCACCCAAACACCCATTCCCCTACCCACTGCCTCTCCAGCAACAAAAGAAAGCTACCCTATGACCCTAGGTATTTACCCTAAAGATACAATTGGAGCAATGCCATGTGACACCTGCACTCCAAGCTTCAAGGCAGCCATGTTCCCTGTAACCAAACAGTGGAAACAGCCAAAATAACCACTGATGGATGCACGGGTATTGGTGATGTGGAGTCCGCCCGTGCAGGCCAGCTTAGACACACACGCACACACACACACACACACACACACACATACCCACCACACACACACAAAGGAATGCTGCATAGCCCTCAGAAAGAATGAATACTTACAATTTACATCAAGATGGATGGAACTGGAGGGTATTTTGCTAAGTGAAATAAGCCAATCAGAGAAAGACAAGTATCATATGGTTTCATTCCAAAGTAAAACAGAGCAGGGAGCATCGGGAATGGGCGGGAAAACAGAATGACAAGTGGTTGGAGAAGGAGAGAAACCGTAAGAGGCATGGAATTCATTTTGAATTCCAGTTGTTAAGTTCTTCATCTTTGGCTCTTGTTTCCTCCCTCCTGGGTGAGGGCCTTACGTCCTCCACTCTTTTCTCACAGATAGAGTGTTTTCTACCATTGCTTTAATTACTGTAGCAGGCATATTGCGTATCTCTGCTTGATTTAGCTCTCTGGATGGGATGTTGTCCTGGGTTCTTTGTTTTGGGATACCTTCCTCTGTCTGTTGGTTTCCTCTAAGTCTCTCTGTTTGCATGCTTTAAGCAAGTCAACTAGATTTCCCGTTCTTGAACTTGTTGACCTGTAGAAAGGAGTCCCTGTGGTGCTCTGCAGTGGCATGTTCCCTGCTCAGGAAGGCTGTGTTCATGTCACTTGAAGGCTGTCTCTAACCTGTGTTTTGAGAGCAATACTCTTGTGGCTCAGCTGCCTTTGCCCTAAGGCATGTCCTGTGCAGTGGTTCTGTAGGTTGTGGGCAGGGTTCACTCCCGCTGGGGTTGGTGGGGCAGTCTGGGGGTCCCTTGGGCTCGAGTTGAGCCAGACCAGGCGTTGGCCAAAGATACAGTAGCACCACACTGTAGGGCGGTTCTCTTGTGTTGTTCCCTTAAAAGGTTACTTTGGTGGGAGGGGCCTGCTGTCAGAGCAGATATCGGCTTCCAGCCATGGCTAAGGTTCGAAATATTTCATATGTGTGGGTATCTTCTCATTTCCGTAGGTCAGGGGTCACTATAGAGTGCTGGGCTGGTCCCTGTGATGGTTGCTTGAACACTGTCAGGCACTGTTTCGGAGGGGCTCTGGCCAGGAAGTATTGGTGGGGGCCGTTCCGCAGAAGGAAGCAAGGACTCCCTAGTGCTAACAAGGTTGTTCAGATCTGTTTGGGGAGGCGACCTGTACATGCTTTGGCAGGGATGGTGAGGCAAGTAGCAGTGCAGGATAAGCGGTAGCAGCAAGGCCCATTGTGGGAGGTAACCTGCAGCCACGGAAAACTCCTCCTCGGCCCTCACTGGGTTTGGAGGCGGGCAAGTTGGCAGAAGGGAGCCAGTTGGGTTAAGAGTACTGAGCTGGTTTCCACAGGCCTCTGGGAATGTCAGCTGGTGGGCAGGGATGGGAAGTCGCAACCAGTCAGCTCCTTAGTTCCTAGGAGAATGTCCCTCAACAATCCCCTCAAGCACATGCTCTGGGATTAGTCCACAAATCTCCCTTTGGTGTACCTCCGTCATTTTTCAAACCATTCTTCTCTGCTTTCCTCCCGAGGGCTGCTTATTTGATAGTCCCTTGAAGGGCAGGCGTGCAGGACTCAGTTTCCTCTTATCCTCCTGGGCCTTGCAGATCTGATTCTACGGATGCCTAAAGTGCCAGGTATTATGCGCCTGGAAATTGGAAGAACTCACAGAATTTGGCTCCTTTGGTTTGCAAAGCCAAATGTGATGGGAATCTGTCTTCCTTGTCTGGGATCCCCATGCCTGGATTGCCTCGTGTGACTGTCGGCTTTTCTCTACCCTCTTCATCCATGGCATCTCTCCCTCCCAAGCACAGGTACACAGGTGGCTTTAGATCCTGATGGCATCTTTACCCTTTCTATTCTCTTGATCTAGCCACTTTAGAGCATTTCGCTGTAGAGAGTCTGTTGTGCCAGTTTTGGGGTAATTTTCTGTGTTATTGACTCTGTTGTCGGTGCTGTGTAGATGGATGCATGGGACAGGGTGAGCATAGGATCCTCCTACTCCACCATGTCCCTCGACGTTGTTCCTCTGTTCACTACAGCATAATGTTGTTGTGGACACTGTCCACATTAGCTTTCAGAACTAGAGCTTTACAGAGGTTGGTCTCTCCAATGGGAGTCTTAAAAGGTGGGGAACCGGATGTGGGATTCACATCTTTCCCTGGTCAAGAAGACGTTGGCAGTTCCCATGTCCTCCTGAGTATGTGTCTCAGCCTCTCCTGTTTCAAAATGGGTTTTTCTTATTTATCAGATGTATACCAGCAGTTCAGCTAGTTTGGATTTCTTTCAGAGCTCATGGTTCCATACCGAGCTGCACATTCAGCGTGTCCTTGGAGGAGGTGATTTCCAGAGTGTCCCCTGTAGCCATCTTGAACTGGTACCCACTCTTGTATCTTTTCATTTTTTCTCCCTGGACGTGGTAATATCAAGAGATCTATGTCTTCCATTCTGTGGACTTGCCCTTTAGCCCTCTATTGATTTTTCCTTTTATATTTTTAAATTCATTTATCGGATTATTCAGATCCATAATTTGCAATGTTTTTCTTTGTATGTTTGTTTGTTTCAATGACTTCTGTTCACTGAACTTCTCCTTTGGCACATGCATTGTTTCTGTGTTTATTGAGTTGTCTGTGGTCTCTTGAAATTCCCTGAAGTTCCTTCATTATATTGAATTCTTTGTTCAGGGAACTAAGAAGTTGCCATTTTTCGGTGGTTAGTTCCTGAAAAATTATTGTGTTGCTTGACAGTACCATGTGTTTTGTGAGAAAAGAGTACTTATTGTTCATAGGTTTCTATGTATGAAGTAGGTACTGTTCAGTAGCAACAATACTTCTTACAAAGGCCATTTTGGTTTCCAATTCCTCAAATATATTTTGAATAGTTACTATGCACTGAGCATTGCTAATTGTTCTTTCAGTTAGAATTGTGTCCCAACAAAGTGCACCCCCCACACACACACACTTAAAGCCCATTCCCATCTTACAAGGATAAGGTGGCCTCCTTGGAAATAGGGTATGTCCAAGGATAGATGGCCTACACCAGAATTTAGGAGAGGAAGGAGTTCTCCATTCCATATATGAGAGAAGGAATGGCCCAATTGACTCCTTATCTTTGGCCTTCTTTCCAGAACTGGGAGAGAATAAACTTTTGTTCTTCTGAGCCATCCAGTTGGTGGCACTTAGGCATAGCGGCCCTAGAAAATGCATACAGGATTCTGTATTCTAACGCGGACATATACGTATATATTTTCACGGACCCTGGAAAAAGCTCAACGTTTTGATCCATTTGGGAAGTCAGATGATGCCAAAGCTCGTTCAGCTCTAGGTCTATAGTTTGTATGTTTAGAACAGGATTATAATTATGACTAACGTGGGCCACTTTATTTACTAGTGAAACAAGACTCTGTCCCAGGACAGACATGTAAGGAACTTACCATATAACTGAGAGGGCCAGACATATACCATACCCACCCTTCAAAACAAGTGCAGTCACTATAAAAGGATTTTGTTCCAGGTGGTGACACTGGTCCAGGTATGATGCCTTACAAATTTCTTGTGAAGGAGAGGCTATATTTGATTGGAAACACTTCAGGGCAGAGGCATGAGTGTCGGATCATTTGGATTTGAGAACTTAGAAGACTACAGACTTAAGGGGAAGGGCTTGGCTAGGTAACCATGTGGATAGAGCCCCAGAGGCAATAAGCCTGTGAGAGTGGGCTATTAAAGACCCATGCTCTTGTCTATGCTAACATTTTACAGCGGTGGCAAATGCCCTGGGCAAAGTTCTGACCTTGGAACCCTATTTTTCCAGGCTTTTAGAAAGGATGCAGCCTCCGAAGCTACAGAGAAGGCTTTCTACACATGGTATTTTCAGGACAGACAAGGTAAGAGGAAAACAAAAGAAACAACACAACAAGGCATCAAGTACTTCACCCCACCCTGAATATCTGCCCACTTATCGTCACTCACTCTCAAGACACTCATGCTTGAGACAGAAAGTTATATTTCGTTTGTTTTCACTGCTGCAAGTCCAATAGGAATAGCCAGAGCCTTTCAGAAGATTAGACCCAAGTTGGTGTTTTAGAGTGAGAAACTGAGGTTGAGAGTGATGAGCCTATGGGAAGAAAGATCACAAGGGAATGTGCCTAGACCTTAGAAACAGTGGTTCTGTGGCAAGTGCCCATCCCCTGTTTCTTTGGACGAAGCACAAAGACTGGAGAAGGGGAAGTAGAGCCCTAGATATGAGGAGAAAAGAGTAGTGCTTGGCTTCCCGTAGGTGATCTAAAAAGTGGCAACAAGCCCGATGGGGAAACTGATGAACCAAAATGGCATCCAGGAGAGTCTTAGTTAAAGGAGTCTGAGGTCAAGCATACCAAGTCATGAACTGCCAGCGTAGTGTGGCAAGATAACCAAGGTTCCTGAGCACTCAAACGCCACCAAAGTTTCTGAATTGCTGGGCGCACCAAGGCACTCTCACAGAAATCAATCCTACTGGCTTGAGGGGAACGATGTTTCTGAATGTATGGGTGGATTTGATTGGCTAAGAGTTTGTTGTCTGTGTTGATCAGAGCTATGGGCCTGTCGTTCTCCATTTGTTTTGTTTTTGGTTTTGTTTTTGTTTTCACATTTTGTTTATCTAGATTTGGTACCAGAGTCATTCTAAGCTGGTAGAATGACTTTGAAATTTTTTCCTTTTTTTTTTTTTCAATTTTCTGGAAGAGATGGAGAACAATAGATATCAACTCCTTCAAAGTTTGATAGACGCCACCTTTGAAGACCTCTGGTTCTGGAGTTTTGTTGGGAGTGTTCTGATTACCGATTCCTCGTCCTGGTTGGTAGTTTTCTCCAAATCTTTCTTTTTTGCTGTTTCAGTGTTGGGCGGTTCCATGTTTCTACAAATTTATCCATTTCTTCTAGGTTACCCCGTTTCATAGCCTATAATTTCTATGATAGTCTTTCATTGTACTTTCTTTTTCTGTGGTCTCAGTTATTGTTTCCTCTGTTTCTTTTCTCATTTTGATTCCCCCGCCCCTTGTTTTGAAAGTCTCGCTAAAGGCTTATCCAGGTTGGGGATCTTTTCAAGGAATCCCTTCCTACTTTCACAGATTCGTTGTATGGTTGTGCTTTTAGTCTCTGTTTTCTTTATTTCTGTTGTAGTCTACTATTTCCTTCCCCCTACAGGTGTTGGGTTTTTTCTTGTACTCGCTGCATTCGGAGGAAGATTTGGGTGTTCATGTGAGGTTTTTCTTGCTTCGTGAGGTAGGCCTGTGTTGCTCTCTAGCTTCCGTTTCGTGCAATGAGGGCTGCATCCCAAGGATTTTGGACCATTGTGTTTCCACATTTTCATTTGTCTCCATGTATGTTCTCGTTGCCCCTTTGAGTTATTGATGGCCCCATTCGGTCATTCAGTGTTACTGAAGCTCCCTGTAATGGTGTTCGTTCCATATTTTTTCCTGTGGTTGATGGCTAGTTTCATAAAGTTTCTGTTAGAAAAGATGCTTGATACGACTTCCATATTTTTTCCTGTGGTTGATGGCCAGTTTCATAAAGTTTCTGTTAGAAAAGATGCTTGATATGACTTCAGTTGCCTTGATTTTTTTGCGACTAGTTTGTGGCCTCCAATGTGATGTGTTTTGGAGAATGTTCTATCGGTACTGGAAAAGAATGTGTATCTTCCTGTTCTAGGCCAACTGTTGGAATATATCCGTGAGAGCCATCTAGTCCAATATGTCCTTCAAAGCCACATTTTCCTCAAGGATTTTCTGTCTAGATGAGCTATCCATGGATGTTACTAGGGTGTACGAGTCCCCTGCTCTTATTGAATACTCTGACAAAGTTCTTTGTATTTATTTTTGAAAGCTTTTATTTATTGATTTGACAGAGATCACAAGTAGGCAGGGAGGCAGGCAAAGAGAGAGGGGGAATCAGGCTTCCCACTGAGTAGAGAGCCACATGCAGGCTCGATCCCAGGACCCTGGGATCATGACGTCAGCCGAAGGCAGAGGCTTAAACCACTGAGCCACCTAGGTACCCCCCAAATTCCGTGTTGTGCATAGCTGCTTTATGTATCGGGAGGCTCCCATATTGGGTGTAGAAATATTGGCAACTTTTATATGTTCTTGTTGATTACATGCTTTGGGATTACGTAGTGTCCTTCTTTGTCTCTTGCTTCAGTCTTTGTTTGAAAGTCAATTATGGGTCTGCTGCAAGTATTTCTACCCTGGCTTTCTTTTCACTTCTGTTTCCATGGCCAAAGTTCTTTGCAAATCTTCCCTTTAAATTTATATCTGCCCGTCCTTCTGAAATCTGTCTTTTGTGTGCGGTATGTAGACGGATCTACTTTTCTTCATTCTGTCACCTTATGTCTCTTGATTTTAGGCTTTGGAATATTTACATTTAAAATAATAGATGATCTCTCTCTCTCTCTCTCTCCCGCTCTCTCTGTCTCTGTCTCTGTCTCTCCCTCTCTCTATCTATCTATGTTATGTGTATTTTTTATTTTTTTATTAAATAGATATATTTCTTTTCAGAAAAACAGTATTCCTTATTTGTTCACCACACCCAGTGATCCATGCAATCCGTGTCCTCTATAATAGCCACCACCTGGTACCCCGATACCCCCCCCGACACTTTAAACTCCTCAGTTTTTTTTTCAGAGTCTATAGTTTCTCATGATTCACCTCCCCTTCCAATTTACCCCAACTCCCTACTCCTCTCCAGCATTCCTTGTCCTCCACGATATTTGTTATGCTCCACAACTAAGTGAAACCTTATGATAATTGACTGCCTCTGCTTGACTTATTTCACTCAGCATAATCCCTTCCAGTCCCATCCATGTTGCTACAAAAGTTGGGTACCCGTCCTTTCTGATGGAGGCATAATACTCCATAGTTTATATGGACCACATCTTCCTTATCCATACGTCCGTTGAAGGGCATCTTGGTTCCTTCCACAGTTTGGCGACCATGGCCGTTGCTGCTCTAAACATTGGGGTACAGATGGCCCTTCTTTTCACTACATCTGCATCTTTGGGATAGATACCCAGGAGTGCAATTGCAGGGTCGTAGGGAAATTCTATTCTTAAATTATAGAGGAATCTCCACACTGTTCTCCAAAGAGCCTGCACCAATTTGCATTCTCACCAACAGTTAAGAGGGTTCCCCTTTCTCCACATCCTCTCCAACACATGTTGTTTCCTGTTTTGTTAATTATGGCCATTCTAACTGGTGTAAGGTGATATCTCAATGTGGTTTTAATTTGAATCCACAAACACAACACACACGAAAAAGGCATACATATCAAAAAATGGGCCGAGGATGTGAGCAGACACTTCTCCAAACAAGACATACAAATGGCTATCAGACACATGAAAAAGTGTTCATCATCACTAGCCCTCAGGGAGATTCAAATTGTGTGTATTTTTTGCCACTTTCTTTTTTGTTTTTAAGTTGTCTTCACTGTTCTTCATTATTTCTTCTCTTGGTCTTTCTCTCATGGTTTGCTTGATTTCTTTAGGCTATACTGAGCTTCCTTCTTGTGTGTTTTTTGCAGATGTGTTACCAGATTTGATTTGTAGTTACCACTATGTTTATATTAGGGCATCCTATGCATATAGCAGTCTATGGTGAGTTGATGACTGCTTAAGTGTGAATCGAATATTCACACTTGTCTCAGCCACGGGTTAGGTATGGTGTGTGATACTTTTCATGGTTTCAAGCTATGCTTCCCTTGACCGATTGCTAGAGATGATTTCGTTTTATTGCTTTTGTGCATCTTTCTTTTCTTCCTCCTCCATACGCTCTTTCTTTTCCCCTCAAAAGTCTCCCTTAATGCTTATGGTACAGACGGTTTGGTGATCCTAATTCCTTCAACTTTTGTTTGGGAAATTCTCTCTCTCCTTCTCTTCTGAGTGACAGCCTTGTTGGATAGTGTTCTTGGCTTGATTTTGTTTGTTTGTTTGTGTCTGTTGTTTTGGATTCATTTTCTTCTTTGTGTACATCGACTGTATCATCTCACTCAATTACAGACTGCAAATTTCTGCAGAAAAGTCTGCCAAAACACTTCTTCTTTTCTCCTTTTGATTTTTTGCCCCCCTTTTTTATTAACTTTTAATGTTTTTCAGCATAACAGTATTCATTATTTTTGCATCACACACAAAGCTCCATGCAATCTGTGCCCTCTCCAATACCCACCACCTGGATCCCCCAACCTCCCACCCCCCGCCCGTTCAAACACCTCCGATTGATTTTCAGAGTCCATAGTCTCTCATGGTTCACCTCCCCTTCCAATATCCCTGTCTTGCCTTCTCCTCCCCATCTCCCCTTGTCCTCCATGCTAGTTGTTATGCTCCAGAAATAAGTGATACCTTAGGATAATTGACTTTCTCTGCTTGACTCATTTCATGCCACATAATCTCTTCCAGTCCTGTCCATGTTGCTACAAGAGTTGGGTATTTATCCTTTCTGATGGAGGCATAATATTCCATAGTGTATATGGCCCACATCTTCCTTATCCATTCGTCCATTGAAGGGCTTCTTGGTTCTTTCCATAGCTTGGTGACCGTGGCCATTGTGGCTATAAACATTGGTGTAGAAATGGCCCTTCTTGTCACTACATCTGTATCCTTCGGCTAAATACTCCGTAGTTCAGCAGCAGGATCATAGGAAAGCTCTCTTTTTAATTTCTTGAGGAATCTCCACACTGTACTCCAAAGAGGATGCACCAACTTGCATTCCCACCAACAGTGTAAGAGCGTTCCCCTTTCTCCACATCCTCTCCAACACATGTCGTTTCCTGTCACGGTCATCTTGGCCAGTCTTAGTGGTGTAAGGTGGTATCTCAAGGTGGTTTTGATTTGACTCTCCCTGATGGCCAGTGGTGATGAATATGTTTTCATGTGTCTGATAGCCATTTGTATGTCTTCATGGGAGGAGTGTCTGTTCATGTCTTCTGCCCCTTTTTGGATATGATTGTCTGTTTTGTGTGTGTTGAGTTTCAGGAGTTCTTTATAGATCCTGGATATCGACCTTTTGTCTGTCCTGGCATCCAAACAGACACATAGACCAGTGGAACAGAGTAGAGAGCCCAGATATGGACCCTCAACTCTATGGTCCAACAATGTTCGACAACACAGGAAAAAGTATACAGGGAAGAAAGACTTTCTCTGCAATAAATGGTGCTAGGAAAACTGGACAGCTCTATGGAGAAGAATGAAACTCGACCATTCCATACCCCGTCCACAAAGATAAAATCGAAATGGATAAAAGATCTCAACGTGAGACAGACATCCATCAGAATCCTACAGGAGAATATAGGCAGCAACCACTTTGATATCAGCGACGGCAACTTCTTTCCACATAGGTCTCCAAAGGCAAAGGAAACAAAAGTGAAGATGAACTTTAGGGTCTTCATCAAGTCAAAAGCTTCTGCCCAACAAAGGAAAGAGTCAAGGAAACAAAGAGGCAACCCACCGAATGGGTGAAGGTATTTGGGAAGGACAGGACAGACAAAAGCTTGATATGCAGGGTCTCTTGCTGCTTTTAAAATGATTTCTATTCACCCCCTTTTTGCCATTTGGATTACGAGGCATTTTGTGATGGACTAGCTTGGGAAGATTTTGTTGGGGGCTCCTTGTGCATCCTGGATGTGGACTTTGGTTTCCTTCCCCAGATTCAGGATCGTGTTAGCTACGACTCGTGCAAATAAGTTTTCTGTCCCCTTCCCTCTCTCTCCTCCTTCCGGCATCCCTGTAATGCCCACGTTACTACACTTGATGGTGTCCCTGAATTCTCCAATCGTATTTCATTGTTATCATACTTTCTACACACTACACTTCAGCTTGATTGTTTTCCGTCATTCTGTCTTTCGGATCACTGAATCTTCTGCTTGCTCTCGTCTCCTGTGTGTTCCATGTAATGTGTTTTTGGGCCATTTCCCAGTATTTTAGGTTTAACAGATAGAGGTAAGAATGGGAGGGGGAAGCCAAATAAGACAGTCCTGGAGACGAGCATACGATTCTCCCCCCGCCCCCCCTCCCCCACTGCCTGCCATGTTCCTGACTCCATGGGAATGCCGGTTGCTGGTAGGGTTCCAGGCGGAATGTTGAGGGTGTGTTGTGACTACCGGATCCATGGTGACCATCACTTGTCCTGTGGTCGAGCAGTACCATGGAGCAGCTGCCAGGCTCTCTGGAGCATGGCTTTGAACTGATCCTTGGGAAGTTGGATGAGATGATGGCGAAGCTGCTGCCAAGTGACTCGAGTCCTCGGCTGATGTTCCACAGCCTCCAGTGGGAGACACTGCTGTGTCCGCCTGTCATTGGCTTCTTGGTGGGCCTCCTCTTTCTATGCCGACTTGTTCAGTCTGTTAGAAGTCACTCCTACGAGAACCGTGAGAAGCAGCTGGCAGAAGCACTGGCTGCAGGGATCGAGGAGAAATGCCACCTCATTGACAAGGTTTCTGTAGCTGAGAAGGAGCATGCAGCCATCGAATCGTCTGGAGAAAAGGCCAAACTGGAGAAAGAGTCATTCGATATCCCCAGCCTTGCAGACTCTTACAGAAAGGCGAAGACGACCAACGTGATGCTGATGAAGGAACTCCATTCTCTGTGTCGAGGCCTGGAGGAAGAGAGAGCCAAAAGATCCCAGCAAGAAGAGCAGATGATGGAGATGCTCAAAGACCTGAAGGTCCTAGAAGACATGATGACTTTCGTGAAATCACAGGGAGCTTTTCCAAACCTGCTTGGAGACCAAGAGCCAAGCCCTGCTGCTCCTTGGCCTGGGAGTGGGCCTGGGGCTTAAAGCGGTGCTGTTGCCTCCCCTCCACTCCGGCCTCCCACCTGCCAGGCTTTGTTCCTCCCCTTCAACGTCTATCTACGGGTCACGGCGGCCGGTGGGTGCAAGGTTTGTCCTCCCCGGAGTGAGTTCTTCCATCTTCACTGGCTAGACACAGCACACAGCTCCATCATGGTTGACTCCCCCACGTCGAAACACTATTGCCTGTCCTGGAACCACACTCAGCACTCTGGGACTTTCTTTGTCTTCCCAGAAGTGTGGACTTGCTTTCAGTAGTACCGAAAGACATACTTTCCTTAGAAGCAAATTATCTTTTACTCTGTTGCCTTAGATTTCTCAAGTTCTTACATTGCCAAGGCTACTGACGGTAGTCTTTGATAGGGGAACTATTTTCTTTTTTAATTTATTCTCTCTGTCATATTGTATTATAGTTTACAAATATATGTCATGTAGCAATAAAGACTTGGAATTATTAACAGCAGTATTGTTTTGCTTTTGTTTTCCCAACATTAACCAGTCATACGTAAGCGAGTCACACCTTGCTCGCTCCAGTATGTACTCTTTTAATTTCAATCCAAATAGCGAACTTAGAGCCTATCACCGGTATCAGTGGGAGTGCTCAATGATTGATCCCTTCATAGAATACCCAGTGCTCATCACATCCCATGCCCTTCTTAATGGCTATCACCCAAACACCCATTCCCCTACCCACTGCCTCTCCAGCAACAAAAGAAAGCTACCCTATGACCCTAGGTATTTACCCTAAAGATACAATTGGAGCAATGCCATGTGACACCTGCACTCCAAGCTTCAAGGCAGCCATGTTCCCTGTAACCAAACAGTGGAAACAGCCAAAATAACCACTGATGGATGCACGGGTATTGGTGATGTGGAGTCCGCCCGTGCAGGCCAGCTTAGACACACACGCACACACACACACACACACACACACACATACCCACCACACACACACAAAGGAATGCTGCATAGCCCTCAGAAAGAATGAATACTTACAATTTACATCAAGATGGATGGAACTGGAGGGTATTTTGCTAAGTGAAATAAGCCAATCAGAGAAAGACAAGTATCATATGGTTTCATTCCAAAGTAAAACAGAGCAGGGAGCATCGGGAATGGGCGGGAAAACAGAATGACAAGTGGTTGGAGAAGGAGAGAAACCGTAAGAGGCATGGAATTCATTTTGAATTCCAGTTGTTAAGTTCTTCATCTTTGGTTCTTGTTTCCTCCCTCCTGGGTGAGGGCCTTACGTCCTCCACTCTTTTCTCACAGATAGAGTGTTTTCTACCATTGCTTTAATTACTGTAGCAGGCATATTGCGTATCTCTGCTTGATTTAGCTCTCTGGATGGGATGTTGTCCTGGGTTCTTTGTTTTGGGATACCTTCCTCTGTCTGTTGGTTTCCTCTAAGTCTCTCTGTTTGCATGCTTTAAGCAAGTCAACTAGATTTCCCGTTCTTGAACTTGTTGACCTGTAGAAAGGAGTCCCTGTGGTGCTCTGCAGTGGCATGTTCCCTGCTCAGGAAGGCTGTGTTCATGTCACTTGAAGGCTGTCTCTAACCTGTGTTTTGAGAGCAATACTCTTGTGGCTCAGCTGCCTTTGCCCTAAGGCATGTCCTGTGCAGTGGTTCTGTAGGTTGTGGGCAGGGTTCACTCCCGCTGGGGTTGGTGGGGCAGTCTGGGGGTCCCTTGGGCTCGAGTTGAGCCAGACCAGGCGTTGGCCAAAGATACAGTAGCACCACACTGTAGGGCGGTTCTCTTGTGTTGTTCCCTTAAAAGGTTACTTTGGTGGGAGGGGCCTGCTGTCAGAGCAGATATCGGCTTCCAGCCATGGCTAAGGTTCGAAATATTTCATATGTGTGGGTATCTTCTCATTTCCGTAGGTCAGGGGTCACTATAGAGTGCTGGGCTGGTCCCTGTGATGGTTGCTTGAACACTGTCAGGCACTGTTTCGGAGGGGCTCTGGCCAGGAAGTATTGGTGGGGGCCGTTCCGCAGAAGGAAGCAAGGACTCCCTAGTGCTAACAAGGTTGTTCAGATCTGTTTGGGGAGGCGACCTGTACATGCTTTGGCAGGGATGGTGAGGCAAGTAGCAGTGCAGGATAAGCGGTAGCAGCAAGGCCCATTGTGGGAGGTAACCTGCAGCCACGGAAAACTCCTCCTCGGCCCTCACTGGGTTTGGAGGCGGGCAAGTTGGCAGAAGGGAGCCAGTTGGGTTAAGAGTACTGAGCTGGTTTCCACAGGCCTCTGGGAATGTCAGCTGGTGGGCAGGGATGGGAAGTCGCAACCAGTCAGCTCCTTAGTTCCTAGGAGAATGTCCCTCAACAATCCCCTCAAGCACATGCTCTGGGATTAGTCCACAAATCTCCCTTTGGTGTACCTCCGTCATTTTTCAAACCATTCTTCTCTGCTTTCCTCCCGAGGGCTGCTTATTTGATAGTCCCTTGAAGGGCAGGCGTGCAGGACTCAGTTTCCTCTTATCCTCCTGGGCCTTGCAGATCTGATTCTACGGATGCCTAAAGTGCCAGGTATTATGCGCCTGGAAATTGGAAGAACTCACAGAATTTGGCTCCTTTGGTTTGCAAAGCCAAATGTGATGGGAATCTGTCTTCCTTGTCTGGGATCCCCATGCCTGGATTGCCTCGTGTGACTGTCGGCTTTTCTCTACCCTCTTCATCCATGGCATCTCTCCCTCCCAAGCACAGGTACACAGGTGGCTTTAGATCCTGATGGCATCTTTACCCTTTCTATTCTCTTGATCTAGCCACTTTAGAGCATTTCGCTGTAGAGAGTCTGTTGTGCCAGTTTTGGGGTAATTTTCTGTGTTATTGACTCTGTTGTCGGTGCTGTGTAGATGGATGCATGGGACAGGGTGAGCATAGGATCCTCCTACTCCACCATGTCCCTCGACGTTGTTCCTCTGTTCACTACAGCATTATGTTGTTGTGGACACTGTCCACATTAGCTTTCAGAACTAGAGCTTTACAGAGGTTGGTCTCTCCAATGGGAGTCTTAAAAGGTGGGGAACCGGATGTGGGATTCACATCTTTCCCTGGTCAAGAAGACGTTGGCAGTTCCCATGTCCTCCTGAGTATGTGTCTCAGCCTCTCCTGTTTCAAAATGGGTTTTTCTTATTTATCGGATGTATACCAGCAGCTCAGCTAGTTTGGATTTCTTTCAGAGCTCATGGTTCCATACCGAGCTGCACATTCAGCGTGTCCTTGGAGGAGGTGATTTCCAGAGTGTCCCCTGTAGCCATCTTGAACTGGTACCCACTCTTGTATCTTTTCATTTTTTCTCCCTGGACGTGGTAATATCAAGAGATCTATGTCTTCCATTCTGTGGACTTGCCCTTTAGCCCTCTGTTGATTTTTCCTTTTATATTTTTAAATTCATTTATCGGATTATTCAGATCCATAATTTGCAATGTTTTTCTTTGTATGTTTGTTTGTTTCAATGACTTCTGTTCACTGAACTTCTCCTTTGGCACATGCATTGTTTCTGTGTTTATTGAGTTGTCTCTGGTCTCTTGAAATTCCCTGAAGTTCCTTCATTATATTGAATTCTTTGTTCAGGGAACTAAGAAGTTGCCATTTTTCGGTGGTTAGTTCCTGAAAAATTATTGTGTTGCTTGACAGTACCATGTGTTTTGTGAGAAAAGAGTACTTATTGTTCATAGGTTTCTATGTATGAAGTAGGTACTGTTCAGTAGCAACAATACTTCTTACAAAGGCCATTTTGGTTTCCAATTCCTCAAATATATTTTGAATAGTTACTATGCACTGAGCATTGCTAATTGTTCTTTCAGTTAGAATTGTGTCCCAACAAAGTGCACCCCCCACACACACACACTTAAAGCCCATTCCCATCTTACAAGGATAAGGTGGCCTCCTTGGAAATAGGGTATGTCCAAGGATAGATGGCCTACACCAGAATTTAGGAGAGGAAGGAGTTCTCCATTCCATATATGAGAGAAGGAATGGCCCAACTGACTCCTTATCTTTGGCCTTCTTTCCAGAACTGGGAGAGAATAAACTTTTGTTCTTCTGAGCCATCCAGTTGGTGGCACTTAGGCATAGCGGCCCTAGAAAATGCATACAGGATTCTGTATTCTAACGCGGACATATACGTATATATTTTCACGGACCCTGGAAAAAGCTCAACGTTTTGATCCATTTGGGAAGTCAGATGATGCCAAAGCTCGTTCAGCTCTAGGTCTATAGTTTGTATGTTTAGAACAGGATTATAATTATGACTAACGTGGGCCACTTTATTTACTAGTGAAACAAGACTCTGTCCCAGGACAGACATGTAAGGAACTTACCATATAACTGAGAGGGCCAGACATATACCATACCCACCCTTCAAAACAAGTGCAGTCACTATAAAAGGATTTTGTTCCAGGTGGTGACACTGGTCCAGGTATGATGCCCTACAAATTTCTTGTGAAGGAGAGGCTATATTTGATTGGAAACACTTCAGGGCAGAGGCATGAGTGTCGGATCATTTGGATTTGAGAACTTAGAAGACTACAGACTTAAGGGGAAGGGCTTGGCAAGGTAACCATGTGGATAGAGCCCCAGAGGCAATAAGCCTGTGAGAGTGGGCTATTAAAGACCCATGCTCTTGTCTATGCTAACATTTTGCAGCGGTGGCAAATGCCCTGGGCAAAGTTCTGACCTTGGAACCCTATTTTTCCAGGCTTTTAGAAAGGATGCAGCCTCCGAAGCTACAGAGAAGGCTTTCTACACATGGTATTTTCAGGACAGACAAGGTAAGAGGAAAACAAAAGAAACAACACAACAAGGCATCAAGTACTTCACCCCACCCTGAATATCTGCCCACTTATCGTCACTCACTCTCAAGACACTCATGCTTGAGACAGAAAGTTATATTTCGTTTGTTTTCACTGCTGCAAGTCCAATAGGAATAGCCAGAGCCTTTCAGAAGATTAGACCCAAGTTGGTGTTTTAGAGTGAGAAACTGAGGTTGAGAGTGATGAGCCTATGGGAAGAAAGATCACAAGGGAATGTGCCTAGACCTTAGAAACAGTGGTTCTGTGGCAAGTGCCCATCCCCTGTTTCTTTGGACGAAGCACAAAGACTGGAGAAGGGGAAGTAGAGCCCTAGATATGAGGAGAAAAGAGTAGTGCTTGGCTTCCCGCAGGTGATCTAAAAAGTGGCAACAAGCCCGATGGGGAAACTGATGAACCAAAATGGCATCCAGGAGAGTCTTAGTTAAAGGAGTATGAGGTCAAGCATACCAAGTCATGAACTGCCAGAGTAGTGTGGCAAGATAACCAAGGTTCCTGAGCACGCAAACGCCACCAAAGTTTCTGAATTGCTGGGCGCACCAAGGCACTCTCACAGAAATCAATCCTACTGGCTTGAGGGGAACGATGTTTCTGAATGTATGGGTGGATTTGATTGGCTAAGAGTTTGTTGTCTGTGTTGATCAGAGCTATGGGCCTGTCGTTCTCCATTTGTTTTGTTTTTGGTTTTGTTTTTGTTTTCACATTTTGTTTATCTAGATTTGGTACCAGAGTCATTCTAAGCTGGTAGAATGACTTTGAAATTTTTTCCTTTTTTTTTTTTTTTCAATTTTCTGGAAGAGATGGAGAAGAATAGATATCAACTCCTTCAAAGTTTGATAGACGCCACCTTTGAAGACCTCTGGTTCTGGAGTTTTGTTGGGAGTGTTCTGATTACCGATTCCACATCCTGGTTGGTAGTTTTCTCCAAATCTTTCTTTTTTGCTGTTTCAGTGTTGGGCGGTTCCATGTTTCTACAAATTTATCCATTTCTTCTAGGTTACCCCGTTTCATAGCCTATAATTTCTATGATAGTCTTTCATTGTACTTTCTTTTTCTGTGGTCTCAGTTATTGTTTCCTCTGTTTCTGTTCTCATTTTGATTCCCCCGCCCCTTGTTTTGAAAGTCTCGCTAAAGGCTTATCCAGGTTGGGGATCTTTTCAAGGAATCCCTTCCTACTTTCACAGATTCGTTGTATGGTTGTGCTTTTAGTCTCTGTTTTCTTTATTTCTGTTGTAGTCTACTATTTCCTTCCCCCTACAGGTGTTGGGTTTTTTCTTGTACTCGCTGCATTCGGAGGAAGATTTGGGTGTTCATGTGAGGTTTTTCTTGCTTCGTGAGGTAGGCCTGTGTTGCTCTCTAGCTTCCGTTTCGTGCAATAAGGGCTGCATCCCAAGGATTTTGGACCATTGTGTTTCCACATTTTCATTTGTCTCCATGTATGTTCTCGTTGCCCCTTTGAGTTATTGATGGCCCCATTCGGTCATTCAGTGTTACTGAAGCTCCCTGTAATGGTGTTCGTTCCATATTTTTTCCTGTGGTTGATGGCTAGTTCCATAAAGTTTCTGTTAGAAAAGATGCTGGATACGACTTCAGTTGCCTTGATTTTTGTGCGACTAGTTTGTGGCCTCCAATGTGATGTGTTTTGGAGAATGTTCTATCGGTACTGGAAAAGAATGTGTATCTTCCTGTTCTAGGCCAACTGTTGGAATATATCTGTGAGAGCCATCTAGTCCAATATGTCCTTCAAAGCCACATTTTCCTCAAGGATTTTCTGTCTAGATGAGCTATCCATGGATGTTACTAGGGTGTACGAGTCCCCTGCTCTTATCGAATACTCTGAAAAAGTTCTTTGTATTTATTTTTGAAAGCTTTTATTTATTGATTTGACAGAGATCACAAGTAGGCAGGGAGGCAGGCAAAGAGAGAGGGGGAATCAGGCTTCCCACTGAGTAGAGAGCCACATGCAGGCTCGATCCCAGGACCCTGGGATCATGACGTCAGCCGAAGGCAGAGGCTTAAACCACTGAGCCACCTAGGTACCCCCCAAATTCCTTGTTGTGCATAGCTGCTTTATGTATCGGGAGGCTCCCATGTTGGGTGTAGAAATATTGGCAACTTTTATATGTTCTTGTTGATTACATGCTTTGGGATTACGTAGTGTCCTTCTTTGTCTCTTGTTTCAGTCTTTGTTTGAAAGTCAATTATGGGTCTGCTGCAAGTATTTCTACCCTGGCTTTCTTTTCACTTCTGTTTCCATGGCCAAAGTTCTTTGCAAATCTTCCCTTTAAATTTATATCTGCCCGTCCTTCTGAAATCTGTCTTTTGTGTGCGGTATGTAGACGGATCTACTTTTCTTCATTCTGTCACCTTATGTCTCTTGATTTTAGGCTTTGGAATATTTACATTTAAAATAATAGATGATCTCTCTCTCTCTCTCTCTCCCGCTCTCTCTGTCTCTGTCTCTGTCTCTCCCTCTCTCTATCTATCTATGTTATGTGTATTTTTTATTTTTTTATTAAATAGATATATTTCTTTTCAGAAAAACAGTATTCCTTATTTGTTCACCACACCCAGTGATCCATGCAATCCGTGTCCTCTATAATAGCCACCACCTGGTACCCCGATACCCCCCCCGACACTTTAAACTCCTCAGTTTTTTTTTCAGAGTCTATAGTTTCTCATGATTCACCTCCCCTTCCAATTTACCCCAACTCCCTACTCCTCTCCAGCATTCCTTGTCCTCCACGATATTTGTTATGCTCCACAACTAAGTGAAACCTTATGATAATTGACTGCCTCTGCTTGACTTATTTCACTCAGCATAATCCCTTCCAGTCCCATCCATGTTGCTACAAAAGTTGGGTACCCGTCCTTTCTGATGGAGGCATAATACTCCATAGTTTATATGGACCACATCTTCCTTATCCATACGTCCGTTGAAGGGCATCTTGGTTCCTTCCACAGTTTGGCGACCATGGCCGTTGCTGCTCTAAACATTGGGGTACAGATGGCCCTTCTTTTCACTACATCTGCATCTTTGGGGTAGATACCCAGGAGTGCAATTGCAGGGTCGTAGGGAAATTCTATTCTTAAATTATAGAGGAATCTCCACACTGTTCTCCAAAGAGCCTGCACCAATTTGCATTCTCACCAACAGTTAAGAGGGTTCCCCTTTCTCCACATCCTCTCCAACACATGTTGTTTCCTGTTTTGTTAATTATGGCCATTCTAACTGGTGTAAGGTGATATCTCAATGTGGTTTTAATTTGAATCCACAAACACAACACACACGAAAAAGGCATACATATCAAAAAATGGGCCGAGGATGTGAGCAGACACTTCTCCAAACAAGACATACAAATGGCTATCAGACACATGAAAAAGTGTTCATCATCACTAGCCCTCAGGGAGATTCAAATTGTGTGTATTTTTTGCCACTTTCTTTTTTGTTTTTAAGTTGTCTTCACTGTTCTTCATTATTTCTTCTCTTGGTCTTTCTCTCATGGTTTGCTTGATTTCTTTAGGCTATACTGAGCTTCCTTCTTGTGTGTTTTTTGCAGATGTGTTACCAGATTTGATTTGTAGTTACCACTATGTTTATATTAGGGCATCCTATGCATATAGCAGTCTATGGTGAGTTGATGACTGCTTAAGTGTGAATCGAATATTCACACTTGTCTCAGCCACGGGTTAGGTATGGTGTGTGATACTTTTCATGGTTTCAAGCTATGCTTCCCTTGACCGATTGCTAGAGATGATTTCGTTTTATTGCTTTTGTGCATCTTTCTTTTCTTCCTCCTCCATACGCTCTTTCTTTTCCCCTCAAAAGTCTCCCTTAATGCTTATGGTACAGACGGTTTGGTGATCCTAATTCCTTCAACTTTTGTTTGGGAAATTCTCTCTCTCCTTCTCTTCTGAGTGACAGCCTTGTTGGATAGTGTTCTTGGCTTGATTTTGTTTGTTTGTTTGTGTCTGTTGTTTTGGATTCATTTTCTTCTTTGTGTACATCGACTGTATCATCTCACTCAATTACAGACTGCAAATTTCTGCAGAAAAGTCTGCCAAAACACTTCTTCTTTTCTCCTTTTGATTTTTTGCCCCCCTTTTTTATTAACTTTTAATGTTTTTCAGCATAACAGTATTCATTATTTTTGCATCACACACAAAGCTCCATGCAATCTGTGCCCTCTCCAATACCCACCACCTGGATCCCCCAACCTCCCACCCCCCGCCCGTTCAAACACCTCCGATTGATTTTCAGAGTCCATAGTCTCTCATGGTTCACCTCCCCTTCCAATATCCCTGTCTTGCCTTCTCCTCCCCATCTCCCCTTGTCCTCCATGCTAGTTGTTATGCTCCAGAAATAAGTGATACCTTAGGATAATTGACTTTCTCTGCTTGACTCATTTCATGCCACATAATCTCTTCCAGTCCTGTCCATGTTGCTACAAGAGTTGGGTATTTATCCTTTCTGATGGAGGCATAATATTCCATAGTGTATATGGCCCACATCTTCCTTATCCATTCGTCCATTGAAGGGCTTCTTGGTTCTTTCCATAGCTTGGTGACCGTGGCCATTGTGGCTATAAACATTGGTGTAGAAATGGCCCTTCTTGTCACTACATCTGTATCCTTCGGCTAAATACTCCGTAGTTCAGCAGCAGGATCATAGGAAAGCTCTCTTTTTAATTTCTTGAGGAATCTCCACACTGTACTCCAAAGAGGATGCACCAACTTGCATTCCCACCAACAGTGTAAGAGCGTTCCCCTTTCTCCACATCCTCTCCAACACATGTCGTTTCCTGTCACGGTCATCTTGGCCAGTCTTAGTGGTGTAAGGTGGTATCTCAAGGTGGTTTTGATTTGACTCTCCCTGATGGCCAGTGGTGATGAATATGTTTTCATGTGTCTGATAGCCATTTGTATGTCTTCATGGGAGGAGTGTCTGTTCATGTCTTCTGCCCCTTTTTGGATATGATTGTCTGTTTTGTGTGTGTTGAGTTTCAGGAGTTCTTTATAGATCCTGGATATCGACCTTTTGTCTGTCCTGGCATCCAAACAGACACATAGACCAGTGGAACAGAGTAGAGAGCCCAGATATGGACCCTCAACTCTATGGTCCAACAATGTTCGACAACACAGGAAAAAGTATACAGGGAAGAAAGACTTTCTCTGCAATAAATGGTGCTAGGAAAACTGGACAGCTCTATGGAGAAGAATGAAACTCGACCATTCCATACCCCGTCCACAAAGATAAAATCGAAATGGATAAAAGATCTCAACGTGAGACAGACATCCATCAGAATCCTACAGGAGAATATAGGCAGC
Organism: Mustela lutreola; assembly: GCF_030435805.1. Classification (NCBI taxonomy): domain Eukaryota; kingdom Metazoa; phylum Chordata; class Mammalia; order Carnivora; family Mustelidae; genus Mustela; species Mustela lutreola. Next base: position 116,190,243 of record NC_081297.1, read on the forward strand.
AACCACTTTGATATCAGCGACGGCAACTTCTTTCCACATAGGTCTCCAAAGGCAAAGGAAACAAAAGTGAAGATGAACTTTAGGGTCTTCATCAAGTCAAAAGCTTCTGCCCAACAAAGGAAAGAGTCAAGGAAACAAAGAGGCAACCCACCGAATGGGTGAAGGTATTTGGGAAGGACAGGACAGACAAAAGCTTGATATGCAGGGTCTCTTGCTGCTTTTAAAATGATTTCTATTCACCCCCTTTTTGCCATTTGGATTACGAGGCATTTTGTGATGGACTAGCTTGGGAAGATTTTGTTGGGGGCTCCTTGTGCATCCTGGATGTGGACTTTGGTTTCCTTCCCCAGATTCAGGATCGTGTTAGCTACGACTCGTGCAAATAAGTTTTCTGTCCCCTTCCCTCTCTCTCCTCCTTCCGGCATCCCTGTAATGCCCACGTTACTACACTTGATGGTGTCCCTGAATTCTCCAATCGTATTTCATTGTTATCATACTTTCTACACACTACACTTCAGCTTGATTGTTTTCCGTCATTCTGTCTTTCGGATCACTGAATCTTCTGCTTGCTCTCGTCTCCTGTGTGTTCCATGTAATGTGTTTTTGGGCCATTTCCCTGTATTTTAGGTTTAACAGATAGAGGTAAGAATGGGAGGGGGAAGCCAAATAAGACAGTCCTGGAGACGAGCATACGATTCTCCCCCCGCCCCCCCTCCCCCACTGCCTGCCATGTTCCTGACTCCATGGGAATGCCGGTTGCTGGTAGGGTTCCAGGCGGAATGTTGAGGGTGTGTTGTGACTACCGGATCCATGGTGACCATCACTTGTCCTGTGGTCGAGCAGTACCATGGAGCAGCTGCCAGGCTCTCTGGAGCATGGCTTTGAACTGATCCTTGGGAAGTTGGATGAGATGATGGCGAAGCTGCTGCCAAGTGACTCGAGTCCTCGGCTGATGTTCCACAGCCTCCAGTGGGAGACACTGCTGTGTCCGCCTGTCATTGGCTTCTTGGTGGGCCTCCTCTTTCTATGCCGACTTGTTCAGTCTGTTAGAAGTCACTCCTACGAGAACCGTGAGAAGCAGCTGGCAGAAGCACTGGCTGCAGGGATCGAGGAGAAATGCCACCTCATTGACAAGGTTTCTGTAGCTGAGAAGGAGCATGCAGCCATCGAATCGTCTGGAGAAAAGGCCAAACTGGAGAAAGAGTCATTCGATATCCCCAGCCTTGCAGACTCTTACAGAAAGGCGAAGACGACCAACGTGATGCTGATGAAGGAACTCCATTCTCTGTGTCGAGGCCTGGAGGAAGAGAGAGCCAAAAGATCCCAGCAAGAAGAGCAGATGATGGAGATGCTCAAAGACCTGAAGGTCCTAGAAGACATGATGACTTTCGTGAAATCACAGGGAGCTTTTCCAAACCTGCTTGGAGACCAAGAGCCAAGCCCTGCTGCTCCTTGGCCTGGGAGTGGGCCTGGGGCTTAAAGCGGTGCTGTTGCCTCCCCTCCACTCCGGCCTCCCACCTGCCAGGCTTTGTTCCTCCCCTTCAACGTCTATCTACGGGTCACGGCGGCCGGTGGGTGCAAGGTTTGTCCTCCCCGGAGTGAGTTCTTCCATCTTCACTGGCTAGACACAGCACACAGCTCCATCATGGTTGACTCCCCCACGTCGAAACACTATTGCCTGTCCTGGAACCACACTCAGCACTCTGGGACTTTCTTTGTCTTCCCAGAAGTGTGGACTTGCTTTCAGTAGTACCGAAAGACATACTTTCCTTAGAAGCAAATTATCTTTTACTCTGTTGCCTTAGATTTCTCAAGTTCTTACATTGCCAAGGCTACTGACGGTAGTCTTTGATAGGGGAACTATTTTCTTTTTTAATTTATTCTCTCTGTCATATTGTATTATAGTTTACAAATATATGTCATGTAGCAATAAAGACTTGGAATTATTAACAGCAGTATTGTTTTGCTTTTGTTTTCCCAACATTAACCAGTCATACGTAAGCGAGTCACACCTTGCTCGCTCCAGTATGTACTCTTTTAATTTCAATCCAAATAGCGAACTTAGAGCCTATCACCGGTATCAGTGGGAGTGCTCAATGATTGATCCCTTCATAGAATACCCAGTGCTCATCACATCCCATGCCCTTCTTAATGGCTATCACCCAAACACCCATTCCCCTACCCACTGCCTCTCCAGCAACAAAAGAAAGCTACCCTATGACCCTAGGTATTTACCCTAAAGATACAATTGGAGCAATGCCATGTGACACCTGCACTCCAAGCTTCAAGGCAGCCATGTTCCCTGTAACCAAACAGTGGAAACAGCCAAAATAACCACTGATGGATGCACGGGTATTGGTGATGTGGAGTCCGCCCGTGCAGGCCAGCTTAGACACACACGCACACACACACACACACACACACACACATACCCACCACACACACACAAAGGAATGCTGCATAGCCCTCAGAAAGAATGAATACTTACAATTTACATCAAGATGGATGGAACTGGAGGGTATTTTGCTAAGTGAAATAAGCCAATCAGAGAAAGACAAGTATCATATGGTTTCATTCCAAAGTAAAACAGAGCAGGGAGCATCGGGAATGGGCGGGAAAACAGAATGACAAGTGGTTGGAGAAGGAGAGAAACCGTAAGAGGCATGGAATTCATTTTGAATTCCAGTTGTTAAGTTCTTCATCTTTGGTTCTTGTTTCCTCCCTCCTGGGTGAGGGCCTTACGTCCTCCACTCTTTTCTCACAGATAGAGTGTTTTCTACCATTGCTTTAATTACTGTAGCAGGCATATTGCGTATCTCTGCTTGATTTAGCTCTCTGGATGGGATGTTGTCCTGGGTTCTTTGTTTTGGGATACCTTCCTCTGTCTGTTGGTTTCCTCTAAGTCTCTCTGTTTGCATGCTTTAAGCAAGTCAACTAGATTTCCCGTTCTTGAACTTGTTGACCTGTAGAAAGGAGTCCCTGTGGTGCTCTGCAGTGGCATGTTCCCTGCTCAGGAAGGCTGTGTTCATGTCACTTGAAGGCTGTCTCTAACCTGTGTTTTGAGAGCAATACTCTTGTGGCTCAGCTGCCTTTGCCCTAAGGCATGTCCTGTGCAGTGGTTCTGTAGGTTGTGGGCAGGGTTCACTCCCGCTGGGGTTGGTGGGGCAGTCTGGGGGTCCCTTGGGCTCGAGTTGAGCCAGACCAGGCGTTGGCCAAAGATACAGTAGCACCACACTGTAGGGCGGTTCTCTTGTGTTGTTCCCTTAAAAGGTTACTTTGGTGGGAGGGGCCTGCTGTCAGAGCAGATATCGGCTTCCAGCCATGGCTAAGGTTCGAAATATTTCATATGTGTGGGTATCTTCTCATTTCCGTAGGTCAGGGGTCACTATAGAGTGCTGGGCTGGTCCCTGTGATGGTTGCTTGAACACTGTCAGGCACTGTTTCGGAGGGGCTCTGGCCAGGAAGTATTGGTGGGGGCCGTTCCGCAGAAGGAAGCAAGGACTCCCTAGTGCTAACAAGGTTGTTCAGATCTGTTTGGGGAGGCGACCTGTACATGCTTTGGCAGGGATGGTGAGGCAAGTAGCAGTGCAGGATAAGCGGTAGCAGCAAGGCCCATTGTGGGAGGTAACCTGCAGCCACGGAAAACTCCTCCTCGGCCCTCACTGGGTTTGGAGGCGGGCAAGTTGGCAGAAGGGAGCCAGTTGGGTTAAGAGTACTGAGCTGGTTTCCACAGGCCTCTGGGAATGTCAGCTGGTGGGCAGGGATGGGAAGTCGCAACCAGTCAGCTCCTTAGTTCCTAGGAGAATGTCCCTCAACAATCCCCTCAAGCACATGCTCTGGGATTAGTCCACAAATCTCCCTTTGGTGTACCTCCGTCATTTTTCAAACCATTCTTCTCTGCTTTCCTCCCGAGGGCTGCTTATTTGATAGTCCCTTGAAGGGCAGGCGTGCAGGACTCAGTTTCCTCTTATCCTCCTGGGCCTTGCAGATCTGATTCTACGGATGCCTAAAGTGCCAGGTATTATGCGCCTGGAAATTGGAAGAACTCACAGAATTTGGCTCCTTTGGTTTGCAAAGCCAAATGTGATGGGAATCTGTCTTCCTTGTCTGGGATCCCCATGCCTGGATTGCCTCGTGTGACTGTCGGCTTTTCTCTACCCTCTTCATCCATGGCATCTCTCCCTCCCAAGCACAGGTACACAGGTGGCTTTAGATCCTGATGGCATCTTTACCCTTTCTATTCTCTTGATCTAGCCACTTTAGAGCATTTCGCTGTAGAGAGTCTGTTGTGCCAGTTTTGGGGTAATTTTCTGTGTTATTGACTCTGTTGTCGGTGCTGTGTAGATGGATGCATGGGACAGGGTGAGCATAGGATCCTCCTACTCCACCATGTCCCTCGACGTTGTTCCTCTGTTCACTACAGCATTATGTTGTTGTGGACACTGTCCACATTAGCTTTCAGAACTAGAGCTTTACAGAGGTTGGTCTCTCCAATGGGAGTCTTAAAAGGTGGGGAACCGGATGTGGGATTCACATCTTTCCCTGGTCAAGAAGACGTTGGCAGTTCCCATGTCCTCCTGAGTATGTGTCTCAGCCTCTCCTGTTTCAAAATGGGTTTTTCTTATTTATCGGATGTATACCAGCAGCTCAGCTAGTTTGGATTTCTTTCAGAGCTCATGGTTCCATACCGAGCTGCACATTCAGCGTGTCCTTGGAGGAGGTGATTTCCAGAGTGTCCCCTGTAGCCATCTTGAACTGGTACCCACTCTTGTATCTTTTCATTTTTTCTCCCTGGACGTGGTAATATCAAGAGATCTATGTCTTCCATTCTGTGGACTTGCCCTTTAGCCCTCTGTTGATTTTTCCTTTTATATTTTTAAATTCATTTATCGGATTATTCAGATCCATAATTTGCAATGTTTTTCTTTGTATGTTTGTTTGTTTCAATGACTTCTGTTCACTGAACTTCTCCTTTGGCACATGCATTGTTTCTGTGTTTATTGAGTTGTCTCTGGTCTCTTGAAATTCCCTGAAGTTCCTTCATTATATTGAATTCTTTGTTCAGGGAACTAAGAAGTTGCCATTTTTCGGTGGTTAGTTCCTGAAAAATTATTGTGTTGCTTGACAGTACCATGTGTTTTGTGAGAAAAGAGTACTTATTGTTCATAGGTTTCTATGTATGAAGTAGGTACTGTTCAGTAGCAACAATACTTCTTACAAAGGCCATTTTGGTTTCCAATTCCTCAAATATATTTTGAATAGTTACTATGCACTGAGCATTGCTAATTGTTCTTTCAGTTAGAATTGTGTCCCAACAAAGTGCACCCCCCACACACACACACTTAAAGCCCATTCCCATCTTACAAGGATAAGGTGGCCTCCTTGGAAATAGGGTATGTCCAAGGATAGATGGCCTACACCAGAATTTAGGAGAGGAAGGAGTTCTCCATTCCATATATGAGAGAAGGAATGGCCCAACTGACTCCTTATCTTTGGCCTTCTTTCCAGAACTGGGAGAGAATAAACTTTTGTTCTTCTGAGCCATCCAGTTGGTGGCACTTAGGCATAGCGGCCCTAGAAAATGCATACAGGATTCTGTATTCTAACGCGGACATATACGTATATATTTTCACGGACCCTGGAAAAAGCTCAACGTTTTGATCCATTTGGGAAGTCAGATGATGCCAAAGCTCGTTCAGCTCTAGGTCTATAGTTTGTATGTTTAGAACAGGATTATAATTATGACTAACGTGGGCCACTTTATTTACTAGTGAAACAAGACTCTGTCCCAGGACAGACATGTAAGGAACTTACCATATAACTGAGAGGGCCAGACATATACCATACCCACCCTTCAAAACAAGTGCAGTCACTATAAAAGGATTTTGTTCCAGGTGGTGACACTGGTCCAGGTATGATGCCCTACAAATTTCTTGTGAAGGAGAGGCTATATTTGATTGGAAACACTTCAGGGCAGAGGCATGAGTGTCGGATCATTTGGATTTGAGAACTTAGAAGACTACAGACTTAAGGGGAAGGGCTTGGCAAGGTAACCATGTGGATAGAGCCCCAGAGGCAATAAGCCTGTGAGAGTGGGCTATTAAAGACCCATGCTCTTGTCTATGCTAACATTTTGCAGCGGTGGCAAATGCCCTGGGCAAAGTTCTGACCTTGGAACCCTATTTTTCCAGGCTTTTAGAAAGGATGCAGCCTCCGAAGCTACAGAGAAGGCTTTCTACACATGGTATTTTCAGGACAGACAAGGTAAGAGGAAAACAAAAGAAACAACACAACAAGGCATCAAGTACTTCACCCCACCCTGAATATCTGCCCACTTATCGTCACTCACTCTCAAGACACTCATGCTTGAGACAGAAAGTTATATTTCGTTTGTTTTCACTGCTGCAAGTCCAATAGGAATAGCCAGAGCCTTTCAGAAGATTAGACCCAAGTTGGTGTTTTAGAGTGAGAAACTGAGGTTGAGAGTGATGAGCCTATGGGAAGAAAGATCACAAGGGAATGTGCCTAGACCTTAGAAACAGTGGTTCTGTGGCAAGTGCCCATCCCCTGTTTCTTTGGACGAAGCACAAAGACTGGAGAAGGGGAAGTAGAGCCCTAGATATGAGGAGAAAAGAGTAGTGCTTGGCTTCCCGCAGGTGATCTAAAAAGTGGCAACAAGCCCGATGGGGAAACTGATGAACCAAAATGGCATCCAGGAGAGTCTTAGTTAAAGGAGTCTGAGGTCAAGCATACCAAGTCATGAACTGCCAGCGTAGTGTGGGAAGATAACCAAGGTTCCTGAGCACTCAAACGCCACCAAAGTTTCTGAATTGCTGGGCGCACCAAGGCACTCTCACAGAAATCAATCCTACTGGCTTGAGGGGAACGATGTTTCTGAATGTATGGGTGGATTTGATTGGCTAAGAGTTTGTTGTCTGTGTTGATCAGAGCTATGGGCCTGTCGTTCTCCATTTGTTTTGTTTTTGGTTTTGTTTTTGTTTTCACATTTTGTTTATCTAGATTTGGTACCAGAGTCATTCTAAGCTGGTAGAATGACTTTGAAATTTTTTCCTTTTTTTTTTTTTTCAATTTTCTGGAAGAGATGGAGAAGAATAGATATCAACTCCTTCAAAGTTTGATAGACGCCACCTTTGAAGACCTCTGGTTCTGGAGTTTTGTTGGGAGTGTTCTGATTACCGATTCCACATCCTGGTTGGTAGTTTTCTCCAAATCTTTCTTTTTTGCTGTTTCAGTGTTGGGCGGTTCCATGTTTCTACAAATTTATCCATTTCTTCTAGGTTACCCCGTTTCATAGCCTATAATTTCTATGATAGTCTTTCATTGTACTTTCTTTTTCTGTGGTCTCAGTTATTGTTTCCTCTGTTTCTTTTCTCATTTTGATTCCCCCGCCCCTTGTTTTGAAAGTCTCGCTAAAGGCTTATCCAGGTTGGGGATCTTTTCAAGGAATCCCTTCCTACTTTCACAGATTCGTTGTATGGTTGTGCTTTTAGTCTCTGTTTTCTTTATTTCTGTTGTAGTCTACTATTTCCTTCCCCCTACAGGTGTTGGGTTTTTTCTTGTACTCGCTGCATTCGGAGGAAGATTTGGGTGTTCATGTGAGGTTTTTCTTGCTTTGTGAGGTAGGCCTGTGTTGCTCTCTAGCTTCCGTTTCGTGCAATGAGGGCTGCATCCCAAGGATTTTGGACCATTGTGTTTCCACATTTTCATTTGTCTCCATGTATGTTCTCGTTGCCCCTTTGAGTTATTGATGGCCCCATTCGGTCATTCAGTGTTACTGAAGCTCCCTGTAATGGTGTTCGTTCCATATTTTTTCCTGTGGTTGATGGCTAGTTCCATAAAGTTTCTGTTAGAAAAGATGCTGGATACGACTTCAGTTGCCTTGATTTTTGTGCGACTAGTTTGTGGCCTCCAATGTGATGTGTTTTGGAGAATGTTCTATCGGTACTGGAAAAGAATGTGTATCTTCCTGTTCTAGGCCAACTGTTGGAATATATCTGTGAGAGCCATCTAGTCCAATATGTCCTTCAAAGCCACATTTTCCTCAAGGATTTTCTGTCTAGATGAACTATCCATGGATGTTACTAGGGTGTACGAGTCCCCTGCTCTTATTGAATACTCTGAAAAAGTTCTTTGTATTTATTTTTGAAAGCTTTTATTTATTGATTTGACAGAGATCACAAGTAGGCAGGGAGGGAGGCAAAGAGAGAGGGGGAATCAGGCTTCCCACTGAGTAGAGAGCCACATGCAGGCTCGATCCCAGGACCCTGGGATCATGACGTCAGCCGAAGGCAGAGGCTTAAACCACTGAGCCACCTAGGTACCCCCCAAATTCCTTGTTGTGCATAGCTGCTTTATGTATCGGGAGGCTCCCATGTTGGGTGTAGAAATATTGGCAACTTTTATATGTTCTTGTTGATTACATGCTTTGGGATTACGTAATGTCCTTCTTTGTCTCTTGTTTCAGTCTTTGTTTGAAAGTCAATTATGGGTCTGCTGCAAGTATTTCTACCCTGGCTTTCTTTTCACTTCTGTTTCCATGGCCAAAGTTCTTTGCAAATCTTCCCTTTAAATTTACATCTGCCCGTCGTTCTGAAATCTGTCTTTTGTGTGCGGTATGTAGACGGATCTACTTTTCTTCATTCTGTCACCTTATGTCTCTTGATTTTAGGCTTTGGAACATTTACATTTAAAATAATAGATGATCTCTCTCTCTCTCTCTCCCGCTCTCTCTGTCTCTGTCTCTATCTCTCCCTCTCTCTATCTATCTATGTTATGTGCATTTTTTATTTTTTTTATTAATTAGATTTATTTCTTTTCAGAAAAACAGTATTCCTTATTTGTTCACCACACCCAGTGATCCATGCAATCCGTGTCCTCTATAATCGCCACCACCTGGTACCCCGATACCCCCCCCCCCGACACTTTAAACTCCTCAGTTTGTTTTTCAGAGTGTATAGTATCTCATGATTCACCTCTCCTTCCAATTTACCCCAACTCCCTACTCCTCTCCAACATTCCTTGTCCTCCACGATATTTGTTATGCTCCACAACTAAGTGAATCCTTATGATAATTGACTGCCTCTGCTTGACTTATTTCACTCAGAATAATCCTTCCATTCCCATCCATGTTGCTACAAAAGTTGGGTATCCGTCCTTTCTGATGGAGGCATAATACTCCATAGTTTATATGGACCACATCTTCCTTATCCATACGTCCGTTGAAGGGCATCTTGGTTCCTTCCACAGTTTGGCGACCATGGCCGTTGCTGCTCTAAACATTGGGGTACAGATGGCCCTTCTTTTCACTACATCTGCATCTTTGGGGTAGATACCCAGGAGTGCAATTGCAGGGTCGTAGGGAAATTCTATTCTTAAATTATAGAGGAATCTCCACACTGTTCTCCAAAGAGCCTACACCAATTTGCATTCTCACCAACAGTTAAGAGGGTTCCCCTTTCTCCACATCCTCTCCAACACATGTTGTTTCCTGTTTTGTTAATTATGGCCATTCTAACTGGTGTAAGGTGATATCTCAATGTGGTTTTAATTTGAATCCACAAACACAACACACACGAAAAAGGCAAACTTATCAAAAAATGGGCCGAGGATGTGAGCAGACACTTCTCCAAACAAGACATACAAATGGCTATCAGACACATGAAAAAGTGTTCATCATCACTAGCCCTCAGGGAGATTCAAATTGTGTGTATTTTTTGCCACTTTCTTTTTTGTTTTTAAGTTGTCTTCACTGTTCTTCATTATTTCTTCTCTTGGTCTTTCTCTCATGGTTTGCTTGATTTCTTTAGGCTATACTGAGCTTCCTTCTTGTGTGTTTTTTGCAGATGTGTTACCAGATTTGATTTGTAGTTACCACTATGTTTATATTAGGGCATCCTATGCATATAGCAGTCTATGGTGAGTTGATGACTGCTTAAGTGTGAATCGAATATTCACACTTGTCTCAGCCACGGGTTAGGTATGGTGTGTGATACTTTTCATGGTTTCAAGCTATGCTTCCCTTGACCGATTGCTAGAGATGATTTCGTTTTATTGCTTTTGTGCATCTTTCTTTTCTTCCTCCTCCATACGCTCTTTCTTTTCCCCTCAAAAGTCTCCCTTAATGCTTATGGTACAGACGGTTTGGTGATCCTAATTCCTTCAACTTTTGTTTGGGAAATTCTCTCTCTCCTTCTCTTCTGAGTGACAGCCTTGTTGGATAGTGTTCTTGGCTTGATTTTGTTTGTTTGTTTGTGTCTGTTGTTTTGGATTCATTTTTCTTCTTTGTGTACATCGACTGTATCATCTCACTCAATTACAGACTGCAAATTTCTGCAGAAAAGTCTGCCAAAACACTTCTTCTTTTCTCCTTTTGATTTTTTGCCCCCCTTTTTTATTAACTTTTAATGTTTTTCAGCATAACAGTATTCATTATTTTTGCATCACACACAAAGCTCCATGCAATCTGTGCCCTCTCCAATACCCACCACCTGGATCCCCCAACCTCCCACCCCCCGCCCGTTCAAACACCTCCGATTGATTTTCAGAGTCCATAGTCTCTCATGGTTCACCTCCCCTTCCAATATCCCTGTCTTGCCTTCTCCTCCCCATCTCCCCTTGTCCTCCATGCTAGTTGTTATGCTCCAGAAATAAGTGATACCTTAGGATAATTGACTTTCTCTGCTTGACTCATTTCATGCCACATAATCTCTTCCAGTCCTGTCCATGTTGCTACAAGAGTTGGGTATTTATCCTTTCTGATGGAGGCATAATATTCCATAGTGTATATGGCCCACATCTTCCTTATCCATTCGTCCATTGAAGGGCTTCTTGGTTCTTTCCATAGCTTGGTGACCGTGGCCATTGTGGCTATAAACATTGGTGTAGAAATGGCCCTTCTTGTCACTACATCTGTATCCTTCGGCTAAATACTCCGTAGTTCAGCAGCAGGATCATAGGAAATCTCTCTTTTTAATTTCTTGAGGAATCTCCACACTGTACTCCAAAGAGGATGCACCAACTTGCATTCCCACCAACAGTGTAAGAGGGTTCCCCTTTCTCCACATCCTCTCCAACACATGTCGTTTCCTGTCACGGTCATCTTGGCCAGTCTTAGTGGTGTAAGGTGGTATCTCAAGGTGGTTTTGATTTGACTCTCCCTGATGGCCAGTGGTGATGAATATGTTTTCATGTGTCTGATAGCCATTTGTATGTCTTCATGGGAGGAGTGTCTGTTCATGTCTTCTGCCCCTTTTTGGATATGATTGTCTGTTTTGTGTGTGTTGAGTTTCAGGAGTTCTTTATAGATCCTGGATATCGACCTTTTGTCTGTCCTGGCATCCAAACAGACACATAGACCAGTGGAACAGAGTAGAGAGCCCAGATATGGACCCTCAACTCTATGGTCCAACAATGTTCGACAACACAGGAAAAAGTATACAGGGAAGAAAGACTTTCTCTGCAATAAATGGTGCTAGGAAAACTGGACAGCTCTATGGAGAAGAATGAAACTCGACCATTCCATACCCCGTCCACAAAGATAAAATCGAAATGGATAAAAGATCTCAACGTGAGACAGACATCCATCAGAATCCTACAGGAGAATATAGGCAGCAACCACTTTGATATCAGCGACGGCAACTTCTTTCCACATAGGTCTCCAAAGGCAAAGGAAACAAAAGTGAAGATGAACTTTAGGGTCTTCATCAAATCAAAAGCTTCTGCCCAACAAAGGAAAGAGTCAAGGAAACAAAGAGGCAACCCACCGAATGGGTGAAGGTATTTGGGAAGGACAGGACAGACAAAAGCTTGATATGCAGGGTCTCTTGCTGCTTTTAAAATGATTTCTATTCACCCCCTTTTTGCCATTTGGATTACGAGGCATTTTGTGATGGACTAGCTTGGGAAGATTTTGTTGGGGGCTCCTTGTGCATCCCGGATGTGGACTTTGGTTTCCTTCCCCAGATTCAGGATCGTGTTAGCTACGACTCGTGCAAATAAGTTTTCTGTCCCCTTCCCTCTCTCTCCTCCTTCCGGCATCCCTGTAATGCCCACGTTACTACACTTGATGGTGTCCCTGAATTCTCCAATCGTATTTCATTGTTATCATACTTTCTACACACTACACTTCAGCTTGATTGTTTTCCGTCATTCTGTCTTTCGGATCACTGAATCTTCTGCTTGCTCTCGTCTCCTGTGTGTTCCATGTAATGTGTTTTTGGGCCATTTCCCAGTATTTTAGGTTTAACAGATAGAGGTAAGAATGGGAGGGGGAAGCCAAATAAGACAGTCCTGGAGACGAGCATACGATTCTCCCCCCGCCCCCCCTCCCCCACTGCCTGCCATGTTCCTGACTCCATGGGAATGCCGGTTGCTGGTAGGGTTCCAGGCGGAATGTTGAGGGTGTGTTGTGACTACCGGATCCATGGTGACCATCACTTGTCCTGTGGTCGAGCAGTACCATGGAGCAGCTGCCAGGCTCTCTGGAGCATGGCTTTGAACTGATCCTTGGGAAGTTGGATGAGATGATGGCGAAGCTGCTGCCAAGTGACTCGAGTCCTCGGCTGATGTTCCACAGCCTCCAGTGGGAGACACTGCTGTGTCCGCCTGTCATTGGCTTCTTGGTGGGCCTCCTCTTTCTATGCCGACTTGTTCAGTCTGTTAGAAGTCACTCCTACGAGAACCGTGAGAAGCAGCTGGCAGAAGCACTGGCTGCAGGGATCGAGGAGAAATGCCACCTCATTGACAAGGTTTCTGTAGCTGAGAAGGAGCATGCAGCCATCGAATCGTCTGGAGAAAAGGCCAAACTGGAGAAAGAGTCATTCGATATCCCCAGCCTTGCAGACTCTTACAGAAAGGCGAAGACGACCAACGTGATGCTGATGAAGGAACTCCATTCTCTGTGTCGAGGCCTGGAGGAAGAGAGAGCCAAAAGATCCCAGCAAGAAGAGCAGATGATGGAGATGCTCAAAGACCTGAAGGTCCTAGAAGACATGATGACTTTCGTGAAATCACAGGGAGCTTTTCCAAACCTGCTTGGAGACCAAGAGCCAAGCCCTGCTGCTCCTTGGCCTGGGAGTGGGCCTGGGGCTTAAAGCGGTGCTGTTGCCTCCCCTCCACTCCGGCCTCCCACCTGCCAGGCTTTGTTCCTCCCCTTCAACGTCTATCTACGGGTCACGGCGGCCGGTGGGTGCAAGGTTTGTCCTCCCCGGAGTGAGTTCTTCCATCTTCACTGGCTAGACACAGCACACAGCTCCATCATGGTTGACTCCCCCACGTCGAAACACTATTGCCTGTCCTGGAACCACACTCAGCACTCTGGGACTTTCTTTGTCTTCCCAGAAGTGTGGACTTGCTTTCAGTAGTACCGAAAGACATACTTTCCTTAGAAGCAAATTATCTTTTACTCTGTTGCCTTAGATTTCTCAAGTTCTTACATTGCCAAGGCTACTGACGGTAGTCTTTGATAGGGGAACTATTTTCTTTTTTAATTTATTCTCTCTGTCATATTGTATTATAGTTTACAAATATATGTCATGTAGCAATAAAGACTTGGAATTATTAACAGCAGTATTGTTTTGCTTTTGTTTTCCCAACATTAACCAGTCATACGTAAGCGAGTCACACCTTGCTCGCTCCAGTATGTACTCTTTTAATTTCAATCCAAATAGCGAACTTAGAGCCTATCACCGGTATCAGTGGGAGTGCTCAATGATTGATCCCTTCATAGAATACCCAGTGCTCATCACATCCCATGCCCTTCTTAATGGCTATCACCCAAACACCCATTCCCCTACCCACTGCCTCTCCAGCAACAAAAGAAAGCTACCCTATGACCCTAGGTATTTACCCTAAAGATACAATTGGAGCAATGCCATGTGACACCTGCACTCCAAGCTTCAAGGCAGCCATGTTCCCTGTAACCAAACAGTGGAAACAGCCAAAATAACCACTGATGGATGCACGGGTATTGGTGATGTGGAGTCCGCCCGTGCAGGCCAGCTTAGACACACACGCACACACACACACACACACACACACACACACACACACATACCCACCACACACACACAAAGGAATGCTGCATAGCCCTCAGAAAGAATGAATACTTACAATTTACATCAAGATGGATGGAACTGGAGGGTATTTTGCTAAGTGAAATAAGCCAATCAGAGAAAGACAAGTATCATATGGTTTCATTCCAAAGTAAAACAGAGCAGGGAGCATCGGGAATGGGCGGGAAAACAGAATGACAAGTGGTTGGAGAAGGAGAGAAACCGTAAGAGGCATGGAATTCATTTTGAATTCCAGTTGTTAAGTTCTTCATCTTTGGTTCTTGTTTCCTCCCTCCTGGGTGAGGGCCTTACGTCCTCCACTCTTTTCTCACAGATAGAGTGTTTTCTACCATTGCTTTAATTACTGTAGCAGGCATATTGCGTATCTCTGCTTGATTTAGCTCTCTGGATGGGATGTTGTCCTGGGTTCTTTGTTTTGGGATACCTTCCTCTGTCTGTTGGTTTCCTCTAAGTCTCTCTGTTTGCATGCTTTAAGCAAGTCAACTAGATTTCCCGTTCTTGAACTTGTTGACCTGTAGAAAGGAGTCCCTGTGGTGCTCTGCAGTGGCATGTTCCCTGCTCAGGAAGGCTGTGTTCATGTCACTTGAAGGCTGTCTCTAACCTGTGTTTTGAGAGCAATACTCTTGTGGCTCAGCTGCCTTTGCCCTAAGGCATGTCCTGTGCAGTGGTTCTGTAGGTTGTGGGCAGGGTTCACTCCCGCTGGGGTTGGTGGGGCAGTCTGGGGGTCCCTTGGGCTCGAGTTGAGCCAGACCAGGCGTTGGCCAAAGATACAGTAGCACCACACTGTAGGGCGGTTCTCTTGTGTTGTTCCCTTAAAAGGTTACTTTGGTGGGAGGGGCCTGCTGTCAGAGCAGATATCGGCTTCCAGCCATGGCTAAGGTTCGAAATATTTCATATGTGTGGGTATCTTCTCATTTCCGTAGGTCAGGGGTCACTATAGAGTGCTGGGCTGGTCCCTGTGATGGTTGCTTGAACACTGTCAGGCACTGTTTCGGAGGGGCTCTGGCCAGGAAGTATTGGTGGGGGCCGTTCCGCAGAAGGAAGCAAGGACTCCCTAGTGCTAACAAGGTTGTTCAGATCTGTTTGGGGAGGCGACCTGTACATGCTTTGGCAGGGATGGTGAGGCAAGTAGCAGTGCAGGATAAGCGGTAGCAGCAAGGCCCATTGTGGGAGGTAACCTGCAGCCACGGAAAACTCCTCCTCGGCCCTCACTGGGTTTGGAGGCGGGCAAGTTGGCAGAAGGGAGCCAGTTGGGTTAAGAGTACTGAGCTGGTTTCCACAGGCCTCTGGGAATGTCAGCTGGTGGGCAGGGATGGGAAGTCGCAACCAGTCAGCTCCTTAGTTCCTAGGAGAATGTCCCTCAACAATCCCCTCAAGCACATGCTCTGGGATTAGTCCACAAATCTCCCTTTGGTGTACCTCCGTCATTTTTCAAACCATTCTTCTCTGCTTTCCTCCCGAGGGCTGCTTATTTGATAGTCCCTTGAAGGGCAGGCGTGCAGGACTCAGTTTCCTCTTATCCTCCTGGGCCTTGCAGATCTGATTCTACGGATGCCTAAAGTGCCAGGTATTATGCGCCTGGAAATTGGAAGAACTCACAGAATTTGGCTCCTTTGGTTTGCAAAGCCAAATGTGATGGGAATCTGTCTTCCTTGTCTGGGATCCCCATGCCTGGATTGCCTCGTGTGACTGTCGGCTTTTCTCTACCCTCTTCATCCATGGCATCTCTCCCTCCCAAGCACAGGTGCACAGGTGGCTTTAGATCCTGATGGCATCTTTACCCTTTCTATTCTCTTGATCTAGCCACTTTAGAGCATTTCGCTGTAGAGAGTCTGTTGTGCCAGTTTTGGGGTAATTTTCTGTGTTATTGACTCTGTTGTCGGTGCTGTGTAGATGGATGCATGGGACAGGGTGAGCATAGGATCCTCCTACTCCACCATGTCCCTCGACGTTGTTCCTCTGTTCACTACAGCATTATGTTGTTGTGGACACTGTCCACATTAGCTTTCAGAACTAGAGCTTTACAGAGGTTGGTCTCTCCAATGGGAGTCTTAAAAGGTGGGGAACCGGATGTGGGATTCACATCTTTCCCTGGTCAAGAAGACGTTGGCAGTTCCCATGTCCTCCTGAGTATGTGTCTCAGCCTCTCCTGTTTCAAAATGGGTTTTTCTTATTTATCGGATGTATACCAGCAGCTCAGCTAGTTTGGATTTCTTTCAGAGCTCATGGTTCCATACCGAGCTGCACATTCAGCGTGTCCTTGGAGGAGGTGATTTCCAGAGTGTCCCCTGTAGCCATCTTGAACTGGTACCCACTCTTGTATCTTTTCATTTTTTCTCCCTGGACGTGGTAATATCAAGAGATCTATGTCTTCCATTCTGTGGACTTGCCCTTTAGCCCTCTGTTGATTTTTCCTTTTATATTTTTAAATTCATTTATCGGATTATTCAGATCCATAATTTGCAATGTTTTTCTTTGTATGTTTGTTTGTTTCAATGACTTCTGTTCACTGAACTTCTCCTTTGGCACATGCATTGTTTCTGTGTTTATTGAGTTGTCTCTGGTCTCTTGAAATTCCCTGAAGTTCCTTCATTATATTGAATTCTTTGTTCAGGGAACTAAGAAGTTGCCATTTTTCGGTGGTTAGTTCCTGAAAAATTATTGTGTTGCTTGACAGTACCATGTGTTTTGTGAGAAAAGAGTACTTATTGTTCATAGGTTTCTATGTATGAAGTAGGTACTGTTCAGTAGCAACAATACTTCTTACAAAGGCCATTTTGGTTTCCAATTCCTCAAATATATTTTGAATAGTTACTATGCACTGAGCATTGCTAATTGTTCTTTCAGTTAGAATTGTGTCCCAACAAAGTGCACCCCCCACACACACACACTTAAAGCCCATTCCCATCTTACAAGGATAAGGTGGCCTCCTTGGAAATAGGGTATGTCCAAGGATAGATGGCCTACACCAGAATTTAGGAGAGGAAGGAGTTCTCCATTCCATATATGAGAGAAGGAATGGCCCAACTGACTCCTTATCTTTGGCCTTCTTTCCAGAACTGGGAGAGAATAAACTTTTGTTCTTCTGAGCCATCCAGTTGGTGGCACTTAGGCATAGCGGCCCTAGAAAATGCATACAGGATTCTGTATTCTAACGCGGACATATACGTATATATTTTCACGGACCCTGGAAAAAGCTCAACGTTTTGATCCATTTGGGAAGTCAGATGATGCCAAAGCTCGTTCAGCTCTAGGTCTATAGTTTGTATGTTTAGAACAGGATTATAATTATGACTAACGTGGGCCACTTTATTTACTAGTGAAACAAGACTCTGTCCCAGGACAGACATGTAAGGAACTTACCATATAACTGAGAGGGCCAGACATATACCATACCCACCCTTCAAAACAAGTGCAGTCACTATAAAAGGATTTTGTTCCAGGTGGTGACACTGGTCCAGGTATGATGCCCTACAAATTTCTTGTGAAGGAGAGGCTATATTTGATTGGAAACACTTCAGGGCAGAGGCATGAGTGTCGGATCATTTGGATTTGAGAACTTAGAAGACTACAGACTTAAGGGGAAGGGCTTGGCAAGGTAACCATGTGGATAGAGCCCCAGAGGCAATAAGCCTGTGAGAGTGGGCTATTAAAGACCCATGCTCTTGTCTATGCTAACATTTTGCAGCGGTGGCAAATGCCCTGGGCAAAGTTCTGACCTTGGAACCCTATTTTTCCAGGCTTTTAGAAAGGATGCAGCCTCCGAAGCTACAGAGAAGGCTTTCTACACATGGTATTTTCAGGACAGACAAGGTAAGAGGAAAACAAAAGAAACAACACAACAAGGCATCAAGTACTTCACCCCACCCTGAATATCTGCCCACTTATCGTCACTCACTCTCAAGACACTCATGCTTGAGACAGAAAGTTATATTTCGTTTGTTTTCACTGCTGCAAGTCCAATAGGAATAGCCAGAGCCTTTCAGAAGATTAGACCCAAGTTGGTGTTTTAGAGTGAGAAACTGAGGTTGAGAGTGATGAGCCTATGGGAAGAAAGATCACAAGGGAATGTGCCTAGACCTTAGAAACAGTGGTTCTGTGGCAAGTGCCCATCCCCTGTTTCTTTGGACGAAGCACAAAGACTGGAGAAGGGGAAGTAGAGCCCTAGATATGAGGAGAAAAGAGTAGTGCTTGGCTTCCCGCAGGTGATCTAAAAAGTGGCAACAAGCCCGATGGGGAAACTGATGAACCAAAATGGCATCCAGGAGAGTCTTAGTTAAAGGAGTCTGAGGTCAAGCATACCAAGTCATGAACTGCCAGCGTAGTGTGGCAAGATAACCAAGGTTCCTGAGCACTCAAACGCCACCAAAGTTTCTGAATTGCTGGGCGCACCAAGGCACTCTCACAGAAATCAATCCTACTGGCTTGAGGGGAACGATGTTTCTGAATGTATGGGTGGATTTGATTGGCTAAGAGTTTGTTGTCTGTGTTGATCAGAGCTATGGGCCTGTCGTTCTCCATTTGTTTTGTTTTTGGTTTTGTTTTTGTTTTCACATTTTGTTTATCTAGATTTGGTACCAGAGTCATTCTAAGCTGGTAGAATGACTTTGAAATTTTTTCCTTTTTTTTTTTTTTCAATTTTCTGGAAGAGATGGAGAAGAATAGATATCAACTCCTTCAAAGTTTGATAGACGCCACCTTTGAAGACCTCTGGTTCTGGAGTTTTGTTGGGAGTGTTCTGATTACCGATTCCACATCCTGGTTGGTAGTTTTCTCCAAATCTTTCTTTTTTGCTGTTTCAGTGTTGGGCGGTTCCATGTTTCTACAAATTTATCCATTTCTTCTAGGTTACCCCGTTTCATAGCCTATAATTTCTATGATAGTCTTTCATTGTACTTTCTTTTTCTGTGGTCTCAGTTATTGTTTCCTCTGTTTCTTTTCTCATTTTGATTCCCCCGCCCCTTGTTTTGAAAGTCTCGCTAAAGGCTTATCCAGGTTGGGGATCTTTTCAAGGAATCCCTTCCTACTTTCACAGATTCGTTGTATGGTTGTGCTTTTAGTCTCTGTTTTCTTTATTTCTGTTGTAGTCTACTATTTCCTTCCCCCTACAGGTGTTGGGTTTTTTCTTGTACTCGCTGCATTCGGAGGAAGATTTGGGTGTTCATGTGAGGTTTTTCTTGCTTTGTGAGGTAGGCCTGTGTTGCTCTCTAGCTTCCGTTTCGTGCAATGAGGGCTGCATCCCAAGGATTTTGGACCATTGTGTTTCCACATTTTCATTTGTCTCCATGTATGTTCTCGTTGCCCCTTTGAGTTATTGATGGCCCCATTCGGTCATTCAGTGTTACTGAAGCTCCCTGTAATGGTGTTCGTTCCATATTTTTTCCTGTGGTTAATGGCTAGTTCCATAAAGTTTCTGTTAGAAAAGATGCTAGATACGACTTCAGTTGCCTTGATTTTTGTGCGACTAGTTTGTGGCCTCCAATGTGATGTGTTTTGGAGAATGTTCTATCGGTACTGGAAAAGGATGTGTATCTTCCTGTTCTAGGCCAACTGTTGGAATATATCTGTGAGAGCCATCTAGTCCAATATGTCCTTCAAAGCCACATTTTCCTCAAGGATTTTCTGTCTAGATGAACTATCCATGGATGTTACTAGGGTGTACGAGTCCCCTGCTCTTATTGAATACTCTGAAAAAGTTCTTTGTATTTATTTTTGAAAGCTTTTATTTATTGATTTGACAGAGATCACAAGTAGGCAGGGAGGGAGGCAAAGAGAGAGGGGGAATCAGGCTTCCCACTGAGTAGAGAGCCACATGCAGGCTCGATCCCAGGACCCTGGGATCATGACGTCAGCCGAAGGCAGAGGCTTAAACCACTGAGCCACCTAGGTACCCCCCAAATTCCTTGTTGTGCATAGCTGCTTTATGTATCGGGAGGCTCCCATGTTGGGTGTAGAAATATTGGCAACTTTTATATGTTCTTGTTGATTACATGCTTTGGGATTACGTAATGTCCTTCTTTGTCTCTTGTTTCAGTCTTTGTTTGAAAGTCAATTATGGGTCTGCTGCAAGTATTTCTACCCTGGCTTTCTTTTCACTTCTGTTTCCATGGCCAAAGTTCTTTGCAAATCTTCCCTTTAAATTTACATCTGCCCGTCGTTCTGAAATCTGTCTTTTGTGTGCGGTATGTAGACGGATCTACTTTTCTTCATTCTGTCACCTTATGTCTCTTGATTTTAGGCTTTGGAACATTTACATTTAAAATAATAGATGATCTCTCTCTCTCTCTCTCCCGCTCTCTCTGTCTCTGTCTCTATCTCTCCCTCTCTCTATCTATCTATGTTATGTGCATTTTTTATTTTTTTTATTAATTAGATTTATTTCTTTTCAGAAAAACAGTATTCCTTATTTGTTCACCACACCCAGTGATCCATGCAATCCGTGTCCTCTATAATCGCCACCACCTGGTACCCCGATACCCCCCCCCCCGACACTTTAAACTCCTCAGTTTGTTTTTCAGAGTGTATAGTATCTCATGATTCACCTCTCCTTCCAATTTACCCCAACTCCCTACTCCTCTCCAACATTCCTTGTCCTCCACGATATTTGTTATGCTCCACAACTAAGTGAATCCTTATGATAATTGACTGCCTCTGCTTGACTTATTTCACTCAGAATAATCCTTCCATTCCCATCCATGTTGCTACAAAAGTTGGGTATCCGTCCTTTCTGATGGAGGCATAATACTCCATAGTTTATATGGACCACATCTTCCTTATCCATACGTCCGTTGAAGGGCATCTTGGTTCCTTCCACAGTTTGGCGACCATGGCCGTTGCTGCTCTAAACATTGGGGTACAGATGGCCCTTCTTTTCACTACATCTGCATCTTTGGGGTAGATACCCAGGAGTGCAATTGCAGGGTCGTAGGGAAATTCTATTCTTAAATTATAGAGGAATCTCCACACTGTTCTCCAAAGAGCCTACACCAATTTGCATTCTCACCAACAGTTAAGAGGGTTCCCCTTTCTCCACATCCTCTCCAACACATGTTGTTTCCTGTTTTGTTAATTATGGCCATTCTAACTGGTGTAAGGTGATATCTCAATGTGGTTTTAATTTGAATCCACAAACACAACACACACGAAAAAGGCAAACTTATCAAAAAATGGGCCGAGGATGTGAGCAGACACTTCTCCAAACAAGACATACAAATGGCTATCAGACACATGAAAAAGTGTTCATCATCACTAGCCCTCAGGGAGATTCAAATTGTGTGTATTTTTTGCCACTTTCTTTTTTGTTTTTAAGTTGTCTTCACTGTTCTTCATTATTTCTTCTCTTGGTCTTTCTCTCATGGTTTGCTTGATTTCTTTAGGCTATACTGAGCTTCCTTCTTGTGTGTTTTTTGCAGATGTGTTACCAGATTTGATTTGTAGTTACCACTATGTTTATATTAGGGCATCCTATGCATATAGCAGTCTATGGTGAGTTGATGACTGCTTAAGTGTGAATCGAATATTCACACTTGTCTCAGCCACGGGTTAGGTATGGTGTGTGATACTTTTCATGGTTTCAAGCTATGCTTCCCTTGACCGATTGCTAGAGATGATTTCGTTTTATTGCTTTTGTGCATCTTTCTTTTCTTCCTCCTCCATACGCTCTTTCTTTTCCCCTCAAAAGTCTCCCTTAATGCTTATGGTACAGACGGTTTGGTGATCCTAATTCCTTCAACTTTTGTTTGGGAAATTCTCTCTCTCCTTCTCTTCTGAGTGAAAGCCTTGTTGGATAGTGTTCTTGGCTTGATTTTGTTTGTTTGTTTGTGTCTGTTGTTTTGGATTCATTTTTCTTCTTTGTGTACATCGACTGTATCATCTCACTCAATTACAGACTGCAAATTTCTGCAGAAAAGTCTGCCAAAACACTTCTTCTTTTCTCCTTTTGATTTTTTGCCCCCCTTTTTTATTAACTTTTAATGTTTTTCAGCATAACAGTATTCATTATTTTTGCATCACACACAAAGCTCCATGCAATCTGTGCCCTCTCCAATACCCACCACCTGGATCCCCCAACCTCCCACCCCCCGCCCGTTCAAACACCTCCGATTGATTTTCAGAGTCCATAGTCTCTCATGGTTCACCTCCCCTTCCAATATCCCTGTCTTGCCTTCTCCTCCCCATCTCCCCTTGTCCTCCATGCTAGTTGTTATGCTCCAGAAATAAGTGATACCTTAGGATAATTGACTTTCTCTGCTTGACTCATTTCATGCCACATAATCTCTTCCAGTCCTGTCCATGTTGCTACAAGAGTTGGGTATTTATCCTTTCTGATGGAGGCATAATATTCCATAGTGTATATGGCCCACATCTTCCTTATCCATTCGTCCATTGAAGGGCTTCTTGGTTCTTTCCATAGCTTGGTGACCGTGGCCATTGTGGCTATAAACATTGGTGTAGAAATGGCCCTTCTTGTCACTACATCTGTATCCTTCGGCTAAATACTCCGTAGTTCAGCAGCAGGATCATAGGAAAGCTCTCTTTTTAATTTCTTGAGGAATCTCCACACTGTACTCCAAAGAGGATGCACCAACTTGCATTCCCACCAACAGTGTAAGAGGGTTCCCCTTTCTCCACATCCTCTCCAACACATGTCGTTTCCTGTCACGGTCATCTTGGCCAGTCTTAGTGGTGTAAGGTGGTATCTCAAGGTGGTTTTGATTTGACTCTCCCTGATGGCCAGTGGTGATGAATATGTTTTCATGTGTCTGATAGCCATTTGTATGTCTTCATGGGAGGAGTGTCTGTTCATGTCTTCTGCCCCTTTTTGGATATGATTGTCTGTTTTGTGTGTGTTGAGTTTCAGGAGTTCTTTATAGATCCTGGATATCGACCTTTTGTCTGTCCTGGCATCCAAACAGACACATAGACCAGTGGAACAGAGTAGAGAGCCCAGATATGGACCCTCAACTCTATGGTCCAACAATGTTCGACAACACAGGAAAAAGTATACAGGGAAGAAAGACTTTCTCTGCAATAAATGGTGCTAGGAAAACTGGACAGCTCTATGGAGAAGAATGAAACTCGACCATTCCATACCCCGTCCACAAAGATAAAATCGAAATGGATAAAAGATCTCAACGTGAGACAGACATCCATTAGAATCCTACAGGAGAATATAGGCAGCAACCACTTTGATATCAGCGACGGCAACTTCTTTCCACATAGGTCTCCAAAGGCAAAGGAAACAAAAGTGAAGATGAACTTTAGGGTCTTCATCAAATCAAAAGCTTCTGCCCAACAAAGGAAAGAGTCAAGGAAACAAAGAGGCAACCCATCGAATGGGTGAAGGTATTTGGGAAGGACAGGACAGACAAAAGCTTGATATGCAGGGTCTCTTGCTGCTTTTAAAATGATTTCTTTTCACCCCCTTTTTGCCATTGGATTACGAGGCATTTTGTGGTGGACTAGCTTGGGAAGATTTTGTTGGGGGCTCCTGGATGTGGACTTTGATTTCCTTCCCCAGATTCAGGATCGTGTTAGCTATGACTCGTGCAAATAAGTTTTCTGTCCCCTTCCCTCTCTCTCCTCCTTCCAGCATCCCTGTAATGCCCACGTTACTACACTTGATGGTGTCCCTGAATTCTCCAATCGTATTTTATTGTTATCATACTTTCTCCACACTTCACTTCAGCTTAATTATTTTCCGTCATTCTGTCTTTCGGATCACTTAATCTTCTGCTTGCTCTCGTCTCCTGTGTGTTCCATGTAATGTGTTTTTGGCCCATTTCCCTGTATTTTAGGTTTAACAGTAGGAGGTAAGAATGGGAGGGGGAAGCCAAATTAGACAGTCCTGGAGATGAGCATACGAATCTCCCCCCGCCCCCCCGCCCCCACACCCTGCCATATACCTGACTCCATGGGAATGCCGGTTGCTGGTTTGGTTCCAGGCGGAATGTTGAGGGTGGGTTGTGACTACCGGATCCACGGTGACCATCACTTGTCCTGTGGTCGAGCAGTACCATGGAGCAGCTGCCAGGCTCTCTGGAGCATGGCTTTGAACTGATCCTTGGGAAGTTGGATGAGATTAATGCGAAGCTGCTGCCAAGTGACTCGAGTCCTCGGCTGACGTTCCACAGCCTCCAGTGGGAGACACTGCTGTGTCCGCCTGTCATTGGCTTCTTGGTGGGCCTCCTCTTTCTATGCCGACTTGTTCAGTCTGTTAGAAGTCACTCCTATGAGAACCGCGAGATGCAGCTGGCAGTAGCACTG
Organism: Mustela lutreola; assembly: GCF_030435805.1. Classification (NCBI taxonomy): domain Eukaryota; kingdom Metazoa; phylum Chordata; class Mammalia; order Carnivora; family Mustelidae; genus Mustela; species Mustela lutreola. Next base: position 116,214,602 of record NC_081297.1, read on the forward strand.
GCTGCAGGGATCGAGGTGAAATGCCACCTCATTGACAAGGTTTCTGTAGCTGAGAAGGAGCATGCAGCAATCGAATCATCAGGAGAAAAGGCCAAACTGGAGAAAGAGTCATTCGATATCCCCAGCCTTGCAGACTCTTACAGAAAGGCGAAGACGACCAACGTGATGCTGATGAAGGAACTCCATTTTCTGTATCGAGGCCTGGAGGAAGAGAGAGCCAAAAGATCCCAGCAAGAAGAGCAGATGATGGAGATGCTCAAAGACCTGAAGGTCCTAGAAGACATGATGACTTTCGTGAAATCACAGGGAGCTTTTCCAAACCTGCTTGGAGACCAAGAGCCAAGCCCTGCTGCTCCTTGGCCTGGGAGTGGGCCTGGGGCTTAAAGCGGTGCTGTTGCCTCCCCTCCACTCCGGCCTCCCACCTGCCAGGCTTTGTTCCTCCCCTTCAACGTCTATCTACGGGTCACGGCGGCCGGTGGGTGCAAGGTTTGTTCTCCCCGGAGTGAGTTCTTCCATCTTCACTGGCTAGACACAGCACACTGCTCCATCATGGTTGACTCCCCCACGTCGAAACACTATTGCCTGTCCTGGAACCACACTCAGCACTCTGGGACTTTCTTTGTCTTCCCAGAAGTGTGGACTTGCTTTCAGTAGTACCGAAAGACATACTTTCCTTAGAAGCAAATTATCTTTTACTCTGTTGCCTTAGATTTCTCAAGTTCTTACATGGCCAAGGCTACTGACGGTAGTCTTTGATAGGGGAACTATTTTCTTTTTTAATTTATTCTCTCTGTAATATTGTATTATAGATTACAAATACATGTCGTGTAGCAATAAAGACTTGGAATTATTAACAGCAGTATTGTTTTGCTTTTCTTTTCCCAACATTAACCAGTCATACGTAAGGGAGTCACACCTCGCTCCATTATGTACTGTTTTAATTTGAATCCAAATAGCGAACTCAGAGCCCATCCCCGGTATCAGTGGGAGTGCTCAATGATTGATCCCTTCATAGAATACCCAGTGCTAATCACATCCCATGTCCTTCTTAATGCATATAATCCAAACTCGCATTCCCCTACCCACTGCCTCTCCAGCAACAAAAGAAAGCTACCCTATGACCCTAGGTATTTACCCTAAAGATTCATTTGGAGCAATGCCTTGTGACACCTACACTCCAAGCTTCATGGCAGCCATGTCCCCAGTAGCCAAACAGTGGAAACATCCAAGATAACCACTGATGGATGCATGGGTATTGGTGATGTGAGGTCCGCCCGTGCAGGCCAGCTTAGACACACACACACACAGACACACACAAACACACACCATACACACACAATGGAATGCTGTATAGCCCTCAGAATGAATGAGTACTTACAGTTTACATCAAGATGGATGGAACTAGAGGGTATTTTGATAACTGAAATAAGCCAATCAGAGAAAAACAAGTATCATATGGTTTCATTCCTAAGTAAAACAGAGCAGGGAGCATCGGGTATGGGTGAGAAAACAGAATGACAAGTGGTTGGACAAGGAGAGAAACCGTAAGAGGCATGGAATGCATTTTGAATTCCAGTTGTTAAGTTCTTCATCTTTGGTTCTTGTTTTCTACCTCTTGGGTGAGGGCCTTACGTCCTCCACTCTTTTCTCACAGATAGAGTGTTTTCTACCATTGCTTTAATTACTGTAGCAGGCATATTGCGTATCTCTGCTTGATTTAGCTCTCTGGATGGGATGTTGTCCTGGGTTCTTTGTTTTAGGATACCTTCCTCTTTCTGTTGGTTTCCTCTAAGTCTCTCTGTTTGCATGCTTTAAGCAAGTCAACTAGATTTCCTGTTCTTGAACTTTTTGACCTGTAGAAAGGAGTCCCTGTGGTGCTCTGCAGTGGCATGTTCCCTGCTCAGGAAGGCTGTGTTCATGTCACTTGAAGGCTGTCTCTAACCTGTGTTTTGAGAGCAATACTCTTGTGGCTCAGCTGCCTTTGCCCTAAGGCATGTCCTGTGCAGTGGTTCTGTAGGTTGTGGGCAGGGTTCACTCCCGCTGGGGTTGGTGGGGCAGTCTGGGGGTCCCTTGGGCTCGAGTTGAGCCAGACCAGGCGTTGGCCAAAGATACAGTAGCACCACACTGTAGGGCGGTTCTATTGTGTTGTTCCCTTAAAAGGTTTCTTTGGTGGGAGGGGCCTGCTTTCAGAGCAGATATCGGCTTCCAGCCAAGGCTAAGGTTCGAGATATTTCATATGTGTGGGTATCTTCTCGTTTCCGTGGGTAGGGGTCACTATAGAGGGCTGGGCTGGTCCCTGTGATGGTTACTGTCAGGCACTGTTTTGGAGGGGCTCTCGCCAGGAATTATTGGGGGGGGGGGGGCGTTCCACAGAAGGAAGCAAGGACTCCTAGTGCTAACAAGGTTGTTCAGATCTGTTTGGGGAGGCGACCTGTACATGCTTTGGCAGGGATGGTGAGGCAAGTAGCAGTGCAGGATAAGCGGTAGCAGCAAGGCCCATTGTGGGAGGTTAACCTGCAGCCATGGAAAACTCCTCCTCGGCCCTCACTGGGTTTGGAGGCGGGCAAGTTGGCAGAAGGGAGCCAGTTGGGTTAAGAGTACTGAGCTGGTTTCCACAGGCCTCTGGGAATCTCAGCTGGTGGGCAGGGATGGGAAGTCGCACTAGTCAGCTCCTTAGTTCCTAGGAGAACGTCCCTCAATAATCCTCTCAAGTACAGGCTCTGGGATTAGTCCATAAATCTCCCTTTGGTGTACCTCCGTCATTTTTCAAACCATTCTTCTCTGCTTTCCTCCCGAGCGCTGCTTATTTCATAGTCCCTTGAAGGGCAGGCGTGCAGGACTCAGTTTCCTCTTATCCTCCTAGCCTTGCAGATCTGATTCTACGAATGCCTAAAGTGCCAGGTATTAAGCGCCTAGAAATTGGAAGAACTCACAGAATTTGGCTCCTTTGGTTTGCAAAGCCAAATGTGATGGGGATCTCTCTTCCTGTCCGGGATCCCCATGCCTGGATTGCCTCGTGTGACTGTCGGCTTTTCTCTACCCTCTTCATCCATGGCATCTCTCCCTCCCAAGCACAGGTGCACAGGTGGCTTTAGATCCTGATGGCATCTTTACCCTTTCTATTCTCTTGATCTAGCCACTTTAGAGCATTTCGCTGTAGAGAGTCTGTTGTGCCAGTTTTGGGGTAATTTTCTGTGTTATTGACTCTGTTGTCGGTGCTGTGTAGATGGATGCATGGGACAGGGTGAGCATAGGATCCTCCTACTCCACCATGTCCCTCGACGTTGTTCCTCTGTTCACTACAGCATTATGTTGTTGTGGACACTGTCCACATTAGCTTTCAGAACTAGAGCTTTACAGAGGTTGGTCTCTCCAATGGGAGTCTTAAAAGGTGGGGAACCGGATGTGGGATTCACATCTTTCCCTGGTCAAGAAGACGTTGGCAGTTCCCATGTCCTCCTGAGTATGTGTCTCAGCCTCTCCTGTTTCAAAATGGGTTTTTCTTATTTATCGGATGTATACCAGCAGCTCAGCTAGTTTGGATTTCTTTCAGAGCTCATGGTTCCATACCTAGCTGCACATTCAGCATGTCCTTGGAGGAGGTGATTTCCAGAGTGTCCCATGTAGCCATCTTGAACTGGTACCCACTCTTGTATCTTCTCATTTTTTCTCCCTGGACGTGTTAATATTAAGAGACCTTTATCTTATATTCTGGGGACTTGCCGTTTAGCCCGCTATTTAAATTTCCTTTTATATTTTTAAATTCATTTATTGGATTCTTCAGATCCAGAATTTGTCATGTTTTTCTTTGTTTGTTTGTTTCAATGACTTCTGTTCACTGAACTTCTCCTTTGCTCATGCATTCTTTTGTGTTTATTGAGTTGTCTGTGGTCTCTTGAAATTCCGTGAAGTTCCTTCATTATATTGAATTCTTTTTCAGGCAACTAAAAATTTGCCATTTTTGGTGGTTAGTTCCTGAAAAATTATTGTGTTGCTTGACAGTATCATGTGTTTTATGAGAAAAGAGTACTTATTGTTGATAGGTTTCTATGTATGAACTAGGTACTGTTCAGTAGCAACAATACTACCAAGGCCATTTGTTTTCCAATTTCTCAAATATGTTTTCTCAAATATACTCTGCCTATACCAGGAGAGGAAGGAGTTCTCCATTACATATATGAGAGAAAGTATGGCCCAACTGACCCCTTATCTTTGGCCTTCTTTCCAGATCTGGGCGAGAATAAACTTCTGTTCTTCTGAGCCATCCAGTTGGTGGCACTTAGGCATAGCGGCAGTAGAAAATGCATACAGGATTCTGTATTCTAACACTGAAGTGTAGGTATATATTTTAACGGACCCTGGAAAAAGCTCAACGAATTGATCAATTTGGGAAGTAGGATGATGCCATAGCTCGTTCAGCTCTAGGTCTATAGTTGAATATTTAGAACAAGATTATAAGTATGACTAACATGGGCCGCTTTGTTTATTAGTGAAACAAGACTCTGTCCCATGACAGACATGTAAGGTACTTACCATATCACTGAGAGAGCCAGACATATACCATACCCAGCCTGCAAAACAAGTGCAGTCATTATAAAAAGGATTTTTTTCCAGGTGGTGACACTGGTCCAGGTATGATGCCCTACAAATTTCTAGTGAAGGAGAGGCTATATTTGATTGGAAACACTTCAGGGAAGAGGCATGAGTGTGAGATCATTTGGATTTAAGAATTTAAAAAAGGCTACAGACTTAAGGAGAAGGGCTTGTCTAGGTAACCATGTGGATAGAGCCCCAGAGGCAAAAAGCCCGTGAGAGTGGGCTATTAAAGACCCATGCTCTTGTCTATGCTAACATTTTGCAGCGGTGGCAAATGCCCTGGGCAAAGTTCTGACCTTGGAACTCTATTTTTCCAGGCTTTTAGAAAGGATGCAGCCTCCGAAGCCACAGAGAAGGCTTTCTACAAACTCTATCCTCAGGACAGACAAGGTAAGAGGAAAACAAAAGAAACAACAAAACAGGGCATCAAGTACTTCAACCCACCCTGAATATCTGCCCATTTATCACTACTCACTCTCAAGAAAGTCATGCTTGAGACAGAAAAGTATATTTCGTTTGTTTTCACTGCTGCAAGTTCCAATAGGAATAGCCAGAGCCTTTTAGAAATTAAGACTCAAGTTGGTATTTTAGAGTGAGAAACTGAGGTTGAGAGTGATGAGCCTCTGGGAAGAAAGATCACAAGGGAATGTGCCTAGACCTTAGAAACAGTGGTTCTGTGGCAAGTGCCCATCCCCTGTTTCTTTGGACGAAGCACAAAGACTGGAGAAGGGGAAGTAGAGCCCTAGATATGAGGAGAAAAGAGTAGTGCTTGGCTTCCCGCAGGTGATCTAAAAAGTGGCAACAAGCCCTATGGGGAAACCGATGAACCAAAATGGCATCCAGGAGAGTCTTAGTTAAAGGAGTATGAGGTCAAGCATACCAAGTCATGAACTGCCAGAGTAGTGTGGCAAGATAACCAAGGTTCCTGAGCACTCAAACCCCACCAAAGTTTCTGAATGGTTGTGCGCACCAAGGCACTCTAATGAAAAATCAATCCTACTGGCTTGAGGGGAACGATGTTTCTGAATGTATGGGTGGATTTGATTGGCTAAGAGTTTGTTGTCTGTGTTGATCAGAGCTATGGGCCTGTCGTTCTCCATTTGCTTTTGTTTTTCTTTTCGTTTTTGTTTTTACATTTTTTTATCTAGATTTGGTACCAGAGTCATTCTAAGCTGGTAGAATGACTTTGAAATTTTTTCCATTCTTTTATTTTCTGGAAGAGATGGTGAAGAATAGATATCTACTCCGTAAAAGTTTGTTAGACTACACCTTTGAAGACCTCTGGTTCTGGAGTCTCGTTGGGAGTGTTCTGATTACTGATTGATTCCACATCGTGGTTGGTAGTTTTCTCAAAATCTTTCCTTTTTGCTGTTTCAGTTTTGGGCGGTTCCATGTTTCTACAAATTTATCCATTTCTTCTAGGTTATCCAGTTTCATAGCATATAATTTGTTTGATAGTCTTTCATTGTACTTTCTTTTTCTGTGTGCTCAGTTATTGTTTCCTCTGTTTCATTTGTGAGCATAATTCCTCCCCCCCTTTTTTTGAATGTCTGGTAAAGGCTTATCCAGGTTGGGGATCTTTTCAAGGAATCCCTTCCTACTTTCACAGATTCGTTGTTGTATTGTTGTGCTTTTAGTCTCTGTTTTCTTTATTTCTGTTGTAGTCTACTATTTCCTTCCTCCTACAGGTGTTGGGTTTTTTTCTTGTACTCGCTGCATTCGGTGAAAGATTTGGGTGTTCATGTGAGGTTTTTCTTGCTTTGTGAGGTAGGCCTGTGTTGCTCTCTAGCTTCCATTTCGTGCTACATGGGCTGCATCCCAAGGATTTCGGACCATTGTGTTTTCACATTTTCATTTGTCTCTATGTATGTTATTGTTTCCCCTTTGAGTTATTGATGGACCCATTCAGTTATTCAGTGTTACTGACTCCCTGTAATGCTGTTCATTCCATATTTTTTCCTGTGGTTGATGGCTAGTTTCATAAAGTTTCTGTTAGAAAAGATGCGTGATACGACTTCAGTTGCCTTGAATTTAGTGCTACTAGTTTGTGGCCTCCAATGTGATGTGTTTTGGAGAATGTTCTATCGGTACTGGAAAAGAATGTGTATCTTCCTGTTTTAGGCCAAATGTTAGAATATATCTGTGAGAGCCATCTAGTCCAATATGTCCTTCAAAGCAACATTTTCCTCAAGGATTTTCTGTCTTGATGACCTATCCATGGATGGAACTGGGGTGTACAAGTCCCCTGCTCTTGAATACTCTGAAAAAGTTCTTTTTATTTATTTTTCAAAGATTTTATTTATTTAATTGACAGAGATCACAGGTAGGCAGGGAGACAGGCAGAGAGAGAGGGGGAATCAGGCTTCCCACTGAGCAGAGAGCCAGATGTGTGGCTCGATCCCAGGACCCTGGGATCATGACCTGATCCAAAGACAGAGACGTAACCCACTGAGCCACACAGGTGCCTCAAAAGCTCCTTGTTTTTAATAGCTGCTTTATGTATTGGGGGTCTCCCACGTTGGGTGTAGAAATATTGGCAACTTTAATATGTTCTTGTTGATTATCTGCTTTGGGATTATATAGTGTCCTTCTTTGTCTCTTGTTTCAGTCTTTGTTTGAAAGTCGATTTTGGTTCTGCTTCAAGTATTTCTACCCTGGCTTTCTTTTTACTTCTCTGTACATGGCCAAAGTTCTTTCCAAACCTTCCCTTTAAATGTACATCTGCCTGTAGGTCTGAAATATGTCTTTTGTGTGTGTCATATAGACGGGTCTACTTTTTTCCACTCTGTCGCTTTATGTCTCTTGATATTAGGGTTTGGCCCATTTACATTTAAAGTAATATTTGATCTCTCTCTCTATGTCTATGTCTGTCTCCCTCTCTATCAATCTAACAATGTTTCTGTGTCTTTTTTGCCACTTTTTGTTTTGTTTTGTTTTTAGGTTTCTGCACTGTTCTTCATTATTTCACTCTCGCTCTTTCTGTCATGGTTTGCTTGATTTCTTTAGACTATACTGAGCTTCCTTCTTGTGTGTTTTTGCAGATGTGTTACCAGTTTTTTATTTGTAGTTACCATTCTGTTTATATAGAGCATCCTACGCATATAGCAGTCTTTGGTGAGTTGATGACTGCTTAAGTGTGAATCGAATATTCACACTTGTCTCATCCATGGGTTAAGTATGGTGTGTGATACTTTACATCGTTTCAAGGTATGCTTCCCTTGACCAATTGTTAGAGATGTATTTTGTTTTATTACTTTTATGCTTCTCTCTTTTCTTCCTCCTTCATATTCTCTTCTTTTCCCCTCAAAGAGTCTCCCTTAATGCTAATGGTACAGACGGTTTAGTGATCCTAATTCCTTCAACTTTTGTTTTAGAAATTCTCTCTCCCTTTCTCTTCTGAGTGACAGCCTTGTTGGACAGAGTGTTCTTGGCTGGATTTTGTTTCTTTGTGTCTGTTGTTTTGGTTTCATTTTTCTTCTTTGTGTACATCGACTGTATCATCTCACTCATTACAGACTGCAATGTTTCCACTACAAAGTCTGCGAAAACCCTTTTTCCTTTCTCCTTTTGATTTTTTTGACCACTTTTTTATTAAGTTTTTAAATATTTTCAGTGTAACAGTATTCATTATTTTTGCAACACACCCAGTGCTCCATGCAATCCGTGCCCTCCAATACCCATCACCTGGATCCTGCAACCTCCCACCCCTTGCCCCTTCAAAATCCATAGATTGATTTTCATAGTCCATAGTCACTCATGGTTCACCACCCCTTCCAATATCCCTCTCTTCCCTTCTCCTCTCCATCTCCCCTTGTCCTCCATGTTATTTGTTATGCTTCACAAATAAGTGATACGTTATGATAATTGACATTAACTGCTTGAATTATTTCATGCCACATGAAAAGTCTATTTATATGCTCCACAAATAATTGAAACCTTATGATAATTGACTTTTGATGCTTGACTTATTTCACGCCGCATAATCTCTTACATTCCTCTCCATGTTGCTACAAGAGTTGGGTATTTATCCTATCTGATGGAGGCATCATACTCCATAGTGTATATGGCCCACATCTTCCTTATCCATTCGTCTGATGAAGGGTATCTTGGTTCTTTCCATAGCTTGGAAACCGTGGCCATTTGGAGTATAATCATTGGGGTAGAGATGGCCCTTCTTGTCACTACATCTGTATCCTTGGGGTAAATACCCAGTAGTTCAAGGAAGGGTAGTGAGAAGATCTATTTTTAATGTCTTGAGGAATCTCCACACTGTTAGCCAAAGTGGCGGAACCAAGTAGCATTCCCACCAAGATTGTAAGAGAGTTCCCCTTTTTCCACATCCACTCCAACACATGTTTCCTGTCTTGCTCATCTTGGCCAGTCTTAGTGGTGGAAGGTGGTATGTCACGGTGGTTTTGATTTGAATCTCCCTGATGGCTAGTGATGATGTACATGTTTTCATGTGTCTGATAACCATTTTTATGTCTTCTTGGAAGAAGTGTCTGTTCATATCTTCTGCCCATTTTTTGATATGATTGTCTTTTTTGTGCGTATTGAGTTTCAGCAGTTCTTTATAGATCCTGGATATCGACCTTTTGTCTGACCTCTTATCAAAACAGACACATAGACCAGTGGAACAGAGTAGAGAGCCCAGATATGGACCCTAACTCTATGATAAATTAATCTTCGACAGAAAAAATATACATGGGAAAAAAGACAGTCTCTTCAATAAATGGTGCAAGGAAACTGGACAGCTATATGCAGAAGAATGAAACTCAGCCATTCCTTACCCCGTCCATAAATATAAACTCCAAATGGGTAAAATATCTCAACGTGAGACAGGCATCCATCAGAATCCTAGTGGAGAATATAGGCAAAACCTCTGCGATATCAGCCACAGCAACTTCTTTCAAGATATGTCTCCAAAGGAAAAGGAAACAAAAGCGAAGGTGAACTTTTGGGTCTAAATCAAGATGAAAAGCTTCTGCCCAGCAAAGGAAAGAGTCAAAGAAACAAAGAGGCAAACCACAGACTGGGAGAAGGTATTTGGAAAGGACAGGACAGACAAAAGGTTGATTTGCATGATCTTTTGCACCTTTTAAAATGATTTCTTTTCACCCCCTTTTTGCCATTTGGATTACGAGGCATTTTGTGGTGGACTAGCTTGGGAAGATTTTGTTGGGGGCTCCTTGTGCATCCTGGATGTAGACTTTGGTTTCCTTCCCCAGATACAGGATCGTGTTAGCTATGACTCATGCAAGTAAGTTTTCTGTCCCCTTCCCACTCTCTCTTCCTTAAGGCATCCCTGTAATACCCACGTTACTACACTTGATTTTGTCACTGAATTCTCCAATCGTATTTCATTTTTATCATAGTTTTCTACTCTACACTTCAGCGTGATTGTTTTCCGTCATTCTGCCTTTTGGATCACTGATCCTTCTGCTTGCTCTCATCTCCTGTGTGTTCTATGTAATGTTTTTGGCCCATTTCCCTGTATTTTAGGTTTAACAGATAGAGGAAAGAATAAGGGGGCAAGGCAATTTATACAGTCTGGAGATGAACAGATGAACCTCCCCCCGCTCCCCCTCCCCCACACCCTGCCATATACCTGATTGCATGGGAATGCAGGTTGCTGGTGGGTTCCAGGTGGTATGATGAGGGTGTGTTGTGACAACCGGATCCACAGTGACCATAACCTGTCCTGTGGTCGAGTAGTACCATGGAGCAGCTGCCAGGCTCTCTTGAGCATGGCTTTGAACTGACCTCTGGGAAGTTGGATGAGATGATGGCGAAGCTGCTGTCAAGTGACTCGAGTCCTCGGCTGATGTTCCACAGCCTCCAGTGGGAGACACTGCTGTTTCCGCCTGTCTTTGGTTTCTTGGTGTGCCCCCTCTTTCTATGCTGACTTGTCAGTCTGTTAGAAGTCACTCCTTCGAGATCCATGAGAAGCAGCTGGCAGAAGCACTGGCTGCAGAGATCGAGGAGAAACGCACATCATTGACAAGGTGTTTGTAGCTGAGAAGGAGCATGCAGCTATCGAATCATCTGCAGAAAAGGCCAAACTGGAGAAAGAGTCATTCGATATCCCCAGCCTTGCAGACTCTTACAGAAAGGCGAAGACGACCAACGTGATGCTGATGAAGGAACTCCATTTTCTGTATCGAGGCCTGGAGGAAGAGAGAGCCAAAAGATCCCAGCAAGAAGAGCAGATGATGGAGATGCTCAAAGACCTGAAGGTCCTAGAAGACATGATGACTTTCGTGAAATCACAGGGAGCTTTTCCAAACCTGCTTGGAGACCAAGAGCCAAGCCCTGCTGCTCCTTGGCCTGGGAGTGGGCCTGGGGCTTAAAGCGGTGCTGTTGCCTCCCCTCCACTCTGGCCTCCCACCTGCCAGGCTTTGTTCCTCCCCTTCAACGTTTATCTACGGGTCACGGCGGCCGGTGGGTGCAAGGTTTGTCCTCCCCGGAGTGAGTTCTTCCATCTTCACTGGCTAGACACAGCACACTGCTCCATCATGGTTGACTCCCCCACGTCGAAACACTATTGCCTGTCCTGGAACCACACTCAGCACTCTGGGACTTTCTTTGTCTTCCCAGAAGTGTGGACTTGCTTTCAGTAGTACCGAAAGACATACTTTCCTTAGAAGCAAATTATCTTTTACTCTGTTGCCTTAGATTTCTCAAGTTCTTACATGGCCAAGGCTACTGACAGTAGTCTTTGATAGGGGAACTATTTCCTTTTTTATTTATTCTCTCTGTAATATTGTATTATAGTTTACAAATATATGTCATGTAGCAATAAAGACTTGTAATTATTAACAGCAGTATTGTTTTGCTTTTGTTTTCCCAACATTGACCAGTCATACATAAGGGTGTCACACCTCCCTCCTGTATGTACTGTTTTAATTTCAATCCAAATAGCGAACTTATAGCCTATCACCGGTGTCAGTTGGAGTGCTCAATGATTGATCCGTTGGGTAGAATACCCAGTTCTCATCACATCCCAAGCCCTCCTTAATGGCTATCACCCAAGGACCCATTCCCCTACCCCCTGCCTCTCCAGCAAAAAAAGAAAGGTACCCTATGACCCTAGGTATTTACCCTAAAGATACAAATGGAGCGATGCAATGTGACTCCTGCCCTCCAAGGTTCATAGCAGCCATGTCCCCAGTACCCAAACTGTGGAAAGAGCCAAGATAACCACTGATGGCTCCACGGGTAAAGGTGATGTGGAGCCTGCCTGTGCAGGCCAGCTTAGACACACACACACACTGGAATACTGCTTAGCCCTCAGAAAGGATGAATACTTACCATTTATATCAAGATGGATGGAACTGGAGGGTATTTTGCTAAGTGAAATAAGGAATCAGAGAAAGACAAGTATCATACTGTTTCACTCCTAAGTAAGACAATGCTGGGAGCATCAGGAATGGAGTGAAAACAGAATAGCAAGTGGTTCCAGAAGGAGAGAAACCGTAAGAGACTGCAACATGTAATGATTTTGAATTGAGTTACTACATCTTCATCTTTGGTTCTTGTTTTCTACCTCTTAGGTGAGGGCCTTGTGTCCTCCACTCTTTTCTCTCAGATAGAGCGTTTTTGACCATTGCTTTAATTAGTGTAGCAGACATATTGCTTATCTCTGCTTGATTTAGCTCTCTTGAAGGGATGTTGTCCTGTTCTTTGTTTTGGATACATTCCTCTATCTGTTGGTTTTCTCTAACTCTCTCTGTTTCCATGCTTTAAGCAAGTCAACTAGATTTCCTGTTCTTAAACGTTTTGACCATGTAGAAAGGAGTTCCTGTGTTGCTCTACAGTGGCATGTGCCCTGCTCAAAAAGGCTGTGTTCGTGTCACTTGAAGGCTGTCTCTAACTTGTGTTTTGAGAGCAATACTCTTGTGGCTGAGCAGCCTTTGCCCTCAGGCAAGTCCTGTGCAGTGGTTCTTTGGTTGGGGGCAGAGTTCAGTCCCACGTTGGTTAGTTGCCAGTCTGGGTCTCCCTTGGGCTCGATGTGAGCCAGACCAGGCGTTGGCCAAAGATACAGAAGCACCACACTGTAGGGCGGTTCTCTTGTGTTGTTCCCTGAAAAGCTTTCTTTAGTGGGAGGGGCCTGCTGTCAGAGCAGATATCAGCTTCCAGCCCAGGGCTATGGTTCGAAATACTTCATATGTGTAGGTATCTTCTCATTTCCTTAGGTCAAGAGTCACTATAGAGTGTTGGACTGGCCCCTGTGATGGTTGTTTGAACACTGTCAGGCACTGTTTCAGAAGGGCTCTGGCCAAGAAGTATTGGTGGGGGCCGTTCCTCAGAAGCAAGGAAGGACTCCTAGTGCTAACAAGGTTGTGCAGATCTGTTGGGGATGCGACCTGTTTGACAGGGCTGGAGAGGATGACCTTGCAGGCAAGTAGCAGTGCAGGATAAGTGGTAGCTACATGGCCCATTGTGGCATGTAACCTGCAGCCACGGAGAACTCCTCTTAGGCCCACACTGGGTTTGAAGGTGGGCCAGTTGGCAGAAGGGAGCCAGCTGGTTTAAGAGTACTGAGCTGATATCCACAGGCCTCTGGGTATCTCAGCTGGTGGGCAGGGATGGGAAGTGGCACTAGTCAGCTCCTTTGTTCCAGGAGAACCCACTCAACAATGCCGTCCAGCACATGCTCTGGGATTAGTCCACAAATCTCCCTTTTGTGTACCTCCGTCGTTTACAAACCAGTGCTTCTCTGCTTTCCTCCTGAGGGCTGCTTATTTGATAGTCCCTTGAAGGGCAGGTGCACAGGTCTCAGTTTCCTCTTATCCTCCTTGCCCTCCCACAGCTGAGCCTACTGATGCCTAAAGTGCCAGGTATTCCCCGCCTAGAGAATGGAAGAGCTCACAGAATATGGCCCCTCTGGTTTGCAAAGCCAAATGTGATGGGGATCTGTCTTCCTTGTCTGGGATCCCCATGCCTGGATTGCCTCGTGTGACTGTCGGCTTTTCTCTACCCTCTTCATCCATGGCATCTCTCTCTCCCAAGCAAGTTGGACAGGTCCCTTTAGATCCTGATGGTATCTCTGACCTTTTTACTCTCCTGATCTAGCCTCTTTGGGGCATTTCGCTGTAAAGAGTCTGTTGGGCCAGTCTTGAGGTAATTTTCTGGGTTATTGACTCTGTTGTGGGTGCTGTGTAGATGGATCCATGGGACAGGGTGAGCTTAGGATCCTCCTACTCCACCATCTCCCTCGAAGCTGTTCTTCCATTCCCTGCAGCGTAATGTTGTGGACATCATCCACATTCGCTTTCAGAACTAGAGATTTACAGAGGTTGGTCTCTCCAATGGGAGTCTTAAAAGGTTGGGAACTGGATGTGGGATTCAAATCTTTCCCTGCTCAAGAAGACCTTGGCAGTTCCCATTTCTTCCTGAGTATGTGTCTCAGCTTCTACTGTTTCAAAATGGGTTTTTCTTATTTATCAGATGTATACCAGCATCTCAGCTAGTTTGGATTTCTTTCCTAGCTCATGTTTCCAAATGGAGCTGCACATTCAGCGTGACCTTGGAGGAGGTGATTTCTGGAGCGTCCCATGTTGCCGTCTTGAACTGGTACCCACTCTTTTACCTTCTCATTTTTTCTCTCTAGACGTGTTAATACCAAGAGATCTATATCTACCATTCTGGAGACTCACCCTTTTGCCTGCTTGAATTTCCCTATTATATTTTTTAATTCATTTAGTGGATTCTTCAGATCCAGAATTTGTCGTGTTTTTCTTTGTTTGTTTGTTTCAATTACTTCTGTTTACTGAACTTCTCCTTTTGCTCATGCATTGTTTCTGTGTTTATTGAGTTGTCTCTGGTCTCTTGAAATTCACTGAAGTTCCTTCATTATTTTGAATTCTTTGTCAGGCAACTAAGAGGTTGCCATTTATCAGTGGTTTGCTCCTGAAAAATTATTGTGTTGCTTGCTTGACAGTATCATGTTTCCTGTACTTATGTTGATAGGTTTCTATGTATAAACTAGGTACTGTTCAGTAGCAACAATAATTCCTATGAAGGCCATTTTGTTTTCCTATTTCTCAAATATATTTACAATAGTTACTCTGCACTAAATATTGTTAATTCTGTTTTCAGGTAGAATTTTTTCCCAAACAAGAGCCCACCGCCCCCCCCCCCCGATTGAAGTGCAAATCCCATCTTACAAGGGGAATGTGGCCTTACTTGGAAATAGAGTATTTGCAGATATGGACAAGTTAAGATGAGGTCAATAGGGTAGGGTCTGATTCCAAATGACTGTTGTCCTTCAATGAAGAGAGGAATTTGGACATGTGCACACACAGACACAGACACACACACATACACACACACACAGGAGCCAACACCCCAAGTGAAGACAAAACAGACCAGGAGAAAGCCATGTGACAATAGATGCAGAGATTGGAGTAAAGGTGTTTCCAACCCAGCAAGTCCAAGGATAGATGGCCTTCACAAGAAGCTAGGAGAGGAAGGAGTTCTCCATTCCATATATGAGAGAAAGAATGGCCCAGTTGACTCCTTGTCTTTGGCTTTCTTTCCATAACTGGGAGAGAATAAACTCTTTTCTTCTGAGCCATCCAGTTGGTGGCACTTAGGCATAGCAGCCCTAGAAAATGCATACAGAATTCTGTATTCTAACACTGAAGTATAGGTATGTATTTTAATGGGCTCTGGAAAAAGCTCAACGATTTGATCAATTTGGGAAGTAAGATGATGCCGCAGCTCATTCAGCTCTAGGTATATAGTTCCTATATTTAAAACAGGATTATAAGTATGACTTACGTGGCACACTTTATTTACTAGTGAAACAGGACTCTGTCCCAGTAAAGACGTGTAAGGAACTTACAATATTACTGAGAGGCCAAGACATATACCATGCCTACCCCACAAAACAAGTCCAATCAATATAAAAGGATTTCTTCCATTTGGTGACTCTGGTACAGGCATGATGCCCTAATAATTTCTGGTGAAGGAGAGGCTATATTTGATTGGAAACACTTCAGGGCAGAGGCATGAGCTTAGGATCATTTGGATTTGAGAGTTTTAAAGAGTAAACACTTAAGGAGAAGGGCTTGCCTAGGTAACCATGTGGATAGAGCCCCAGAGGCAAAATGCCCGTGAGAGTGGGCTATTGAGCACCCAAGCTCTTGTCCATGCTAACATTCTTAGCAGTGGCAAGGGCCCTGGGCAAAGTTCTGACCTTGGAACCATATTTTTCCAGGCCTTTCGAAGGGACACAACAAGGTAAGTTGAAAACAAAAGAAACAAAAAAACAAGGAGTCAAATACCTCACCCCACCCTGAATATCTGCAGACTCATAACCACTCACTCTCAAGAAACTCATGCTTAAGACAGAAAAGTATAATTATTTTGCTTTCACTGCTGGAAGTTCCAATAGGTATAGCCAGAGCCTCTTAGAATTTAAGACTCAAGTTGGTATTTTAGAGTGGGAAACTGAGGTTGAGACTGATGAGCCTATGGGAAGAAAGATCACAAGGGAATGTGCCTAGACCTTAGAAACAGTGGTTCTTTGGCAAGTGCCCATCCCCTGTTTCTTTGGACGAAGCACAAAGACTGGAGAAGGGGAAGTAAAGCCCTAGATATGAGGAGAAAAGAATAGTGCTTGGCTTCCCGCAGGTGATCGAAAAAGTGGCAACAAGCCCGATGGGGAAACCGATGAACCAAAATGGCATCCAGGAGAGTCTTAGTTAAAGGAGTATGAGGTCAAGCATACCAAGTCATGAACTGCCAGAGTAGTGTGGCAAGATAACCAATGTTCCTGAGTACCCAAACCCCAAGAAAGTTTCTGAATTGTTGGGCACATCAAGGCACTCTAATTGAAGTCAATCCTACTTGGGTGAGGTGAACGTTGTTTCTTAATATACGGGTGGATTTGGTTTGCTAATATTTTGTTGTCTATGTTGATCAGATCTATGGGCATGTTGTTCTCCATTTGCTTTTGTTTTTGTTTACGTTTTTGTTTTTACATTTTGTTTATCTGGATTTGGTACCAGAGTCATTCTAAGCTGATAGAATGACTTTGAAATTTTTTCCATTCTTTTTTATTTTCTGAAGAGTTGAAGAAAAATAGATATCAACTCCTTAAAAGTTTGATAGACCACCTTTGAAGACCTCTGATTCTGGAGTTTTGTTGGGAGTGTTCTCAATACTGATTACACATCGTTGCTGGTAGTTTTCTCAAAATCTGTCTTTCTTGCTGTTTCAGTGTTGGGCAGTTCCATGTTTCTATAAATTTGTTCATTTCTTCTAGGTTATCCAGTTTCATAGCATATAATTTGATAGTCTTTCATTGTACTTTATTTTTCTGTAGTCTCACTTATTGTTTCCTCTGTTTCATTTCCGAGTATGTCCCCCCCTCCCCCGCCTTTTCTTCTAAAGTCTGGCTAAAGGCTTATCCAGGTTGGGGATCTTTTCAAGGAATCCCTTCCTACTTTCACAGATTCGTTGTTGTATTGTTGTGCTTTTAGTCTATATTTTCTTTATTTCTGTTTTAGTCTATTATTTCCTCCTTCCTTCAGGTTTTGGGTTTTGTTGTTGTTCTCCCTCTGTTCAGTGGAAGATTTGGGTGTTCATCTGAGGTTTTTCTTGCTTCATGAGGTAGGCCTGTGTTGCTCTCCAGCTTCCTTTTAGTGCAAGTTGGGCTGCATCCCAAGGATTTTGTCTATTGTGTTTTCACATTTTCATTTGTCTCCATGTATGTTCTTGTTGCCCCTTTGAGTTATTGATGGACCCCTTCAGTCATTCAGTGTTACTGAAGCTCCCTGTAATGGTGTTCATTCCATATTTTTTCCTATGGTTGATGGCTAGTTTCATAAAGTTTTTGTTTGAAAAGATGCATGATATGACTTCAGTTGCCTTGAATTTAGTGCGACTAGTTTGTGGCCTCCAATGTGATGTGTTTTGGAGAATGTTCTATTGGTACTGGAAAAGAATGTGTATCTTCCTGTTTTAGGCCAAATGTTGGAATATATCTGTGAGAGCCATCTAGTCCAATATGTCCTTCAAAGCCACAATTTCCTCATGTATTTTTTGTCTAGATAACCTATCCATGGATGTAACTGGGGTATACGAGTCCCCTGCTCTTATTGATTACTCTGAAAAAGTTCCTTGTTTTTAATAGCTGCTTTATGTATTGGGGGACTCCCATGTTGGGTGTAGAAATATTGGCAAGTTTTATATGTTCTTGTTGATTGTCTGCTTTAGGATTACATAGTGTCCTTCTTTGTCTCTTGTTTCAGTCTGTTTGAAAGTCGATATTGTGTCTTCTGTAAGTATTTCTACCCTGGCTTTCTTTTCACTTCTGTTTACATGGCCAAGGTTTTTTCCAAACTTTCCCTTTAAATTTACATCTGCCTGTAGGTCTGAAATATGTCTTTTGTGTGTGGTATATAGATGGGTCTTTTTTTTATCCATTCTGTCATCCTATGTCTCTTGATATTAGGATTTGGTCCATTTACATTTAAAGTAATAGTTGATCTCTCTCTGTTTCTCTGTCTCTTTCTCTCTCTCTATCTATGTTTGTGTGTATTTTTTGCTACTTTCTTTTTTGTTTTTAGGTTGGTTGCACTGTTCTTCATTATTTATTCTTTTGCTCTTCTCTCATGGTTTGCTTGATTTCTTTAGGCTATACTGAGCTTCCTTCCTGTGTGTTTTTTGCAGATGTGTTACCAGTTTCTGATTTGTAGTTACCATTCTGTTAATATAGAGCATCCTATGCATATAGCAGTCTATGGTGAGTTGATGAGTGCTTAAGTGTGAATTGATTCTTCACACTTGTCTCATCCATGTTTTAGGTGGTGTGTGATACCTTACTACTTTTTATGGTATGCATCCCTTGACCAATTGTTAGAGATGTATTCTGTTTTACTGGTTTTGTGCTTCCTCCTTTTTTTCCTCCTCCATATGCTCTTTTACTTTCCCCTCAAAGAGTCTCCCTTAATGCCTATGGTACAGACAGCTTAGTGATCCTAAATTCCTTTAACTTTTGTTTGGGAAATGATCTCTCTCCTTCTCCTCTGAGTGACAGCCTTGTTGGATAGAGTGTTCCTGGCTGGATTTTGTTTGTTTGTGTCTGTTGTTTTGGTTTCATTTGTTTTCTTTGTGTACATCTACTGTATCATACTCCACCATCTCCCTTGAAGGTGTTCTTCCGTTCACTACAGCATCATGTTGTTGTGGATACCATCCACACTGGCTTTCATAGCTGGAGGTTTACCAAGGTTGGTCTCTCCAATGGGTGTCTTAAAAGGTGGGGAACTGGATGTGGGATTCAAATCTTTCCCTGCTCATGAAGATGTTGGCAGTTTCCATTTCCTCCTGTGTATGTGTCTCAGTCTCTCCTAAGTGTTTCAAAATCAGTTTTTCTTATTTATTGGATGTATACCAGGAGACCAGCTAGTTTGGATTTCTTTCAGAGCTAATTGTTCCATGTGTAGCTGCAGATTCAGCGTGTCCTTGGAGGATGTGTTCTGGAGTGTCCCATGTTACCCTCTTGAACTGGTATCCTCTCTTTTACCTTCTCATTTATTTCTCCTTGAACGTGTTAATATCAAGAGATATATCTTCAGTTCTGGAGACTCACCCTTTTGCCTGCTATTGAAGTTTCCTATTATATTTTTAATTTTACTTCCTTGTCTCTTCACATACAAAAGTTTTTCATTTTATGACTTCTGTTTATTGAACTCTCCTTTTGCTCATTTTTTCCCTGTGTATTGATTTGTCTGTGTTCTCTTGCATTTCATTGAAGTTTCTTAATTATTTTGCATTCTTTAGACAACTAAAGGTTGCCATTTTTTTGTTATTAGCTTTTGAGAGATTATTGTGTTCCTTAGCCTTATTATTTTTCCCTGGTTTTACTTCATGTTTCTAATGGTTTTACATTAATGCCTCTGCTTTTGAGGGTGTCACCTCCTCTTTTTTTTTTCAGACTGTCTTCAGTGGGTAAAGAGGTTTACCTAGATAAAAGTGGCTATGAGGTGGCAGTTTAGTGAAGTGCCGCATCTTGATTCCTGGGAGGACATATTGGCTAAATCTTGCAGCTCTGTCATTTGAAGTCAGCATCAGCAAAGACAGACTCTTCTGTGGTCAAAGATGTACAAGTCCTTTGGGTAGCATTTCTGGCTACTACTAAACTCCTCGGAAGTGAAGGATCTTGGAGTCCTCTTGTTCTTTTTTTCTTTAAGGAGGAAGTCTAAGCAAGGGAATTCTTCTTGGTACCAGATATGGCATGCTTGCTCTTAAACTAGCAGTGGCACCAGGATCTGATTAGGTATACACAGAGAATGCAGATCTCTTTTAGAACTTGGTTCTCGGCCTATAAGGCTCTATGCAGTAATTGAGGCCCTGCAGGCAAGATGACCAGCAGTATTAGCTCTGAAATTATGGGTACAGCAGTGCCTTGGGCCCAGTGGTCAGTGCAAGAGCAGCACATCCTAGAAATCGTTTGTCAATGTCTCAAAACTGGCCCTAGGGGACAGAGCCTAGAGAGCAGCAGTGAAGCCTCGACTTAGGACCAAGAATGGGGTGTAGAGGAATCGAAGCTTAGTCTAGTAATGGCCATTGAAAGTGAAAATTTCAGAGCCGGGGACTGGGTGCAGTGCAGCAGCACCTATCATCTGACAGATGACTACTTGATAGTGGAGTTGGTCACAGCAACAACTAAGGCACCTGGGGACAGGTCTCCTGCAGCTGCAGCTCCAACCCTGGGAGGAGACATACCAGCAAGTACTCTGTAGTTTTGTCAGCTGCATTCAATGTTGATAAAAGCTATGGGGTTGCTCAATAGCAAACGCTTCAAGTGTCCATGGCATTGAGTCTCCTGGGAATTCTATTGGTCTCCTTTTCTTCGTGGAGTAAAATCCCTCTAAGAATATCCTTCTTGGTATTGAGCTACTTTGGAGCGGGGAATGGGATGACACATTTAAAATGCTTCTTGTGTTTTTCTGTATGGCCCTTCACAGGTTTGAGATTCAAAAATAATTACTGATGATGCTTTCTTAAAGTCCAGAGTGTTCCAGAGCTATTTTCTTCAGTCTGTCGTTGTTTATTTATTTGTGGGCAATGCAAGTATTGCTATGTCCTCGATCCTCCATCTGCTCAAATATGACTCTATTTTATAAATCTCTGAACATTTCTGTTTTAAATAAATTATAAAATATTACACTTATTTTCTTTTTAATCTCTGAACCACCTGGTTTGATAGGTTTTTGTTTTATAGATTTGGATTTTGCTTCCTTAGTATCCAAAGCAATATCTCAATCCCTTCATTCCCCATTTCCCTCCCCTATCTCTCCAGTTTTAAAGAGTTCAATTGAGTTCATTTGCGGTTTTAAGACAACTATATTTGTATTAGTTCTGAAATACTTTTTAAAAGAAATATACATTTTCTCTATTTTAAGATCTTTATAATAAAAATGTTGGGTTTTTTTTCCTCAAAGGTTACAGAAAAGATTGGTAGCCTAAGAGAAAGGTGTTCTTTCTTTTATCTGGTGTTT
This sequence comes from Mustela lutreola, assembly GCF_030435805.1. Taxonomy (NCBI): domain Eukaryota; kingdom Metazoa; phylum Chordata; class Mammalia; order Carnivora; family Mustelidae; genus Mustela; species Mustela lutreola. Next base: position 116,235,715 of record NC_081297.1, read on the forward strand.
ATTTAGTGAATATAAACTATTCCTTCCTGAACAATACTCTTCCCTGAACAAATGTAGAAGGATCCTTCTTTTGTGGCAGACATGACTTTTTCTTAGTAGGACTAATGTTAAGCCTATTGATTATGTAAACTATGTAGTTAGCTTGTGGATAATATATGGTATGAAACACAAATAGAGTGTGATAAGAGAAAATCATGAAGAGTTTTGAACAATATGTTACAGGTTTCAGTTTTAAATAGGAGCATCTAGGTAGAACTCATTCACACCAAAATGTGAAAGAGAGGATAAGTTAGCTCTATAGATATTAAGGGAAGGGCATTCTGAGCAAAGGGATTCCAGTATAGTCACCTACTCCTCTGAAGAAAACAAATGAAAATGGTTAATAAAGAGATGGAATTTTGAGGTAGAATGTGCATGCCCAGTTTTATTGGAAAAATGGAACATGGGCATATCATTTGAGAATGGGTTGAAGACATATGGGGGTGGACCAAATATGGGACATTTTGGGCAAGGAAAAGGAAAAAGGAAAACTAGAGATGAATAAGGGTTGTATTCAGGAACCACTTGGGCTAACAAGAGAATGAGTGTTATTCATTTTCAGTAGAGTCATTCAGTGCAAATAGGCAATTTTCTATGAAATGCTGTTTGTACTAGATGTAGCTAAGAAGGGGGCTCTTGTTTGTGCATTATGTACGATATGCTAGCTTTTTGTAGGGTGCTTTATAATATTTCAATACTACTGCACAAGTGATTACTTTTACATCTGGGGTAACTTAGACCCAAGCAGAATAAGCCGTATGATGTTCACATGTAATAAACACCCAAGTCATCATTAAAACATAGTATTACTTAGGAAAGGAAATAAATAAAAAAAGTGTACTGGTTGATTTTTAGGTGATGGTTATATTTCGTGAGGTAAAAGAAGCATGCTGATGAAAGTGATAATTTATACCCACTAGGCACAAACGCAAGTGTGCCAGCAGGTACTGGACCTAGAGATAGGGCACAGACAAGGGGTGAAAGCAAGTCCCTTCTTCACAGAACAAAAGATTTCAGTAGTTTTTATCACTAGGGTTTCAAATTTTATACTGCTTATGAACAATATATACTTTGTGAAATGAAATGTTTAGAAATCTTACAGTCACTTATTTTTGTATTGTAGTATGAAAAAAAAAAGAGTTGTTATAAAACTGTGTTTATGTGTAATTCCTCTTTTTTCACTCTTTGCTAATCTATTTTTTCACTGAGGTAAAGCATTAATGTGAAAATCCAAGGTACTATATTTGTGGATTTTTTCCAAGGTTTATATTATACTTACAGATGAAAATGCTTTTAAAATTATTTATATCAAACATTATCTTTGTGCGCTTTCTCATGCATTGCTAGGTTGTAAATGCCATTATGGATATCTTGCAGTGAGTATAAAGCATTTTGAATGGCATCTTAAAAGTAATACCAAATATAAGTGATACTATTGGATAAAATATAATATTTTGGGAGTTTAGTATTTTGTAGTGGGAAGGTGGTAATATTCTAATCATTCACTCTTGTTGAAAGCAATTCTGATTGAGATAACAAATCATGTATCATTGGGTTTGCAATATTAATAACTCACCCTTGAATTTTTATATCATTATCAATAACCACACATACCATTTATGTGGTACAGTGCTGCTTCAGTGTTCACAGCTAGATTTTTAATATTTTTATGTCGATATAGTGGCATATTTCATAGAGATGCTTCAACAACTATCTAAACATACTGTATGGTTGATAAATAGGAATTATCGTAAATTCATTTGCAATGAAATTGAATAGCTAACCCAAGAGCTTAGGTTAAGAGATGCAAGTGAATGTGTTGTACAACATCATTTTTTATTTCTTTTGGGTTTGATTTTTCTCTGTGATTTGTAATGAAATAGATTAATGGGCCCAATTTTATTACTGATTAAATGGATTTGACTGGGACCTTTAGCAGGAAAGTCACAATACCAGTTAGCTTCATATCAAAAGCTTTGAAATAAAAATGAAGGAGAGAAAACGAGCTAGGCAGTAATATAGAGGGAGACTTATTTAAGTTCAAATGGATCATTTAATTAAATGCAAGGATAACACTGCTACATGTCGATAAGTTTGTATAAACTAGGTATTGTTAACTAACAAAAATACATCATGTGTAGACCAATTTTTTCCATTTTTCAAAAATATTTTCAATAGTTACTGTGCACCAAGCATTATTTATTGTTCTTACAATTCAATTGTGTCCCACATCATCACTCCCCCCCACACAAAATATATATTGACGTCCAAACCCATCTTACCTGTACAATGCAGCCTTACTTGGAAATAGGGTATTTGCAGATATGGTCAAGTTAAGATGAGGTCAGCAGGGTAGGGTCTGATTCTATATGACTGTTGTCCTTAAAGGAAGAGAGGAATTTGGACATGCACACACACACAGAAGGGAGCCAACGGCCCAAGTGAAGACAAAACAGACCAGGAGAAAGCCATGTGACAACAGACGCAGAGATTGGAGTAAAGGCATTGCCAACCCAGCAAGACCAAGGATAGATGGCCTTCACCAGAAGCTAGGAGAGGAAGGAGTTCTCCATTCCATATATGAGAGAAAGAATGGCCCAGCTGACACCTTGTCTTTGGCCTTCTTTCCAGAACTGGGAGAGAATAAACTTCTTTTCTTCTGAGCCATCCAGTAGGTGGTAATTAGGCATAGCAGCCCTAGAAAATGCACACAGAATTCTGTATTCTAACACTGAAATATAAATATATATATTTTAATGGGCTCTGGAAAAAGCTCAACGATTTGATCAATTTGGGAAGTAAGATGATACCACAGCTTGTTCAGTTCTATGTATATAGTTCGTATACTTAGAAAAGGATTATAAGTATGACTAACGTGGGAACTTTATTTACTAGTGAAATGAAAAAAAAAAGAGTCTGGACAGACATGTAAGGGACTTACAATATTACGGAGAGGGGAAGACATATACCGTGCCCACCCCGCAAAACAAGTCCAATCAATACAAAAGGATTTTTTCCAGTTGGTGACACTGGTACAGGTATGATGCTCTACTAATTTCTAGTGAAGGAGAGGCTATATTTGATTGGAAACACTTCAGGGCAGAGGCATGAGCTTAGGATCATTTGGATTTGAGAGTTTAAAAGACTACACACTTAAGGAGAAGGGCTTGCCTAGGTAACCATGTGGATAGAGCCCCAGAGGCAAAAAGCCTGTGAGAAATGGAATTAAGAAAGATCAAACACAACTTTTAGGACTATGGGAAAAATAAAAGAGTGTATATTTTGTGAATTAAGATATTGTCAATAGATACTTTTCAGATAGGATAAATTAAATGAAAAACCAACAAATATATTGAGATGGTGCTATTAGAGTGTGCCAGTAATATTGCTGCTTGTCTCTGCCCAGCAGAGAACAAGTTGAGAAATAAGACAACACAGCATATGGAGACGTAATAGAATTGCTATTAAAGGTTATGTATGTGGACATATGAGATCTGTAATACTGAGACACAGAATTAGACAGCCTTTACTACAAGGAAGTGCTGGAACCAGAGGCCAGACCCCAGGAGAAGGAAAGTAGAACCCAGGCGTCCTGCCTGCAGTTTGCTCACTGTGAAGAGGGAAAAAGAATAATTATGCCAATAGATGCTCATCCAATCAAAAGAGACATCAGGAATGGGGAGTAGTGCCTCATAGTATTTTCAAAAATCTAAATGTTGAACAACTGCAAAGTATGAAGCATTTCACAAAAAAAAAAAAAAAAAAAAAAAAAGAAATGTGAAATGTGTGTCTTGATACTAAAGAGCAGAATCAAAGGGACGAGTTTCTCTAGATGAAGAAAAAAACCATCAGCACTTGTATGAAAAGCACAGCATCCAAACAGAAGCTGAGCAGAGACTTATATCCATAAGTATCTTTATCTTTTCAGTGAGCTTTGTGAGGAAATATTTGGAATACATCATAATCCTAAATTGATTGATATATCTTTATTTTTGATGTGCAGATTCCTATACTAGGAACTTATTTATTATGTTTTTTTCTTCTTTTTTCAAATTAAAATTTGTCTTCCAAATGTCTTTACAGGCAGATATTTGTGTTAAATAAGACTCATGTGATCATTTCAGTCAATATCTATTCCTGTAGTTGCTCAAACAACACATAGAGCATTTTTATTGAATGAAGCCTTAAGAAACACATCTAAAAAGTCAGATAAAAAAAAAAAAGTCAGATAAAGCTTTCCACATTCAATAGCTTGATTATTTCAAATATTTCCACTAACTAATATTTAGTTATATTATAAATATAACTAATATTTCCACAAATGATTAACACCATACCCACACTCTTTATATACAAATGAAATTTTGGCATCTTAGAAAATTTATACATATATCTTATCCTTTGAATTTTTCCTACTCTGTTGACATCAAAGTAGTTTTCTTTGTGTAGTATGGGAGATTAAAATTTTCAAAAGTATTGACTGTTATCTTTTATGGAAAAGTAGAATATTCGTATGTTGCTATAAATACTACCAGCCGTTTGCAAAAAGACTGTATTTAAAATAAAGAGATGAGAAGTTAAAAAAAAAAAAAAAAAAAAAAGCCTGTGAGAGTGGGCTATTAAAGACCCACGCTCTTGTCTATGCTAACATTCTTCAGTGGTGGCAAGTGCCCTGGGCAAAGTTCTGACCTTGGAACCCTATTTTTCCAGGCTTTCCGAAGGTACGCAACCTCTGAAGCAACAGAGAAGAGTTTCTACAAACGGTATCCTCAGGACAGACAAGGTAAGAAGAAAACAAAAGAAACATCAAAACAAGGAGTCAAGTACTTCACCCCACCCTGAATATCTGCAGACTTATAACCACTCACTCTCATGAAACTCATGCTTGAGACAGAAAAGTATATTTCATTTGTTTTCACTGCTGGAAGTTCCAATAGGAATAGCCAGAGCCTTTTATTTTTTATTTTTTTTTTTTAAATTTTTTATTTTTTATAAACATATATTTTTATCCCCAGGGGTACAGGTCTGTGAATCACCAGGTTTACACACTTCACAGCACTCACTAAATCACATACCCTCCCCAATGTCCATAATCCCACCCCCTTCTCCCAAACCCCCTCCCCCCGGCAACCCTCAGTTTGTTTTGTGAGATTAAGAGTCACTTATGGTTTGTCTCCCTCCCAATCCCATCTTGTTTCATTTATTCTTCTTCTACCCACTTAAGCCTCCATGTTGCATCACCACTTCCTCATATCAGGGAGATCATATGATAGTTGTCTTTCTCTGCTTGACTTATTTCGCTAAGCATGATACGCTCTAGTTCCATCCATGTTGTTGCAAATGGCAAGATTTCATTTCTTTTGATGGCTGCATAGTACTCCATTGTGTATATATACCACATCTTCTTGATCCATTCATCTGTTGATGGACATCTAGGTTCTTTCCATAGTTTGGCTATTGTGGACATTGCTGCTATAAACATTCGGGTGCATGTGTCCCTTTGGATCACTACATTTGTATCTTTAGGGTAAATACCCAATAGTGCAATTGCTGGGTCATAGGGCAGTTCTATTTTCAACATTTTGAGGAACCTCCATGCTGTTTTCCAGAGTGGCTGCACCAGCTTGCATTCCCACCAACAGTGTAGGAGGGTTCCCCTTTCTCCGCATCCTCGCCAGCATCTGTCATTTCCTGACTTGTTGATTTTAGCCATTCTGACTGGTGTGAGGTGATATCTCATTGTGGTTTTGATTTGTATTTCCCTGATGCCGAGTGATATGGAGCAATTTTTCATGTGTCTGTTCGCCATCTGGATGTCTTCTTTGCAGAAATGTCTGTTCATGTCCTCTGCCCATTTCTTGATTGGATTATTTGTTCTTTGGGTGTTGAGTTTGCTAAGTTCTTTATAGATTCTGGACACTAGTCCTTTATCTGATATGTCGTTTGCAAATATCTTCTCCCATTCTGTCAGTTGTCTTTTGATTTTGTTAACTGTTTCCTTTGCTGTGCAAAAGCTTTTGATCTTGATGAAATCCCAGTAGTTCATTTTTTCCCTTGCTTCCCTTGCCTTTTGCGTTGTTCCTAGGAAGATGTTGCTGCGGCAGAGGTCGAAGAGGTTGCTGCCCGTGTTCTCCTCAAGGATTTTGATGGATTCCTTTCTTACATTGAGGTCCTTCATCCATTTTGAGTCTATTTTTGTGTGTGGTGTAAGGAAATGGTCCAATTTCATTTTTCTGCATGTGGCTGTCCAATTTTCCCAGCACCATTTATTGAAAAGGCTGTCTTTTTTCCATTGGACATTCTTTCCTGCTTTGTCGAAGATTAGTTGACCATAGATTTGAGGGTCTATTTCTGGGCTCTCTATTCTGCTCCATTGATCTATGTGTCTGTTTTTGTGCCAGTACCATGCTGTCTTGATGATGACAGCTTTGTAATAGAGCTTGAAGTCCGGAATTGTGATGCCACCAACGTTGGCTTTCTTTTTCAATATCCCTTTGGCTATTCGAGGTCTTTTCTGGTTCCATATAAATTTTAGAATTATTTGTTCCATTTCTTTGAAAAAGATGGATGGTACTTTGATAGGAATTGCATTAAATGTGTAGATTGCTTTAGGTAGCATAGACATTTTCACAATATTTATTCTTCCAATCCAGGAGCATGGAACATTTTTCCATTTCTTTGTGTCTTCCTCAATTTCTTTCATGAGTACTTTATAGTTTTCTGAGTATAGATTCTGTGTCTCTTTGGTTAGGTTTATTCCTAGGTATCTTATGGTTTTGGATGCAATTGTAAATGGGATTGACTCCTTGATATCTCTTTCTTCTGTCTTGCTGTTGGTGTAGAGAAATGCAACTGATTTCTGTGCATTGATTTTATATCCTGACACTTTACTGAATTCCTGTATAAGTTCTAGCAGTTTTGGAGTGGAGTCTTTTGGGTTTTCCACATATAGTATCATATCATCTGCGAAGAGTGATAATTTGACTTCTTCTTTGCCGATTTGGATGCCTTTAATTTCCTTTTGTTGTCTGATTGCTGAGGCTAGGACCTCTAGTACTATGTTGAATAGCAGTGGTGATAATGGACATCCCTGCCGTGTTCCTGACCTTAGCGGAAAAGCTTTCAGTTTTTCTCCATTGAGAATGATATTTGCGGTGGGTTTTTCATAGATGGCTTTGATGATATTGAGGTATGTGCCCTCTATCCCTACACTTTGAAGAGTTTTGATCAGGAAGGGATGTTGTACTTTGTCAAATGCTTTTTCAGCATCTATTGAGAGTATCATATGGTTCTTGTTCTTTCTTTTATTGATGTGTTGTATCACATTGACTGATTTGCGGATGTTGAACCAACCTTGCAGCCCTGGAATAAATCCCACTTGGTCGTGGTGAATAATCTTTTTAATGTACTGTTGAATCCTATTGGCTAGTATTTTGTTGAGTATTTTCGCATCTGTGTTCATCAAGGATATCGGTCTATAGCTCTCTTTTTTGGTGAGATCCTTGTCTGGTTTTGGGATCAAGGTGATGCTGGCCTCATAAAATGAGTTTGGAAGTTTTCCTTCCATTTCTATTTTTTGGAACAGTTTCAGGAGAATAGGAATTAGTTCTTCTTTAAATGTTTGGTAGAATTCCCCCGGGAAGCCGTCTGGCCCTGGGCTTTTGTTTGTTTGGAGATTTTTAATGACTGTTTCAATCTCCTTACTGGTTATGGGTCTGTTCAGGCTTTCTATTTCTTCCTGGTTCAGTTGTGGTAGTTTATATGTTTCTAGGAATGCATCCATTTCTTCCAGATTGTCAAATTTATTGCCGTAGAGTTGCTCATAGTATGTTCTTATAATAGTTTGTATTTCTTTGGTGTTAGTTGTGATCTCTCCTCTTTCATTCATGATTTTATTTATTTGGGTCCTTTCTCTTTTCTTTTTGATAAGTCGGGCCAGGGGTTTATCAATTTTATTAATTCTTTCAAAGAACCAGCTCCTAGTTTCGTTGATTTGTTCTATTGTTTTTTTGGTTTCTATTTCATTGATTTCTGCTCTGATCTTTATGATTTCTCTTCTCCTGCTGGGCTTAGGGTTTCTTTCTTGTTCTTTCTCCAGCTCCTTTAGGTGTAGGGTTAGGTTGTGTACCTGAGACCTTTCTTGTTTCTTGAGAAAGGCTTGTACCGCTATATATTTTCCTCTCAGGACTGCCTTTGTTGTGTCCCACAGATTTTGAACCGTTGTATTTTCATTATCATTTGTTTCCATGATTTTTTTCAATTCTTCTTTAATTTCCCGGTTGACCCATTCATTCTTTAGAAGGATACTGTTTAGTCTCCATGTATTTTGGTTCTTTCCAAACTTCCTTTTGTGGTTGAGTTCTAGCTTTAGAGCATTGTGGTCTGAAAATATGCAGGGAATGATCCCAATCTTTTGATACCGGTTGAGTCCTGATTTAGGACCGAGGATGTGATCTATTCTGGAGAATGTTCCATGTGCACTAGAGAAGAATGTGTATTCTGTTGCTTTGGGATGAAATATTCTGAATATATCTGTGATGTCCATCTGGTCCAGTGTGTCGTTTAAGGCCTTTATTTCCTTGCTGATCTTTTGCTTGGATGACCTGTCCATTTCAGTGAGGGGAGTGTTAAAGTCCCCTACTATTATTGTATTATTGTTGATGTGTTTCTTTGATTTTGTTATTAATTGGTTTATATAGTTGGCTGCTCCCACATTGGGGGCATAGATATTTAAAATTGTTAAATCTTCTTGTTGGACAGACCCTTTGAGTATGATATAGTGTCCTTCCTCATCTCTTATTATAGTCTTTGGCTTAAAATCTAATTGATCTGATATAAGGATTGCCACTCCTGCTTTCTTCTGATGTCCATTAGCATGGTAAATTCTTTTCCACCCCCTCACTTTAAATCTGGAGGTGTCTTCGGGCTTAAAATGTGTTTCTTGGAGGCAACATATAGATGGGTTTTGTTTTTTTATCCATTCTGATACCCTGTGTCTTTTGACAGGGGCATTTAGCCCATTCACATTCAGGGTAACTATTGAGAGATATGAATTTTGTGCCATTGTATTGCCTGTAAGGTGACTGTTACTGTATATGGTCTCTCTTCCTTTCTGATCTACCACTTGTAGGCTCTCTCTTTGCTTAGAGGACCCCTTTCAAGATTTCCTGTAGAGCTGGTTTGGTATTTGCAAATTCTTTCAGTTGTTGTTTGTCCTGGAAGCTTTTAATCTCTCCTTCTATTTTCAATGATAGCCTAGCTGGATATAGTATTCTTGGCTGCATGTTTTTCTCGTTTAGTGCTCTGAAAATATCATGCCAGCTCTTTCTGGCCTGCCAGGTCTCTGTGGATAAGTCAGCTGCCAATCTAATATTTTTACCATTGTATGTTACAGACTTCTTTTCCCGGGCTGCTTTCAGGATTTTCTCTTTGTCATTGAGACTTGTAAATTTTACTATTAGGTGACGGGGTGTGGGCCTATTCTTATTGATTTTGAGGGGCATTCTCTGAACCTCCTGAATTTTGATGCTCGTTCCCTTTGCCATATTGGGGAAATTCTCCCCAATAATTCTCTCCAGTATACCTTCTGCTCCCCTCTCACTTTCTTCTTCTTCTGGAATCCCAATTATTCTAATGTTGTTTCGTCTTATGGTGTCACTTATCTCTCGAATTCTCCCCTCGTGGTCCAGTAGCTGTTTGTCCCTCTTTTGCTCAGCTTCTTTATTCTCTGTCATTTGGTCTTCTATATCACTAATTCTTTCTTCTGCCTCATTTATCCTAGCAGTTAGAGCCTCCATTTTTGATTGCACCTCATTAATAGCTTTTTTGATTTCACCTTGGTTAGATTTTAGTTCTTTTATTTCTCCAGAAAGGGCTTTTATATCTCTCGAGAGGGTTTCTCTAATATCTTCCATGCCTTTTTCGAGCCCGGCTAGAACCTTGAGAATTGTCATTCTGAACTCTAGATCTGACATATTACCGATGTCTGTATTGATTAGGTCCCTAGCCTTCGGTACTGCCTCTTGTTCTTTTTTTTGTGTTGAATTTTTACGTCTTGTCATTTTGTCCAGATAAGAGTAAATGAAAGGGCAAGTAAAATACTAAAAGGGTGGCAACAACCCCAGGAAAATATGCTTTAACCAAATTAGAAGAGATCCAAAATCGTGAGTGGGGAGAAAGGGGATAAAAAGAGGTTCAAAAAGGAAGAAAGAAAAAAAAAACAAAAAGAAAAGAAAAAGAAAAAAAAAAGAAAAGAAAAGAAAAGAATTTTTAAAAAAAGAAAACACCTAAGAAAAATGTAAAAAAATATATATATATATTAGATAAACTAGTAAAAAGTCGTTAAAAAAGAAAAAGGTAACAGTTAAAAAAAAAAATTTTACCCGAAGGCGAGAAAAAAAAAAAAAAATGAAAAAGAAAAAATTAAATTAACTGCAAGACTAAAAAAAATCACAGGAAAAAAGCCATGAGTTCCGTGCTTGCCTTTCTCCTCCTCTGGAATTCTGCTGCTCTCCTTGGTATTGAAACCGCACTCCTTGGTAGGTGAACTTGGTCTCGGCTGGATTTCTTGTTGATCTTCTGGGGGAGGGGCCTGTTGTAGTGATTCTCAAGTGTCTTTGCCCCAGGCGGAATTACACCGCCCTTACCCGGGGCCGGGGTGAGTAATCCGCTCGGGTTTGCTTTCAGGAGCTTTTGTTCCCTGAGCGCTTTCCGTAGAGTTCCAGAGGACGGGAATACAAATGGCGGCCTCCTGGTCTCCGGCCCGGAGGAGCCGAGAGCCCGGGGCCCCACTCCTCAGTGCGCCCTCAGAGAACCGCGCCCAGTTACTCCCGTCTGCCTGACCTCCGGCCGCGCTCCGAGCTCACCGAGCCTGCGACCGGTTCAAGGTAACACGGAGCTGCGAGCTTACTGTCGGCTCTGTCTCTGCAGCCGGCTTTCCCGTTCCAATACCCGCAAGCTCTGCGACACTCAGACACCCCCGATCCTTCTGTGACCCTGCGGGACCTGAGGCCACGCTGACCCCGCGTGGCGAGGGGCCGGCTCCCGGCAAGCGGCGGAGCAACCGCGCACAAAATCAGGACTTTTAAAAGTCTGTTCCGCTGAGGGACATCGCTCCAGAGGCTAAACCGGGGCGAAGCCAGAGCCTTTTAGAAGTTAAGACTCAAGTTGGTATTTTAGAGTGAGAAACTGAGGTTGAGACTGATGAGCCTATGGGAAGAAAGATCACAAGGGAATGTGACTAGACCTTAGAAACAGTGGTTCTTTGGGAAGGGCCCATCCCCTTTTCTTTGGACGAAGCAGAAGGATTGGAAAAGGGGAAGTAAAGCCCTAGATATGAGGAGAAAAGAGTAGTGCTTGGCTTCCCACAGGTGATCTAAAAAGTGGCAACAAGCCCGATGGGGAAACTAATGAAGCAAAATGGCATCCAGGAGAGTCTTAGTTAAAGGAGTATGAGGTCAAGCATACCAAGTCATGAACTGCCAGAGTAATGTGGCAAGATAACCAAGGTTCCTGAGTACCCAAACCCCACCAAAGTTTCTGAATTGTTGGGCCCATCAAGGTACTATAAAAGAAATTATAGTTGGGACAAAGAAGATGCAGACTGTTTACTTCTGAAATTTAAAACTAGCTTTGGGGACATGAACTCGGTCAGTAAAGGGAATAGAAATAGTGAGGGCCAGATGGAGATGATCTACACTTTGATGTAAATAAGAGTAGTCAGAAAGTGGCATGAGGACCAGCGGTCTTCCTTCTAATATGTGGATGATATATAACTCCATCCTGGATTTATATAACTCAGAGAAATTAAGGAGAACCATGTCTGTGTATATTTGTGTGTGCCTGGTAATGGTATGTGTGGGAGGTGGAATTCTAAGGGACTTATTTTTAAAAAAGAAGTAATTTATTTACTGTGTATTGGTAGAGTTGAGCATTTTTGACATCTACAAAATTGAGATCTCAAGAACACTAATTGCAGTTACAAAGTTATATTTTACATCTATTCATATGTTTATATTTGATTTTGTGTACTGTTTTTACTATATAATTGATAACTATTGAAAGAAATTAAAACATGGGAGTTCAATAAATTATAATTTGCCCTATGTCTGCACAAAGAGTCATATTTATGAAATACCTTTTGCTGCCAGGTTTAGGCTAAATAATTTAATATTAATCTTTTATACTCTTTAAAAAATTTTTTACTGAAGCATTGTTGATACATAATATTATGTTAATTTCAGGTATAGTACATGGTGATTCAGCAAGTCTATACGTTAGGCTGTGCTTACAATTAAAGCTACCATCTGTCATCTTTCAGTGCCATTACAATAGCATTGATTATATTCCCTGTGCTGTACTTCTTATCCCCATGACTTATTCATTCCATAACTGTGAACCTGTGTCTCCCATTCTCTTTCACCCATTTAGTCCACCCTCCATGCTCCTTCCTTCTGGCAACAGTTTTGATGGGTCTGTTTCTGGTTTTTGTTCATTTTGTGTTTTATATTTTGCATTTAAGTGAAATCAATGTTTTTGGTCTTTGATTTATTTCACTTCTGCATCCATTTATTTTTCATAAATGGCAAGATCTTATCTTTTTTATGGCTGAATTATATTCCATTGTGTGTGTGTCTGTGTGATACACCACCTTTTCTTAGTCATTCATATATCAATGGCTATATGGGTTGTTTTCAGATCTTGGTTATTGTAAATAATGCTCAATAAATATAGAGGCACATACATCTTTTTGAATTACTCTTTTCATTTTCTTTGGATAAATACCCAATAGTGGAATTACTAAATTGTAATTTGGGGAACTTCCACACTGTTTTCCACAGTGGCTATGCCAATTTCCATTCTCATCAACAGTGCAAAAGGGTTCTTAATGCCACATTCTCACCTACACTTGTTATTTCTTGTCTTTTTGAGTCTAACCATTCTGATAGGTGTGAGGGGATACCTCATTGTGGTTTAGATTTGCACTTCTCTGATGATAAGTGACATTGAACATCTTTTCATGCATCTGTTGGACATTTGTATGCCTTCTTTGGAAAAATGTACATTCAGCTCCTCTGACATTTTTAATTGGATATCTTTTTTGGTATTGAGTTGAATAAGTTAATTCTATATTTTGGATATTAACATTTTACTGAATATATCATTTGTAAATATGTTCTCCCATTCAGTAGATTGTCTTTTTGAGTTGATGGTTTCCTTTGCTATGAAAAGCTTTTTAGAGTAGTCCCAATACTTTATTTTTGCTTTTATTTTCCTTGCCTCAGGAGATACATCCACAAAAATGTTACTGCATCTCTTTTCTTTTATGACTTTTATGGTTTCAGGACTCACATTTATGTTTTTAAGCCATTTTCAGTTAATTTTTGTGTTTGGTATGAGAAAGTGGTACAGTTTTTTTCTTTTGCATGTAGCTGTCCACTTTTCCCACTACCATTTTTTAAAAGGACTAACTTTTTCCCATTGTATATTTTTGTCTCTTCTGTTACAATCATGTTTCAGTAATCTATTTTTTGCCAGTACCATACTGTTTTTATTACTATAGCTTTGTAGTTTATCTTGAACCCTGGGATTGATACCTCTAGCTTTGTTGTTCTTTTTCAAGATTACTTTGGCCAGCCATTAGGTTTTGATGATACTGTAAAAATAAGTGATTCTGAGTTATTGATAATGAAATGCTGAATATATAGAGTCATGTAATTAGCTCATACTAAATCTATAAGTACTAATTACAAGCTGAAATATAACATTCCCTATACTGTTTCCTATCAACTCTTTATCTTTTGACCACAAGCCTAGTCATGTATCTATAACATATTAAGCATATTTTCCAAATTCAGTCAATGCTCGAGTAAAGTTTAAAATATTATAAAATACTGTAGGATTCTCTTGGGAGAAAAATAAAATTTAAGAGATTGATATTTTGAAAAATGGAATCAGAGTAGGTTTTCTCACATTATACATATTACTTATGATAAAGTATGGATAGTTTTATATTGTATAGTAGAATTATTTATATTGTTGAGATTTATGATTTTACTTTAAACTGCTTCTGTTTCTGCTTGGTACAAAACTCTTATTTTAATTAAGGAAATTGTGATATGACTTATGTGATTTTTTTTCTATTCAGGATAAGAAACATTTGGTAGTAACAATATAAAATAACTGGAAATGTACCCATAAGAGGATATAGGTCTAGCTTGCTCTTCTCTTTCCAGCTAAAACATTGATTTGAATGTTCTTTTTGAAACTTTTTAAATCTATTTTTTCAGTTTTAATATTTTCTTTGCTCAAGTTCTGCATAAATGAATATATGGAATACTTCTGTCTTATTTACATAGCCTTAGATCAGATCCATTAGACTAATTCTCAAGTTTTCTAAGTTATTTTTTAAAACATGTCAGTATTAAGGCTTAAATCAGTATGTTCAAATACTAGGAGAAGAGTAACTTAATAGACATACTTTATATCTATAAATGTACTCATAATCAAAACTCTCTACTCAATTTGTTTTTAAAAAATTGTCTAATCTTTATTCATCAGTCTGGAGTGAGGGGCCACAGCAGGCATAGTTCAATGGAGCAGAGTGAGTCGAATTTGAAAAAAAAATAAGGTCAGTACTAGCGCAGTAATGTTTAATGTCAGATCTTAAAGGTGAATATAGAACAATCAATAATACATAAAACAAGTGATAGGGAATTAAGTTGATCAGAAATTTCAAGAGCTCAAAGGAAAAGGGAAAATATCAGGCCATTCTATTTTGAAGCAAGGGTCCATGTCAACCAGGTGATAGGCAGATTTTGGATAGAAGAAATATTTGGGAAAGAGTTTTTAAAAGTATATATATATATATATATATATATATATATATATCCCTAGATTCTATATGAATAATGATGACTATTTAAAAATGTTCATGTTACTATTCTGGCTTTGTGAATTGTGTTTCTGTTTTCTCACCTTGATCCCAAAACCAGACAAGGATCCCACCAAAAAAGAGAGCTATAGACCGATATCCTTGATGAACACAGATGCGAAAATACTCAACAAAATACTAGCCAATAGGATCCAACAGTACATTAAAAAGATTATTCACCACGACCAAGTGGGATTTATTCCAGGGCTGCAAGGTTGGTTCAACATCCGCAAATCAGTCAATGTGATACAACACATCAATAAAAGAAAGAACAAGAACCATATGATACTCTCAATAGATGCTGAAAAAGCATTTGATAAAGTACAGCATCCCTTCCTGATCAAAACTCTTCAAAGTGTAGGGATAGAAGGCACATACCTCAATATCATCAAAGCCATATATGAAAAACCCACCGCAAATATCATTCTCAATGGAGAAAAACTGAAAGCT
The DNA here is from genome assembly GCF_030435805.1 of Mustela lutreola. Taxonomy (NCBI): domain Eukaryota; kingdom Metazoa; phylum Chordata; class Mammalia; order Carnivora; family Mustelidae; genus Mustela; species Mustela lutreola. Next base: position 116,251,136 of record NC_081297.1, read on the forward strand.
TTTCCGCTAAGGTCAGGAACACGGCAGGGATGTCCATTATCACCACTGCTATTCAACATAGTACTAGAGGTCCTAGCCTCAGCAATCAGACAACAAAAGGAAATTAAAGGCATCCAAATTGGCAAAGAAGAAGTCAAATTATCACTCTTCGCAGATGATATGATACTATATGTGGAAAACCCAAAAGACTCCACTCCAAAACTGCTAGAACTTATACAGGAATTCAGTAAAGTGTCAGGATATAAAATCAATGCACAGAAATCAGTTGCATTTCTCTACACCAACAGCAAGACAGAAGAAAGAGATATTAAGGAGTCAATCCCATTTACAATTGCATCCAAAACCATAAGATACCTAGGAATAAACCTAACCAAAGAGACACAGAATCTATACTCAGAAAACTATAAAGTACTCATGAAAGAAATTGAGGAAGACACAAAGAAATGGAAAAATGTTCCATGCTCCTGGATTGGAAGAATAAATATTGTGAAAATGTCTATGCTACCTAAAGCAATCTACACATTTAATGCAATTCCTATCAAAGTACCATCCATCTTTTTCAAAGAAATGGAACAAATAATTCTAAAATTTATATGGAACCAGAAAAGACCTCGAATAGCCAAAGGGATATTGAAAAAGAAAGCCAACGTTGGTGGCATCACAATTCCGGACTTCAAGCTCTATTACAAAGCTGTCATCATCAAGACAGCATGGTACTGGCACAAAAACAGACACATAGATCAATGGAACAGAATAGAGAGCCCAGAAATAGACCCTCAAATCTATGGTCATCTAATCTTCGACAAAGCAGGAAAGAATGTCCAATGGAAAAAAGACAGCCTTTTCAATAAATGGTGCTGGGAAAATTGGACAGCCACATGCAGAAAAATGAAATTGGACCATTTCCTTACACCACACACAAAAATAGACTCAAAATGGATGAAGGACCTCAATGTACGAAAGGAATCCATCAAAATCCTTGAGGAGAACACGGGCAGCAACCTCTTCGACCTCTGCCGCAGCAACATCTTCCTAGGAACAACGCAAAAGGCAAGGGAAGCAAGGGAAAAAATGAACTACTGGGATTTCATCAAGATCAAAAGCTTTTGCACAGCAAAGGAAACAGTTAACAAAATCAAAAGACAACTGACAGAATGGGAGAAGATATTTGCAAACGACATATCAGATAAAGGACTAGTGTCCAGAATCTATAAAGAACTTAGCAAACTCAACATCCAAAGAACAAATAATCCAATCAAGAAATGGGCAGAGGACATGAACAGACATTTCTGCAAAGAAGACATCCAGATGGCCAACAGACACATGAAAAATTGCTCCATATCACTCGGCATCAGGGAAATACAAATCAAAACCACAATGAGATATCACCTCACACCAGTCAGAATGGCTAAAATCAACAAGTCAGGAAATGACAGATGCTGGCGAGGATGCGGAGAAAGGGGAACCCTCCTACACTGTTGGTGGGAATGCAAGCTGGTGCAGCCACTCTGGAAAACAGCATGGAGGTTCCTCAAAATGTTGAAAATAGAACTGCCCTATGACCCAGCAATTGCACTATTGGGTATTTACCCTAAAGATACAAATGTAGTGATCCAAAGGGACACATGCACCCGAATGTTTATAGCAGCTATGTCCACAATAGCCAAACTATGGAAAGAACCTAGATGTCCATCAACAGATGAATGGATCAAGAAGATGTGGTATATATACACAATGGAATACTATGCAGCCATCAAAAGAAATGAAATCTTGCCATTTGCAACAACTTGGATGGAACTAGAGCGTATCATGCTTAGCGAAATAAGTCAAGCAGAGAAAGACAACTATCATATGATCTCCCTGATATGAGGAAGTGGTGATGCAACATGGAGGCTTAAGTGGGTAGAAGAAGAATAAATGAAACAAGATGGGATTGGGAGGGAGACAAACCATAAGTGACTCTTAATCTCACAAAACAAACTGAGGGTTGCCGGGGGGAGGGGGTTTGGGAGAAGGGGGAGGGATTATGGACATTGGGGAGGGTATATGATTTGGTGAGTGCTGTGAAGTGTGTAAACCTGGTGATTCACAGACCTGTACCCCTGGGGATAAAAATATATGTTTATAAAAAATAAAAAATAAAAAATAAAAAATAAAAAATAAAAATAAAAATGTTCATGTTACTATTCTGGCTTTGTGAATTGTGTTTCTGTTTTCTCAAGTTAAAAACTTTAATTCTGCATTTTCCTTTGCAAAATTATCTAGAATTACAAAAGTTGATAATATAGGAATTGGGAGTATATAGTCCATTTCTCATAGGTAAGTTACAGTGTGTTGCCCTGATTATTCTGTGCCCAGCTATTTGAAACTGAGTCAAAATTTAGCTCATGGTCACTCATCAGTTTTTTGTTTTGGAATAGCAAAATTTTCTAAGCTTTTCAATCATAAGATTGCCAAGAATTAGATTATTGGAGACAATTAGAAAATATGCTCTGAGTTGCTGAACCTAATTGAGATTACATAAAATAAGGACAGCAATGTATTTTTTAATTCTATTTATTCAGTAAGCCCACTGATATTTTTAGTGACCACAGTATGTCACTAATTATATATTTTGGGATATTCATAATATGTTTAATTAGTACCCAAGTATTTCATGCAAACACAGCTAGAAAATTTAATAGAACCTCTTTCAAAAATGAAAACAGGACTCTTTATTGAAAAGATAATTCTAATTTATATGACTAGTCAGTGTTTTATGATTTGCCCTATTTAAAGTAAATTTTTGATTAAGATATATTCAAATCCCCATAAAATATGATTTATATTTCTTCATGGACTGCTCTTTGCTGGTATTCAAAACAAAGTTTATTTCTTCACCAAATGTTAAATAATGGGATGTAAGCACATAGCAACCCAGGAAGATGCTTTACATTAATTTTTTAATACAAGGAAGATGTTTTCCTCAGTGGCCAAACTATTTCTGGTAACACAGTGGTGCTTTCAGATCTCAGATGCAGTGTAGTGAAATTTATTCTCTGGTACATCCATTTATTTCATTATTCAGTGTTAATTGAGTAGCAATAAGCATTGAAGAAATTTTAATATTGATGCCATGAAAACAAATAAGAGAAGGCATATCGTTCCAAGGAGTTTAGAATATAGTAGAGTGGGTTATCATAAAAAACTTTATATGGATTAACATATTCCTTATAACAATTCAAAATAAGGAACATTTTAAATGTGATCTTCACTTTACAGAGGGGGATGAATGAGTCACAGAAACAAAATGACTAGCTTAAAGGCACACAACTAATCAATATCAGAGTTAATATTTGAAACTAGTTCGTTTAGCTCCAGTGCCTGGGCTGTAACTCACTACATAAGAAAAATGCAAAGAAATGTTGGAGCACAGAGAAAATCCTCACCAATCACGTTTGAGAAAATCTTTACAGTAGAGCTTACGTTTAGTTTTGATGAAGAAATAGGAAGAACTCCCTGAACAGTAGGGACTATTCTGTGTGATAGTTTGAGGAATAAAGTTTGTATGTTTTTGTGGATATGTTCATTCATGTAGAAAAAAGAAAGGGAATAGAGCTAGGATTTGAGGGATGTAGGATAATAATCAGAAAAATCTGAACTTTATTCTAGAAGCTAAGGGTAAGTACTGAAATATTTTATGGGCAGAAAGCAAAACAATGATAATAATTGCCTTTTACAAAGTTCATCCTGGCCACTGTGAGGTAGATGAAGAGGTCAATTGAAGGAAACCATGAAAAGGTTGGTGAAAACCCAAATATAAGTATTGACAGTGGGAGAAAAAGAAGACAAAGGATGTCTATTTTTAGTATTTTAGATGGCTGTCATTTAATAAGCATTTTTGTGTGCTAGGCATTTTATGTGTAACCTAATTCCTAAGCAGTTCTAGGAGACAGATTTTATTACTGATGTTTTATATTGAGGTAATAAGGGCTTAGAGAGGTTAAAAAGCTCACTCATGGTTTAAAGCTAGTCAGTGATAGATTTGAGATTTAAATCCACGGCTTATATTCTTTCTAGGCTATGATGTTAGTTGTTAATCTTTAAGGACAAAACTGCGGATTTCAAAGCAAAGTGGTAGTAGGATGGTAAGTTAGAAATCTGAATTTATATTAACACTTCTGGTATTGCTGTGAATTTTGGCATCATTTCACCAAAATGTGAAAAAATGAAATTCTAATACAATTTTCTCAAAAGGATTTCTAATTACTGCATTCATTTACTATCTCTTACTCCTCAAACTCTAATTTCGCATCAGGCACTTCATTTGGTATAAGATCAGCAATCATCTTCCTGTCTCTAAATCCAAAGAATGCTTTTAGTGTTCTTCTTAGTCTGCTTTCCAGTAACATCCATCTCTATTTTCTATTTTCTTACATTGACACATTCTCACCATTTGAATTTATCACAACAATGTCATTGATTCCTTTTTACTTCACTGTATCTTTGTCAAGCTCATCCCAGTGGGCTATTAAATATTGAAATTTGTTAAGCTTAGTGATAGTATCTCTTGTATTCAAATCTCTTGTTTTCTTTCACTTTTAGGACTTCTATTATTAGTACCTATTCAGAGATAACATGCACTTAGCCAGGTCCCTTCTTTAATATACCCCCTTAGCAATCTCAAAAGCACCTCAAATTTAAAAGTCAAGCAAACAAACAAAAAATCATGATATTCTCCTTCAATTGTGTTTTTTTTTTCCTCAGCTTTCCTGCTCTCTATTAATAGCACCATAATCCATTTAGTTTCATATGAATTTAGGAGTCATCTTGGACATAGCTTTCTTCCTTCCCTTTCATATATAAAGCAGCACCACATCCTGTCAATTGCACTTCCTAAATATTTCTCGGATCATTTTTTTTCATATTCATGAAACACAATAGTCTCTGTTGTACTTAACAATATCATGGGATTCTCAATAGCCTACAAACTGGTCTCCCCAAACTTCTCTGAACTTTCCTTCAGTCCATTCTCCATACAACATTGGAAGGTGATCTGCCAAAGTATATTTCTGATCATGTTCCTCCTTTGCTTAATACCCTTTTATGATACATATTGCTCTTAAGATAATGGCTGAAACTTAGCATGGCCCTCAGGACCTTTCATCATCCAACCTCTACTTCCTGCTCTAACTTCCGCTTGTACCAGTATTCCTCTACTTTATCTCATCCAGTCTCACTGACTATCATCTGGTCCTTCATATTCACTATTTGTATATATTCTTCCTGTAGGTTGGAACACTCTTTTTCCTCTTCTTAACTATAGCTTTGAAGTTCACATATCACTTTCTCTAGAAATTTTTCTCTACCTTATGTTATGCCCCTCTAGCTTTAGAGGTCTTTATCTGTTATGATTTTAGTTGTCCAACTGATAAATTAATATGTCAGTGGATTACATTTACAGATCTTGTTTTCTTGAACATATGATTGTTTGAAGCTAAAAAGTGTATTGGTTTTCTACTAAGATTGTCTGCTCTTTTGGAATGGAATTTTGTACAAATTTATCAATACAAATGTATGTGTGGGATGGTAGTTTGCATAGTTATATGTGCATATTTATGCTTAAAGATAATGAATTCAGATTTTGTTATATCTTATGGGTCAAGTCAGTGGCAGAAAAGTATGACACATATCTTCCCTCTCATATTCGGGGAAGGATATGCTTTTGTCTAAGAGATTTGGAAAAGACTAACTTGTGCAACTGAGGAGGAAAAGACAAAAATGAAGCTGAAGTAATGAAAAGCAGAATAACTCCAATCTCATTCAATATGAAATAAAATATTCCAAGTCTGTGGGGCTACATATATGATTTATTACAATTATATTTAGGCTTGATTTGGTAGAGGAAGGCCTTCCTAGGTAGTAGTTCTTTCATGCCCTGCCTCGTGACTTTGAATTGCCTAGCTAACTTCACAGAATTGCCCTAAATTTGCTTTCATTCTCTTTTATTAATTTAAAATAAGAAAAAAAGAAAGTTTTTCTTTGACTTGCAAAAAATTTTAGAAACGATAAACACAACTAGGCATCTTCCTTAAAACTCAGAAGCCAAATAAACTTTTAGTTGAGAATTTTTGTTGTTGTTGTTAGGGGTATAAAAGATGATATAAGATGAGTATGTGGAACTTTTAGCATCATGCAGGAAGAGATAAAAATATTACAGATAAATGTTTCATTCAAATTAATGTTATCTAAATGGCATGGGTAATTTTCAGAGAAAACTTAGTTTGCTTCTCAATTAAAATTACAATATAGGTCATACTCAGATGACAACAACGGACTCTTGTATCCTATCTGCTAAGCACGTTTGAATTGTAATCAAATTCCAAAAGCTTTAACTTTGCAAGGCTCCTGACTGCTACCCGAACTGGGTTTTCCTCAAACTATGGAGAATGTAACTTACATTAGGAAGGAACATGCAAGGCCTGAGACACTAAGGTGAAACATAATACATCTTTCCAGAGGTATCTGTTTACTTGTTGAAAATAAAATTGTATGCTAATAGAATATAGACATATTATGAAATGAAATGGAAGTCTACATGCATTTTTAAGATCAAACATCAATTTGAAAAAGTTTAGTACTTTAGGTCCTGGGTTTACCTTTTTACTCTCTTTTGATATCTCAATGTTTTGATGGAAAAGTTTAAGAAACCACAAATAGGCAATCTCCCAGATTGTTTTAACATTTAGTATATAATTTGTTTAAATATTTTTAATAGAACAGCAAAAAGTATAAATATGGTGATTCACACTTTCTTAATTCATGACTTCTTCCTGATACAGTCAACTGAATGACATCTCTTCTTGTCAATGTATAGATTCACATTCTGAGTAAAGAGGGATGTGACATAGCAGAGAACATAGGTTGAGATCAGAGAGATCTGGCTCCAAATCTTCATTCCATTACTTCCCATCCTGGATAGTTAGTTAACTTCTATACCTCTTCCTTCGTCCATTAAATGGGAACAAACTTCTGGTATTTTCTATTATGATATAACAGAGACAGAGTATGTACTTGGTAAAGGAAAAGGCTATTGCTTCACATGTGGTAGTCATCAGCCTCAATATTTGTTCTCTCTTTTCTGAGTGAATTGAAATCCTGTTCATAATAACCCCTGTATCTAATTCATTTAGATATCCTTAAGCTATAAAATATTTATAAATTGTGTTCAGCACATTCTCTGAATTAGTGTCTGGTTATGTCAATTGTTTTTATTCCACCTTAAAGATTTTTTTTAAAAGATTTTATTTATTTATTTGACAGACAGAGATCACAAGTAGGCAGAGAGGCAGGCAGAGAGAGAGAGGAAGGGAAACAGGCTCCCTGCTGAGCAGAGAGCCCGATGCGGGGCTTGATCCCAGGACCCTGGGATCATGACCTGAGCCGAAGGCAGAGGCTTAACCCACTGAGCCACCCAAGTGCCCCTACCATCTTAACCATTTTAAAATGCATAGTTTGGGGGTGTTAAATATATTTTAATTGTGCAAACATTACCACCATCCATCTTGTAAAACAGAAACACTATACCCATTAAGCAATAACTCTCCATTATCCTCTCCCTCCAGACTCTGACAAGTACCATCGTGCTTTGTCTTTAAAAACCTCTTATAAGTGGAATAATGGAGTGTTTATCTTTTTGTGATTGACTTATTTCACTTAGCATAGCATCCTCAAGTTTCATTCATATTGTAGCATATTGCAAAATTTCCTTTTAAGGCTACATAATATTCTATTGTAAGTGTATACCAAATTTTGCTTATTCATTCATCTGTCAATGGAAACTTGGGTTGCTTCCATATAACTCTTTAAGACCCTACTTTCAATTCTTTTGACCCAGAATTGGGATTAATAGAGTATATGATAATTCTATTACTAAATTTTTGAGTAACTACCATAGTGTTTTCCATAGTAGCTGTACTATTTTTCAGTTCCATCAACAGTGGTTCCAACTTTTCAAAACTTACTGTTTTTTGTGACTTGATTGTAGATGTAAGGTGGTAATTCATTGCACGTTGTTTTAAAACGTTTTCTTCATTGTATTGAGAAATAATTGATATACATTAATGTGTAAGTTGAAGTCATACAGCATAATAGTTTGATTTATAATGTTGTAAAACAATTACAATGGGCTTAGTTAACATCTATCATCTCATACAGATAAAAATTTTTAAAAATGTGCTCTACATTTGCATTTCTCTAATGATTAGTGATGTTAAGCATCTTATAGGCTCATTTGTCAATTTGTATATCTGCTTTAGAGATATGTCTAAGTCCTTTGCCTATTTTTCAAGTGATTTTTTTGTTGTTGAGTAGATCTCTACACACATCCTACATAAGCACATTTAAATGTTTTTCATGAAGTCCAATTTGTGTTATATTCAAGAATTAATTGCCAAATTGAATGTTGTAAAGCTGTTGTCCTTGTTTTCTTCTAAAAGTTGAATAGTTTTTAGTATTTGTAACTTTAGGGTAAATACCCAATAGTACAATTGCTGGGTCATAGGGCAGTTCTATTTTCAACATTTTGAGGAACCTCCATGCTGTTTTCCAGAGTGGCTGCACCAGCTTGCATTCCCACCAACAGTGTAGGAGGGTTCCCCTTTCTCCGCATCCTCGCCAGCATCTGTCATTTCCTGACTTGTTGATTTTGGCCATTCTGACTGGTGTGAGGTGATATCGCATTGTGGTTTTGATTTGTATTTCCCTGATGCCGAGTGATATGGAGCAATTTTTCATGTGTCTGTTGGCCATCTGGATGTCTTCTTTGCAGAAATGTCTGCTCATGTCCTCTGCCCATTTCTTGATTGGATTATTTGTTCTCTGGGTGTTGAGTTTGCTAAATTCTTTATAGATTCTGGACACTAGTCCTTTATCTGATATGTCGTTTGCAAATATCTTCTCCCATTCTGTCAGTTGTCTTTTGATTTTGTTAACTGTTTCCTTTGCTGTGCAAAAGCTTTTGATCTTGATGAAATCCCAATAGTTCATATTTGCCCTTGCTTCCCTTGCCTTTTGTGTTGTTCCTAGGAAGATGTTGCTGCGGCAGAGGTCGAAGAGGTTGCTGCCCGTGTTCTCCTCAAGGATTTTGATGGATTCCTTTCGCACATTGAGGTCCTTCATCCATTTTGAGTCTATTTTTGTGTGTGGTGTAAGGAAATGGTCCAATTTCATTTTTCTGCATGTGGCTGTCCAATTTTCCCAGCACCATTTATTGAAGAGGCTATCTTTTTTCCATTGGACATTCTTTCCTGCTTTGTCGAAGATTAGTTGACCATAGAGTTGAGAGTCTATTTCTGGGCTCTCTATTCTGTTCCATTGATCTATGTGTCTGTTTTTGTGCCAGTACCATGCTGTCTTGATGATGACAGCTTTGTAATAGAGCTTGAAGTCCGGAATTGTGATGCCACCAACGTTGGCTTTCTTTTTCAATATCCCTTTGGCTATTCGAGGTCTTTTCTGGTTCCATATAAATTTTAGCATTATTTGTTCCATTTCTTTGAAAAAGATGGATGGTACTTTGATAGGAATTGCATTAAATGTGTAGATTGCTTTAGGTAACATAGACATTTTCACAATATTTATTCTTCCAATCCAGGAGCATGGAACATTTTTCCATTTCTTTGTGTCTTCCTCAATTTCTTTCATGAGTACTTTATAGTATTCTGAGTATAGATTCTGTGCCTCTTTGGTTAGGTTTATTCCTAGGTATCTTTTGGTTTTGGGTGCAATTGTAAATGGGATTGACTCCTTAATTTCTCTTTCTTCTGTCTTGCTGTTGGTGTAGAGAAATGCAACTGATTTCTGTGCATTGATTTTATATCCTGACACTTTACTGAATTCCTGTATAAGTTCTAGCAGTTTTGGAGTGGAGTCTTTTGGGTTTTCCACATATAGTATCATATCATCTGCGAAGAGTGATAATTTGACTTCTTCTTTGCCGATTTGGATGCCTTTAATTTCCTTTTGCTGTCTGATTGCTGAGGCTAGGACCTCTAGTACTATGTTGAATAGCAGTGGTGATTATGGACATCCCTGCCGTGTTCCTGACCTTAGCGGAAAAGCTTTCAGTTTTTCTCCATTTAGAATGATATTTGCGGTGGGTTTTTCATAGATGGCTTTGATGATATTGAGGTATGTGCCCTCTATCCCTACACTTTGAAGAGTTTTGATCAGGAAGGGATGCTGTACTTTATCAAATGCTTTTTCAGCATCTATTGAGAGTATCATATGGTTCTTGTTCTTTCTTTTATTGATGTGTTGTATCACATTGACTGGTTTGCGGATGTTGAACCAACCTTGCAGCCCTGGAATAAATCCCACTTGGTCATGGTGAATAATCCTTTTAATGTACTGTTGAATCCTATTGGCTAGTATTTTGTTGAGTATTTTCGCATCTGTGTTCATCAAGGATATTGGTATATAGCTCTCTTTTTTGGTGGTTCAAAATCTGTGGGACACAACAAAGGCAGTCCTGAGAGGAAAATATATAGCGGTTCAAGCCTTTCTCAAGAAACAAGAAAGGTCTCAGGTACACAACCTAACCCTACACCTAAAGGAGCTGGAGAAAGAACAAGAAAGAAACCCTAAGCCCAGCAGGAGAAGAGAAATCATAAAGATCAGAGCAGAAATCAATGAAATAGAAACCAAAAAAAACAATAGAACAAATCAACGAATCTAGGAGCTGGTTCTTTGAAAGAATTAATAAAATTGATAACCCCCTGGCCCAACTTATCAAAAAGAAAAGAGAAAGGACCCAAATAAGTAAAATCATGAATGAAAGAGGAGAGATCACAACTAACACCAAAGAAATAGAAAGTATTATAAGAACATACTATGAGCAACTCTACGCCAATAAATTTGACAATCTGGAAGAAATGGATGCATTCCTAGAAACATATAAACTACCACAACTGAACGAGGAAGAAATAGAAAGCCTGAACAGACCCATAACCAGTAAGGAGATTGAAACAGTCATTAAAAATCTCCAAACAAACAAAAGCCCAGGGCCAAACGGCTTCCTGGGGGAATTCTACCAAACATTTAAAGAAGAACTAATTCCTATTCTCCTGAAACTGTTCCAAAAAATAGAAATGGAAGGAAAACTTCCAAACTCATTTTATGAGGCCAGCATCACCTTGATCCCAAAACCAGACAAGTTTTTAGTATTAAATGTATGTTCTCAACCGATTTTGAGTTATTTTTTCTGTATTAGGTAAGGGTCCAATTTACGCTTTACCTCAATATCCAGTTTTTCCCAGCACCATTTGTTGGAAATACTGAGTGGTTTGGATACCCTTGTAAAAAATTATTCGTTCGTATATATGAGGGTTCATTTCTGGCCTCTCTTCTTTTCCAGAGCCCTATACACTTGTCTTTATGCCATACCAAAGTGTTTTGATTACTGTAGCATTGTAGTAGGGTTTGAAATCAGGAAGTCTGAGTATTCATGTTTTGTTCTTCATCAAAAGTATTTTGGCAATTTGGAATCTCAAGATTTCTTACAGATTTGAAGATGGGTTTTTCTACATCTGCAAAAAAGGTCATTGGGATTTTGATTAAAAATATTGCTGATAATCCAATAACATGGGATATATTTTGATTGATTTCTATTTTTTTCTTTCAGCAATGTTTTATTATTATCATTGTCTAAGTCTTTGACTTAAGTTTATTCCTAAATATTTTCTTCTTTTTGATGACAGTTTTCAGAATTTCCTTTTCAGATTGTTCATCATTCTTGTCTAGAAATGTAACTGATTTTTGCATTTTGACTTTGTATTCTGCTAGTTTTCAAAATTCATTTATTCTAACTTTTTTTTGTTTAGCTTTTTAGGACTTTCTACATATATAAGATCATATAAACTGTGGAGATAAATTTACCTCTTCCTTTCCAATTTGAATGTCTTTTTTTTTCCTTGTCTAATTGCCCTATCTAGAACTTCCAGTACTATATTGAATTTAAGTGGTGAAAGTGGGCATTTTCACTTCATTCCTGAGCTTAAAAGTAAAGTGTTTCCTCTAAGTATGTGTTCAGCATGAGTTTTTTATATGATTTTTATTATATTGAGACAGTTTCCTTCTATTCCTTGTTTATTAGGTGTTTTTGTCATGAAAGGTGTTGGATTTTCACATTTTCTTCTGCAACCAGGATTATTCTGTTGATATGGCATTTTATATGGTCAATTTTCACATGTTGACATATATTCTAGAAATAAATCCCATTCTATCATGGTGTTTAATCCTTTTAATATGCTGCAGAACTCTGCTTGTAGTATTTTTGTTGAATATTTTTGCATCTATGATTATAAAAAAATAATGGTTTGTAGTGTGTGTTTTTTTGTTTTGTTTTGTTTTGTTTTTTTTTTTTTTTTTTTTTTTTTTGGTATCTTTGCCTGGCTTTCACATCAGGTTATTTTTGGTCTCATAGAATGGGTTAGAAAGTGTTCTCTTTTGCTTGTTGGAAAAGTTTGGGAAAGACTGAAATTAGTTTTTTAAATATTTGGTATAATTCACAAATGAAGCCATCAGGTCCAGAGTTTTTCTTTGTTGGGAGATTTTTTATTACTGGTTCAATATCCTTACTAATTATATATCTATTCAGATATTCTATTTATTATTTCATCTACAAAGGATCTGTGTTTTGCTGGCATATAATATTCATAATAATCTCATATTCCCTTTTATTTATGTATTATGATTTTAATGGATTCCTTTCTCACATTGAAGTCTTTCATCCATTTTGCATCTATTTTTGTGTGTGGTGTAAGGAAATGGTCCAGTTTTATTTTTCTGCATGTGACTGTCCAATTTTCCCAACACCATTTGTTGAAGAGACTTTTTCCAACTGGGCATTCTTTCCTGCTTTGTCAAAGATTAGTTGACCATAGAGTTAATGGTCTGTTTCTGGGCTCTATTCTGTTCCATTGATCTATGTGTCTGTTTTAGTGACAGTACCATACAGTCTTGATGATGACAGCTTTGTAAGAACTTGAAGTCTAGAATTGTGATGCCACCGACTTTGGCTTTCTTTTTCAACATTCCTCTGGCTGCTCGAGGTCTTTTCTGATTCCATATTCATTTTAGGATTATTTATTCCATTTCTTTGAAAAAATTGATAGGGATTGCATTAAACATGCAGATTGCTTTAGGTAGCATAGACATTTTCACAATATTTGTTCTTCCAATCCATGAGCATGGAACATTTTTCCATTTCTTTGTGTCTTCCTCAGTTTCTTTCATGACTCCTTTATAGTTTTCTGAGTACAGGTTCTTTGCCTCTTTGGTAAGGTTTATTCCTAGGTATCTTATGGTTTTGGGTGCATATGTAAATGAGATTGACTCCTTCTCTTTCTCCTGTCTTTTTGATGGTGTATAGTGGTGCAATGGATTTCTGCACATTGATTTTATATCCTAACACTTTACTGAATTCCCGTACAAGTTCTAGACAATTTAGAGTGGAGTCTTTTGGGTTTTCCACATAAAGTATCATATCATCTACAGAAAGTGAGAGTTTGACGACTTCTTTGCCAATTTGGATGCCTTTAATTTCTTTTTTGTTGTCTGATTGCTAAGGCTATGACTTCTAGTACTATGTGGAATAGCAGTGGTGATAATGGACATTCTGTATTATGATTTTAATAATGTAAGTCTTTATTACATCTATCTATAGGGTTGTCAATTTTGTTGATCATTTTTAAGAAGCCACTTTTGGTTTCAGTGATTTTTTTCCATTTTTCTATTCTCTTTTGTTTCTGCTGTAATCTTTTTTGACTTTTTGCAAACATTTTTTAAATATATTTATAGCTATAAAAAATTTATCATGTCTTCATTTAAAATTTGCAAGCTTTTGACAAATTTCCAAAATTGTTATATAAAATATATTCTTGATAGTGGATTATTGTCAAGACTAGGGGATAGATTACTAAAGCTACAAATTCTGCCAACTTTTGGTATCAGGCTAATGCTGGCCTCACAAAATGAGCTTGGAAGTGCTCCCTCCTCTTCCACTATTTGAGGAGTGTGAGAAGGATTGGTATTTTTCTCTGGATGTTTGGAATAATTCACCAGTGAAGACATCTGATCCTAGATGTTGTACCTGTAATCGAACAGCCACATGCAAAAGAATGAAATTAAACACCTATCTTACACTGTACACCAAAACCAATTCAAATAGATAAAGACTTGAAGCAATACTTGAATCCACAAAACTCCTAAAAGAAAATATAGGCAGTAAGACTTTTTACTTGGGTCATAGTCATGAATTTTTGGACTTGACATTTTAGAACCAAAGATAGCAAAAGGGAAAATAAACAAATGAGGCTACATCAATTTAAAAAGTTTCTGCACTGCAAAGGAAAACATCCATCCTCACCTATGGAATGGGAGAAAATGTTTGCAAATGATATATCTAAAATATTAATAGGAAAAGCAAACTCAGAACTCACATAATTCAATAGCAAAAGTCTAACAGTCTGGTTTTAAAAAAATAGACAAAGTGTCTGAACATTTTCCCAAAGAAGACAAATGTATCTAACAAGTACACGAAGATAACTTCAATATCACCAATCATTAGGGAAATGTAAACCAAAACCACAGTGAGATATCACCAGTCTCAATGGCAAGTATCAAAAAAAAAAAACAAAAAAAAAAACAAAAAAACAAAAAAACAAAAAAACAAAAAAACAAGAAATAACAAGTATTGGCAAGGATGTGGAGAAAAAGAAACAATATACACTGCTGGTGGGGATGTAAATTGTTATAGCCACAATGGAAAGAGTATGAGGTTCTACAGAATATTAAAAAATAGAATAACCAGATGATCCAGCAATTCTACTTCTTAGTGTTTTCATTGTCTTCACATAAATGCAAAATCAAACATATATATGCATATCTATGTTTATTGCAGTATTATTTACAACTAACAAGATATCAAAGCCATCTAAATATCCAGTGATGGATAAATGGACAAAGAAAACATGCTATATACATATACACACATATATGTATATATACATACATATACACACACCCATACACAAAATGGACTATATTTAGCCATGAAAAAGAAGGAAATCTTGCCAATGTGACCACAAGGATGGACCTTGAGGACAATAGACTAAGTGAAATAATTCAAAGAAAGATCTTCACTCATATGCAGAATCTAACAACAAAAACAAAAAATTGTATAGAAAACAGAATTGTAGGATTGGAGGATGTAGAAATCAAAGGGTATAAACTTCCAATTATAAAATAAATGTCATGGGGATGTAACATATAGTATGCTGTGTAGTTAATATTAACTTTTGCCTATTTGAAAGTTGCTAGGAGAATAGATCCTAAAAGTTCTCATCACAAGAAAAAAAGCTACATTAGTGATGGATGTTAACTGGACTTATTGTAATCATTTGCAATATAAATAATATCAAATCATTATGTTGTATAATACCCGAAATTAATATAATTAATATGTCAATTATATCTCAAAAAGATAAAGCTAATTATTTTTAGTTTTTTGTCCATGGATGGGTTCTTGGTACTGGTGCTTTAGCCAGGAGAGTGTTTCAAGGTAGTGGATGATCCTATTTATGACACTATTTGATATTCTACAACAAACCGGAAAATATTCCTTCAGTCACTGTGATGATCAAAAAAACCCTGCTATATTTGCAGTCACTTTCCTAGTTTAAGACCATTCCTTTTAATGAAAGAGGATGGTTACAAGGGTAGTTTAAAAAAATCTTGTTTTGAAAATAATAAAGAATACATTTTAGAAGAATTGAAAATAAAGGAAAAATAGATGAACTTCATAGGAAACTTCATATTAATGTCAATGAATTCTATTTAAACAAATAACAAAAGTTACATGTTTTAAAAACACATACCCAGATATAATTTCTTTTAAAAAGAATACTAGAAAGACATATGTTTTAATTAATACTAGGCTAGAACACGTAAATCGAAGAGATCCAACACAATCAGAAAAAGGAGAGCTCATGGGAAGCCTGGAATTAATAACCTAGAGAACCAAGATTTTAAAAAGTGTCATTTATCCTTCCAGCTGCACATAGAAGATTAACAAAAAAGCCAACTGGGAAACCACTGTTTAAAGATTGGGACAACTATAGAATAAAATTGCATATAATCTGGATAGCTTAAATACTGAAATAATTATTGAGTAAATTTCAAGTTGATTCTGTTATTAAAATGCAGATGTTGTTTGTGTCCTGGGGAAAGTACTTAAGAAATATATGGAATTAGGGGGGCACCTGGGTGGCTCACCAGGTTAAGCCTCTGCCTTCAGCTCAGGTCATGATCTCAGGGTCCTGGGATCGAGCCCCGCATCGGGCTTTCTGCTCAGCAGAGAGCCTGCTTCCCCTTCTCTCAAGAAATATATGGAATTAGGAATCTAAGAGAAGTTAAAGGGGTATGATATAAAACTAAAGGGAAATAGGGAAGGCCACAATTAGTAGAAACAAATCACAGGCTGGATATTGGAACAAGGGAATTTCCTCTAGATGGAATAACTCTACTCAGGAAAAGTAAGATCTTTTTGAACAATAAGTGGTAGTTCATGGCCAGACCAGCTGTGTGACAAATGCATAAGAAATAAAACAAAGAAATTTTAACATGATAAAAGAACCCTTAAGTACTGAAGTGGCCTATAACCTAGTTTAATGGTATAAATGGTAGTGGCCTTTGTTGTTCTTTGTATTTCTGATGTTTTTACTCAGAGCAGATGGTGCTTATCTCCGAATTTTAAGCACACATCTCTAAAGATGGGCGAAACACTGGGGAGCTGTGTTCACATTTTATATATTATGTGTTTTGCTTGCTAACGGTTCAGTAGTTAACCAAGATAACTTAAACCAAATCTGAGTTATCAGTCTTCTTTTTTTTTTCAATTTTTGATATGTTCTTTTTTTTTTTTTACTTCTTTATAATTTTTTATTTTTTTAAACATATATTTTTATCACCAGGGGTACAGGTCTGTGAATCACCAGGTTTACACACTTCACAGCACTCATCAAAGCACATACCCTCCCCAGTGTCCATAATCCCACCCCCTTTTCCCAACCCCCCTCCCCCCAGCAACCCTCTGTTTTGTGCGATTAAGAGTCACTTATGGTTTGTCTCCCTCCCAATCCCATCTTTTAACTTTGCTCAAAATGAATACTCTCAGCTAATGCATAACTCTCATGTTTTAAATCCTTTACTTTTGCCAGTTCTATATAGTTACATTTGGAGATGTACCCTGAAATGCTAATACTAGCATGTTTAAGTTTCTAGATAGGGAGCAAGAATATAAATAATAGAAACCCAAAAGGTAAACACTCTTTCCAAGGGACAGAAAAAAAGTAGAATAAATTTGATGGAAAACAGAGGCTTTGAGATACAAGATAGTCATGAATGACTAGATGGGTTAGAACACCATTTAGTTGGAGGAAATCACTGGGATTATTCATAGTACAAAGCTATGAACATTGCCAATGGAATTATCTGTTATAAATGCAAATTTCTCTCAGGAGAAATCAGAAATTAAGACTAATTATATAACAGATAAACCTGATTCAAGAGAGAGCAGAGTATGGGGCAACTAGATGGCTTGGTAGATTGAATGCCTGACTGTTGATTTTGGCTGAGTTCATGAACTCCTGAGACTGGGACCCACATTGGGTTTCATACTCAGTGGGGAGTCTGCTTGAGTTTCTCTCTCCTTCTTCTTCTGCCCCTCCCCCACACTTTCCCTCTCCCTCTCTCCCTAAAATAAAACTTAAAAAAAAAAAAAAGAGAGAGAGAGAGAGAGAGCATAGTCCTAGGATTCTGGAACTTTGCTTGGTCAGGGGTATGTACCTCATACTAAGAGGATGGGGAACAAATAGGACAGGTGGGACTTCATTATTGATACTGGGGTTTTGTTTTCCACTGTTTAAGGCAACCTTCCTTTTAATATTGAAAAATCTGAGAGATTGTGAATTCTGGGACTATCCACTTCAAAGCAATCACTTTAAATTTGATTGTGGAATAAGTACTTTTGTGAGATCATCTTAGCCTAATGAGTGTTATGAGTCTGAATTAAGAATTATCATAGTTTTGAGCAATAGACAAATTGAGAGAAATTGAATTATGTCATATCCATTCTCTTGTGGATCCACAATTATTAAATCTCTGGGCAGTTAGGAGAGATTTTTAGATGAATACCATCTGAAAAAATGCTGAGTCTGGGCCCCATATTTAGGTAGTTGGTAAACACCTGTATAAGTGGAACTTCTAGGAGGTCCTCTAATAAACCCAAAACAGTATAGTACATCTTAAGAATTAATAATTAAAGTAGATATTAAGAAAAAAGACTGCTATGCCTTGCTTCTCGACTATATATTGACTCAATCTGTCTATATAAAAGCTAGATTGAACAGTGGAGACTTATGGTCAATTTTAGGTAGGGTAATCATAAATCCCAGTTTGCCTGGACTATCTTGTTTTATTTATGTTGTTTCCATATGACTATAATTATAGCCATGTTTTGCTTTTAGAAGGGTCCCTCTCTGGGAAAAAGATCATATAGTTACCACATAATTATAGAGGATGTAAAGCAAATGTCAAACATAATTCCCTCCATGGTAGCTGGAGACTTTTATAAAGGAACTTTATAAAAATGTTAGATTTTTATAAATGAGAAAAATATTTTAGATTTAGAAAATAAAATTTGTATGGCAGTACAAAATCACACTTTGGGGCAATTGCATGTACCCCTGAAAGAGATATACAGTGGATGTACTTGATATTGTCCAAATTTTCTTATGCATGTCAGGAAAATCTCAATAGATGTTGGAGAACACCATGAAGGATAATTTTTTTTAATTAATGTTCACATTGAATGATAAAGATTAAAAAATGGAACTTAAACTTAGGTACTTAAAGATGGCTCTCTGAAAGTAAATGGGAAAGAGGCAAGTGATATCTGAGAATTAACTGTCCTGGAGGAAAAAAAGACCAGGACAAAGCAAAGTTAATTAGGTCACTGCTTAAGCCAGTAGTGAAATATCTACCACTATTTCTGTTTTTGCTAGATTCTGTGAGGAATTTAAACACAACACAGTGAAATAACTCTGCCTAAAGACCCAGGCTATATATGATACTAAGATTGGACAATCCATTGTAGAATAATGGAAGGCAGTTTTCTTGGACAAGTGTATATACTTTTTAGAACCAAAATATGCCTCAGCTGAGATAGACATCCTGATGTTTATTTCTTTAGATTCAGAGGCCTTTGGATAGGACTTTAAGCTATCTTTTCTCACAGTTAGAAACAAAATGGAAATTCTGTCTTCTTTCTAGATCTGAATTGGTTTTAAGTTTAAAAGGGGGGAAATTGGCATACTTACTACACCCCCTCAAATACAATATTGACCCACATGTATTTTTTTTAAATCCTTGTCTCTAGAATATTTGTCCTTGCAGCCACAATGCCTAGTGTAGGACTGGGAATACAGTACTGTTTATTGGAATACTGCATTTATTTCACTACATTTTAATTTATTTTAATCCTTCTAATAGCTTTCTAGAGGAAAAGCCTCCTTTAACAAAATGGAAAACTGTGGTTTCATAAGTTAAGTGACAGAATTAAATCCATGTCTTCTCCCAATTTTTAATCGCTCTTCTCCATGCCAGGCTCTGTCTCCACAGAGAAAGGAAGCATGATAATCACTTGCTAAATAAGCCAGCAATGGGAAAGTTGGGTTTTTTTTTTAAAGTTTTTATTTTAATTCCATTTAGTTAATATATGGTGTTATATTAGTTTCAGGTGTGTATTTTGGAAAGTCTTAAACACCAGATTAAGAAGTCTGAAATTACATTGATTCTTTATTCAGAGTCACTGAGGTAAATCACATAACTTAGAATATAATATATTAAAGTTTAGAGGCCATTTGGAAGGCTGATACATACTGTTCTGGTGCAGGAGGTTATAGGGAACCTGAATTAGGTTGGTGACAATAGAAATGGAAAATGATGAGAGTTCTAAGATATTTTTAATTAAATATTAAAATATTGTCTGTGTATTAATTTTAGTTTGGATTTACATTCTTTGTTACCAAGAAATCCATCCAAATAATTATACAGTCCCAGATTACCCATAAAACACCTTAGAGATGCCAGTAAGTGATCCATTTACTCACTAGAAATCTAGAGTGAAACCATGGAGTAATGTCAGTTCTCAAAGGCAAGCTTAGTGCTCTCATTTCTAAAATAGTGCCAAGATTATAGTTTAACAGCGATTTAAAATTAACAGGAACCATTAATCTTCTTTCCCCATAAGGCACCACTTTGGTTTTGCTACTCCTCTGCTAGAAAGCCATCCAAGGTCCCTATTATCTTCCAAAACCTGTAATTGTTTATCATAATGTGAGCCCAACTGACTTTTTATACCTATTAATTCTAGTCCCTTTTACAAAGTTGATAAAACTAACGAAAAAAGAAAGGGATCATCATATTATATTGTATCCTAACTTCTATCTTTATATCTTTTCTAATAGGTATCCCATTTTTAGTCCTACATCTGAAGTGAATGTGCCCAGGTTTCAATCTCTGTGACCTTGAACAAGGTACTAGGATTTCCTTGTGCCTTGACTTCTTTTTCATTTTTTTTAATGTGTAAGAATTAAATAGGTGATAAATAGTGAGACACAATAATGTCTGACATATTAGGCATTCAAATATTACCTATTATCAGTATTATTGAGTGGTAGGTCTGATCCAAAAAGTAGTATTTCTTAAAGTACAGAAACTACAGAGTTTTCCTTTGAGTATTTTGTAAGTGAATTAACTAAGTTATTGCGATACCATATTTCTGTGTGAGATGTCTGAAACAAGAGAAAGACATGGGTAATTTAGTTTTAGAGCAGCTAAAGATATTATCCCTGTAAGCAACACATCAGTGAGTCAGAGGGGATTCCATTCTAACAGCTATTTAAGGTATGTAAAGGAGAAGATAATTCTAACTCTTAAGGTCTTTATTCCTGTTATACAAGGAAGCTTAAAGACACATCCTAGCTGACATAAATTTACTCCTGCTGACTTGACAATTTCATATTAGAAATGAAATTCTGTAGCTTGCACTAATTTTTTAACACTAAAGATAGTAATTAAACCAGTAGATAAAGTAGTCTGATAATAAAGATCCTTAAGAATAATCCATTGAATATAATGGATATATCTTGAGCAGAAAGATTGTTAACTGTGCAGTGAGGTATTTTATAAATTATCTACTGGAATGTAACGTTCTCATTTCAAGTTAAAAAAAAAAAAACCACTTGCTGTTTTGACTTTTAACTATTGAGAACAAACTGGTAGTTGCCAGTGGGGGTGTAGGTGGGAGGATGATGAAATAGCCAATGGGGATTCAGGAGAGCATTTATCATGAGACACACTGGGCGATGTATGGAATTGTTGAATCATTGTATTGTATACCTGAAATTAATAACACTGTATGTTGACTGTACTGGAATTAAAATTTTAAAAATACAAAAAGTTTTTTAAAATCTTGCTATTTCATGTTAGTTTAATGTCTGTCTTCTTATTATACAACATTAGATCTGTTTAATGCCAACTAGTATGAACTAACTCATACTTTTTTGTTGTTTCTAATTTTGAGCTATAAACAAAATTATATTATTTAAAGAGGTTAAGTGCTATGCAGTCATTCGTAAGAGAGCTAATTTTAGTCAATAGGTTAATTCTACATAAGCAAATATTTGCATTCTGAGATTAACTTGGCAGAAAATACATGTGAACATCTTTAGAATTGTAGCAAAAGATGATTATTTGGTGCACTGGGAGACTATTTTTAAAAGAATGAGTATGTTTGAAAAAATAAAATATCTATTTATAATAAGTGGTTTGAAAATACAGAATGATAATCTAGGTGCCAACTGAGATCCTCCCTCTTGGGACACTTTCAACTACAGAAAGACAATAAAAATATATTAGGCTGGTTGACAATCACAAAGCTTTGAGAGACAACCAAGAACAATAAGGTTCATTTCCTACATTAGGCCATTCTTTCAAGATTGGGAGATGTGGCTTTTTTTTTTTTTTTTTCCCTAATGCATAGAAATTAACACAGTCCAAAAAAAAATAAAAAGGTGAAGAAACAGAGGAATATGTTTCAGACTTAAAAGGATGATAAAACCTCAGAGAAAGAACTTAATGAAGATAAGTGTTCAAAACAGTGGTCATATAAATGATCATTTATATCACTGAGCTTAGGAAAATAATGGAAGAATAAGTGAAAACTTAAAGAGAGAATTTTAAAGTATGAAATAGTCACAGAGTTGAAGAATACAACTCAACTAAAAATACAGTACAGTTCAACAGCAGACTGAACGAAGAAGAAAAAAATCAGTGAATTCAAAGACAGTGCAGTGGAACTCACCCAATTAAGAGCAGCAAAAAGAAAAAGGAATGAAGAAGTGAAGATAGCATAAGGAATTTATTAGACAACATCAAGCAAACTCCCATTTACATTATAGGGGCCAAAGGTGGAGAAAAAAGAAATCAGGGAGAAATTTTACTTATAGAAATAATGGCTGGAAAAAATGGCTGAAATGAACCCAAAGACACCTATTATACTTAAAAACAAAGAAGCTTAATAAATTTTTTCTCTTGTAACTTTTACAAAGAAGGGAACCCCCATAAGACTATCAGATTATTCAGCAGAAAGTCTGCAAGCCAAAATAGCGACAAAATGTATCGAAAGGGCTGAAAAACAAAACTTCTGCCCAACAAAATATTCTAATCAGCAAAACTGTCCCATCAGAATTGAAGGAGGGGGTGTCTGGGTGGCTCAGTGGGTTGAAGCCTCTGCCATCGGCTCTGGTCATAGTCTTGGGGTCTTGGGATCGAGCCCTGCATTGGGCTCTCTACTTGGCAGGGAGCCTGGTTCCCTTCCTCATTCTCTCTGCCTGCCTCTCTGCCTACTTGTGATCTCTGTCAAATAAATAAAATCTTAAAAAAAAAAAAAGAATTGAAGGAGAATTAAATAGTTGTCTAGGAAACAAAAGCTCAAATTGTTCTTTACCACTAGACTGGCATTGTTAGGAATGTTAAAGGGACTTCTTTGAGCTGAAATGAAGGGACAACACTTTGTAACAGGAAAACATATGAAAATATAACTTTCACTGGTAAAGAAAAAATATATGGTGAAATTCAGAATAATCTAATGTAAATATGGTACATTAATCACTTATAAAGCTAATATGAGTCAAAAAGTAGTAAAAATAATAACTACATAGTTAAGGGATATACAAGATAAAATATGTAAATTATGTCATCAAAAATGTAAATATTAGCATATAATCAATCTTAACTTGTTAGAAACAAAACACAGGCTGTTCTAAGTTGTTTATGTAAGCCTCATGGTGCACACAAAGCAAAAATTTATAGTAGATACACAAAAGTGTTTTTTTTTTTTTAATTATTTGTATTAACACATAATGTATTATTTGCCCCAGGGGTACATGTTTGTGAATCATCAGGCTTACACACTTCAAAGCACTCACCATATCACCTACCCTCCCCAAAGTCAAAGGAGTCTAAGCATACCACTACAGAAAATCATCATCACAAAGGAAGAGAGCAGGTATGAAAGGAACAAAGAAACTACGCAAGAGCCAGAAAACAATAAGAAAATGGCATTAAGTCCATACCTACCAGTAATCACTTTAAATGTATTAGTTCTCCAGTCAAAAGGCAGAGTAGCTGAATGGATTTAAAATACAACCCATTTATAACCTGCTTAAAAGAGACTGATTTCAGATGTAAAGATACACACAGAACGAAACTGAAGGAGAGAAAATGATTTTCTATGTAAATGAAAACCAAAAGAGAGCTGGAGTCACCATACTAATATCAGATAAAATAGACTTTAAGACAAAGACTGTAATAAGAGACATAGAAGAACATTATATAATAAGGGTTCAAGAGATTATAATAATGTAATATTTGTGAATTTATGCACCCAACACAGGAGTGCCTAAATATATAAAGTAAATGCAAACAGATCTGAAGAGAGAAATATAATAATATAATAATAGCAAGAGAGGTTCAGTACCCTCATTTAATCAATGGATAGAATATTCAAATAGAAAATCAATAAGGAAATTTTGGCCTTAAATGATATAGTAGGTCAGATAGACTTAACAGTCATATATAGAATGTTGTGTTCAGAGGTAACAGAGTATACATTTTTCTCAAGCAAATGTGGAACACTCTTTAGGATAGAGCATATGTAATACCACGAAACAATCAAAACCAGACAAAGACAATATGAAAAAAGAAAGCTATAGGCAAATATCTCTAAAGAACATAGACACAAAAATCCTCAACAAAATATTACCAAACTTAATTCAACAATACATCAAAAGGATCATACACCATGACAAAGTGGGATTATTCCAGGTTTGATATCTGCTAATCAATGTGATACACCACATTAACAAAGAATGAAAATTATGATCTTAACAGATGCTAAAAAGCATTTGACAAAATTCAGCATCCATTTATGATAATAACTCTCATAAGGTAGATATAGAGGAAATGTATCTCAATATTAAAAGCCATAAGGATAAGCCAAAGAAACTGAAAACTATAAGACATTGATGAAAGAAATTGAAGAAGATACAAATAAATGTTAAGTTATTCCATACTCATGGATTGGAAGAATTAATACTGTTAAAATGTCCATATTAAAGGTAATCTACCCACTCAATGAAAACCCTATCAAAATTCCAATGGTATTTTTCACAGAACTTTAACAAGCAATCCTAAAATTTGTATCAAACCACAAAAGATTGAGTAGCAAAGCAATCTTATGAAAGAATAACCATAGTATCACAATCCCAAGTTTCAAGATATATTACAGAATTATAGTAATCAACACAGTATGATATTGACATAAAAACAAACACATAGATCAATAGAACAGAAACAGAAGCCCAGAAATAAACCCATATATATACAGCCACTTAATTTATGATTAAGGAACAAAGAATATGCAATGAGAAAAGGGCAGTCTTTTCAATAAATGGTGCTGGGAAAACTAGACAGCCACATACAAAAGAATAAAATTATACTACTGTCTTACACCATATACAAAAACTACTTCAAAATGGACACAAAATTTGAAGATAATACCTGCGGCCATAAAATCCAGAAGAAAACAGGTGTTAAGCTCCTTGGCATTGGTCTTGTTGATGATTTTCTGGGTGTGACTCCAAAAACAATGACAATAAAAGCAAAAACAAGTGGATTGATATCAAATCATCAACAAAATGAAAAGGCAACCTACCAAATGGGAGAACATATTTGCACACCATAGGTCTGAAAAAAGGTTAATACAAAAAATTTATAAGTAACTCATACAAATCAGTAGCAAGACAGAAGCCAACAATCCAATTTAAAAATGGTCAGAAGTTAAAAATACAGTTTTTCCAAAGACAAGCCGATGACCAACAGATACATGAAAAAATGTCCAACATCACTAACAGGGGAGTGCATATCAAAACCACAAGGAGATATCACTTGATAGCAATTAGAATATCTAATCAAAAAGACAAGAGATGAAAAGAGTTGGAGATGGTGAGGAGAAAAGAGAACGCTTCTGCACTGTTGGCAGGAATGTAAATTGTCCAGTCACATTGGAAAACAGTATGGAGGTTCCTCAAAAATTTAAACTAGAACTACCATATGATCTAGCAATTCCACTTCTATTCATTCATCTAAAGGAAACAAAAATACTTACTCAAAAAGTTTTTCCCATGTTCATTGCAACATTTAAATAGCAAGCTATAGAAACAACCTCAGTGTCCACTGAGGGATGAATAGATAAAGATGTGATATATGTTCGTATGCAATGAATACTGCTCAGCCATAAAAAAGAAAGATATCTTACCATTTGTGACAACTTAGAAAAAGTTGCAAGGATAATACATTCACCAAATGTTTATATTTTGCCCTCTGCTTTTCTACTTGTTCTCCCCATATTCGTTTTTCTGAATCATTTGACACTAAATTGGATAGAACATGGCCTCTTTAACCCTAAATATTTTATTTCTGATTTCTTAAGAACAAATATTCCCAAAAAACATAAGACAACTACCAAAATAAAAATTGCTAGTAATATAATCCTGTTACTTAATCCAGAATCCATATTCAGATTTTATCAGTGGTCAGTAATGTTTTTCATAGCTGTTATATTTTCAAGTTCAGGATCTAATCTAAGAACACACATTGCATTTAGGCATTAAATATGATCCCCTTTCTCAATCCAATCATTCTTAGCTGGCTGCAGAGAAAAGAAGGAATAAATGTATAAATGTATAGATCATCTTCTTGCTTACTATTTCAAATTTCTTAAACCATGGGTCTTGCCTAAAATGGAAAAGGGAATATATTGTACATATTTGCATACGTATCTAAATTGGAGATGGCTCTTTTACCATTTAATCCTTCAGTTTGTATGCCTTAAAAAAATACATAATGATTCCATAATTATCAAAATCAGGATATTTAACAATTGTACATTATTTAATCCACATTCCAAAAATTTTCACCAACTGTGCCAATAAAAGTTTTTCTTCTTTCCTTTATATCTTTATGTATGTATATGTAAATATATACTCTATGTGCATATATAGCGTAAATATGTATATATTATAGTATAGATCAACTATCTTGTGGAACATCCTTCAGTATGGATTTGTCTAATGTTTACTCATGATTAGTTTCAACTATTATATTTGTGGCAGAAACATCATAGAAGGGATATCCTATAAGAGGCACATCATGTTCAGTTTATTATAACTTTGTTGATATTAATTTGGTTATGTGGTTAAATGTTATCTGCAAAGTGTATCTATTGTGAAATCAGTATATTTGCCTTTATAATTAATATCTTGTGAGGACATCTTTGAAGCTATTTAAACATTGTGTTTCTTATCACACTTGGCTCTCCATTATTTTAGCATTGTATTAATGATTTTATAATTCTATCATATCCTCTATAATTATTAGTTGACATTGTACAGTAAGAAATAGCCTTCCTATCTCCTATGCTTCATGGATTCCTATTTTATTGAATGGATACTAGTTCCTTATCATTACTTTTATTTTTCATATCCAAAATATCCTAAATTGTCCAGTTTGAGTTCCTTCAAGTTGGCATGTATATATTTTTTATATATTATCATCATTTTTAACATTTTTTTTTGTTTATGGCATAACAAGATGTTCCAGGAAAGATTCACTTTTCCTGTATCTACATTCAGCTTTTGTCCCCCCAAGAGTTGTTTCCCTTTTACAGAGAATGGCCTTTAGAACCCCAAATCTGGGCTCATACAGATATGTCGTTACTTTTATACTTTCTCAGTGGACAAAGCTGAGGAATATTCCTCACCAATGTTCACCCTAACTCCTCCTATTTTTAATGAATTTACTAACTTAAAATTAAGTAACTATTTGTAGTTTAAGTAAAATTTACATAGTATGTTTCAAATTTAAGTGTACATTTCTTTGATTCTTGTCAAATGCATTCACCTATATAAGCCACACTTTATCAAGACATAGAGCACAACCCAGAAACTCCTCTTTCACCCCTTCCTGTCAGAAGAGATAAATCAGAAAGAAGATTAGAATTTTAAAGCATACTGAAAATCCCATCCATTTTTTTCAAAGAAATGGAACAAATAATCCTAAAATTTATATGGAACCAGAAAGGACCTCAAATATCCGGAGGAATATTGAAAAAGAAAGCCAAAGTTGGTGGCATCACAATTCCAGACTTCAAGCACTATTACAAAGCTGTCATCATCAAGACAGCATGGTACTGGCACAAAAACAAACACATAGATCAATGGAACAGAAGAGAGAGCCCAGGAATAGATCCTCAACTCTATAGTCAACTAATCTTTTACAAAGCAGAAAAGAATGTCCAATGGAAAAAAGACAGTCTCTTCAACAAATGGTATTGGGAAAATTGGACAGCCACATGGAGATAAATGAAACTAGACCATTTCCTTATATCACACATGAAATAGACTCAAAATGGATGAAGAATCTCAATGTGAGAAAGTAATCTATCAAAGTCCTTGAGGAGGGGCGCCTGGGTGGCTCAGTGGGTTAAAGCCTCTGCCTTCGGCTCAGGTCATGATCCCAGGGTCCTGGGATCGAGCCCCACATTGGGCTCTCTGACTGGCGGGGAACCTGCTTCCTCCTCTCCCTCTCTGCCTGCCTCTCTGCCTACGTGTGATCTCTGTCTGTCAAATAAATAAATAAAATATTTTAAAAAAAATCCTTGAGGAGAACACAGGCAACAACCTCTTCAACCTCAGTCACAGCAACTTCTTCCTAGGAACATTGCCAAAGGCAAGGGAAGCAATGACAAAAATGAACTACTGGGACTTCAACAAGATCAAAAGCTTTTACACAGCAAAGGAAACAGTTAACAAAACCAAAAGAGAACTGATAGAATCGAAGAAGATATTTGCAAATGACACATCAGATAAAGGACTAGTATCCTAAATCTATAAAGAACTTATCAAACTCAACACTGAAAGAACAAATAATCCAATCAAGAAACAGGCAGAGGACATGAACAGATCTTCTGCAAAGATGACATCCAGATGGATGACAAATGAAAAAGTGCTCCACATCACTGGAGATCAGAGAAATACAAATCAAAACCACAATGAGATACCACCTCACACCAGTAAGAATGGCTAAAATTAACCAGTGAGGAAATGACAGGTGCTGGCAAGGATGCGGAGAAAGGGGAACCCTCCTACGCTGTTGGTGGGAATGCAAGCTGGTACAACCATTCAGGAAAACAGCATGGAGGTTCCTCAAAAAGCTGAAAACTGAGCTAGCCTAGGACCCAGCAATTGCACTATTGGGTATTTATCCTAAAGATACAAGTGTAGTGATCCGAAGGGGCACGTGCACCTGAATGTTTATAGCAGCAATGTCCACAATAGCCGAACTATGGAAAGAAACTAGATGTCCATCAACAGATGAATGGATAAAGAAGATGTGATATACATATATGGGGGGGGGGTACTAGGCAGCCATCAAAAGAAATGAAATCTTGCCATTTGCGATGACCTGGATGGAAATAAAGGGTATTATGCTTAGTGAAATAAATCAATCAGAGAAAGACAATTATCATATGATCTCCCCGATATGAGGAAGTTGAGAGGCAACATGGGGGGCTTGGTGGGTAGGAAAAGAATAAATGAAACAAGATGGGATCAGGAGGGAGACAAACCATAAAAGACTCTTAATCTCACTAAACAAACTGAGGGTTGCTCAGGTGGAGGGGGTTAGGGAGAGGTGGTAGGGTTATGGACATTGGTGAGGGGATGTGCTATGGTGAGTGCTGTGAAGTGTGTAAACCTGGAAATTCACAGACCTGTACCTCTGGGGCTAATAATTACATTATACGTTAATAAAAAATAAAATAATTTAAAAAGAAACAAAAAAATAATTTTAAAGCATACTGAATTGTATTTTAATAACTAACATTACTAATAAATTATGAAAAATTTCCAAGATTTATTCTAAGAGAAGAAAATGTTTTTTTGTTCATTTTGTTCATTTACTAATACATGATTAAAATAAGTGATTGGGAAATATAAAAGTATTTTGTCATTACTCAAGTTTTGACTTCAATAAATCAAATTTTCTTTCTTTGCACATAAGACTACTGAAGCTGAGAGGATCTAGAATTATCTCAGTTTACAAAATGGCTTTATACTATCACTAGGATTAAACATTACAGATTTCCACACATAACCTAAAATTTTTTTTAAATACCCTTCTTAAACAGAGGTCTAGTTCAACTTGTTTAGAAAAAACAAAACCTATTCCGTTCATCAGTTCAAACTCATGATTGTCTAATAAGCTCCAACAAAATCTCATTCAATTTCTCATTACCATATAACCGGGCACACAGTAAAAGATCAAAAATTTTAGCACAAAAGCCCAGACTAACAAATAACTTAATGAAAGACTCTGGAAGGAATGGACATAAATTATAAAGCAGATTGAGTTTATTAACAATTAAATTTTTTTATGCTTCAACAGAAAATGAACCTTGGCTTTGCTTCATGAAATAGGTTGTAATAGATGTTGACAATTTATTATCAAATCTTCGCTCCCTTTCTATAATAGAAATAATTGATAGAGTTTCCTTTTTGACTTTACAGTAGATAGAATTCACTGGGATGGGCAGTAAGTATAATTTTCCTATCCCATTTATTTTGACTTCATGTAACTTGCTTTGGCCAGTAGATTATGGACAGATGTGATAGTGCACCACTTCCAAGCAGAGATTTTAAGTATACTGTTTCCACTTGCTCCGCTTGCACTACCAGTCACCAAGAGGAGGGCATGCCCTGGGCATAAGGGAGGGAGATACTTGGAACAGACCTGAAACAGATCTACTCAGATGACCAACAGATCACAATGTTGCAAAACCTAACTTTAAGCACTGAGATATTGAGGGGGTTTATTTCACAGCAAAAACAAGTTAATGCACAGAGATTACCTGGAAATAATGCATGATGTTCAGAACAAATTTTTGACCTAGGGACACAACTTTTTCCTACTACCCCTCAACTTCTGTTTGGAAAAGATGTGTAATCTTATTGTCAGCTCAATTTCAATGGTTGCTGCATACAGGCAGAGAATTCAAATTTTTTAAAAAAGCCATCTTGATATGTCGTTTGCAAATATCTTCTCCCATTCTGTCAGTTGTCTTTTGATTTTGTTAACTGTTTCCTTTGCTGTGCAAAAGCTTTTGATCTTGATGAAATCCCAATAGTTCATTTTTGCCCTTGCTTCCCTTGCCTTTTGCGTTGTTCCTAGGAAGATGTTGCTGCGGCTGAGGTCGAAGAGGTTGCTGCCTGTGTTCTCCTCAAGAATTTTGATGGATTCCTTTCGCACATTGAGGTCCTTCATCCATTTTGAGTATATTTTCGTGTGTGGTGTAAGGAAATGGTCCAATTTCATTTTTCTGCATGTGGCTGTCCAATTTTCCCAGCACCATTTATTGAAGAGGCTGTCTTTTTTCCATTGGACATTCTTTCCTGCTTTGTCGAAGATTAGTTGACCATAGAGTTGAGAGTCTATTTCTGGGCTCTCTATTCTGTTCCATTGATCTATGGGTCTGTTTTTGTGCCAGTACCATGCTGTCTTGATGATGACAGTTTTGTAATAGAGCTTGAAGTCCGGGATTGTGATGCCACCAACGTTGGCTTTCTTTTTCAATATCCCTTTAGCTATTCGAGGTCTTTTCTGGTTCCATATAAATTTTAGAATTATTTGTTCCATTTCTTTGAAAAAGATGGATGGTACTTTGATAGGAATTGCATTAAATATGTAGATTGCTTTAGGTAGCATAGACATTTTCACAATATTTATTCTTCCAATCCAGGAGCATGGAACATTTTTCCATTTCTTTGTGTCTTCCTCAATTTCTTTCATGAGTACTTTATAGTTTTCTGAGTATAGATTCTGTGTCTCTTTGGTTAGGTTTATTCCTAGGTATCTTATGGTTTTGGGTGCAATTGTAAATGGGATTGACTCCTTAATTTCCCTTTCTTCTGTCTTGCTGTTGGTGTAGAGAAATGCAACTGATTTCTGTGCATTGATTTTATATCCTGACACTTTACTGAATTCCTGTATAAGTTCTAGCAGTTTTGGAGTGGAGTCTTTTGGGTTTTCCACATATAGTATCATATCATCTGCGAAGAGTGATAATTTGACTTCTTCTTTGCCGATTTGGATGCCTTTAATTTCCTTTTGCTGTCTGATTGCTGAGGCTAGGACCTCTAGTACGATGTTGAATAGCAGTGGTGATAATGGACATCCCTGCCGTGTTCCTGACCTTAGCGGAAAAGCTTTCAGTTTTTCTCCATTGAGAATGATATTTGCGGTGGGTTTTTCATAGATGGCTTTGATGATATTGAGGTATGTGCCCTCTATCCCTACACTTTGAAGAGTTTTGATCAGGAAGAGATGCTGTACTTTGTCAAATGCTTTTTCAGCATCTATTGAGAGTATCATATGGTTCTTGTTCTTACTTTTATTGATGTGTTGTATCACATTGACTGATTTGTGGATGTTGAACCAACCTTGCAGCCCTGGAATAAATCCCACTTGGTCGTGGTGAATAATCTTTTTAATGTACTGTTGAATCCTATTGGCTAGTATTTTGTTGAGTATTTTCGCATCTGTGTTCATCAAGGATATTGGTCTATAGCTCTCTTTTTTGGTGGGATCCTTGTCTGGTTTTGGGATCAAGGTGATGCTGGCCTCATAAAATGAGTTTGGAAGTTTTCCTTCCATTTCTATTTTTTGGAACAGTTTTAGGAGAATAGGTATTAGTTCTTTTTAAATGTTTGGTAGAATTCCCCCGGGAAGCCGTCTGGCCCTGGGCTTTTGTTTGTTTGGAGATTTTTAATGACTGTTTCAATCTCCTTACTGGTTATGGGTCTGTTCAGGCTTTCTATTTCTTCCTGGTTCAGTTGTGGTAGTTTATATGTTTCTAGGAATGCATCCATTTCTTCCAGATTGTCAAATTTATTGGCGTAGAGTTGCTCATAGTATGTTCTTATAATAGTTTGTATTTCTTTGGTGTTAGTTGTGATCTCTCCTCTTTCATTCATGATTTTATTTATTTGGGTCCTTTCTCTTTTCTTTTTGATAAGTCTGGCCAGGGGTTTATCAATTTTATTAATTCATGACACATCAGATAAAGGACTAGTGTCCAGAATCTATAAAGAACTTAGCAAACTCAACACCCAAAGAACAAATAATCCAATCAAGAAATGGGCAGAGGACATGAACAGACATTTCTGCAAAGAAGACATCCAGATGGCCAACAGACACATGAAAAAGTGCTCCATATCACTCGGCATCAGGGAAATACAAATCAAAACCACAATGCGATATCACCTCACACCAGTCAGAATGGCCAAAATCAACAAGTCAGGAAATGACAGATGCTGGCGAGGATGCAGAGAAAGGGGAACCCTCCTACACTGTTGGTGGGAATGCAAGCTGGTGCAGCCACTCTGGAAAACAGCATGGAGGTTCCTCAAAATGTTGAAAATAGATCTGCCCTATGACCCAGCAATTGCACTATTGGGTATTTACCCTAAAGATACAAATGTAGTGATCCAAAGGGGCACGTGTACTCGAATGTTTATAGCAGCAATGTCCACAATAGCCAAACTATGGAAAGAACCTAGATGTCCATCAACAGATGAATGGATCAAGAAGATGTGGTATATATACACGATGGAATACTATGCAGCCATCAAAAGAAATGAAATCTTGCCATTTGCGACAACATGGATGGAACTAGAGGGTATCATGCTTAGCGAAATAAGTCAAGCAGAGAAAGACAACTATCATATGATCTCCCTGATTTGAGGAAGTGGTGATGCAACATGGGGGCTTAAGTGGGTACAAGAAGAATAAATGAAAGAAGATGGGATTGGGAGGGAGACAAACCATAAGTGACTCTTAATCTCACAAAACAAACTGAGGGTTGCTGGGGGGAGGGGGTTTGGGAGAAGGAGGTGGGATTATGGACATTGGGGAGGGTATGTGTTTTGGTGAGTGCTGTGAAGTGTGTAAACCTGGTGATTCACAGACCTGTACGCCTGGGGATAAAAATATATGTTTATAAAAAATAAAAAATTATATTAAAAAAAAACAAATAAATAAAAAAGTCTTTAAAGAAAAAAAAAAGGAGCTAAATGGTGCAGTAAGACCAGACTTTTTATTTTATTTTATTTATCTTATTTTTAATTAAAAAATTAAAGATTGTATTTATTTATTTGAGAGAGAGAGAGCATGAGTGGGGCAGGGGGAGGTAGCTGCAGAGAGAGACTGAGTAGTATACTCCCTAATGAGCAGGAAGCCCGATATGGAGCTCGATCCCAGGATCCTGACTGAGATCATGACCAGAGACAAAGGCAGATACATGTGCAAAATCCCTTTTTTCTGGGAAACAATACTTTACAAGAGATGTTTGAAAAAGTACTAGGGAATCAACTTTATTGGAGATACAAAAATTTAATTGACCTTTGTAAATCTACAGGGATCCAAATGATGGGAATCCCAGCCCATTTAGGTTGTGGACCACAGAGTATTCTTCTCTGTAATAATATATTTTCTTCCATGTCTACTAACTCCAGTCCAAGTTCACTGATCTCTTTTTAGATGGTGCAAAACATGGCAAAGAATACCAAACAAGTGCCCAATATTCTACATTTATTATATCATTTCTAACATATAGAAGTGTGTTATCAAGTGTGTTCTGTGAACAAACATAGTTATGCTAAAGTGTGTTTTGTTCTCCAAGAAATTAAATGCATGATTATCACACAATTATAAAAAAATAATAAATAAAAAAATTAAAAAAGCCATCTTGGTTTGAATGACAATTGTGAAATTGTACAGTAGACTGTTGAGTAGTTCAGAATATGCTACAAAATTCAAGTAGGTGAACATAAATTTAGATAAGTGCTGTCCCATGAAGACTTTATTATCAGAGTGCACTAGTAATAGTTTGTCGTACACTACATCTGTCTATAAGAGTAGAAAATAAGAAGACAGGAGTTAAATGCGGCCTCAGTAGAAACAAAGCTGATGAAATCTTCTCAAAGATAAAGAAGTAAATGGGTCGGGAACATCAATATACATTCCAGGTATAGATCTAAAAAAAGATTACCACATATATGAATTGAGATTGAGATCAAGAAAAATGTCTCTGTGAAAAAGTGTGAAAAATGTCACACTGACTCTTGACTGATGATGAGTAAAAAGCAATACTGTTTTCTTGACTGATGATGTGTAAGGAGAAAAGTAATACCAAAGGAAAAAAAAATAGAGCTCTTGATCAAATAGTGCTGTGTGTATGAGGAAAGGTTTTGGAAAAAGCACTCAGTTATACCAAAAAGGAGAAATCCTTTGAATAGAATATACTCTAAAATGCAAAAGAATTTCTATGAAATCACTTGGTGAATTCAATAGCATAAAATAAAACAGAAAGAATAGGAAAGGAGAAGAAGAAAGAAAAGAGAAGAAGAACTTTTCAAAAAGGAATATTTATAAAATAAGACTAAAGAACTGAAAAAGGTAACAAGATTATATAGATACACAAGAAGACACACACACACACACATTTGGCAAAATTAGGAAAATGGCATAGTATCCCTAAAAAGATACTATGATAGTATCTTTTGGAAGCATATGTCACAATTTAAAGTATTCCTATCTTCAAATATTTATGTGTTTTTCAATTTTTGAAATTATAAGGGTTTTTATTTTTGAAGATATTAGCATTTTTATTTTAGATGATCATTTTCCTTATGAAATTAAAACCTATTTTGGATGTTTTTAGATGTCCATAACCTTTTATATGTATGATTCTGTACAATAGTGATTACACCCTTAAAGCCCTTTCATCTAATGATAAAGTTTTGATTATTTTTTAATGAATAAAATATTTCTATTCTGATTATTTCCTCAGATTATATTGCAGAAATTGGATTCTTAAATTTAGAGACACCATGTGACTTCAAAAGGTTTGCTTATCTTCCATGTAATATACTATTTCCCTCTCAAATATGGATAAGTTGCTCTTATATTGGTCCTATGAATATTATATACTTGCATAAACAATGCCATTTGTTGGGGCTTGGCTAACACTGAGTATTTTAATTGGTTAACCTTTAGGAATTTAATAACACTTTAGTAATCCAAGGACATTTTCTGAAACTCCTGGAAAAGAAAAGTTCTCTTTCTTATGCTGTGGAAATGGAAGGCTGTAATCCTGTAGTAATCAGCACCCCATGGGGAACAAAATAAAGCTAACACAGAAGAAAAAAGGAGAGAGACACTCATATTTGGTAATTCTGATGACATCACCTTAATTCTACTATTTCATATTACTTCAAGCGGTATCCCCAATTATTTTATTTGTATGTCAATGAATGCCTTTTTTCCTTTCTTAAGACAGTTTGAGTTGGAATTCTGTAATATACAACAGAATGAGGCATCCTAACACATAGGCAAATGGTTATTATTTTCATATATGTAATTTGAATAGTTTATTATAATTGTAACTTGTGATAATAGCATTTCAACTATACTGAATATGTTCAAATATACATTGGCAATCCAAGTTTTTCAGAATTTTTATTTAAGCCACTTAAAAGCCCTTCAATATATTTGAATTTGGTTAACATTTAACTCTGATACCCACATACTGGGATTTTTTATTTTTTAAGATGTTCTTGCTTTGTTTTTGTCAACTATACATACAGTGTATGGGTATCTAGTAATGAAGTATGTGTGAATTTTACTTCTGTTTCCTACATGCAGAAAATAAATTATAAACTTAGTCCCTGAAGAGAGCAAAAATAATGTTCCACTTCCCTAAACAGCAAGCTTATTTTTTCATTTTTCACTGAATTCCCTTTTTGATGTAAACAATCTTATTCTATCATTTGTTTTAGGGAAATAATGTACTGCATCTGAAATAGGATTTACTTTTTTAAAAACACTAGCAACTTAAGAAAAATGATACAAAGAAAAAGGATACAACATTGGAGTTCTGAGATACAGTGCTTTTCATTTAGCAATTACTTTTTAAACAAAGAATTATTTTATGATTGATGTTTCCGAGCTCATTAATTCATTTTGACCGCAGATAAATTTGCACAATTTTTAAATTTGTACCTTTTTATACATAATACTTGCAAATAAAATGCCAATACAAAAGTATCTCCACTTAGGATGATTAGAGTCTTTGTCTATAAATATCTTAGTAAAGAAGGAATTCATACTTGCAGCCAACTGGGCTGAAGGAAAATAGAGTTTAGCCACAATATTAGTGTGCATGCAGCCCACATAGGAGATAGCCCTGGAATTCCTAGTTCTAATGAACATGGCACATGCTGTCACAGGGTACCATAGGACCTCTTCTACCCATGGCCACTACTTTCAGGACCAGGAGACATAGGGGACCTGCCTAATACATATAAAGAAATATAAACACTTAGGCAAAAGGAGAGAAAGCAATGTATACCAAATGAAAGAGTAAGATATAAATGAAATAAAAAACTAGCTAGTTGAAATAGAGATAAGCAATATGCCTGATAAAGAACTCAAAGTAATGGTCACAAAGAAACTCACTGGACTCCATAACTAAAAAATTAAAGGAAATAAGCAGATTAAAAGATGCAGAATAGATCAGCAATCTAGAAGAGAGAGAATAATGGAATACAACCAAACTGAAAAGCTGAAAGAAAAAAAAATGGATAAAACAATGAGACTTGGTTAGGGGAACTCAGCAACATCAAGAATAGTAATATTTGGATTCCAACCATCCCAGAAGGAGAACAGAAAAGGGGGAAGAAAACTTATTTGAAGAAATAATAGCTGAAAATTTCCATAATCTAAGGAAGATAACAGACAGCCAGATCCAGGAATCAGAGAAATCCCCTAACAAGATAAAGCCAAGGAGGTCTACACCAAGACATATAATAGTTCAAAAAGAAGAGAAAAATTTAAAAGCAGCAAGAGAGAGAGAGCGCGCAGTTACATACACAGGAAACCCCATTAAGCTGGTTTTTCAGCAGAAACTTTGCAGGCCAAAAATGAGTGGCATGATACCTTCAAAGTGCTAAAAGTGGGGGGAAAAACCCACAAAAAAAACCTACAACCAAGAATACTCTATCCCTTAAGGTCATCATTCAGATTAGGAGAGATAAAGAGTTTTATCAAAAGTTTTACCAAAAGTTAAAACTGTTCCATCACCACTAAACTGGCTTAATGAGAAATGTTAAAGGGGACTCTGAGTACAAGGAAGACCATAAATGTAAGAAAATTATGAAAGGATGAAAGGAAAAAACTTCACAGGTAACTACAAACATATAATAAAGGTGGCAGATTAATCACATATAAAGTCAGTATGGAGATTAAAACATAAAAGTATGAAAATCACATATCTACAAAAACCAGTTAAGACATATACAAAATAAACAAATGTAAAATATTACATCCCATAAAAATGGAGAAGGGAGAGTAAAACTTTAGTGCTTTAGAATGTGTTCAAACTTAAACAACCATTAACTTAATACAGACGGCTATACACATGCAATATATAAACCTAATGGTAACCACAAATTAGAAACCTGTAATAAATACATAAAAAGGGGGAGAGGAAACCAAGCATAAGACTAAAGAAAGCTGTCAAACCACAATGAAAGAGACCAAGAGGAGGAAAAAAGGGAGAGAGAACTACACAAACAACTGGAAAACAAGTTACTAAATGTAATAAGTACATACCTATTGTTAATCACTCTAAATGTGAGTTACCAGTGATTGAATCAAAAGACCTGGGTATCATATCATCTGCGAAGAGTGATAATTTGACTTCTTCTTTACCGATTTGGATGCCTTTAATTTCCTTTTGTTGTCTGATTGCTGAGGCTAGGACCTCTAGTACTATGTTGAATAGCAGTGGTGATAATGGACATCCCTGCTGTGTTCCTGACCTTAGCGGAAAAGCTTTCAGTTTTTCTCCATTGAGAATGATATTTGCGATGGGTTTTTCATAGATGGCTTTGATGATATTGAGGTATGTGCCCTCTATCCCTACACTTTGAAGAGTTTTGATCAGGAAGGGATGCTGTACTTTGTCAAATGCTTTTTCAGCATCTATTGAGAGTATCATAAGGTTCTTATTCTTTCTTTTATTGATGTGATACTATATGTGGAAAACCCAAAAGATTCCACTCCAAAACTGCTAGAACTTGTACAGGAATTCAGTAAAGTGTCAGGATATAAAATCAATGCACAGAAATCAGTTGCATTTCTCTACACCAACAGCAAGACAGAAGAAAGAGAAATTAAGGAGTCAATCCCATTTACAATTGCACCCAAAACCATAAGATACCTAGGAATAAACCTAACCAAAGAGGCACAGAATCTATACTGAGAAAACTATAAAGTACTCATGAAAGAAATTGAGGAAGACACAAAGAAATGGAAAAATGTTCCATGCTCCTGGATTGGAAGAATAAATATTGTGAAAATGTCTATGCTACCTACAGCAATCTACACATTTAATGCAATTCCTATCAAAGTACCATCCATCTTTTTCAAAGAAATGGAACAAATAATTCTAAAATTTATATGGAACCAGAAAAGACCTCGAATAGCCAAAGGAATATTGAAAAAGAAAGCCAACGTTGGTGGCATCACAATTCCGGACTTCAAGCTCTATTACAAAGCTGTCATCATCAAGACAGCATGGTACTGGCACAAAAACAGACACATAGATCAATGGAACAGAATAGAGAGCCCAGAAATAGACCCTCAACTCTATGGTCAACTAATCTTCGACAAAGCAGGAAAGAATGTCCAATGGAAAAAAGACAGCCTCTTCAATAAATGTGCTGGGAAAATTGGACAGCCGCATGCAGAAAAATGAAATTGGACCATTTCCTTACACCACACACAAAAATAGACTCAAAATGGATGAAGGACCTCAATGTGCAAAAGGAATCCATCAATATCCTTGAGGAGAACACAGGCAGCAACCTCTTCGACCTCAGCCACAGCAACATCTTCCTAGGAACAACGCCAAAGGCAAAGGAAGCAAGGGCAAATATGAACTATTGGGATTTCATCAAGATCAAAAGCTTTTGCACAGCAAAGGAAACAGTTAACAAAATCAAAAGACAACTGACAGAATGGGAGAAGATATTTGCAAACGACATATCAGATAAAGGACTAGTGTCCAGAATCTATAAAGAACTTAGCAAACTCAACACCCAGAGAACAAATAATCCAAT
This sequence comes from Mustela lutreola, assembly GCF_030435805.1. Taxonomy (NCBI): domain Eukaryota; kingdom Metazoa; phylum Chordata; class Mammalia; order Carnivora; family Mustelidae; genus Mustela; species Mustela lutreola. The sequence goes on from NC_081297.1 coordinate 116,291,098, forward strand.
CAAGAAATGGGCAGAGGACATGAGCAGACATTTCTGCAAAGAAGACATCCAGATGGCCAACAGACACATGAAAAAGTGCTCCATATCACTCGGCATCAGGGAAATACAAATCAAAACCACAATGAGATATCACCTCACACCAGTCAGAATGGCTAAAATCAACAAGTCAGGAAATGACAGATGCTGGCGAGGATGCAGAGAAAGGGGAACCCTCCTACACTGTTGGTGGGAATGCAAGCTGGTGCAGCCACTCTGGAAAACAGCATGGAGGTTCCTCAAAGTGTTGAAAATAGAACTGCCCTATGACCCAGCAATAGCACTACTGGGTATTTACCCTAAAGATACAAACGTAGTGATCCAAAGGGGCACATGCACCCGAATGTTTATAGCAGCAATGTCCACAATAGCTAAACTATGGAAAGAACCTAGATGTCCATCAACAGATGAATGGATCAAGAAGATGTGGTATATATACACAATGGAATACTATGCAGCCATCAAAAGAAATGAAATCGTGCCATTTGTGACAACACAGATGGAACTAGAGCGTATCATCCTTAGTGAAATAAGTCAAGCAGAGAAAGACAACTATCATATGATCTCCCTGATATGAGGAAGTGGTGATGCAACATGGGGGCTTAAGTGGGTAGGAGAAGAATAAATGAAACAAGATGGGATTGGAAGGGAGACAAAAAAAGAATTCTATGTATTAACCCTTCTCTAAATGTTTGGTAGAATTCAATAGTATAATTGTTCCTCAACTTTTGTTTATTGGGAATTTTTAACTACTAATTTAATTTCATTACTAGTAATTACTGGTAATCTGTTCAGATTTTCTCTATCACCTTGATTTACTTTGGAAATTGTATATTTCTAGGAATATATCCATTTTTTGGTAGTCCAAATCACTGGCATATGATTTTTATAATATTGTCTTATAATCCTTCATATTTTGTGGTGTTTGTTATTTCTCATCCTTCATTTCTGATTTCATCTATTTGAGTTATCTTTTTTCCTTGATTTCTCTGGTTTATTTATTTATTAATTTTGTCAAAGATTGAGCTCTTAGTTTCTTTGTTTTTTCTATTGTCTGTGTTTTTGTTTTTTGTTTTTTATGACATCTCTATTTTATTTACTTTTGCTCTAATCTTTTTCTTTCTTTCCTTCTACTAGCTTTGAGCTTTGTTTTTCTTTTTCTAGCTCTTTCAGGTGAAAGATTAGGTTATTTGAGATTTTTCTTATTTTTTGAGGTAGGTCTGTATTGCTACAAATGTCCCTTAGAACTCCACTTTCTGTATCCCAAAGATTTTGAGTGCTGTGTTTTTAGTTTCATTTGTCTCCATATATTTTTTTTATTTCCTTTTTGACTTCTTGATTGACCCATTCATTGTTTAGATGCATGTGCTTAGCTTATATGTACATGTATATTTTCTAGATTCTTTCTTATAATTGATTTCTAGTTTTAAAGTATTTTGGTCAGAAAAGATACTTAATATGGTTTTAGTCTTCTTTGAATCTTGTTTTGTAGCCTAGCATGTAATATATCCTGGAGAATCAGCCATTTCCACTTGAATAGAGGATTTTTTTTTTTTTTACTGTTTTGAGATATATCTGTTAGGTTCATCTAGTCTAACGTGTTGCTCAAATCATCTATTTCCTTGTTTTTTGCCTTTGGTGAATAAGTGAGGTCTTAAATTCTCCTGCTATTATTGCTGTTATTTTCTTCCTGTGTCTGTTAATAATTGTTTTATGTATTATGTATTTTGGTGCTCCTGTGTTGGATGCATAGATATTTACAATTATTTTGTCTTCTTGGGGGCTCATTCCTTTTCATTACATAGTGCCCTTCTTTGTCTCTTTTCACAGTCCTTCTAAAGTCTATTTGGTCTGATATAAGTATTGGTATCCCAGCTTTCTTCATTTCCATTTGAATGATTTATTTATTATTCTAGCCCTTCACTTTCAGTTTGCATGTATCTTTAGGTCTGAAGAGTCTGTTGTGGTTAACATACAGATGAGTCTTGTTTTTTTATACCTTTAGTCACACATGTCTTTTTTTTTTTAATTTTTTATTTTTTATAAACATATATTTTTATCCCCAGGGGTACAGGTCTGTGAATCACCAGGTTTACACACTTCACAGCACTCACCAAAGCACATACCCTCCCCAATGTCCATAATTCCACCCCTTCTCCCAAACCCCCTCCCCCTAGCAACCCTGTTTGTTTTGTGAGATTAAGCGTCACTTATGGTAATACATATAATTCTTAAACTATTTTAGAAAATAGAAGAGGAAGGAAAATTGAATATTCATTCTATGAGGCCAGCATTTCTCTGATACCAAAACCTAAAGACACTATAAACAAAAAACACTATAGAGCAATATCTCTAATAAGCATAGATGCAAAAAATCCCCCCCAAAAAATTAGCAAATAGAATTCAATAATACATTAAAAAAAAATCATTCACCATGACCAAGCAGGATTTTTTTGAGGGATGAGTGGTAGTTAAATACTCACAAATCAGTGTGAGGAATCACATTAACAAGAAGAAGGAAAAAAAATCTCAATATATGCAGAAAAAGCAATTGACAAAATGCATTGTTTATAATTTTTGGAGGGAACATACCTCAAATATAATAAAGGCCATATATGAAAAACCCACAACTAACATCATATTCAATGATGAAAACCAAAAAAACCTGATCTTTTTCTGTATGATGAGGAACAAAATAAATAAATCTACTCTTATCACTTTTATTCAACACAGTATTGGAAGTCATAGCTACAGCAACCAGATAAGAAAAATAAATAAAAGATATCCAAATTGGTGAGAAGAAAGTTAAAATGTTAGTATTTGCAGATGGCATGATATTACATATAGAAAACCATGAAAATGTCACCAAAAATCTATTAGAATGGATGAATGAATTCAGTAAAGTTACAAGATATAAAATTAATATAAAAATTGGTTATATAATAATAAAGTTGTAGAAAAGGATATTAAGAAAATAGTCCCATTTATAATTGAAACAAAAAGAACAATAGGCCTAGGAAAAAACTTAACCAAAGAGGTGAGAAATCTGTATCTGAAAACTCTAAAATACTTATGAAAGAGACTGAAAACAACAGCACAAATGAAAAGTTGTCCAAGCTCATGAATTGGAAGAATCAATATTGTTAAAATATTCACCCTATCCAAAGTACTGTACAGATTTAATGTAATTTCTATCAAAATTCCAATGGCATTTTTCACAAAACTACAACACATAACCTTAAAATTTGCTTGGATCCACAAAGGACCCAAAGTAGCCAAAGTAATCCTAACAAAGAACAAAGCTGGAGGAAAAAAAAATCCAAATTTCAAGATTTTCTACAAAGCTGTACTAACCAAAATAATATGGTACTGGCATAAAAATTGGCGCATAGATTAATAGAACAGAGCCCAGAAATGAACAATGCTTATATATAATCTATGTCAAAGAAGGGAAAAATACACGATGGGGAAAAGACAGTCTCTTCAACAAATGATGCTGGGAAAACTAGAGAGCCAAATACCAAAGAATGAATCTGAGCCACTCTCTTACACCATAAGCAAAAATAAACTCAAAGTGGAATAAAAACCTGTAAATCATGAAACTATAAAACTCTTAGAAAAATGAATGAACAGTAATTTCTTTGACATCAGTCTTTTGTAAACATGTCTCTCTAGGCAATGGAAACAAAAACAAACTAGTGGGACTACACAAAAATAAAAACTTCTTGCACGGTAAAGGAAACCATCAACAAAATGAGAAAGTAACCTACAGAATGGGAGAAGATACTTCTAAGTGATATACTTGATAAAGGGTTAATATCCAAAATATAGAAAGAACTTAAGTAACATCGAAAAAACATCAACTCAATATCAAAACAAACCTAATAATAATAATCTAATTAAGCAGCAGAGGACCTGGACACTTTTCCAATGTTGACACTCAATGCCCAACAGATACATGAAAAGATTTCAACTCTATTAATCACCAGAGAAATGCAAACTTAAAGCACAATGAGATATCACCTTATACCAGTCAAAATGGGTGAAATCAAAAAAGACAAGAAATAGCAAGTGTTGGCAAGGAAATGGAGAAAATAGAACCTTCGTACACTGTTGGTGGAAATGTAAATCAGTGTGGTCATTGTGGAAAACAATATGGAGGATCCTCAAAATTTTAAATATAGAAATACCATATGATCCTATAATTTCATTATTGGGTATTTATCTAAAGAAAATAAAAATAGTAAATCAAAATGGTACAGGTACCTCTATGTTTATTACAGTATTATTTACAACAGCCAAGATATGGAAGTGACACAAATATCCACTGGTAGATGAATGGATAAAGGTAGTGTGTACTCACATACGCAGATACATGTACACATATAATGGAATACTTCTTGACTATAAAAACAAGATGAGATTGTGCCATTTTGCGACGACTTGGATGAACCTAGAGGATAGTATGCTAAGGAAAGTAAGTCAGAGAAAGACACATACCACATGATTTCATTTATATGTGGAATCTAAAAAATAAACAAACAGAAAAAGACACACACAGAGAACTGATGGTTGCCTGAGGGGATGACATAGCAGAAAGGCCAAATGGGTGAAAAGGAGTAGAAGATATAGGCTTCTAGTTATGGAATGAATAGGTCATGGGCATAAAGTGTACAATATAGGAACGACAGTCAGTGATATTTTAATAGAATTATATGGTGATGGATGGTAGCTGTACTTGTGGTGAGTACAGCATAATATATAGAATTGATGAATCACTATTTTAAACACCTGAAACTAATGTAACATTGTGTGGCAAAAAAATAGTTATGTTTGAGTGAAAGCAGGCCTTTGCTTATTACCTAAAACAGAGATTAACCAATGATAAACGAATAAAGAACAGAAAACAGCAAAGCATTTCTTTAAGTTACTAAAATTCAAGTACAGAGTTTCATACTCATTTAATTATAAGAATTCAGCTATAGGAAGAGGAAAACAGTATTTTGGCCACAACTTTCTCCTCAAGCAATGAGAAGGGCCAGGGAATTATTAAGTATCTGCTATAGAAGTAGCTATTAGAGTGAGATCTGCGTTCCTTAGAGGGCTCTAAAAACTTTCAGGTGGTTTGTAAGCCAACTGTTTTCACAGGAATACTAACATATCAGTATAATGGAGTTGTGGTGTTTTTTTATTTTAATAATAATCTTTTTCCCTCCAAGATTTATTTATTTGAGAGAAAGAGAGATAGAGATAGAAATAGAGAGCACTAGACAGGAGGAGAGGGAGAAGCAGATTCCCTCCTGAGCAGAAAGCCAGATCCCAGGATGCTGGAATCATGACCTGAGCCAAAGGCAGACACTTATTAACCAACAGAGCCACCCAGGTACTCCCAGTATAATGGAGTTTTTGAGAGACTATGTGATGTGCTATTGCAAGTAGTTTGCACAAGGAGAGAAGAGTGTCCATTTTCAATTAATATTCAGTAGATTTGCAAGAATGTAATATGATGTGGTCAGAAAAGATGTTTAACAGTGTCAATCTTCTTAATTTTATTAATATTTGTTTTATGGTCTAACATATGATCTACTGTTGATAATATCCTATGTATATTTGAAGGGCTTTTTCTTGAACTAATAACCTTGAGCCAAACATTTCAATTTTCTAAACTCTGGTTGCTTTATTTGTAAAATAAACAATATGCTATGATTTTATAATTCCCAATACCACCCTGTCTGTAGTTCTAAGTGGGGTTCCCTCTCTTGGCATTACTGTCAGAATTTCCCTTCTTTGCACCTCATTTTCTCAGATCTCTTTAAGTGAGGGCCTCAGCAAATTAATACGTCTTCTCTTCTAGTTACGTTTGCATTTCAAATCAGTAGTGCTGTAGAGATTCATGCTCTGTAACCCTTCGCACACTATCAAGAAATACAGAAAAGGATGGTCAAATAAGTACAGGATGTATTTCGACATATTTAGTATTTACTATGCAGTAGGTAGGCATTCTGCTACATACTGGGGTTATCTACAAAAGATACAGCAAGCAGGTAAACAAGGAGATAGCAAAAGTGTAGCGTAGAATGAAAAGGTGCTTAACAGAATAGGCAAAGATAAATGTTATCAGAAGCAATATACAGAAATAAGTAAAGCTTATTACCAGGGGCCTATGAGATTTTGCAGAGGACCAAACCACTAAAGGGATATGTCCTGATTTCTAATAAGAAAAATATTTTATCCTAAGGAAGAGAAATATTAATATTATTTTTCCAATATCTAGCTTCTCCAAGTGGAGCTCTTTATATATGTGCCTAATATTCCAACCAAATACTGATAGCTTGGTGATTCATTCTACAAGTACATGAAATATCCAGACCATTGAAAAAAGTATAGCAAAAGATATCTTTATCTTTAAAGAGATCTCAAATACCTATTTTCAGACACCTTACTCTCACAGATCTAACATTTCTTCTAGTGAGTATATGTGCTTGACATTTTGTTTCCTCAATTAGAATTTTCTCTCTTGCTCACTTTGTTAGAATTGACATCAAAATTCTTTTCCAAACCCCACAAATTGCTGTTTATTTTTAAGTACTACTCCCACCCATCTTAAGTATTTTCTCTAGGTATGTTTTAAAGGCTGAATAGCCAGTTTCAAATTCCAGGTCTGTCAGCTGCATCCTAGGAAAACATGGGCAAGTTGCTCAATTATTTTGAAAATTCATTGCTTTATAAATTATAGATATTGTATGTAAATTTTCAGCATCATACATGATACACAATAGACTTAATAATAACTAGATAATTCACTATATGTAATGTGAAAGTTGTCTGCTCTCTCGTACAGGTTAGAGAATTTGCCCTGCCTCTACAACTCTCAGTCACTGGTAATCTAATGTGGTTAATGTAAATTCCTACCAGGTTTTCACTGTTGCAGACTGAAAGACAAGGGAAGGATATGCAGAAAAAGCTACAGAGTTTGTGAGTGACACACACTGACATTTGACAATTTACTTAAACACCAGTTTGTGAAACTTTTTCATTTATGCAGGAACCATACAGGTCAGGAAATGACATCATTTTTTTAAATTACATCTAGAATTCAGCTTCTAAAATTTTATGTCACAAATTTATTGCCATGGTCAAATATTCTTTGGATTTGCCATTAAAACATATACACCTGTAAAGAAAATGGTACTCTCTTGGGTCTCATGCATGAATTGAAGATGACCAAGGGATATCAGATAAATATTCACAGTATCATGTCTCTTCCTCAAAAGGTCATTTCCTCTCTTTAACCTTTCTTTGACATAGATTTCTACCATTCTCCTCCTGTATTAGATGTATATTCAATCTTATAGTAATCTTCACAGGTACTTTCAGCACCTTCTTATCTCCCATCAAACTACAGAGATTGTGAATGACACACACTGACATTTGGCAATTTATTTAAATACTGATTTGTGAAATGTTTTCATTTATGGAGGAACCATACAGCTCAGCAAATAAAAGTAAAAATTGTTTTCAGTATCACATGGATATGACTATGTAAATTGAAAATAAAAGCAGCAATGGGTTCATTAGTTAACAGGGCTTAGGATGGTGGTGCATGCCTCCTTTGGCTTGAAATGAGCATGCATTTCCCACCAGACATGATCAAGTGACTTTCTGAATAAGGATAAAGGTGTTATTTTTCTATCAGCTCTGTTTTATAATTCTAATAAAAGACTATCAGGTTTTACTCGTGATATTTTTAAACCTATTTAATAGTCCCAATACTATTCTATGTTAATGACATAGTTTTACTAGGAATTGAAGTTGGGCTCAAAGGAGTATAATTTCCAGGGGCATATTTCATAGTACTTCATAAGTTATTTTATAGGTATAGTCTCATTTTATTGGCTTTTTTAATATATTGGCTGTATTATACTACAAGGCTCACAGTAGATCTAAGTTTTCTCACAAAGACCCCATGTTTATATTTACTATGCTCTAATTCAAATGCCTAAACTATTTTAAGGATCCTAGTGGTTCAAATGACAATGAATAAATTCCAGGGTTATTTGAGAAGGCAATTGTTGTTACTACAGTCAAGAATAGTGGCTGTAAATACACATTATTATACATTTATTTAAAATTATTATTTTTATTTTTAAAGATTTTATTCATTTATTTGAGAGAGAAAGAGTGAGAAAGAGAGAGAGTACATAAGCGGGAGGAGGATCAGAGGGAGAGGGAGAAGCAGAGTCCCCACTGATCAGAGAGCCCAATGCAGAGCTCATTCCAAGACTCCAAGATCATGACCTGAGCTGAAGGCAGATGCTTAATTGACTGATCCATCCAGATGCTCCTAAAAGTTATTTGAGACCAGTTCCACAATGACTTATCCACATTTCCAAATCCATTAAGCTCTAAAAACTAAAGAACTTTATTTTACTTTTTAATTTTTTTCTTCATTTGATGCCAAAGTTCATTTAGCAGCTAAATCTGACACAAATGAAAGCAGGCCTATTATGCATTTTTTTTTAATTATTTGTCCCACTTAGTGTGAATGTTCATATGTTTTGCTACAGATATATTAATGTAGTTAGAGGGTATTATCCAAGACTTTGCCAAGTATTACATATAAAATGGTATCACATGTTATAATAAGTTTAAAAATTAGTGCTAGTATATTATGCCAAAAAGAATAATACACACGTGTATTAGTTTGCTAGGGCTATCTTAACAAAATACCATAGACTGTGTGACTTAAATAACAGAAGCTTATTTTCTCACAATTCTGGAGACTAGAAGTCTGAGACCAAGGTGTTGGCAGGTTTGACTTCTGCTGAGATCATTCTCCTTGGCTTACAGATGATACTCCCCTCTGACTAGACCCTCCCATGGTCTTTCTTCTGGACATTTTGCCCTGTTTTCTGAATAACCTAACCTCCTATTCTCATAAGGATATCAGTCAGATTGTGTTAGGGCTCATCCTAGGGACCTAATTTTAACTAACCCACCTCTTTAAAGATCTTATCTCCAAATACATTATGTACATCCATATATACATCCATTATGTACATAACATCCTTATGTACTATGTGATAGGGCTACAACACGTAAGTTTTGAGGGGACACAATTCAGCACAATTCACCATGCCATACAGGGAATCTATGCTGATTTCTGTTTGCATAGATTAAATACTTTTTCTCCTCTATCTTATATTAATGGAATCATATATGTTCTTGTGTTTAGCTTCTTTCAAATAGCCTCCCCCATTATGACTTTTATAGCTGGATATAAATTATTTATAGTAATTTATTTTATTGGTAAATTGATTGATTTATTTTACTACTAATGAACATTTGGATTGTTTCCATTTTGGAGCTGTTGCAAATAACACTGCTATGAAATTTAACATGTGTTTTAATGAGTACTGTCAAGGAGCAGAATTATTGGTCATAAGGTACACTTATGTTCAGCTTCAGTAAATCTGCTATACTGTGTTTCAAAGTTGCCATGCCAATTGAAACTACCAGTTGAACAACATCATGCATGTGGAATCTGTTTTGTAATGAAAGATACTATAATTTAGTCTACAGGACATCAAAGATGTTTTGGGAAAAGCGTTAGAGAGAAAATGAGAGCCTCCAGAATATTTATTGATGATTTTAAAATGTGACACATACATCAGAAAGAATGTCAAGTACTATCATACTAACACTAAGAAATCAGGGGTAAAATGAACACGGTTGTGTTTCATAAGAACTTTCTTTGATGAACAAGAACAACAGCTGTTGGTTTTAAATGATCAGGGATCAGAAAGGTATAAAGAAATTCCCCAAGAAGCAATAATTCGACTATATTATAGCTGAATATCAAAGAGAGACTTAAGGCAATCTTTCTTTCAGAAGGAACAAGATGATTTTTTAAAAATAAAATTTTAAAATGTTATGATTTCTTATCTCAAATACGTTACTACCCTCCAGTCTTCAAAGAGTGGTCATGAAAGTGTGTGTGCTCATCACTTCTCCATTTGCTCTGCACCCATTCATTCCCTGAACTTCTCCCAACTTCTCCCCATTGATGGGGACTAAATCCCTTAAATTATCTTTCTAAGGATCATTTCCCAAGAGGATTCTAGTTGAATTCAGCCAATAGAAATACAATAAAGAGTTTGGAGGATTCAAGGAAAGGAAATAACCAGTACTTTGTTTCTATTCCATTTTTCCAACTCCCACCAGACAACCTCCACTATAGTTCCAATTTCTGCTGATTGGACCTGACTCTGGTTATACTGTTGTGTAGAAGCTAGGCAGGAGCAGTACAAAGAATGCCCAGTGTCAGAGTCCCAAGACTCTGAAAGGGACTAAGAGAAGCATGAATGACCTGGAAGCAAGAATATTGATTTAAGAGGCTGTCTTTTTTCCATTGGACAGTCTTTCTTGCTTTGTCGAAGATTAGTTGACCATAGAGTTGAGGGTCTATTTCTGGGCTCTCTATTCTGTTCCATTGATCTATGTGTCTGTTTTTGTGCCAGTACCATGCTGTCTTGATGATGACAGCTTTGTAATAGAGCTTGAAGTCCGGAATTGTGATGCCACCAACGTTGGCTTTCTTTTTCAATATTCCTTTGGCTATTCGAGGTCTTTTCTGGTTCCATATAAATTTTAGAATTATTTGTTCCATTTCTTTGAAAAAGATGGATGGTACTTTGATAGGAATTGCATTAAATGTGTAGATTGCTGTAGGTAGCATAGACATTTTCACAATATTTATTCTTCCAATCCAGGAGCATGGAACATTTTTCCATTTCTTTGTGTCTTCCTCAATTTCTTTCATGAGTACTTTATAGTTTTCTCAGTATAGATTCTGTGCCTCTTTGGTTAGGTTTATTCCTAGGTATCTTATGGTTTTGGGTGCAATTGTAAATGGGATTGACTCCTTAATTTCCCTTTCTTCTGTCTTGCTGTTGGTGTAGAGAAATGCAACTGATTTCTGTGCATTGATTTTATATCCTGACACTTTACTGAATTCCTGTATAAGTTCTAGCAGTTTTGGAGTGGAGTCTTTTGGGTTTTCCACATATAGTATCATATCATCTGCGAAGAGTGATAATTTGACTTCTTCTTTGCTGATTTGGATGCCTTTAATTTCCTTTTGTTGTCTGATTGCTGAGGCTAGGACCTCTAGTACTATGTTGAATAGCAGTGGTGATAATGGACATCCCTGCTGTGTTCCTGACCTTAGCGGAAAAGCTTTCAGTTTTTCTCCATTGAGAATGATATTTGCGGTGGGTTTTTCATAGATGGCTTTGATGATATTGAGGTATGTGCCCTCTATCCCTACACTTTGAAGAGTTTTGATCAGGAAGAGATGCTGTACTTTGTCAAATGCTTTTTCAGCATCTAATGAGAGTATCATATGGTTCTTGTTCTTTCTTTTATTGATGTGTTGTATCACATTGACTGATTTGCGGATGTTGAACCAACCTTGCAGCCCTGGAATAAATCCCACTTGGTCGTGGTGAATAATCCTTTTAATGTACTGTTGAATCCTATTGGCTAGTATTTTGTTGAGTATTTTTGCATCTGTGTTCATCAAGGATTTTGGTCTATAGCTCTCTTTTTTGATGGGATCCTTGTCTGGTTTTGGGATCAAGGTGATGCTGGCCTCATAAAATGAGTTTGGAAGTTTTCCTTCCATTTCTATTTTTTGGAACAGTTTCAGGAGAATAGGAATTATTTCTTCTTTAAATGTTTGGTAGAATTCCCCCAGGAAGCCGTCTGGCCCTGGGCTTTTGTTTGTTTGGAGATTTTTAATGACTGTTTCAATCTCCTTACTGGTTATGGGTCTGTTCAGGCTTTCTATTTCTTCCTGGTTCAGTTGTGGTAGTTTATATGTTTCTAGGAATGCATCCATTTCAAACAAACAAAAACAACAACAACAACAACAAAAGTACACATTATAAGCCTGAGAGCTCAACATCCTGACCTTTTTGCTTCTGAGACCTTGGACCTGTTAAATCAAGAGTTACAGATGCAGAACATGTTTGTACTTTTGCTTTAATAAGTTACTTCGTGCTTTCTACTTTTCTTCTGGCTGTCTTTATTTTGAGAACAGATCTTAACATAAATCTCCTGAGGAACCAAGGCCCCAGACCTCCACTCACACAATGCAGACTCTCTCACCCATAATAATATCATCCTCCTCCCTGTTTTGATCAAATCCAAAGGTGATCATAATCATCTGCGTTAGTAATTTTTGGTTGCCTCACCATCCCTTGTTTGGCTTCCTAGCTCCTCTATTTCCTTATAATTAATTCACTCTATGAACTACCTAGGATGAGCTGTTTTGCTAATTAAACCCTTAACTTTATAGTCTTAGGACCTGTCTCTTATAGAGACTCTCAATGGGGGCATTCTGGGTTGTTTTGCTATCCTCTTAGAGCTTTATCATGTACTAGACTTTTTTTTCCCCCCTAAAGGAAATGTAATGCTAGTAATCTATGACATGAAAATGCATCAGGATTTTTACATTGTAGTGTATCACTTTTGAAATAAAATTCCAATTTGGGGAAAATTTCTGAGATATCAAGTATTTGATGGCTGCTTCTAACAACTGTGAAGAGCTTTATAAAACAAAAAGTCAAACATAGGCTCATATTTTTAAACTGTCATCTCAAGAAATCAGAGAATGATAGAGTTTCCATTGTGCCTTAAATGAATATTTTATTTTGTAATAGCTATAAGGCAGACATGGTTAAAAGTCTCACCCAACATCTAATTAATTTGACTCTATAATTAAAACATAAGTCAAATAAGTCAAACATTGCCATGTTTTTTGTGGTTGTTATTGTTGTTGTTGTTAGGATTTGGGCATTGCTTTGGAAGAAGTGGAAATGGGGAGAAAAATGGAGAAAAGAGATGAATCTGAAGAAAGATGACCCTTCAAATGTGCCCAACCTTGTTTACCAGCAGAAACACCCTCCCTCCACTTTCTGAGACCAGCCTTCCTTTTTAAAAACTTTGCAGTAAAAACCAAAAAAGAAAAAACAAACAACCAGGAAAAAAAAAAATACTTTGCAGTGAGTTCATCTGAGATATCTGTTAAAAATAAAATACCTATCATGCTCAATTCTATACCATCTGTTGCTTCAAGACTACCAATTTGAGGAATGTTGAAAAAAATATTGTTAAAAGACTAACCCTAACCCTGACACGTGAAAAAATGTTCATCATCATTAGCCATCAGGGAAACTCAAATCAAAATCACACTGAGATATCACCTTACACCAGCTAGAATGGCCAAAATTAACAAGACAGTAAACAAGTGTTGGAGAGGATGTGGAGAAAGGGGAACCCTCTCACACTGTTGGTGGGAATGCAAGTTGGTGTAGCCACTTAGGAAAACAGTGTGGAGAGTCCTTACCTTATGACCCTGCAATTGCACTACTGAGTGTTTACCCCAAAGATACAGATGTAGTGAAAAGAAAGGCCACCTATACCCCAATGTTCATAGCAGCAATGGCCACAGTCCCCAAACTGTAGAAAGAGCCAAGATGCACTTCAACAGATGAGTGGATAAAGAAGATATGGTCCATACATACAATAGAATATTATGCCTCCATCAAAAAGGATGAATACCCAACTTTTGTATCAACATGGACAGGACAGGAGGAGATTATGCTGAGAGAAATAAGTCAAACAAAGAGGGTCAATTATATGGTTTCCCTTACCTGTGGATCATAAAAATAACACGGAGGACATTAGGAGAAGGAAAGGAAAAGTGAATTGTGGGAAAATGGAAGGGGACATGAACCGTGAGAGACTAAGGACGCTAAGAAACAAACTGAGGATTTTGGAGTGGAAAGGGTGGGGGGTTAGGTGAGCCTGGTGGTGGGTATTAAGAGGGTATGTATTGCATGGAGCATTGGGTGTGGTGCATAAGCAATGAATCTTGGAACACTGAAAAAATTAAATTAAATTTAAAAATGACTCATAACTCTTCTTGGATTAAATATCAAAATATATTCTTTTGGTTCAAATCTGTGGAGTTGAGCAAATCATAGTGGAGGCATTAATCATAGGTTCATAGAAAGTATATGCAAAAAAAAAGGACCAGCTAGTTTCTTGCTTATGACACAAACTATTAATCTAAGACTGTGGGTTTTTTTAAGCTAATTAAGAACAAAAACTTGTCTTTTACTTGTTATTTTATTTAAAAAAAATGAGCATGTTTTAAAAAATGGCATTTTCTTTTTGAAAGTTGAAATTATTGTAATAAGTATAGTCATTTGTCATATTAATTTTAATTTTAACTTATACTAAGGAGATTGGAAAACAAAGGCTGAAGCATTTTACAATGGCACACATGATAAATGATCTTTAAGTTTCATTTTCCATAACGTTCTACTCTTTATATTCTGACAGATTCTGTTTCTATAGATCTATATTATGATGAAAATGCATATCATTCACCTACAGATCCTGTTTCAACAGAATTGACTTACTCCTCTAAGATTCATGAGATTAGGTGTTTATGTCTTCCATTTTATTCAGCATTCTGTATTACATAACATTAGCAATTTGCAGTGGTCATTTGGTTTTCTGATATTTTCAGTTTTTTTGTCCATCATGGTACAGAGCAGGGGTAAACTTCCTTAATTCTTGAAACTAGACATGACTGATTTTCTTGGATGATGAAAAGTGAGCAGATGCACCCAACAGTATCAACCCAGAGACATTTAACTTTTTCTCTGTCTGAGTAAACAGAAATGCTGTACATTGTCCCTAAACGTGGACAAAATGAAGCAGAGTCCTTTTATGAATATATAGCATGGTTCTAAGTCCCTGGGACTTGGGGGTTATCTGTTAAAAAAAAAAAAAAAAACTTGTATTTTACTTGATGATGGAGATTTAAAAAAAAAAAAAATTGTCTATTAACCAGTATAGTAGCTTTCAATCTGGTTTTAACCATGACATCTTTTCTTCAAGTAAAGATTTATGTCAGATAATAACACTTGAAATTGGGCTATTCTGATGAAGAGGCTGAAGAGCTCAATTGCTCAGTGTTCACTGGCCCATCCACTCCCGTGATCAAAGCTATCTAGGGGCACCTCTGTGGCTCCACCAAAACTCAGTTGAACACAGTTTATAACTGAGTCAGAAATCAGGAGACTTTGGTTTAATCACCTCTAGTAGTTCACAATCCATACACTTTCTTTATTCTTAAATATTTCTTATTCTTACAAAAATTCCTCAAAAATTTCTTACACACAGGATATATATACTACAGGAGTAATTCTTAAATCCTATCTCATATTGGTTGTAGAATAAGGTTTGAAATGAGAGGGAAAAATATTTGGTTTGGCATGCCTGTGTGGGTTTGCATAAGTATTTTAAGAAATGCTATAAAACAATAAAAATGTATAATGAGATGGTACCTTTATGGGTTCTGATCAAATGGATTTTCTGAATCATAAAGCACTATGAGAATATAAAATTATTTTGATTAAGATAATACATTTAAAGAAAACAAATTTAAGCACGATTTTTTAAAGATTATGGGCTCTGAGCTCTTAGTTCCAATCTGGGGAAAGGAAACTGAATGACTTGGCTCCATCCCCCAACCAAATGTGCACAAAAGGACTAAAATGGCTGGGCAGCATTAGGAAGGGTAGGAAACTAACACAAAACATAAGCTTACCCTACTGTGAAATTATTGCAAGGCCCCATCTGCAATATTCCACAGTGTGATTGCTAGAGAAATGAAAGATAAAATGTAGATGCAAAAAGCTCAGGAAGAGGTCATTTAAATGGCCAAGATGATGGAATGCTTCCACAAAACCCCAGAAGATTAGGACTTTTCAGTTTGAAAAAATGAATGTGAGGACAGTAATGATTGAAATGAACAGATTGACCTCTGAAGCTCTCATTCTAGCACAATGAAACCTTGAAGGAAATGACTAAATAATAATGGTAGCTAACTTTATTGAATACTAGCAATTCTGTACTGAAGGCTTTATACATGCTTATGCAATTTTCAAAATAATTATATGAAGGGAAACTATTATTTTCCCCACTCTATAGAAGGGGAACAGAAGGTAACCTAGTTGACTGACATAACACCATTTAAAAAAAAAACCTGGGCTAGCATCTGAATTCTTATGGTAAAGATAAGTGAATGGTTTTCGGTTATATATAAGATTCCTCTGAATTGTTTGTTAAAAATATGGATTCTTGGTCCATACCAAGCTATTTCAGCTTGGTGTATATGTGGTAATGGCCAGAAATTTGTATTTTAAAAATATCACGTACTAATACAATTGTGCCCATGAGCCACATTTGGAGAAATACCAGGTCAATAGATAAATACTTTCAAATTCCATTTAATGAATGTATGATGTTGGCCAAATACTTTAATCTCTTTAAAAATTCACTTTCCTCATCCACAAAAGATATAATAATACCAATATCATTAGCTTTTAAAGGACTAAACAAATTACCCTCTAAACATACTCATAACGACACTTAACCAACTGAGCCACCCAGGTACCCCAAGCATACTTTTTAAATGAGGAAACTTGTAGTAGATTAACTGAAAGGATAAGAGCACATTATTTATTAAGACAAGTTAGTAATTAGCTTTACTCTATTCCAGGGCTTGAGTATAATTTCCCAGATTCTTCCAATGCAAGGCAGCGTGAACACCACAGAACTTCCAGAAGAGTTTTTCATACTACTAAGGAAAGTACTGATCTCACTACATTAAAGTCAGTTGTTTTGTCTTTTTTTTTTAAAATCAAGATTTGAGTTTTTTTAAGGGCTAGCTTCAATTTAAAAGATAATATTATATACATTTTTTTCATGATAATATATATCTGGCTAATAGCAGAAAGTAAACAGATTTCTGGGGCACCTGGGTGGCTCAGTTGAGCAGACAACTTTTGGTTTTGACTCAGGTCAGGGTTGTGAAATGGAGCACTGCATCAAGATCTGCATCCAGTGTGGAATCTGCTTAAGATCCTCTCTTTCTCTACCTTTGCCCCTCCCCCTGCTTGCACACTCTTTCTAAAATAAATAAATCTTTGGAAAAAAAGTAAACAAATTTCTGTTGAAGTAAGGAGGAAAATATCTCACCTAGTAATCTTGTAAGTGCATGGCATCCTCAAAAAGACTATACAAAGCACATATATAAATGAGCAATTTGAACTCACACAACTAGAATAACAATCCTTCTCAGACATGAGTAGTCAGAGGGCTTAAGCTTAAAGTTTCAACTCTGCCACTTTCTTTTTGATCTAAGACTAATTAAACCCAAGCCTAAAATGTATTATCTATAGAACTAATGAGATTAGTCTTAAAACTAAAATGACACAATATATGTATATCTACATATATATATATATGTAGTTATACATATATATGAATGTAGTTATACATCTATATACATATATACATATATATAGTTATATGTAGTTATACATATATATTACTATATGTTAAAGTAGTAAGGTATAATACCTTCTCTTGGGTTATCAATATACTCATATAAAAAGTATTACACTTCAGTGATTTGGAAACTAAGTTCTCAAATCCAAAGACTGAACTTAAAATCCAACCCTAGCACTTCATAGAACTGTAATCTTAGACATTTTTTTTAATATCCTTAAGCCTCAGTTTCCTCAATTCAAAACAAGAAAATTTTATTTCTTGACTTCACTATATATAATGTTGTTATGATAATGGAATTGTACCTAAAGTTATTAGCATCATGTTTTGAAATTAGGAAGTCATAAATAGTTCAATATTTCATTTTTACAAAGGTATACAATTAAATTTTACACTGTTCTGATACCATGCTAAAAGAACATGAAATAGACTAAAAAAAAATTCCCCTGGGGCTCTTGGGTGGCTCAGTTGGTTAGGCATCTGATTCTTGATTTCTGGCCGAGGTCATGTCTCCCAGTTGTGAGGTCCTAGCCTCATGTTGGGCTCTGCACTCAGCAGAATCTGCTTCAGATTCTCTCTCCCTCTCTGTGTATCCCCCTCTCGTACTCTCTAAAATAAATCAATAAAACCTTAAAAAAAATTTGCCCAAATTTCATCTGCTTCTTTAAGTTGCTATTTGTGTGGATATGAATGACTGTGTGAATGTCCATCTCTAATGTATAATATGTGATTGTTATATAGTGGTTGCTCCAGAGGAACTGCATTGGCTTTTTCTGTTTGATTTAACTATTAAAAGATTCTTAAAATATAGTCACTAACCTTACTCAAATGTTAATTGTAAGTTTTTTTCTTGCATCATGAAAGTGATGGAAAACAAAAAAATACTGTTTTACTCTTCATTCATGTTTAGAATTTGAATAAAAGTGAGATCAAGGCTTTGAATCCATGCTTTCTCACCCCTTTTAAATAGGTTAAGTCATGTAAAACCTGTTTGCTTTTCCTTACACATCTTGAATGTATTTCATGTATTTAAAAAAATGTTTTCTTATGATCTATTTTCTCACCAAACTCCACATGCCCGATAGAAGATGTAAAAAAAAAACTATTCCATATGCTTTGTGCAAAATATGTTGGAGAAAATTGGACACAAAACAGTCTACTTAGGAAAAAATAGAACAATTGCATGATTTTTTCCATCAGAAGAGGCAAATTATATTTAATTGGTCTTTTCAGCTTTAAATTTTCATATTCAAAATTCAGGTGATTTCAAAATTAGTAAACAATTACATAATCGGTCTTCTACTACTGCTTTATAAAGATAAGCATGAATTATTAGACCTTTCTAAGGTAATTTATATCACAGTTATGACAAATTAAGAATCATGCAAAAACAGAAGCAAGATTTTATGTAATTCATTAGTCTGTAATGTATGCACCAAATAGCTCCCATAAAGAATTTAAAGCTACTTAAAAGAAACATATTCAGGAAGTTTTTGGGTTTTTTTTTTAAGATTTTATTTACTTATTTGACAGAGAGAGAGAGAGAGAGATCGATCACAAGTAGGCAGAGAGGCAGGCAGAGAGAGAAGAGGAAGCAGGCTCCATGCTGAGCAGAAAGCCCAATGCAGGGCTTGATCCCAGGACCCTGAGATTATGTCCTGAGCTGAAGGCAGAGGCTTAACCCACTGAGCCACCCAGGCACCCCCAGGAAGTTTTAATAAGCATATATATATTTTTTTTAGACTTTAATTTTTTTTATTTTTTATAAACATATATTTTTATCCCCAGGGGTACAGGTCTGTGAATCACCAGGTTTACACACTTCACAGAAATGAAACAAGATGGGATTGGGA
Source organism: Mustela lutreola (assembly GCF_030435805.1). Lineage (NCBI taxonomy): Eukaryota > Metazoa > Chordata > Mammalia > Carnivora > Mustelidae > Mustela > Mustela lutreola. The sequence continues at coordinate 116,310,420 of NC_081297.1, forward strand.
GGGAGACAAACCATAAGTGACTCTTAATCTCACAAAACAAACTGAGGGTTGCGGGGGGGAGGGGGTTTGGGAGATGTGATTTAATAAGCATATATTAATGAAGCAAACCATACACCAAATACTTTGGTTAATGGAATTCCACTGATTTTGGATTAATGTTAGAACCTAATCTTTCTGTAAAGAAAATCAAAAATTGAAATAATATTTCCTGTTACATGTGCTTTTAATGTTGCTCTCAATGCTTTAAACTTTGTAGTAAGGGATTCATGAAACTGTATGTCAGTTGATCATCCTTATAGCCCAAGAGAAGTATTAACTATTATCCTTTTACAAGTGAGGAAGTTAAATGGAAAATAATGAAAACCATGGAAGTTTTTACAAAAGTACATAGCCAAAATTGGGATTTAAACACTGATCTAATTCAAATGTAGAGCACTTTCCACTATTTATCAGTGTCCTTCTAGGATCCCTACTGGAACACATCACTCAAGTCATCATGTCCTCTTAGTAATACCACACATACAAAAAAGAAAGTCTAATGATAGCTAAAATATAAATAAGGTCTTTAACAGAATATCTATTATATTTTCAAATATAGCCAAAAGAACTTTATCATCTAGATAAACTCATTACAAAATATTGGCCTAAGTATTTACAAGAATAAGTGATTTATGTGTTACTTATGATCAATAGTAACACTTACTATATAGAAATGAATCAATTAGTACTCCCTTCTTTCCTGACTGAACTCATGGTAATGATAGACTAGTATACAACCAAAATTGTCTATATCCTAGGTATCTTTCTCTCATTTTTCTAAAATTAAAATAAATATGAGTCAAAAAATTAATAATATCCACACTAAATCACTGTTGTTAATGTCTGAAATGGTAATTTAGATGAGGATGGTCACCATGGAAAAGCGACCAGATGAAGGAAATACAGAATACACATTCAATGAAATGGGATAAAGCACCGGATACAGGAGAATGAGGAAGAGGAAGCTGTTAGTCATGACTCCTAAATTTCTGACACATGAAACTAGAAAAATAGTAGGGAAACCCCAGAAGAAAACTAAAAGAAGGTGCAGTGTGAGGTGACTATATCCATCCACGCTGAGAAGAAAGATTAGGGGTAAAAATAGAAAACAAACTTCCTCAGCTAAAGAACTTTGTGAGAAATATATGGATATGGCTAAGAAAGGTAATATAAAGTGAGAAGAAAGATGACTTATAACCAAACCTTTAAAAAAATCCAACATTGAATAACCAGAGAATGAGCCTACAAAGTAGATGATCTAAAAGATATCAAAGATGTAGGAGGAAAGCCTATATAATTCTACTAATATAGGTTAAAAGGAATCCAAAATGAGAGAGAATATTAAGTCAAAACCTGCTAAAAAATGAATTGAAGCTTGAAATGTCCATTTCATTATACAGAAGCTTTCATATTTATATTTGTTTCCAATTCAACCTATTAATACATGTTTTTTGGTTATTATTTTCATACAGAAGTATTCTGCTGGACAGAAATATATGGATATGGCTAAGAAAGGTAGATTCCATCAACTCTTCAGCTTGTAAGCATTAATATATTTAATTCAATGAGAAAAAGGTAATGGGAAAATTAAGGATACATGTCTCTAAAGTTTCATAATTTCAAAAAAATTGCTTTATGTAGACCCAGATTTATCTTTGAAAAATATTTACAAATTAGTGCAACAGGTTTAATATGATGTTACCTCTTGAACACTAAGACATTAGTTTAAGTAAAATAATTCAAATAAATTTAATTAGCAACATTTGCAGAGGATGAAGATTACATTGAAGAATCAACTCTCTTTTTGAAGTCATTTTAAGTATATTTTAGTTACTTTTATTTCATCTTCTTGACCCACTTACAATTGAAGTACACAGAGTCCTTGCTCTGAAAATATCTCAAACATATGAAAAAGAAAAATAAAGTTACCTTTAAGTCATATATTATTGAAGTCTATGGAAATCATGTTTCAAACAGAATTGAAAGTTATAGTTTATTGTCCAACTGAGAGTAGTTTCAATATGGCAAAAAAAAACAAAAACAACAAAACAAAACAAAACAAAAAAACTTTTTTCACAGAAAGCTTTTTGTGAATTCCTAAGTGTGTGGGTACATGTACATAGACACTCAAGGATTTTATTGTTTCCACATGTGGATAAGGTAAGTATATAAAATATTTACCATACCATTATCAATAAAAATTAAAGAAATCTCTGTCTTTGTGTTTGGGTTTTTAAGTTTGAATAACACCTCTTTTCTTCCTTTCCTGAGTTGGGAATTAATTGAGACATAAGGCATAAGGGACAAAGAATGAGACGAAAATAACAGCTTTATGACAGAAAGGATGCTTAGAGAATTTGCTTTAAATCTTCATCATAAAGGGCTTGCTAATACTTCAAACTAGAATTAAACACACATAAATAGACCTAAGAATTCAAAGATTCTCCTGGCAAGCTTCAGACTAAAGGCACAAAAAATTGTGATTGTTGAGGCTGGCACCAAAATAGGGGAAAAGAGAGATGAATTGAATGCACATAGTTTCCTCTACAAAAATCTAACATGTAGTTCAGTCTTTTGTCTATGGAGATCAGCATATGAATAATGCGGAAGAGGACAAGTATTGCTCTAAACCAGAAAGTCTTTTGCTTGGAAATCTGAGCAAAGAAGATAGTTCCTCCACTCAGTAGAATGCATTGATAAAATACACCTAAATTAATTTGAATAAAAATTTATATGTGGACCTATCAAATATATCATAGCATTTCTACTTCATTAGTTCCTTAATGTTTTATTCTTTCAAAAGATGAAATTCTTCCATTCTAGGGGAAAAAGGAATTTAACTAGTAACAAAGACTAATAAAGATTTTTACTGATACAATTAACTTAAATTTCAGCAAGTTCATGTGGCTAATGAGAAAAAGAGTAGTCGAAAAAGTAAAATACATTTGCAAAACAAAGAATGATTACATAAGAAAATAGGGAGAACTGATCAGCAAATACATCTCACATATAACAAAAAAAGTGTGTGTGTATATCAAGAAGACCATTTATGTATGAATATATATATATATTCACACATATATGTAGCTATATATGTTAGATTTTATTTTTATTAAACATTGTTTTATTATTTTACATGTATAAAATAATTTCCATTTTTATGTCTTGATATATACACACATATATCGTTAACAAATATCAAAACAACAATGTTAAACTACCATTTGTTGTTTTTGATATTTGCTGACTTTAATGTTAATCTTTACAGATTATCAATGTTAATATTGCCTATAAATTGCATCTCAATCAAAATTATCCAGTGTTCAGTAAATTCCTCTAATATAAAGGCACTCTTGATGGCAAAAACAATTTCCATCTTCACTGGTTTTTGTTTTCACTACATCTGCTATAGAAAGAAGCCACTCAAGAGTTCTTGCCTCTCCTTTACACTGTTGTACTCTCCCTTTCTTTGCCAGTGTGATTTCAGGCAAAGCAGAGAAAGACAACTATCATATGATCTCCCTGATATGAGGAAGTGGTGATACAACATGGAGGCTTAAGTGGGTAGAAGAAGAATAAATGAAACAAGATGGGATTGGGAGGGAGACAAACCATAAGTGACTCTTAATCTCACAAAACAAACTGAGGGTTGCGGGGGGGGGGGGGGGGGGTTAAGGGAGAAGGGGGTGGGATTATGGACATTGGGGAGGGTATGTGATTTGGTGAGTGCTGTGAAGTGTGTAAACCTGGTGATTCACAGACCTGTACCCCTGGGGATAAAAATATATGTTTATAAAAAATAAAAAAAATTAAAGTCTAAAAAAAAAAAAAAAATACAAACCAAGGATTCTCTATTGATGTTCTATGGAGAATCTATGGACCAGTTTCAGTTCAGCCAGAAATTGTAATACTTTTGAATAGAAAACAATCAACTTAAATTTCTAACTTTTTATGATAGACTCCAAATATAAGAAACTAGGGGAAAAATGAGGGTAGAAACATGTGAGAGACAGAAATGATTGTTAATAAAAATCTCAAGACCACTTCACCAATATAACAGCCAAGTCTAGGAGGATCCTGTCTTCCTTGCCAACTTGTCCTTTGAGCAACCTCCTCCCACCTCAGTCAGTCACTGGCATGATCCCTGCTACATTCTTACTTTATCATCCATTGGGGCTACTTAGTTCTTTTATGGCAACAGAAAAATGACACAGAACGCTGTACAGAAATTTAGCAGTTTCCCAGATCTCTTTTTTTGCATCTATCCTTCTCACTGTAACAAATACAGGAGCAAACTCAAAGCCAGTGAAATTATATAATAGCCTGACTGACTTTAATTTCCTTACCAATGAATAAATTGGTAGGTTATGTAGGTTCACAATATAAACTCTGAGAAAAGGGAACTTGTCTTTCATACTACTATATTACCATTGTCTGGACATGTAATTGTCACTAAAATGATATTTGTGAGTTAGAAAGAGAGAGAATAAGACACTGGTATAAAACTGTGGTAAAATACAGAAGAAGGGAGAGTTAGAAGACAAAGCTTATTTATAGCAATTAAAGAGAAACACTCTGGGAATTTATTTTCCATTTGCTTAAATCTCTAAGTAGACCTTATATATGTGGAGAATAATTGAAGGTGGTTTTCATGGTAAGGCTCCATCTAGACTCACTGATTTTTGGCTGCCACTATCTATGAAGTCTTTGCTTAGAAAATAGCTAATTACAGGTCAGCCGATATGCACATCAGCCTTTTCAAGAGTAGACCAATATGCAGGAAATTTTACATGAAGCATTTCCTCCATACTCCCTTACTGCCCTCCTCAGTCCCTAATCCTTTCAGCTGCTTAGCTACACAGAAAGCTTTTCCTAAGTTACAGGGTCTTAGACCTTTAATACAGGAGCATTTGCCTGCTTCTTCTCTCCAGGCATTAGGTGATCAGGTCTGTAAGACTTTCAGTCAAAAATTTAATGGGAAATCTCTTAGCCTCCTTGAAATTCTTTCCAGGAGAAAGATTTATTCAATTTTATACTTCAAGTGAAGAAATATAGTATCCTATCAACAACCATCATCTAAAGTTAATTTGCTAACTTTCCATTTGGTAGGAACACCATAATTTGCTTCAATTTTAGCAAGATGCCTGCTATTACTAGATACAATGGAGATAAGCCACATATGAGCCTTGTCATCTTTCTACCTTGTCATCTTTCTACCATCTTTCATTCATTCAAAAGTATATTGGTTCAACACCAAGCACAATACGAAGTACTATGGAGTAAATTGTGAATTTGACTGACATTACTCCTCTCCAGAGTTTCTCTGGTGGAGGGAATAAATTTAAAATTTGTAACCAATAAATACTTCAAAATTCGAGTAAATGCAATAAAGGAAATGAAAAAGTAGGCCAAAATATAAGATTACTGAACCCATTGAGAACCTAATTTAGATAGAATAGTCCCAACTATTTTCTTGAGAGGTAATATTTAGTCTGAGAAGTGAAAGAAGAATGAAATTGCTGACTAAGAGCAGAATTGGGAACAGAACATTTTAACATGCACCCTGATGTAGTCATGGGAAAGTACTGTGTTCATCAAGAGCCAAGGGTCATACATGGAGAACTTTATGATGGATTTCTGACTAAAAGAGCCAAGTAAGGTTTTTGTGTTTTTTTTTTTTTTTTTCCATACTGCATAGCATTTACACTGGGAGTCTTTCGATGTCTCAGACATTTCCCATCTGAATCTTAGGTTAAAACCTATTTCCCCAAAGCCTTGTTTTCAGCCAGCTGTCAATCTACCAATAGTTTCAAACATTCTTCCTAAGAAACTAGACAGATTGACCTAACACTCTGGGGTATTTCTGTTTTAGAAGTGGACACAAGAAGACAATAAATCCATTTAGATGCAAAGGAGTAAATCTCTAGGATCACCTGGCAGAAGAGTGAATTAAGTAGGTAATACCCCCCACTGTTATTGAAGCTAATTTCATAAATCTTTTCCTAGTAGGGTTCATATAAATTGAGACTTAGGCACTGAAGGAAGTAGAGAGCTTCTTATTATTTATATTAAGAAATATGTTTGGAAAAAAAATAGAAATATGTTTGGTTCTAATTTAAGTGAATTACACACACACACACACACACACACACACAGATCAGTGTTCTGCTATAACCAGGTCACATTCTCAATTGTTTCCTTTACCCTTTAGTCAATTCAAGCTAAATACACATTAACTCCTCAAATTTAAGAAGGAGTTTTTGTTTTCTGAAGTAATTATCTATGATATTTATATGGAAAAAATAATACTATGGTTATGTTCTTCTATGGCTATTAGCTTCAACAGAGAATATGTTGTTTAGGTCTGTCAATCCCTGACCACTGCTAAATAATCAAACAATTTATATAAAAATTCTGAATACTTTGACACATTGCCCCATAATCACTTAATTTGTACCAATACAATATGGCTTATGATTCAATAAGTAAACACAGATTTTTAAGGAATGTGTATACGCAGTAGCATTTTGATTCAATAAAATGTTTTAAAACTACTTTTTCAAACATTTGGGGTTTGGCAAAACATAAAATGTCTTGGCGAAGCACTCTTTCTCCTGATTTCTAAGCCCAGTGCCTTTCAAAGGAAATTTAATTCATATGTTTCCAGTATATTTACACTTAGTTTATTTAAATGGTGTTTTGTAAGAGCTCTGTGAGGTCCAAGAAGTCAATAACCAGTTTATAAAGTGTTTTAAATTTCCTGTACATTGAACCAGGTGAGCAAATTTTGTTTGAAATAATAAAAATTCATGAATTTATTTTAAAATGCAATAGAACAGTAATATTCAAACTGTAAAAGTTACATGTTATTCCCAAATATATCTCAATAATACGTGATTAGCTGCCACCCAAGTATACCTTGTATAGGGCTGGGCTGGAACAGAGTTGAGGGAGCCAGTTGGGATCAATCCAGGGTATAAAAGAGCTGGTCTGTGGGTTGATGAGAAAACTAGCTACAGAAAGAAAACTTCTCCACCTCTTGTGGAAGTGACTGGTTCTACTAACCACCTCCTCGTCTTCCCCTTTACTAACTATAACTTTGGGAAAACCATTTAACTTCTCCTAGCCACTCTTATTTTCTTTTAGTCTAAAAAAGGTGATAATATAGAACTAATTTCATAGGGCTAGAATAAGGAATAAGTGAAAATGTAAGGGTAAATTTTTAAGTTGTTATGAAGTAGGGTGGCATACAGTAAGTGTTCAATAAAAAGTTATGGGGGCATCTGGGTGGCTCAGTGGGTTAAAGCCTCTGCCTTCAGCTTGGGTCATGACCCCAGGCTCCTGGGATCTGGCCCCACATTAGGCTCTCTGCTCAACGGGGAGCCTGCTTCCTCCTCTCTCTCTCTCTCTGCCTGCCTCTCTGCCTACTTGTGATCTGACAATTAAATAAAATCTTTAAAAAAAAATGTTAGTTATGATTACTTAATAATTACATAAGATTACCTACAATAAACTAGTTTAGCTAAATTGTCTTTAGTTAAATGCCCATTAGTTGAAGACCATTTAAAAAAATTATTTAGGTGATTCTGATTTACATGAGAAAATGGAGAGGGCAATAGAAAACAAGCTGGAATCAGAGCAAAATGAGAACTTTCTGGCTTTGTCTATGGTGTTGGTTAATGAAAGGAGAAACAGACCAGGAAGGAAGACAAGAGTTCTCATTCTCTGCACTGCTATTAGCTGCTTGATTAGAGGTAAGTTACATAATGATACTGGCCTCCAGCTTTCACAGGAAATGATGTGACTAGACCCTAGGTTTCTCTCAACTTTCAAATAGCATTGTTCTGTTGTTTATCTCAGCATTAAAATAGTCTCAAAATTTATCACAAAAGTTAGCTAATTTTTTTTTTTTCTAAACATACTGGGTGAGAGACAATATAACTTAAGCTACAGAAAGATTCTGCTGGGCCACATCATGAAGTCATGGAGCAAATTATTCCTCTTCCTTTTCTAAAATATACTGGGATGAGAAGTGGGGGGAAAAAAGTGCATCTAAATTAATCCATATAAAGCAAGTATGCTTTACATTTATACTTTCAAAAACTGGAAATGTAGAAAGATAATAAATAAAAATATAATTCCCAGGATCTGACAAGGAGTAGCTTGGAGAACTTTGTATCATATAAATCCATTTTGATTGTTCTAACCTTTAATTCAGAAAAACTGAAAGTAAAGAATATATCTTTATTATCTAGAAGAATAAAAGCATTTTCAAAATTGTTTATTATTTCTTGTTATATGGTATAATCACTTCACCCACATATTTTGGTCACTTTGCAATTGGAGTTAGTCTGATATTAAGCAGAAATTTCAAGCCACAGCCAAAATTAAAGCCCTAAAACCTCATTAGTTTATCAACTACCATCCACAATCCATGCCACAGCTAATCATTATTCAAATTAAGAATGAATTATAAATGCAAAAAAAATCTTACATGAAAAGAGAAAGCAAACTGTCAAGGACCTAAGAACAGTAAGTACAGAGCTGACATTGTGACTAAATCATCTCTCTCTTAGTCCAGAAATATTTCTACTTTCTATTTCACACATCTGTCTTTTAGGGGCTTTCTTTTTCTCACACTATTGCCAAGATAAATTTAGAAAGAGCAGAGATTCTCAGTCAGATGAGCCAGGCATGTAATTATTTTTAGATTAAGGCACAAATGCTTTGTTCCCTTTGCAAACACTTTCCTATATTCCCCTTTTTGAACTTTCTCCTCAGTTAATAAAATAATCAATAAATAAAATAAATAAAATAAGCATAATGCATATGGAATGGCTTTGTCACTGTATCACTTCTGTGAATATAAATTATTTTATTGTTGTCACCTTAAAATATACCCATACTTTTATATAAATTACCTAAAAATTGTCTCTCCTTTTCCTAAGTATTAAAGGACATTAAAGTTTAAGAAATTAATCTGCTTTCCAGATGCTAACATTCTTGTTGAATGGAGAAGATTAGTATATATAATGTGCTGAAAAGCAGGATTCTGACCATACCTGCAACCAGGACTTGAAGCAGAGAAAGCTTCCTGTGGATTGCTGTACTCAAATCTACTTTTGGAAGTCCTTAATGGATGCCACATATGAACCCACAAACCTCCGTAGTGCCTAATATCACGACTCAGATTTTGCCCTGATGTGATTCATCCTTCTCTGATCTCACTTACTCATATCTGCTACCTGAGATTCTTGCTAAAGAAGCTTCATTACCATCAGGGCACATTAGGAGAAATGAGCATCTAGACTATCATTTTTGGGATCATCAGTTTCCAGATTTCTATTCATCGAGGTACCAATATAGTGTTTATGTGCTTGCAAAAGTAGAGTAGGGAGCGTCTCCTCTGTGTCCTGTTCACAGTCGGCCCCAAGCTTTGCTGCGCCTAGATCTAACAAAGTTTTGAATCTTCTTTTAAGCTCTGCCTCTAAACATACTTAATCCCTATTTCCCCTGGTTCAAAAACCAGCCTAAAAAACCTGGTAGTGGGTAGGTACACTTTATACAAATTGTGTCCTTTTCCTATTCTGACCATATCAATCCTCTCTTGATAATACCTCTCTCTAAAATTCAAATAAAAAAATCACACAAATATAAATGGACTGGGAAAACAAAGGAAGACAGGAGAGGAAGTGATATTGACACAACTGGCAATCTCCCAAAAGTCATGAGATACATTTCTTTGCAGTATTGAAGATTGAAACTCAGATATATGTAAGTGATATCCTGAAAATGAAATCTCAGCTAAGGGATAAAACAAGTCTAGTTATGGTCAATACCACCTTCCTCAATTAAATCAGAGAGAATGCTTACAAAATAATGAGTGCTAGTTCAATATGTCTGATAGAATTATCTGGGTTTCAAATCAACATTTTGAAGCCAACTTAACTCATGGGACACACCAAACACAGAACACCAAATTGGTCAGAATCAATGCACTATTATTTATTCTGTTACAAGAAGAGGATTTTTTAACTTTTCATTCATTCATTTTTAAAATTTACATGTGTCTTGTTCTTTTAGAGCAATTTTTATTCAGGAAATAACTTATATCAACTAGTATTTGGATGTATATGCAGAAAATTTAAATATGTTAAGACAAATCAGTTTATATGGGAAATTTTCTTTTTCTGAGTCTTTCTTTAGTTATAAAAGTATTGTTTCAGATGCTCTTTAAGAACTCTGTTATATTTAATACCTAATAATTCTAATAAAATTTATCTCTAAATAAAGTATACATACACACACACACACAAGAATATATAATGAATATATTTACTTATTTCTCATAAAATTTTTACAAAGCTCATTTTGAAACACAAATTTGCTACCAGAAAATTAAAAATAAAATACTTTGGAGAGAAAAACATACTATAACTTTCCCAGAGCATTTTTTTTTTAAAGATTTTATTTATTTATTTATTTGACAGACAGAGATCACAAGTAGGCAGAGAGGCAGGCACAGAGAGAGAGAGAGAGAGAGGAGGAAGCAGGCTCCCTGCAGAGCAGAGAGCCCAATGTGGGGCTCGATCCCAGGACCCTGGGATCATGACTTGAGCTGAAGGCAGAAGCTTTAACCCACTGAGCCACCCAGGCGCCCCTCCCAGAGCATTTTTAACCCTAAGTGTACAAACCTACTCATCCTTTACAACTATACAATTATTGAATTCTAACAATAAAATTTGATGGTTTAAAATTAATCAGATAAAAAAGAAACTATATTAATTCATTTAACTTTATAATCAGTAGAATGGAATGGAACAATATAGTTCAGTTTTTTTTAATTGCAAAATTTTCTATAAATGCTATGAGTAGCCTTTTGATAGATCTATTTCTGAGAACATTAGGAAAATGTTAATTTTAGCTATATTATAAAATGTCACTAAAATATGTGCCACCACCCTCCCCCCCAAATCATAGCAAACACAGATTTCTTCAATGGGCAAAGTTTAAAGCTTTGCTTCAAGCACTGTATTTCTTTTAAGCCTCATGTTTTTGCAGAACAAAATGTCACATGCTGTATTTGAAAGGAGAAAGAGAACAAAGAACTAAACTTCATGATGGGATATTACTTTGGTTTTATATTTAGGAATTTAAAATGTATCCACACTAAGGCTTCTCACTTGGTTCTTTTTAAATATTATCAGTGACTATTCTTTCTTCCTACCTTTATTCCATTTCACACATGAAAAAGATTAACACAAATGTACCATACTACTCTGTGTGTTAGCTACTTTTGTATGTTTCTACATTTGATGCCTTTATTAAAAAATAAAAAACAGTTAAAATGCATGGTTTTGGACAAATCAAGGTGATAAATTCTAGGCTGTTAGTGGACTTCTGCCCAGAAATAGAAATCACTGGGACGCCTGGGTGGCTCAGTTGGTTGGACGACTGCCTTCGGCTCAGGTCATGATCCTGGAGTCCCGGGATCGAGTCCCGCATCGGGCTCCCAGCTCCACGGGGAGTCTGCTCCTCTCTCTGACCTTCTCCTCACTCATGCTCTCTCTCACTGTCTCTCTCTCAAGTAAATAAATAAAATCTTAAAAAAAAAAAAAAAAAGAAATAGAAATCACTGTGATTCATTTCAAAAGTGGTTTTCACTGCCCCATAAATAACTGGTTATAAAAGATAATCTGGACACTACAGTTAAGCCCATTTTCAGTATTCAAAGAGATACTTTTTTTTAAAAAAGATTTATTTGAGAGAGAGGGAGAGAGAGAGAAAGAGAGAAAGGAAGTGCACAGGAGTAGGGGTGGAGGGGCAGAAGGAGAGAATCCTCTCCCCAGTAGGGAGTAAACCCCCTGCTGAGCTCCCAGCTTGGCACTGGCCTTGATTTCAAAACCCAGTATATCACGACCTGAGGCAAAACCAAGAGTCAGACACAACCAACCGAGCCACCCAAGTGCCCCTGTTTTGCCAATGTTTTCAATCAAATTATCCTTGTACAAATTAAATTCAACTCAACAATCACTAACTGAATCCTGGCAAAGAAAGTACTATGGGTATATAGCAAAAATAAATATAAATCTTGATCTCAAAACACTCAAAATCGGGGCGCCTGGGTGGCTCAGTGGGTTAAGCCGCTGCCTTCGGCTCAGGTCATGATCCCAGGGTCCTGGGATCGAGTCCCGCATCGGGCTCTCTGCTCAGCAGGGAGCCTGCTTCCTCCTCTCTCTCTCTCTGCCTGCCTGTCTGCCTGCTTGTGATCGCTCTCTATCAAATAAATAAATAAAATCTTTAAAAAAAAAAAAAACCACTCAAAATCAAGCATAGAACATAGACATGGGACTGAATAACAATTTCTTCTTTCTTATCCAACCCATACCTTCATTTTCTTTCTTAGACCATAAAATGTAATACTATAGCCACTCTTTTCTTAACATTCTATATCCTGGTCTTGTAAGACACAAGACTCTACATTTCCTAACTAAGATGATTTTTTTTTTTTTTTACTCCTAAATACAGGCTTCTGAATGGTGTTATAGAACTGCATTACAATCCCAGAGATTGGAGGCACCCCAATCACCAATTCTCTGTTATTTGCTAAACGCAAACACCTCTCAAACACTCAATTTCAAGTATTATTAGCCAGTGGGCACTTATCTTTCAACAAATCATTTTAAACACATAAATTTTATGTCTCTAGATAAAACTTTTCTTATCTCCACAAATTCTCTATAGAGCCTCACTTCTTATAACTGGTTACCTTCTACATCACTGAAACAATCGTGGCTATTCAGTTGCACTTAAATTGTGGCTATTCAGTTGCACTTAAATTGCTGTCCTATACAACTTTACCTACATCTGTACCTGCCCTCATTGCTTTTATTCCCCAACCTTGGAGGACGAGGTGCATCTTCTGTTATTTAAGGATGTTAACTCCCTCCGCCTCTAATTTTTGTGACATACTCCCCCAATTCTTTTCGATTCTCTTCTTCAATAACAGCCTAACTTCATTGAGGAGAGAACCATGTTTGAGTCATGGTAAGTATTCAAAAATAAATGTTCAAAAATATTACCAAAGAAGTGGCTGATTTGTGTTTGGCACTAATTATGGCATGTCAAAACATGGTGTGCTTCATAAAATTGCATTTTTTTTTCAAGCTTGTATAGTTAATTAATACTTAATCAGAAATAATCTGCTCCAGACACATAGTAATGAGGAATAAACTATAAAAATGGAAAGCCAATAGGACATGTCTGGGTTTAAAAATAAGATTACTATTTCCATCTTACTTAATGATAAAATTTCAGAAGCCAGCTATTTAATTTCAGAATAAAAGCACTCCTTTTATTTAACTTTGTAACAGAAGTTCTAGCCTAGTTGATAAAAGAAGAAAAAAGAAACTTAAAAGAATTGGAAAGGAGAATAAAAAGCTATCATTGTTTGGACTAATGTAAATATATATAAAACAAATTTTAGTTCAGCAAGGTTGCTGAATACAGGGACAAGAAAAAAAATGTCCTATACCAGAGCAAAACTAATTAAACAATAGATCTCATCTATAACAAAAATCAAATACAAATATCTGTGTATATACGTGTGCTCACACACATACACAAATCAAAATACCCAAATCATTTAACAAACAGTTCATAGATAAGGAAGTCTAAAATTCTAATACATATTGAAAAGTGCTCAACCTAACTTTTAATTGAAGAAAATAATTAAAATAATGTGATAGTATTAAATAACCAATATTTTTAAAAATATTAAAATTCTCGGGGCACCTGAGTGGCTCAGTGGTTTGGGCTGCAGCCTTCGGCTCGGGTCATGATCTCAGGGTCCTGGGATCGAGCCCCGCATCGGGCTCTCTGCTCCGCAGGAAGCCTGCTTCCCTCTCTCTCTCTCTCTCTCTCTCTGCCTGCCTCTCTGCCTATTTGTGATCTCTGTCTGTCAAATAAATAAATAAAATCTTTAAAAAAAAAATAAAAAAAATAAAAAATAAATAAATAAATAAAAATATTAAAATTCTACTTATAAAAAATCATTCGTTTATGATGTGATAAAATGGGCTCTAATAAACTACTGGAAACATAAATTGATGATGCCATTTATTAATAATTATTAGCAATAATGAGTAAAGTTAAAGATGTACATATTCTTTGCTTTAAATCCATTTGAGGTTTAATTATACCAGGAGACATGCACAAAAATGTTTGTCACAACATTTATAATAGCAAAAATAAAGCAAATCAACCAAAATCATTTTTAATGAAAATTTTTAAAATGTTCAATGTGTAAATGGATTAAACAATTGCCACTTATTCATATAGCAGAATAGTATATAACAGGTAAAATGAATGAAACTACAACTATTAATACAGAAAAATATTTTAGGATAAAAAATTTATAGAATACCAAAAATACAATATTCCTATAAAGGTAAAATACTTTACATCTCTACTTTTCTTACTTAAGGGCCTACTCCTATCTGACCAATGAGAACACATGCATGAAAAAGTGAAACATTGATTTCAATATAGTGATTAACTCTGGTAAAGAAGAGATGACAATAGAGTGAATAGTAAACTAAATAGTGTCACCTGTCTGGAATGCTTGATTTATTAAATGACACATTTCTGTGGCAGATGGAAAAATATTATTTTGCTAAAATACCATTTTGCTAAAACAACTTATTGTGTGGTGCCACTTCCAGTCGGCGAAGGGAGAAGAATTAGGCACAAACAAGTCAGCTGCAAGAGATTGGGAGCAGGGGACAACAGTTGAAAAGGACTGCTGCCACGAGCAACTCCATAGTCTCACTTTTATTGGATAGAAACAATAGCCAACAGAAGGACTGATGAAGGTCAAACGTTAATCCGATCTTGCAGACCGGATAAAGTTAAACAAGCACATTCAAAGGACTCATCTAACAACGGGCACTTCTGGGAAGAGAAAGGATTGATAACAGAAAAGGGAAGCAGGCGGTTTTCCTTCCACCCTGAGCTGACTGGGCATTCCTGGGTGCTTGGCTTCTCTGAAGCAGGCGGCGTTCCACCCTGGGAGAGCCAGGTATCCCCAGCTGTATGTCGTCCTTCTCCCCAAAGACCTGTTGCCAGTATATGTATTTCTTAAGGCCATATCTAAATGTGCTTGGCAACTATTAAAATCCTCCAGGCGTTACAGTTTAAGTAACAAATTGTTCCGAGAGTGAGCAGCAGTTTGGTCTTAATGTTCAAAATTGGTCTTAATGTTCAAAACATATGGGTTTTAATATTATTTCTATTTTGTTTCTCTTAAAAATATTAAACAATTAAAAAGCAATAACTAAAGTACCCTTGAGGTAGACATCTTCACGCTCCTAGTCTTCACGGAAAAAATATCCTCCTGACACAATGGTGTGCCTCTTGGTCATTAGATTTTGCTTTGGCCAGTGGAATATGGTCAGAAGTGACAAGTGACAATTCTGAATAAAGGCTGTGAGATGCATGGCAGTTTTCTGTGCCCCTTTTGTGTTCCTGTACTTTCCCACGAAAACATCACATCCCAGGTGGGGTGCTGCATCATGCTGGTCTTGGAATGAAAGGACACACTGGAGCAGACCTACATCTGACATTGTACTTGGATAAGAGTCAGCATCTAACCCACAGGCACTGATATAAAATGTGAGTGAGAAATAAATCCACAGTTACGTAAGCCACTGAAAGTCAGACGTTTTTAGTTATGGAGCCTTTTTACAGCAAAAGCTGTCAAACAGAGTCCAATATTAGTATAGTATAGAATATTAATGCAAAACATCATAAAATTGCATATTGGTACATAAAACTGCCTCATGTATTCAATATCAGAAGCATGTTCATAAAACATACCAAGCGAACTTGATTTGAAGTTGGTTCATGTTCACTACCCCAACCCAATTTGTAATATGAACACATGAACCATGCAGACTTCTACAATGAATAATCTGCAAAAATTAATCCTATAGTTAGCATGTATAATTCATTCTAAGGAAGAACTGAATGTGGTTTAAATATTATAAACTATAATGCATATTTAAAATCAAAGAAACGGAAAATTGAATATGGTTTTGAAGTTAGTACTGTAAGAGTTTTCTCATTTTCATTTTTTTTTAAGATTTTATTTATTTATTTGACAGACAAAGATCACAATCAGGCAGAGAGAGAGGAGAAAACAGGCTCCCCATGGAGCAGAGAGCCCAATGTGGGGCTTGATCCCAGGACCCTGGGATCATGACCTGAGCTGAAGGCTGAGGCTTAACCCACTGAGCCACCCAGACACCCCGAGTTTTCTCATTTTCAGAACAAACTTCTGAGGTTAATTTTCATCAGCTAAATGCCACTCATATTCTGTCACATCATTTATTTGTAGAGAAAATAGTCTTTGAAATATAAGAATTCTTACAGAAATTTCTTAGCTATCAAGTGAGAGTGTCAACATATAGTTTTTGTTTGTTAGACCTGGAACAAAAGAATAAATTCTGAATTCTCTCTAGTGGAGCTAAGAAAAGGGAAGAAATAGAAAAAGTCTGGATTATACTCAATCACTGAGTCACAAAGTTGCCAAGCTGGAGACCTACCAATCCATTCTACTCCCAACTGACAATGTGAAAAATTGTCACCCTGACTTTGGTAGTTATCAGACTTCCTATTCAGAAAAATCCTCCTTCTGAAAGCAATTAAAATGCTAAGTAATTTTTTTTTAAATATTTTATTCATTTACTTAAGTGAGAGAGAGGGTGCTTGAGCACAAGTCGGGGGAAGTGGAGGAGCAGAGGGAGAAGGAGAAGCAGACTTCCTGATGAACAGGAAGCCCTGTTATCAAGCCCCACATTGATACCAGGACCTGATATGGGGCTTGATGCCAGGACTCTGCAGGACTTTGGGATCATTACCTAAGCCAAAAGGCAGACACTTAACTGACTGAGCCACCCAGGCACCCCACTAAGTAAAATATTTTTAAGAAATTACTTAAAGAGTCAAATAATTGATTAAACTGTAATTAAGGAACCAAAATCCTAGTATGAAATTACCCAGAAAGTCAAGCAGAGCTCATAAGCTCACTTTTTCCCTAAATACATTTGCCAATAATGATATTGTACTTCTAGTTTCTGATCTTATATGTCATACAAACAACCCAAAGCCCAAGGCTTTCCCATGATGGGGAGTCTAATAGGAAACCATCTATATTGCTCCATCAAGAAAGACAAGACTCCAAAAGGGAGTCTTAATGGAGGGTGAATCAAGAGTAAACCTTACTCCACTCCCCATTCCCAAGAGACTTTAAGAAAAGTGATTTGGCAATAGCAGATCTGCAAGTATGTAGTATATGTAATAAAGCTGTCTCAGTTGTGACTAAAGTACTCTATCAATACAAATACAGAAGTGTTGACTGCCACTAGGGAAAGACATCTCATCTAATCAACATCATCCTACTAAGTTTGGCTAATTTGCATACACATAAAACCAGAGCCAGATGGTTGGGGTACCAGAGCCAGATGTACTTAAATCACATGAAAGATCAATACTTCAGAGTATTGAAGTTGCCTGATTTAAATACAGGTGTATTTCAGAGCCAGTTAAGTATGAATATAAGCATAAGCATGTGCACTTATCATAGTTAGGACCAGTTTATTATGGTTTGCTAAGTATATAAACCCCAAAACTTCATAGCTCAATGATACCTGTTCCTATCACAAAGATTTCTTCACTTTCTCATGAGTGGAAGTTTACATCTTCAACTGCAATCTGAACCCCTGTCTTAGAAGAGAACTTGCTAAGAAGCCCATACCACAGTGATGAGTTTTGGGCAAGAGTTTGTAGTGGGGAGACAGATTTAGAGAGAGTATTAGGATAGGGAGAGAAGAAAGAGTGTGTGTGCATGCAAGTGAAAGCAAGGAAGAATTTATATCTGCTAGTTGATTACTGGACCATTAGAGATACCCATTTGGATAAGGTATTTTACCTTTACCCCAGTGAAACATATATATGTATTGATAGGGAGGTCTAATTTAAATGAATGAGATATGTTTGTATTGAATAATCTTCTGTTAAATGGAGTGATTCCATAATAAATATAAATAACTTGAAAAAACTAACTCTGGTCACACATTATTTTATTAAAGATAGTGGAGTGAACATAATACAGTTTATTGCAGATCTTACACACTCCTCTCCCTGGCTCCCACCATTGCTTTAACAAGTAGTGACAAAAACCATCCCTTAGAAATTGAAACCATATTTAAGCATTCTCAAATTCACATTTCCTAAGTAGTCAAAAAAAATATTAAGTAATGAGTTTTAATTGTTCCTAGTAACTTAACAAAAGCAAAAGAAAAGACAATTTTTCTCTGAAAGTTTCTAACTTCATCTGAGTCACAGAGAATTCCCACCATTCTCCAAGCAGAGAAAAAGCTCCCAGTCAAAATAAACTGACCATAAAAAGAAATAAACCAGCATGTTCAAGAACCATCTTATACAACAGAATGCAGAAAATGACCCACAATGAATTGAAATTTTCAAGTCCAGATTATAAATTAACAATGATATTAAAATGTTTAAATAAATAAAAGATTAACAGTTATCTGCAGAGAATAGAAAACTATAAAAATAATTATTTAAATGTAGATAAACAACAGATAAAAAATTTCTGAAAATATAAATTTAAGAACTCAGTGAATTAGTTCAGATGAAGAGAATAAGTTAGAACAAACCAGTCACTATGTAGAGAGACAAAGAAATAAAAGATGGAATCAAATAAAACAAGTCTAATCAGAGCTCCAGGAGGAAGGGAGAAAGAGAATGGGTCAGATGCATATATAAAGATATAAAATGTGAGAACATTCTAAAATTGATAAAATATACCAAGCCCAAACAATCCAGTGTACGATAAAAACAAAAGACTTTCACATCTAGATACATCATAGTAAACCAATAACAAACAGAGAAAATAACAGAGGGGGAAAATATATGCTTCAAAATAGTGGTAGTTGGATGGACAGCTCCCTTTTCGATAGCAGAAGCCAGAACACAGTGGAATGATAACTTTAATAGACTGAAAAGAAATAAAGGATAGCCCTAGAAATTCTATTAAGAGAAAACTTATTTGCAAGAATGAAGGCAAAATAAAAACAGTTTCAGACAAAACTATGAGAATTCATCACAAGAAAAATTGCACTGAAGTCTATAGAATATATTCTATGCAAAAAAAGAAGGACCAAAAGGGTTGAAATGAAAGAAAGAAAAGCATAGGAAGTGACAAATATTTGGGTAAATTTAAACAAATACTGAAAGAGATAATATAATGTTCAATAGGGTTAAGTATGTAGAATATAATATAAGGAATAATTAGTCAAGAGAAGGGTAAATTAAAACAATCTGTGAATTTTACACTGTCTTGAAAGAAATGATACTAACTAAATTTAGAATATTGAAAGTATACATATTATAATTTCCAAGGTAACCCCTACAGTAGTAGAAAAGTAAACATTACACAGCAAGTAGCAGGAAAAAAAAGTATCATAAGACAAAATTAATTGCAAAAAAAAAGGCCAGAAAGAATAAAAATATTAGAATCAGCAGAAAACCAATATGTAAAAATAAATCAAATTATATCCAAAATCACAATTAAATATAACCAGCCTAAATTCTCTAGCTAAAGACCAAAGATTTTTTTAGATTCAATCTAAAAGTCAAAATAGAAAGTAAAAGAATGGAGATAATTCAAGAAAATACTAACCTAAAATAATTGAAGTTATACAATTTACTGAGAAAATAAGATGTAAGTAAATGCATTAACAAAAATGAAGACTTTTAATTTATAATGAAATTCAATTCTTGAGGAAGATATTGCAGTATGAAATTTCTATTCACCCTAATAAGAGCTATGTGTATCACCATTAATAATTCTTACATATATGATGTTAAGCAAAATAAGTCACTGAGATACACCTACACTATGATTCCAGTTACAAATTTTAAAATCAGGAAAAAGTAATGACTTTTTGAGGGATAAATATATATGTGGTAAAAAAAAAAAAAAAAAGGAAAAGGAAAGGAAATCAGAAAATGAAGTAACACAGAACGCAGGTTAGTGTTTTTACTGGGAGAAAAGGAAAAGAGATGCAATAAAAGAAGGTCGTCTTAGGTAGTCTTAAGGGGATGACAATATTTTCATTGTTAAAGTGAGTGGTAGTAACAGGGGTATTTGCTATAATATTTTTCTTCAAAGTACGTATGTATATTTGTATATTTGTACCTGTATATTATATATTTCAGTCTTAAGTTTCATGTCTTTTAAAATTGTGAAAGGATAAATGACATATTTAAGATAACATAGCTAGCAATGATAGCTATAATCTTTGGTTCCTGTTTTTTTTTTTTTCTTGTATAATATATCTTACTTCCTTAATAACACCTCTGATTCTCTATATTCTTCAATGGCCCATGTATATCAAGATATAGGATATGTTAAAACAGACTTAATCGATTTGGGGGGAAACATATGTAACATTTTTATTTTATCATCTCATTTAGTAGCTCAAATATACATTCCTAACTATATAGTTCCCTAGTCTTATAACTTAATTTGAACAACTGTCATTTTGCCTGATCTAAATCTCTTTTCCCTTCCATTCACAGAATTCTTCTTTACTTTACCATCAGCATATTATTCTAGGAGTTTTAGATCAAGTTTACTCTTCCTGCTCCTGCCAGACATGAGCAGATGACCTGTAACCTGGACCTGGTTCATGAGACTACTACCCTTCTTAGGTTAGACATGTGATCAAACCCAGACCAATAAAAGCCCACCAGTGTTACATTAGATTTATTGGAATATTCTTTCTTTATCTAGTATTGTGACCAGTGAAGACCATAAGCATGGAGGGATCAGACTGAGAATGTGTCCCACAGAGAGCATAATGCCATCAGAAAATGGAAAAAGAGAAGAAATAGTTTTCTGATGACATTATTTTGTCTCCCTAAAGTAAGGAATTTGAGCCAACAACTTTCTACTTCTTGTTTGCTTATAGTAATTTGAGTCGGTTTCTGACACCTGTGACCTAGAAGTGTTGATTACATAAACCTTTACAAAAACCTTAAATTAAGGATTGAAACTTAGAGGTCAAAAGGAACCAGGCAAGCAAATGGGTTAATTGAGCCAGGCAAATAGTACCCACTTTCTTACTCTTTTGTTTCCCAAAAGAATAAAAACATCACCGTTTTTAAAATGAAATTTGTAAAGATTTTTTTTCCAGTTTTTTGTTTGTTTGTTCGTTTTTGTCTTAGCCAAATGCTACAAGCAATAGAACACTTGACATTGTTGGACTTGGAAGGTTCATCCCCCATCAGAACAAGAAAGGGTCATTAGGCAACTACAGACTTTTTTTTTCCCCCTTGCTATTCAAGCGCACAGGCTCAGTGTGGATGTATTATCTAATTTTTCAAGGGAAGATGGATTTTTAAAAAAATTATTTTGGAGAAATTCTCCAGTTCTAAAAAAGTTTATTTTAAAGACTGTGTGTGCCAAACAAAACATTTCTTTAGATAAGATTCATCTTTGGAACTGGCAGTTTGGAACATTTCCCTCATGGTAATTACCACAGTGTTTTGTTTTTGGTTTTTTCTTCTCAGTATGACCCTTTAGTTCTTTTACATCGTTCTCTCTCTTTCTTCCTCCCACCCACCACATCAGCTTCTATCCTCCTTGAATTCAGCTTGACCACATCTACTTGGTAGTTAGAAAAAACTCTAACTTGGTTAGTGAATTTAAATACGAATAATTGTAAATTCTTTCATGCTAAGGAAAAGATATATTCATTGTTTGAATCAGCTAATGACTATTAATTTCTAGTCCTTTTGATTAAATTAACAAAGACAAGAAGTATTTTTAAACATTAGAGATAATGCTGCCAAATATACAGAAAATACCTTAAAAGGTAATCTAGATAAAAAGTATTATATTATGTTGTCAGGCACATTTTGGAAGAAACACACACACACACACACACACACACACACACATCACAGCCACTGAATTAAAATTAAGTTATTAATCCACAAAGAAAATTGCTTTGTTGAGGAAGATAGATGAAGTTCTGACAGGGCATGGATATGTTGATATTCTATTGGATATTTGACCTTTTCTTTTTTTCTTAAGATTTTATTTATTTGACAGAGAGAGATATCCTAAGTAGGCAGAGAAGTAGGCAGGGGGGGTGGGAAGCAGGCTCCCCACTGGGCAGAGAGTCCAATGTGGGGCTCCATCCCAGGGCCCTGGGGTCATGACCTCAGCCAAAGGCAGAGGCTTAACCCACTGAGCCACCCAGGTGCCCTGATATTTGACCTTCTTAATATCATAAAACAGAAAGGCAGACTAGGAGAAAGTTTGGAATTTGCTTTTTCAGGAGAAAAATGTCTGAGTTTATTTGCTTAAAGAATATTAATAATGAATAAAAGGGATACGTGAGCCTGTTAGCCAAAGAATATTTTGGCAAACGCATATGCGTCTCTTTTTCTCAATAGCATAAATGATTATAATTAAAATAAATGTTAATCCATTTAATATTGTCTCATTAAGAATAAAAGTAAAGGACATTATTATAGAATTATAAATTGGCTTGGATTGCTAACATAACCCACCAGCAGAAAAATTTGAGTCTATTATGAGGGCTATAATTAGGACCAACCAAGTAAATCAAGAAGTTATGATTCATGGAATCAGAAATACTGTTTAGGCTACAAGCAGCCTATAAAGTCACAGTAATAACCTCCTGTGTGAAGGTGCTAGTATCATACCTGTACACTTACGGCCCGTAAAGAATTTTTATCAGTCAGCTATTGCTACATTACAGACCACCTCAAAACTCGGTAGCTTAAAATGGTATCTGTGCCTTATTGTTTCCAACTCAGCACCATGGCTGGATATTCTTCTGGTCTTATCTGACCTTCCTTATGCATCTGTAGTTAGCTGTGGGACAGATAGGCAACTGTGCTAATTTTGCCTAGACTCATTCATATATCTGGAATTTGTCTTCCACAGACTGCGGCAAATCAGCTCCCCTGCTTGTGCTCATTCATCTCTCATCCCCAGCAGGCTTATCCTTATACCAAAGGTTGAAGAATAAGAGGGAGAGTAAAATTATGCAAAGATCAAATCTTAGTATATGTGCTGCCGAAGCGAGCACGCAAAGATCAAATCTTAGTCCCTGAACTGATACACAGTCACTTCTGCCACAATCTGCTGGCCAAAACAAGTCACAGCCCCCTTTCAAGAGGAATAACTCCCCACCCCCATAACAGAAGGAATCACAGAGTATTATGGCAAAATGTATAACTACAGGGAGGGTTAGAACATTTGTACCGTTGTTGTAATCAGTTCATCTAAAGACATCTAGCAGAGATAATGGGCATAGAATGCCTTTGAATTTTGTTTGAAAGAGGAATTCCAGTTGATATGCATGTTACATAAATCCATTGCCCCTACACATATGAAACACGCATACTCTCCCCCTCTTATTCCTCTTAAAATTACTACATTTTTGGGTGCCTGGGTGGCTCAGTGGATTAAAGCCTCTGCCTTCTGCTCAGGTCATGATCTTGGGGTCCTGGGATTGAGCCCCGCGTCAGGCTCTCTGCTCAGTCAGGCTCTCTGCTCAGCAGGGAGCCTGCTTCCCTTCCTATCTCTCTCTCTGCCTTTCTGCCTACTTGTGATCTCTGTCAAATAAATAAAATCTTTAAAAAAAAAATACTACATTTTACTATAGCTCCAAAGCCAAATGAGAAAGCCTTGAGCTAAAACTATTGCAACATCAAAGAGAAGGTAGAGAACAATGGTAGTTATTTATGAGAAGCTGCTTCCTATGTGTAAAGCTGTAATGGTATCACATTGCCTAGGAAAGACAGCATCCTATGGCAAAGAGAGTCCCAGGACATGGCCTTGGGAGGACTTCAGAAATCTAAGTCTCCATCATAAACAGACCCCACTTCCCCTGTGATCCTCTGCACTGTTTCTTATATTCCACATACAAGTGAAACCATAATTATCTTTCTCTGATTGACTTATTTCACTTAGTATAATATCCTCCAGTTCCATCCACATCTATGTAAATAGTAGGTATTCATCCTTTCTAATGGCTGAGTAATATTCCATTGTATAAACCACATCTTCTTTATCCATTCATCTGTTGAAGGACATCTCAGCTTCTTCCACAGTTTGGCCATTGTGTTCATTGCTGCAATGAACATTAGGATACAGGTACCACTTCACTTCATTACATCTGTAATTTTGGAGTATATATCCAGTAATGTGATTGCTGAGTCATAGGGTAGCTCTATTTTTAACATCTTGAGGAACCTCCATACTCTTTTCCAGAGTAGCTGTACAAGCTTGCATTCCCACCAACAGTATAAAGAAGGTTCCCCTTGCTCCTTATCCTCACCAACATGTGTCATTTCCTGTCTTGTTAATTTTAGTCATTCTAACTGGTGTGGGGTGGTATCTCATTGTGGTTTTAATTTGTATCCTGATGCCAAGTGATGTGGAGCATTTTTTCATGTGTCTGTTTGCCATTTGTTTATCTTCTTTGAAGAAATGTCTGTTCATGTCTTTTGTCTATTTCTTGACTGGATTATTTGTTTTTTGGGGGTGTTGAGTTTGAAAAGTTCTTCATAAATCTTGAATACCAGACCTTAATTAGATATGTCATTTGCAAATATCTTCTCCCATTCCATAGATGGCATTTAGTTTTGTTGACTGTTTCTTTGTTGTGCAAAAGCTTTTTATTTTGATGAAGTCCCAATAGTTCATTTTTGCTTTTGTTTCCCTTTTCTTTAGAGATGTGTTTTGCAAGAAGTTGCTGTGGCTGAGGTCTAAGAGTTTACTACCAGTGTTCTCTAGGATTTTGACAGATTCTTGTCTCAGTCTACTTCTATATTTTACTTCTTTGCCCTTTCTCTCTATTCTTCTTCTGAATTTAAATCCTTGTAGATCTATAAATTTGTATCTAACATTCCCTATGCTACAAATAACCTCTGCTTTTTTCTGGTTAATTCTAACATATCCTCCTGATTTCATCTTCAAAGTTACTTCTAAGAATCTTACACAATCTATATTAGGATGGATATTCTGCTTATATGTCTCTCATAACACTTGCTACCCTATATGGCTCTCCCAGGCACCAAATGACTATATATTGTTTAAGGAAATGTTTCCTGTTGTGTATAGTATGAATGTGTTTTTAATAAATATTTATAAAATGGTTGTCATTTACCTGACAGAAGACAGAGACAGAATCCAAGATTTCCCTTATTCCATATTTTACTGTCAAAAAGTCAATTGTAAATACCTCAATTAATGATATTCTAAGAGTATTCAGCTTCCACAGTCCAGAAACTTAAAAATGGATGATTCTGAGGCACCTGGGAGACTCACTCAGTTAAGTATCTGTCTTTAGCTCAGATCATGACCTCAGGTCCCTGAGGTCAAGCCCCATGTGTGGGTCCCCTGCTCAGCAGGCAGCCTGCTTCTCCCTCTTTCTCTGTCCCTTCTCGCCACCCTTGCTCATGCTCTCTCCCTTGCTCTTTCTCAAAAAATGAAAAAAAGTATTTTTTAAAAATGGATGTGTTTTTTTTATTAATTTTTTATATTTTATAAACATATATTTTTATCCCCAGGGGTACAGGTCTGTGAATCACCAGGTTTACACACTTCACAGCACTCACTAAAGCAGATACCCTTCCCAATGTCCATAACCCCACCCCCCTTCTCTCAACCCCCCTCCCCCCTGCAACCCCCAGTTTATTTTGTGAAATTAAGAGTCACTTATGGTTTGTCTCCCTCCCAATCCCATCTTGTTTCATTTATTCTTCTCCTACCCACTTAAGCCCTAAAAATGGATGTTTTTAAGGGATATAACATAATTCTGAGTTTAATAAAGTGACATAGAATCAAGAAGTTGGAGGAAACCCAAAATCATCTAGTAAAATCCCATCTACTGCAATAACAATCTTAATAGTGTCTAAATGCATATTCTGAATGTGTTCTCAGTTGTGTTTTATAAAGAACCATTTAGAGAGTTGTTCACTCTATCTGTCTTTACTAGAAAATTATCCTTACACTGCTTAAGTAATGAGAATTATTTTTAGGGCTTAGTATTTTTTTACCTTCACTCTAAACAAGACAAAAACCAAAGTGTCTTGAACAAGCTTATGCTGTCTATTTAACAGATTGCAAAATGTCTTAAAAATGAACTTTATTAATAGAAAAAGCATGATTAGCCATTTGCATGTGATAGAAATGAAAGCATAAAAGAAGGAAAGTAGCTTCTTTTATTATATATTTGACATTATAAAAACTCATTTCTGTTCACTATATTAGCATGTTATAAATTGAATCATAGCTTTAATCCATATAACATTACAATGATTTCCAAAGTAATTCAATTATAGACTAAGGGCAAATAATGGCCACTCCACTTTTAATCACTTTAGAAAGCTGTAAACACAGATGGCACCAAATATAAAATAGTAGTGCCTATAAAATAATAACAGCTTTTTCTATCATTAAAGTAGCTTCCACTCACAGTTTTAGGAGATATTTCAATAGAAATTAATTTATTATGATTATCATTACAGAATTTTATTTTTGGAATTTTATTTTTCCCAGTGCAGACTTTCTAATTCTTGGCAACCTATTTTTAGGAAAGGTTATTAACTACTTACACATATATATGGATGAACTTTTTTATTGCCATTCACATACATTTGCTCTTCCTCTCATCTCTCAACTATATGCCCCACTGTCTCATAGAACACCATGTCCTTCTCTTCTAATCTCCCCCTGTGTACTTCCATTCTCTTAAGAAATTATGGGAAAAGTTATGGGGGGAAATTGGTGCATTCTCCAAATAAAGAAGTTGTCAAAAGCCAGATTGGCTCATATTCTCCCAAGTTACTACACATGATGAAGTAGCATTTTGCAGCACAGACTGTAATAAATAGAGTCCGTACAAAAAGCAACATAATATTTGTAAGTAGTGACAAGGATTAAAGAATGTGTGTGGTCAGAAGAGTTGCAAAGGTGAAGTACAGGCACCCCTATATGATCTTTGAGCACAGTTGGTAACTGTTGGAAATATTTTCTGTCATATATATTTGTAAAATAAGCTCACTCAAGACACACTTGGTTCAGGGTACCTGGGTGGCTCAGTGGGATAAGCATCTGCCATTGGCTCAGGTCATGATCCTAGGGTTCTTTGTTCAAGCCCTGCATCAGGCTCCCTGCTCAGGGGGATCCTGTTGCTTCTTCTTCTCCTTCTGCTGCTCTCCTATATGTACTCCCTCTCTCTGATAAATAAAATCTTAAAAAAAAAAAAAAAAGACATGCTTTGTTTGTGGCTACATTTGCTGGTAGCAGAAGTAGAGTTCTTGATTATATTCCTTTTGTCCTACTAGGAAAGGAGCCTATATTTAAACCTTACCTGGTTTTCTGAGACTTGTTGTCCTCACTATTGAAAGTTGAATTATTTCCTTGGTCACTGAAAGCTTTTCTGATATAATGCTAATATAATTACACCGTGGCCATGACATTACTACTCTTATATATCTATTTCTTCATGCTTCTAGACACACTGACTCTAACACACTATATTCATCTCAAGCACAAGATCTGTTATATACTTCTTCATATCTACCATGATCCTTATTAAATTATCTTCCTCAAAGATGCTCAGTGGATAATTTTAAAATGTACATAGGAAGAGCTAATTGCTGAAAAATTTCTTCAATATTACACCTATGGTGTAGCAATCTGTCTTTGAGGTCAAACAGAGCAGGCATCATACCTAGATTGTAAGTGAGAATTTAGGGTAACTAAAAACAACTTAATCTCTTCAAGCATCAATTGCAGAGGAATAAATTTATCACAATTATTACCTAATAATGGATACATAGCAATAGAATTATATGGCAAACAAATTAGGCAATAAGTAAATTTGGAATGTTCTTTACATATAAGACACACTTGATATAACTTATATAAATTCTAAGTAGTAAAAGCTTGATTAAAAGGTCTTTGAAGGGGTGCCTGGGTGGCTCAGTGGGTTAAGCCACTGCCTTCGGCTCAGGTCATGATCTCAGGGCCCTGGGATCGAGTCCTGCATCGGGCTCTCTGCTCGGCAGGGAGCCTGCTTCCTCCTCTCTCTCTCTGCCTGCCTCTCTGCCTACTTGTGATCTCTCTCTGTCAAGTAAATAAATAAAATCTTTAAAAATAAATAAATAAATAAAAGGTCTTTGAAAATAATTTTATTATTACAATATGGAATTTTTCCTATAATAAAAATGTGTTTTTTAAGATTTTATTTGAGAGAGAGAGAGAGAGAGTGAGCACGCACACCAGTAGGGAATAGGGGTAGAGGGGGAAGCAGTCTCCCCACTGAGCAGGGACTCTAACACAGGGCTTCATACCAGGACCCTGAGAGCATGATGGAAGCTGAAGGCAGCTATTTAAGTGACTGAGCCACCCGGGCACTCCTATATAGATTTCTTAAGCAGAAAAATGTAAAAATTCCAAGAAGTCATCTAAATTGATAATATATGGGGTATTTTATCCTTCAGATCTACTCTGCACTCTATTAAACTCTGCTCTGTGAGGCAGATTTGTAAGAATTAAATTAGCAATTTTCCATGTGTTTTAAATTCAGGTTGGATTTGGCCAATAGGAAACACTAGTAGGAGACCAAAGGGAGAGAGAACAAAATAGCCAGGTTATTTTCCCCTGTATCTTTCCTGCAAGGAGGCTTGAGATGGCAATTTCCTTTGGCTGAAGGTACATGCCAATTCTATAGAATTACTGATCTTTTTGGTTTCTCTAACCACCACCTCACCCATTTTCCAACAGAACTAGGAGTGGTAAGAGGTTTGATGTTACTAAACTCCAAAGTAACCTTCATAGTTCTACTGCATGTACAGTTTTGTAAATATTCCCTTTGTTAATAAACTGTCTTCAAATGCAAATATATATTGATTTGTATATATTATGATAAAGAATGCTATCTAAATGTCAAAGTACTCCATAACCAACTGCTACAATAAACTTCAGAAGCTGAAGATATTAAAGGGACTGAAAAAAAGAGTTTAAGAAACTTCCTGGAAAATGTGATACACAAATCTATAGGTCCATATAGACACGACAGGCACACCTGTTTACTTTCTTCTAACCATCACGCAAATGCTGCATTTGGTCTTCCATTTATTAGGGAGATGGCTAAAGGGTAAAAAATTGGGCCCCAAATTTCAAGATAAATTCCTAAAAAAGTAGAGTGATTGAAAGGTTTTTTTCCTGCTGAGTTGGTCTTCAAACTTACGGTTTTCTTTTAAAAAACAACAAAACAAGACACCTCCCTCCTACCCATTTATACAGTATCTCTCCTCTTTCCTTTAAATAGTCACTCTTACAGGCTGAATGAAGATATTTACTGTATTTCATTATTCTTAGTCTGCAATCTTATTTCAATCTCCCATAAATTCCCTTCTTGAAATCACCCAGGAACTTTGCCAAATCCAATAGTCTTTCAAATACTTATTGTTGTATTCCTTTCTAGAATGTGATACCATTGCTCAAACCCCATCCATCCCCTTTTGCCTCTCTTCCTTCTCACCTGATTATCCTCCTCTTCTTGTCTTCCTACCTGGACACTCCCTTAACGTACTCTCAAACATTTTCTATTAATTCCCATTCTTTATCTTGAAAGAGCTTATTCTCTGCTCAAGGCTCCAACATTGCTGGTGATTTCTGTATAGTTAAATTCACTTGTTAATTATTCAGAACTGAACAATGAATCTCATTTTATTCTCCAAATAGGCACTACAATTTTGAGGTGGGGTGTTGCAATAGCTTCCAATTTCCTGTTCAATATCAATATAATATTTGTTTTTTCACTCTGATCAGAGTGACTGGATTATGTGACTTTGCTATTAAAAAGTTTTCCCTTAATCTGCCTCTTTCTTTCCATTCCTTATGACAATCACTTTTATCTGGCTGTGATGAAAACAGCAACCTATTTATAGATCTCCTTTTCTTCAGTTTCTTCCTACTGTACTTTTGTAACATATGGCCACTTGATTATCTTCAAAAACACTGGTTTTACTGAGGTATGCTTCTGTACACACAAACATACCCTCAGGATAAAATTTGATCTCTCAAGTGTGGCTTTCAAAGTCTTTCCTACTCACTCTCCCCACCAACCCCACTCCTCTTACCACCTTATCTAATCACTGTTGAATACAAATATTCTATAGTCATTTTATTCTTCTTTTGGTTTCACCTCTTTGTTCATTTCTGGAGACTATTTCTTTCATAACTGCTTCATATACTACAATATCACTGTATGCCTTCTAATAATTTTAAATTATACTTTCTCAAGATTAGGAAATAAACTATGATGCAGCCATAAAGTTTACTTCTACGAAGATAAATGGATTATTTAATAAGAAAATGTTCATAGCTCTTGGTAATTCTTTAAATTATAAAATGTAAATTATATACACACAGATATAATACATATATTAATACTCATTTATATACCTAAATGTAGAGTTTTTTTTTAAATATAATTTTGGAGTTTTCTGAAAAAAATATACTAGTTATATAATGATAAAAAAAATAGGTCCAGGATTTGTAAAAACATTAAAAATGTACTTGTCACACTTCAGATATATTAAACTATTTCTGGTATAAAATTTTTTGGAAGTTTTTATATATTATTATTATATCTATCATATTTTCTCCATATACATATTATTAATGAGCCCCAGCTCTGTGGTTCCCATCCTGAGGTTTCATCCTGTTGTTATAATCAAAATCTGGCTTCAAGGTAGGTATTATGTGGAATACACATAATTTTCTGCACTCTGCTATAAACATTCCAGACTATTATATTGACATTTTTGAGGAACCACTGTTTAAAAATTTTTCAGCAAATGGTCTCTGGGTCTCTCATTACTAACCCTTGAATTGATCATCAAATGTCTAGTTACAAAAGAAGGAATCAAAGCTGATTTTTCCCATCAGTCATTACTTTGATACTTGAAAAAAAAAATCTTCATTTCAGATATAATCTCTGAATCTGATCAACTAAACAATGTTTATTGAATACACATTATATATTCAGCATATTTTCTTCCTACTTATTCTGATAGGAGCATTTTTCATGCTATTTGGTTTCTTTTACTGTATTGTTGAATCCGTTTATAGTCCTACAATAATAGGTAACAGTGACAGTCTCATCCTGATTAATGCTATTTTTCCAAAGTACGTTCCTGATAACTGCATATTATACCTTTAGCCCCCTTTTCTCTTTCACATTGACAGCCATATTTCAGTTCCTGAAAATCTCAAAGCCATCTCCATTTTAGAAAAAAATTAAACTGAACTCATTAACTTCCCCCAGAGTTTGCACTCTGTTTCTATCTCCATGAATGAGGTCAAAAGAGTCGATTTCTCCAAACTTAAAGCTTCAATGTCAACCACAAACATGGTCTCTCCCATTTCTTCCCACGCAGTCAGTCAAATCCTACTAATTTTATATATTTGTCTTTCAAATACTTTACCCAGCTGTTATTGTTTTATATCTGCCTTTTAAGAAACTCCTACATCCCAACTGGTTCCTTTCTACTCCCAACAATCTTTTGTACAGGTACTAAAATTATCCTCATTAAAAAAAAAATGAAAAGACAGACATTTTAAAAGTCTCTTGCTTAGTATATTTATCCTTCTCCAATGATTATTATGAATAGTCAAATTCCTGAACATGACAGAATCTCTACAATCAAATTTTTCAAATCTGACGTCTCATCTATCTATCTCACTCCTTTTATGCAAGTCAAAACTCTCTCAACCCCTACCTGAATCTTTAGCCAAAAGCCAGCACCAATTGTAGCTTACATGAGTAAGTAATTTTGAATACCCCAGCCCTCCTCAGGCCACAAGATGAAAGCAGTACAAGTAGTACCACATGGAGCAAACAAGACTAGTCCAGGCAAGTGCAGTTAACCTCAGAGAATTCACAAAAATAAATGAAGTTGTTAAGTGACACACCAGAAATAAATAAATTACTGAAATAGTTAATCCACAAAGGTTTCATTAGATATGCATTTATATATAATGCGTTCATGTTCAATCCAAGCAGGCTTCTAATTCAAGAGTCATTCTCACTTCATTCAAAAATCTCACCCCTAAACATCTGCTTATTTTACATTTTTCTCTTTTCAAACATCAGTTTATTTTACATTTAGAATAGAAAGAATATTTTCTAATCTCTTTGCCTTAGAATCTTGAAATCTAGATTTTAAATTTGTATCATGAAATAGAATGAATATTACTTGTTAAAGGAAGCAACTTTTCCAAGTCTCCTCTTGCCAAATATTTATTGCTTTATTTATAAAAAAAGAAAAACAGTAATGCAAGCAAACAAAGGCACCAAATATTAATGCTGAGTCCAAGGAATACACAAACAAGCTACACAAGGATGCAGACACGTGAACAAATGATTATGGTAGTATTAATCCTATTGAGCTATACACATGAGTTGCTTTAGCAGTAAAGTAGGTAAGTACTAAAGTCCTAAAGAACGGGGTAGTAATAGGAATTACTTCCTATGAAGAGGAAACTATTTTAGTCTGAAGGTCAAGGAAGAGATAGCCAGGAGGGAAACAAGAATAGGTGTATTTCCTGACAGAGTAATTAACATATAAAACTTAATGATCCAATCTATGAGAAATTTAAATATACTTGAATATAAGCATGGTGGATATTTGGCCACAAAGGTGAGAAATGTAGACAGACAGCAAGGTGACAAGATACGTATGCCCCCAGGAAGATTTC
Source organism: Mustela lutreola (assembly GCF_030435805.1). Taxonomy (NCBI): domain Eukaryota; kingdom Metazoa; phylum Chordata; class Mammalia; order Carnivora; family Mustelidae; genus Mustela; species Mustela lutreola. Next base: position 116,343,364 of record NC_081297.1, read on the forward strand.
CAACAGCATCTTGCTGGTGATGAGAACAGGGAGAAATTTAATTTTGGGGGTTATCAGGTTTCTGTTTTACAAAGATCTCACTGAAAAATTAGGAAATTTGTATAAAGGTAGTAAAGGTGGAGGCTGGTATAACAGCTAAGGAAATGATGCAGTAAAGCAGCTTAAAATACATGTTTGTCTATCCCTACACAGTGACATTAGGCATGAAAATAAAGGAACATATGCATGACAGGTTTGGGGAGGTAGAATATAAAGGGCTTGGTGACTGGAATTGTGAGTAGAAAGTTAACAAGGGCTCCTACATTTCCCAGGCATTCTCAAGAAATCATATTTAAGAGCAATCACAGTTGCTCTTAAATTGGTGAGTTCGAAGTGCCTGTGGAATATCTGGTAGACGTTTTAAATAGAATAAATAAGATTCCTATTACACCACCATGATTTCTCTATTTTTTTTCATTTAATTATTAACAAAAATATAAATATTAGTATTTGTTATACATCAGATAGAGTTAAAAACACAGTATGCTTGTTTTGGGCCCTATGGAAATTGTGTCCCTAATCAGTTTTTTACTATGCTTACACTTTCAAAATGATTTATTGATAAAAGGAATACAACCAGTTACATAAAATTGCATGTAACTGTTGAATACATGCATTTGAGGTCTATATACAAATTAGTATTTTATTAGGTGGCAGAGAGAAAAGGCATGCCTACCTTATAAATAGAAAGCATCTATGCAAAATTCTTCCTTTTGTTAAGGACTATGTTTTGTGTCCCCCACCACTTCCACCAAATACATACATTTAGGTTCTAACTGCCAGTATCTTAGACAATGATTGTATTTAAACATATACCTTTTAAAGAGATAATTAAGGTTAATTGAGGTCAGATGGATGAGGTTTAATTCAATCGGACTTATGTCCATGTAAAAAGTTGGAAAGATACCAGGGATGCCCACACACAGTGAAAAGGCCACATAAAGGTGGAGAAGGCAATTAATTATCTACAAGCCAAAGAGATTGGCCTCAGAAGAAACTAAGCCTGCCAACACCTTGATCTTGATCTTCTAACTTCATCTTCAGAACTATGTTTAAGAATCCCGCTTTGTGGTATTTTGTTATGGCAGCCCTAGCAAATTAATACATCTCTTTTCATTTGGAATAAATAATTGAAAAAACACTTTAAATACTGTATCCTTCACTACCCACTTCCCCACCCCAAAAATAATTTTTTAAAGATTTTATTTGTCAGAGACAGGGAGAGAGAGCGCGCCAGCATGCACAAGCAGAGGGAGCAGCAGGCAGAGGGAGAAGCAGGCTCCCTGCTAAGCAAGGAGCCCAACCCAGGACAAAAATATGGATATTTTTCACAAATTTGCATGTCATCTTTGTCCAGGGGCCATGCTAATCTTCTCTGTATCATTCCAATTTTAGTATATGTCCTGCTGAAGCAAGCACCACCCCCCTGCCCCCCCAAGGAAATAAATTGATGAATTTGTTTGTTGTCAATTTCTTTATACTCATCTGTGTATTACTAGTAGGCCATATCACTAGTCAAGCCATGTTCATGAATTTTGTGTTCTCTCTCCTCCTCCCCTTGCCCCCCATAAAAATAATTATCCCTTAGAGTTTGGCCATACCTGTTTCATACTCCTGCTCACAAAAATAAACTCAAGCCTGTTTACCAGATACATTTATTCTCTTTCATTTAGTCCTCTTACCTGAACTGTTTTCCCTGACACCAACAGGTATTAGGAAACTCTGCACCTGGAATATTGGGTATTGGGAATTTGCTTGGTGATTCATAAAATTATTATCTTATTTACTTTGTTTATTGGCTCAGATTTGGAGGAAGAGGAATAAGAAGTAGGGTCTGGGCTTCAATAACTTACCTCAACCCTTTAAAAAGAAATATCCCATTTCTTATTAGTGCTATCTACTGAAGAAGTCTTGCTATATAAAGATATTGCATCTATTTTCCACATACTCATGCATAAAGGAAACTGTATGGCTAGATAGAATTTGGGGTATCTTTAAAACATGTAACTTAGAAGTGCTTAAAATTGGGTTTTATTAAAATGTCAAGATGATTTTTTAGTATGGCTAGTTACCTAATTATTTGCCAGATAATTTTATTGTCAATCTAAGGGTCATACTTTTTAAAACTAAGTCATAAATTATTATTTGGTATGGTCCTCAAAAGTATGTCCTAAATTTAGAAATTATTAAACTGGAATTTCCATAGATAAAGAAATTTTTTTTATTTAAGTTATTTATTTAATATACTATATTTGTATGGTTAGAGAATTAAACCAGGATTTTATTGCATTTAGGAATAAACTGTAGGTATAAAATTAGCAACAAGAAATTTGACATCAAGTTCTTGAGTTTCTAAATTTAAAATATTGTTATAACTTTAATGACCTATTGGGGGGGTTGGCAGGGAAACCACATAGACTAAAATAAGCCTAAAAAATTTGAGTAACTAGGTGCCTAGGTGGCTCAGTGGGTTAAGTCTCTGTCTTCAGCTCAGGTCATGATCTCAGGGTCCTAGGATCAAGCCCCGCATCAGATTCTCTGCTCAGCAGAGAGCCTACTTCCCCCCTCTCTCTGCCTGCCTCTCTGCCTACTTGTGATCTCTATGTGTCAAATAAATAAATAAAATATTTTAAAAATTTGAGTAACTAAAATAAAGTAAGTTTAACTACTTCTACCTAATATAATGGACTTTACTAGAGCAAGAAAGGAAAGATATATTTACTGATGTCTAGTGAAAAATTAGAGGATTGTACACATACATATAACTCCATTCCTTGCTGCAACCTAATAAATAACAATAAAAGAATTTGTAAAAACGTATAAGCCCATTAGGAGTAATGAGACATAAGATATAATGGCAGAAATGAAGCAAATAAACCAGAAACTGGATCAACATGGTATAAGGAACCTAGAAAAAAGTTAAGTTGTATTATAAAACACACATGCTAGATTGACAGTACATTTTTAAAAATACCAAGTTTGGGGTATGGAGAAACTGGAATTCATTCATATATTGTTTGTGAAAGTGTATATTTATATAAACCTTATGGAAAATGGTTTAATCCCTCCACTAATTCTGAATTTATGCATATCCTATGATCCAGAAATCCTATCCCTATTTGTATTTAACACAAATGTGTCCTTATATGCACATAAGATATTTATAAGAATGTTCATAATGCTGTTATTCATCATTACTCTCACCTTAAAACAATTAACTTCCATCAATAGCTGAATGGATAAACTGAGGTGTATTTTATATAAGAGAATATGACACATAATGAAAATGAATCAACCACACTGTATAACATGTAACAATCTCAAGTACAATACTGCCTAAAAGAAGCCAGACACTCAAAAGATATTACTGTTTAATAACATTTATACAAAGTTCAAAACAAAGTTCATTTATGGACTTAATGGGCAAGAAGGCAGAGTAAGGATCCTAAGATCACCTCATCCCATTGATACAACTAGATAACACCCACATCAGTATAAAAACTAGAAAATGCCCCCAAAAGACTGGTGTAACAGACCCTCCACAGCTAACTGTAGAAAAGAGGGCACATCAAAAAAGATAAGAAGGGAGGAGACAAGGTCAGGAGCCAAATAGGGACTGTCTGTGAGAGGGGAGAAGACCAGATTGCTCCAAACAATGAGAAGCACATTTGTGGAAGGGAACCAGAGGAGCTAACAATCAGTGGGACTTAACACCTGGAATTTTAAAAAACAATGGGCTTGGCTCAGAGAGCCTGGAAGGCAGAGGCCCCACTCTTGAAGGGAAGCCACAGCCAATTGTCCTTGGGATACAGCATAAAGCAGCTGTTGAAAAACAGCTGGGGTATATGGCAAGATTTATTTATTAATCTCCAAGCAGGTGATGGAAGGGCAGGACTCTTTGGAAGACTTCTCTATGAACAAAAGAGCTGGTTGGCACTATTTCCCTCCTCCATCCCTCAATGCTGCCCTATACTCTGTGCTTCGGTGAATCTACCCTCTCAGCCCCAGCTGGTCTTGTCAGTTTTCCCAGGCAGTGCTGGTCTTTTCTCACAGCAGGCCATCATTAACCTTGCTGGAAGTCAGCCCCTATCCCTTTGTTCTCCTGCAGAGTTCCTCCCTTCATTCAGCCTTGGCCTGAACCCACCCAAAGTGGTGCCACAAGCCTGACAGTATATAAGCAGCCCCAACAGGGGGAAGCACTATTCCAAAATGACTATGGCCCTGAAGAGATGGGAAGGCAATCACACATGTCAAAACAACTGCCACCCCAGCAGTGCACTGAGGAAAGGTACCTGGTCTGATTGCTGGCCTGAAATGTAAGATTCTCAGGTGGCAATTTAGGAAAAGCATCCTGCAGCTCAATGCTACTGTATGTGGGGCAGATGCCTGATCTGACTCAACTTAAGACCAAGATCGCCCCAGGCCATTTCACTAACAACAAAGGGATTGAACCTTGCCCACAACAGGTCAAAAGAGGCTCTGTAGATGACTGGACTTAAGGCAAATGCCCCTCAGCTGCATAGTAGGGTACCCACAAGATACATAGCAGATTTACCTGAAGTTCCAGGTTCTAGTGAACAAGGTACATTGTAATGCAGGGCATGACAGGACCTCTTCTTCATTAGGCCACTACTTTCAAGAGCAGGGATGTAGCTAAATTTCCCAACACACAGAAACAGATATAGAATTAGATGAGAGGAAACAGAGGAACAAGTCCCAGATGAAATAACAGTACAAATTCACAGCAAGAGAACTAAATGAAATGGAGATAAGTAATATGCCTGAGAGAGAATTTAAAGTAATGGTTAAAAAGATACTCAGTGGAGTTGTGAAAAGGGTAGAGGATCTCTGTGAACCCTTCAAAAAAGGGGCAGAAAATGTAAAAAAGAAACAATCCGAGATGAAGAACTGAACAACTGAAATTAAAAATAACTATTTTGGGGACCTGGACGGCTTTGTTGGTTAAGTGTCTAACTCTTAAGTTTGGCTCAGCTCATGATCTCAGGGTTTGAGGTTGAGCCCCATGCTGGGCTCTGAATTGGGTGTGGAGCCTGCTTAAGATTGTCTCTCTACCTCTGCCCCTACCGGCCCTACCCTCTGTGCTCACTGTCTCTGTCTAAAAATACTATTACACACACACTCACAGACCACACACAGTCCATATGGAATAAATAATAGACTAGAGGAATCAGAAGAATGGGTTAGTGACCTGGAGGAGAGCAATCAATTGCCAAAAGGAGAGAGAAAAAAAAAATGAAAATAGAGTAAGAGAACTCAGGGACAATATCAAGCATAATAACATTTGCTATATAGGGATTCCAGAAAAAGAAGAGAGAAAAAAGAGGGCTGAAAATTTGACGAAATAATAGCTAAAACTTGCTAAATCAAATAAGGAAACAAATCCAACAAACAAAACAAGTCACAAAATAGAGTTCAAAACAAATTCAAATCCAAGAGGCAAAGATAGCCTTCAAGAAAATCAATCCAAGGGGGTCCATACCAAGACATATAGTAATTAAAATGGCAAAAAGTAGTGATAAAGAGAGAATTTTAAAAAGCAGGAAAAGAAAAAGTTAAATACAGGGGAAACCCCATAATGTTATCAGTTGATTTTTCAGCAGAAACTTTGCAAGTCAGAAGGAGTGGCATTATATAGTCACAATGCTGAGGGAAAAAAATCTAGAGTCAAGAATACCCTATTCAGCAAGTCTATCATTCAAAATAGGACAAATAAAGAGTTTCCCAGACAAAGTTAAAGAAATTCATGACCACTAAACCAGCCCTACAGGAAATGTTAAAGGGGACTGTGAGTGGAAAGAAAAGACAGTAGGTAAGGAAAGTAGGAAGCACTAAAACAATGAAATTAAGTATATCTATAAAAATCAGTTCAGGAATTCACAAAAGACTGTAAAGTATGACACCATATGGCCAAAATGCAATGGGGGAAATAGGGAAAGATTCAAACATAAGCAACCATCAACTTAACGTAGACTGCTATTTGCATAAGATATTATATATAAACCTAACGGTAACCATGAATCAAAAATCAGTAAATAGATAAAGAAAAAACTAAAGAGAAAAGAATGTAAGTATATCATAAAAGCCCACAAACAATATGAAAGCAAGAAAGGAAACAAGAACTATTAAAATAAGCATATAAGAAACAAAGTAGCAATAAGTAACTACCTATCAACAATTACTTTGACTATAAATAGACTAAATCCTCCAGTCAAAAGACACAGTGTGACACAATGGACAGAAAGTGTATAAGAGACTCATCTCAGGCTTAAGAACATATACTGATTGAAAGTGAGGGGAAGGAAAAACATTGATCATGCAAATGGAAGTGAAAAGAAAGCCAGGGTACCACAACCTATATCAGACAAAATAGAGTTCAAAAGATAGACTATAACAAAAGACAAAGAAGGATGCTATATAATCAAGAAGGGAAAAATCCAACAAGAAAATTAACAATTATAAATAGTTATGCACCCAACATGGGAGCACACAAATACATAAAGCAGCTAACAATAAACAAAAGAAGTAATTGAAAGTAATACAACAATAGTACAGGACTTAACACCTCACTTACATGAATGGGTAGATCATCTAAACAGAAAATCAACAAGGAAACATTGCCTTTGCATAACACATTAGACAAGGTGGATCTAAAATACATATTCAGAATATTCCATCCTAAAACAGAATGCATATTCTTTTCAAATGCACATGGGACATTTGCATTTGTCTCCAGAATAGATCACATATTAAGCCACAAAATAAAGTTTTAATGAATTTAAAAAGATTGAAGTCACATCAGTAGTCTTTCCCAACCATAATGCTATGAAACTAGAAGTCAGTCACAAAAAGTCTGGAAAAAGCAAAAATACATGTAGGTTGTGTTACTAAGCAATGAATGGGTCAACCAAAAAATCAAAAAGGAAATTAAAAAAAAAAACAATACATGCACACAAATGAAAATGAGAACACAATAGTCCAAATCATTTGGGTTGCAGTGAAAGCAGTTCTAAGAGGGAAGTTTATAGCAATATAGACCTACCTCATGCAAGCAAGAAAAATCTCAACTATATAACCTAACCTTAGACCTAAAGAACTAGAAAAGAGAATAAATCCCCAAAATCAGAAGCAGGGAGGAAATAATAGCAGAAATGAATAAAATAGATACTAAATAATCAATAGAACAGATCGTGAAACCAAGAGCTGGTTCTTTGAAAATGTCAACAAAATTGATAATACTTTAGCCAGACACAATCAGAAATGATAGTGGAGAAATAACAGCCAACACCACAGAAATACAAAGGATTAAAAGATATTGTGAAAAATTATGTGCTAACAAATTGAACAACCTAAAAGAAATGGAAAAATTCATAGAAACATAAAATATACCAAAACTAAATCAGAAATAGAAAATTTGAACAGACCAATTACCAGCAATGATATTGAATTAGTAATAAAAAACTCTCAACAAAAACGACTAGAACCAGATAGTTTCATGGATGAATTATACCAAACATTTAAAAAAGAGTTAATACCTATTCTCCTCAAACTGCTAAAAAAAAAAAAAAAGAAAAAAGAATGAATTTGTAAGCTTTCCTGAGGCCATCATTACACTGATACCAAGACCAGATCAAGACACTACAAAAAAAAAAAAAAAAAAAAAAAAAAAAAGCTATAAGCCAATACCTCTGATGAACATAGATGCAAAAGTTCTCAACAAAATACCAGCAAACTGAATTCAACAATACATTAAAAAATCATTCACCACAATCAAGTGGAATGTATTCCTGGAGTGCAAGTGTGGTTCAGTATTCACAAGTCAATAAATATGATATATTACATCAACAAGAGAAAGGATAAAAACCATATAATTCTTTAAATAGAGGTAGAAAAAGCATTTGACAAAGTATATCAATTCATGATACAAACCCTCAGCATAGCTGAAGTTCAGCTACAACACCACTTTGTAAAGAAAGCTGTAAAGAACCCAGAGGTAACATACTCAATGGTGAAAAACTGAGAGCTTTTCCCCTAAGATCCAGAATAAGAATGTATACTCTCATCCCTTTTATTCAATGCAGTATTGGAAGACCTAGTCATAGCAATCAGAAAAATAAAATGCATCCAGATTGGTGTGGAAAAAGTAAAACTTTAACTCTCTGCAGATGCCATGATACTATATATAGAAAACGCTAAACACTCCAACAAAAACTTTTAGAAGTGTTAAATGTATTCAGTACATTCACAGAATACAGAATCAATATACAGAAATCTGTGCATTTATACACACTAATAACGAAGTAGCAGAAAAAGAAATCCACAGTCCCGTTAACTATAGTGGAATTACAATAACAAAACAAAAAGGCAGAAAATAATCCCATTTATAATTCCACAAAAAATAAACACTTAGGAACACACTTAACCAAGGAGGTGAAAGAACTGTACTCTGAAAACTATAAAACATTGTTGAAAGGGATAAAGATGTCACAAATAAATGGAAAGATATTCCATGCTTATGGATTGGGAGAACAAATATTGTTAAAATATCCACACTACCCAAAGCAATCAATGGATTTATTGCAATCCCTCTCAAAATGCCAACAGCACTTTTTTTTAATAGAACTAGAAAAAAATCCTGGATTTGTATGGATGGAACTACAAAAGTCCTCAAATAGCCAAAACAACCTTGAAAAAGAACAAAATTGAAAGTTTCACAATTCAAGCTTTAAAGACATACCACAAAGCTATAGTAATCAAAACAGAATGGTACTGGCAACAAAAAAATGACATATAAATCAATGAAGCAGTAGAGAGATCCCCAAAGTAAAACCACAATATAGTCAATCTTCAACAAAGGAGACAGTGGGGGAAAAGAGTCTCTTCAAGAAATGGTGCTGGGAAAACTGGACAGCTCCACAAAAAAGAGAAAAACAAAAAACAAAACTGAACTACTTTCTTACAATACAAAAAAAATAAACTCAAAATGCATTAACGACCTAAATGTGAGATCTGAAACCATAAAAATCCTAGAGGAGAGCACAGGCAGTAATTTCCTGACAACATCTGTAGCTTTTTTTTTTTTTTTTTTTTTAAGATATGTCTTTTTCTAGATATGTCTATATATGTCTCCTTTGGCCAGGGAAATGAAAGCAAAAATACACTATTGGAACTACACTAGAATAAGAAGTTTTTGTACAGCAAAGGAAACAATCAACAGAAGGACAACCTACTTAATAGGAGAAGACATTTGGAAATGATATGTCGAACAAGGGGATAACATTCAAAATATATAAAGGATTTAAAGAATTAAAAATATCTAATTAAAAGTGGGCAGAAGACATGAACAGGTATTTCTCCAAAGAAGAGATAAACAGCAAAAAAGTTTTCAACATCACTAATCATTAGGGAAATGCAAATCAAAATCAAAATGATACCAGTTAGAATGCTAAAATCAAAACCACAAGAAATAAGTGTTGGCAAGTATGTGAAGGAAAAGGAACACTCACACTGTTTGTGGGAATGCAAACTGACACAGCCAATGTGAAAAACAATATGGTACTTCCTCAAAAAGTTAAAAATAGAGTTACCATATAATCCAACAATTCTATTGCTGGGTAATTACCCAAATAAAGTAAAAGCATTAATTCAAAAAGATATAAGAACCCCTATGTTTATCGCTGCATTATTTACCATAGCCAAGATATGTAAGTAGTACAAGTGTTCATTTATATGTGAAAGATAAAGAAGAGATGGCATATATATATATATATATATATATATATATGCAATGTAATAACACTCAGCTATAAAAGAGAATGAAATCTAGCCATTTTCAGCAAAATGGATAGATATAGAGAGTATAATGCTAAGTGAAATAAGGTAAAAAAGACAAATACCTTATGATTTCACTCATATATGGAATTCAAAATATAAAACAAATGAACAATGAAAAAAAGGACAAAGCACCAGGCTGTAAAATATAGAGAACTGATGGTTGTCAGAGAAATAGGGGATGGGGGATGAAATAGGTGAAGAAGATTAAGAATACATTCACCATGGTGAGCACTGGGTGATTTATAGGATTGTTGAGCTACTATATCATACATTGCAAACCAATATAACAATGTTTGTTATCTGTATTGGAATTAAAATTTTAAAATTCATTTATGTTTACAGAAGGTGGACTAGGACTTCAGAAGGAAATAAGGTTTAGTGATTGGGCATAAGAGGAATTCTCATTGCTAATTATATTTTACCTCTTTACTTGGGTGAAGACATGAGTGTATTAAGTTTGTGATAATGTATAAGTTGTACAATGATAGTTTTACATAACTTTTCTAAAAATTTCTGAATATTTTATTGAATAATAGTTAAATAGGAATAGTTTTTAAAAAGAGGTGGTTTTGGTCAATCAGACATGGCATTATGCTAAGCAAGATAAATCATTAGATTTAGCAGTAAGGTAAGAAGAATGCTAATGATGTCCATGACACAAACAGATCTATAGAATGATGAAAACAAAACCCCACAGCATTGGATGAAAAAAATAATGTAAATTCAGGAAGCAGATATATTAATTATAGTTTTTTCAAAATATGTTAGCATGAAACAGGAAGATTGGAAAAATAGAGGTCAAGAAAGTTTTACAGCATATTCATAAGCAAGTAAAAATACACAGTGGAGAAGGAAAAGTCCATAAAGCAAGAAGAGAGCACAGTTGTAAAGACAAGAGAATGTGAGAGAATAAAAAAAAACAAAAAACAAAAAACAAAAAAACAAAAACAGAGCCTTAGTGAATAGTATTTCCATAGCAACAGATGGGTAGGCAAGGAGTTGCAACACAGATGTTGGTATGATAAATTTAGTACAATGAAGACCAGACAATTTATATGTTTGCTTTACCTGAGATTTAAGAGGAGAGTAAATGAAGTAGTGATAAGTAAAAGGAGTATCAGGAGAAAAGAGAGGGCTTGATATAGTCCTTTTGGAAAGAGGAGAAGAGATAGTAGCAGTGATGCTCAATGATATGGTTTTCCTTACCATTACTGTGTAAATTCAAACAAAGTTAAGTAATTTTTAGAGATTTAAAAAGGAACTATCCTTGTTTATAAAAAGTTATCAATTTAGAAATGTCTCATTTTTTAAGAGATTTTTATTTATTTATTTATTTATTTATTTATTTTCTTGATAGAGAGTGCACAGGTGGGAAGAAGTGACATAGAGAGGGAAAAACAGACCTCCCACACACTGAGTGCAGAGCTCAAGGCAATGTGGGGCTCCATGCAGGGCTCCCTCCTAGGACCCTGGGATCACAACCTGAGCCAAAGATAGACGCTTAACCAACTGAGCCACCCAGGTGCCCCAGAAGTGTTTAATTCTTAAAATTAGCATGAATGGATCAAGAAGATGTGGTATATATACACAATGGAATACTATGCAGCCATCAAAAGAAATGAAATCTTGCCATTTGCGACAACATGGATGGAACTAGAGCACATCATGCTTAGCGAAATAAGTCAAGCAGAGAAAGACAAGTATCATATGATCTCCCTGATATGAGGAAGTGGTGATGCAACTTGGGGGCTTAAGTGGGTAGAAGAAGAAACAATGAAACAAGATGGAATTGGGAGGGAGACAAACCATAAGTGACTCTTAATCTCACAAAACAAACTGAGGGTTGCTGGGGGGAGGGGGGTTGGGAGAAGGGGGTGGGATTATGGACATTGGGGAGGGTATGTGCTTTGGTGAGTGCTGTGAAGTGTGTAAACCTGGTGATTCACAAACCTGTACCCCTGGGGATAAAAGTATATGTTTATAAAAAATAAATTAAAAAAAAAATTAGCCTCTAATTAGAAGTTAGAGAGGCCCTTGGAACTGTTCCTTAAATTGAGCTAAACAAGTATCTGGAAGAATGGTAAGGTTGTGCTATTATCTAAGTGTAAAACAATTGTCATGATGTTAAAAAAAAAAAAAGGACACATATTGCTAAGATTAAATGGCATTGGTATCACTGCTTTTATATACAATGTATCTATTCCTTATTTGAATAGAATTGGAAATTTCAAAAGTTATCATTAGGAAAGAAATAAAAGATGAAAATATTATTTTCAGGATGTTTTCTGTCAAGCAGGGAAGATATACATTGAAAGAAATCATAATAATCATTATAAATAACATAAAATACATAGATAAAGCACAGTGCTTAGTGATGGTAGTTGTAACAAAGTAATTAACTCTTTCTTGATGTAACTACATATTTCAAAGGCTTAACATAAGGAAGGTAAACACCATGCCTTTCTCACATTTCTGATTAATTCATTCATCCAAAAATATTTACGGAGTACCAGTTACATGCTGTGATAGAATAGTGAATGAGATAAACATTATCCTTGTCCTGAAGTGGCTTACCTTCCAGTAGAGGAGAGGGATAATGAAAAGTCAAATTACATCATCTAGAGATAGATATTATAAAGAGATTACAAACTCTCACACAAAGCTGAAAAGGCAAGGGAGCCAAGTAGGATTTATTATAATCAAAACAAAACAAAAAAACCCAACAACAATGGCAAGGTACAAGGGAAAAGAAGGAAAAGGAAATAAGATTAAAGACAGGTAGGTTAAAATCATAAACATTTTGAATGTTGTGTGAAAAGTGAGTTTTATTCTAAAGGCTCTGTGAAACTACTGAAGGGTATCAAACAAGGGTATAACAGACTTATTTTAAAATGATTGCTTTACAATATTTGAATTACAGTGGAGAGGAAAATTAAGATAGCATTTTGTGTAGGAAAAAAGGAAGAGAATAAGGAAGAAAGGATACAGAAATGAGAAAGAAAGAGGAAGGCAGAAAGGAGGAAACAAAAAATATTCAGATGAAAAAGCAAAAAACTAAAAAAAAGTATTTTGTGAAAGAAATAGAGGATGAATTCAAGAGATAAGAATCCAGGATAATTGGGGACACCTGCGTGGCTCAGTTGGTTAAGTGGCTGCCTTTGGCTCAGGTCATGATCCCAGCGTCCTGGGATCGAGTCCCACATCAGGCTCCTTGCTCGGCAGGGAGCCTGCTTCTCCCTCTGCCTCTGCCTGCCATTCTGTCTGCCTGTGAGCTCTCTCTCTCTCTCTCTCTCTCTGACAAATAAATAAATAAAATATATAAAAAAAAAAGAATACAGGATAATTGTTTAATCATAGTCTCTACATCCAGCCTCCCTGCTTTCTAATCTTATCTTGTCTACTTATTCCTGTGTGACCCTGGGTAATGTCTTCCTTTGTCTCAAATTATTTGTAAAATGAGAATGATAATAGAACATAACTCATATGATTGTCACTAATATTGAATTAATATCTGTGTTTTGCTTTGAATAGTACCTAGTAATAGTATCACATAAGTGATTCATAAATATTAGGAAAGAAAATTAAAAAGCAGAATATGCCTGTTAGGGTGATATTAAGGCAGAAAACACATTGAAGATGACCTCAGATTTCTCATTCCATTAATTGTACTGATGATAGCAGCAGCAATTTGGAGAGGGATTAAAAGAGGAAGCAAATTTGAAAGATAATAAGTTCAATGTTTAACATGTTGATTTTGAATTACCTAAGGGGCATCTTATTAAGTTTGCTCATTAAGCAATTGCATTTTTAATCAGGACTTCAGTGAGAAAGTCTGTATTGAAGATAAATATTTGTGGATCATTTCTGTGTAGGAGCAGATGAAGTCATTTATTGTAGATGTTGTTACCTAGGGAAACTATGTAGATTTACAGAAGAAAGCTGCACCTAACATATACAGAATGAACAAAAAAAGAAAAGTGAGAAGGCATACCCAGGTTTGAAAAAAATAGGAAATATGTAAAAAATAGGAAATATAGAAATAAAGATTTCCAAGTGCTCAAAATTACAAAATGCTGACATAGCAAATAGGACAAGAACATAAAATTGCCTTTTTTTCCAATGTATATTTTTCTCTGCTTTGTCAAAGATTATTTGACCATAGAGTTGAGGGTCCATATCTGGGTTCTCTACTCTGTTCCATTGGTCTATGTGTCTGTTTCATACAAAATATCAGGATTATTTGTTCCAGCTCTTTGAAAAATGCCAGTGGAATTTTGATCAGGATGGCATTGAAAGTATAGATTGCTCTAGGCAGTATAGACATTTTAACAATGTTTATTCTTCCAATCCATGAGCAAGGAATGGTCTTCCATCTTTTTGTGTCTTCTTCAATTTCTTTTATGAGTGTTCTGTAGTTCCACAAGTACAGATCCTTGACATCTTTGGTTAGGTTTATTCCCAGGTGTCTTATGGTTCTTCGTGCTATAGTAAATGGAATTGATTCTCTAGTTTCCCTTTCTATATTTTCATTGTTAGTGGGGTTTTTTTTGGGGGGGAGGGGGGCTTCTGCTGTATCACCCTGATCTCTGCCTTTATCTTCACATGGTATTTTCTGTGTGTGTGTATGTGTGTGTCCCAATTTCCTTTTTTTCCTCACTGGTCATGTTAGATTAGGAACACATCCTACTTCTATACGACCTCCTTTTAATGAACTACCTCTGCAAAGACCCTGTTTCCAAATAAGGTTACATTTTAAGGTACTGAAGATTAAGAATTTTATATATAACTGGGGTTGGCATAATTCAACCTATCACACTAGCAGAGCTTCACTCAGATATAACAATGATATAATTTTAATATAAGCAGAAGAAATGAATGAGCATTAAATAATATTTTATAAACTCTATCTTCCTGCTTATAATCTTCCTACTTGCAATTACAAATCACAAGGATGATGTACTTGGAGAAAATACAGTGTAGTGAGATAGTGATCAGAAAAGAAAAAAAAATTAAGTGAGACTCAGAAAAGAGTATCTAGCCCAGACTACAAGAGTTGAACACAATATGAATGCAAGTATTACAACCATCTGTTAGGCCAGTGAAAGGGAGCTGGGCAATGTAACTATATTGTTTAACAAGCCCACATGAGAAAGGTATTGGTGTGGCAAACAAAGGTAGAAGAAAAATTATTAAATTTCATTACTACCTACAGCCCATTGACAAGCCCTTGAAACAGGCATTCCTCTAGGGACTCAACTGCGCTGATGTTAATGCTTTGCTAAGGGCAAAAGGCAATCTTAGCCCAACCCTCTGAAGACTTACATTATTCTTAACTCCCTCCCAACTTGGAAGTATATAATGGGCCACTCCTCATGACCCAGTGCAGCTCTTTCTGCACATGGGTCCTATGCTTTAAATAAAACCATGTTATTGGACCAAGGATGTCTCAAGAATTATTGGCTATCAACTTCAAATCCTAACACCTTCCCTGCATCAGTTGTGAGCAGTAAAATTACTACCTACTAATCACGGGACCATAGTGGAACTCCATAGAAGATTCAGTAAATCAAGACTTAACCATTTAAGGAAACAACTTGGTAAGGAAAAGTTTAAGCTTGAGCAGATATCTAGCCAACTCACAATATTAAACCAGCAAGAAATTATTATAAGGTATTCAAAAAAGATAAGCAATGACTAAGAGAAAACAATTCAAATGAAAGAAAATGTACCATAAGAAGGGTGAGAAAGTATAGTACTTTAATATCTAGACTCTGAAAACAAAAAGAAAATCAGAAGATATCATATAAATCTAGAAAAGTGCAAAAGAATGTATAGTTTCATCAATACAGTTTAAAAATTTTATTTATTTATTTGACAGAGAGAGAGGGAAAGAAAAGGGAAGAGAGCAAACACAAGCAGGGGTAGCAGCAGTCAGAGGGAGAAGCAGACTCCTCAAAGAACAAAGAGCATAATGTAGGACTTGATCCCAGGACCCTGGGATCATGACCCAAGCCAAAGACAGCTACTCAACCAACTGAGCCACCCAGTTGCCCCTCATCAGAACACTTTTAATAGCTATAAAAATTATGAAGTCATTTGTGTCATTTATAGTGAGCTTACAGAATGATCCTTATAATTTAATAGTTAAAATTATATATTTAGTTCAGCTTGTAGTAATGGTTACACTCACATGTATTTTATGTTTCCGAGTCATTTACTATTCATTATTTAATGTAGTTTTTCAATATGGAGAGTTGATTAAGTGTCAGTTACTATAACAAGTGCTGATATACAAAGATGAGTAAGAACAGAGTTCCTTCCTTCAAATGCTTACAGTCTATGGCTGACACTGAGAAATGAACAAAGGGTTAAAAAAAAACTAGGAAAAAGTAGCTAAAAAAAGTAATATTACTTAATTTCCCTCTCTAAAAAACAAGAAAAGTTTTCAAGCCAATGTAAGTAGAAAGGACTCCTTCAATTGCTGGAGACCCAACATCTTACAGATGATTTACCTGTGTCTGCTGGAGATCATGATAGAAAACTGAGATAACTGTGCATCTACATCCTGTTGCTAAGTCTGATAGTTTATGGATCATTTAAATAATTTATTTAACCAAGTGCCCAAAAAGGCATCTAACCTTAATTAGGAATAGCAATTTACAAAGCATTTAAGATTTACACAGGGTAAATCTTTCCCAGATTATGTGTGACCAATTTCATCACTTACATAGAAGAAGCTATTTCTTTGGACAAATTCATCAAGAAAATACATTAAACCAGTAATTCCCTCAGATAAACAACAAACAAACAAACAAAAACTACTCCTACAGACTAAAAGAGAGAAGATACAATATTGCTAGGCAGATAAATTAAATGTGCTGTGCCATATACCTTAGAACTTATGTTTTCTTTTATTATGAAAATTTAAGTGGCCTTTTCCTTCCTATTATCAGTAGATGGAAATGTCTGAGAAGGCTCTTAAAGCTAATGCTGTTGTGATAGCTTCTAGACCCTAAATATTCAAATTGCATGCAGTCTAATTCTCAGTCCCCAAACACTCTATTTCTGCATTCATCTATAAAATGGGAATGATAATATAATGTGACACAAAACATTACTGTGAAAATAAAATGAAATAACATATAGAAACTTTAGGATAGTGCCTGGCACCAAGGAAATCTGTAGAAGTATCAACTTTTATTATTCTTGAAATTCCTAAGTAAATGATACTCTATAATAAATAACAAAGATTTTTATTATTTTTATTCAGGCTTTGATAAGCCTGATTTATAATCAGCTTCAAAAAGTTATGCTAAAAGTGATAACCATGATAGCATACATGAACATGAAATCTTTACTTCTGATTGAGCTAATTACTTCATACTTCCAAAATAATTCCATTTTGTTCACCTGGTCACAGTCTGGGTATTTAATATTGTGAAAATGTCTATGCTACTTAAAGCAATCGACACATTTAATGCAATCCTTATCAAAATCCCATCCATTTTTTTCAAAGAAATGGAACAAATGATCCTAAAATATATATGGAAACAGAAAAGACCTTGAATAGCTAGAGAAATGTTGAAAAAGAAAACCAAATTTGGTGGCATCACAATTCCAGTCTTCAAGCTTTATTACAAAGCTGTCATCATCAAGACAGTATGGTACTGGCACAAAAACAGATACATAGATCAATGGAACAGAAGAGAGAGCCCAGAAATAGACCCTCACCTCCATCATCAATTAATCTTCGACAAAGCAGGAAAGAATGTCCAATGGGGGAAAAAAAAAAAAAAAACAGTCTCTTCAACAAAAGGTGTTGGGAAAATTGGACAGTCACATGCAGAAAAATGAAACTGAATCATTTTCTTACACCACACATGAAAATAGACTCAAAATGGATAAAGGACCTCAATGTGACACAGGAATCCATCAAAATCCTTAAGAACACAGGCAGCAACCTCTTTGACCTCGACTGCAGTAACTTCTTCCTAGAAACATTGCCAAAGGCAACAGAAGCAAGGGGAAAAATGAACTGTTGGGACTTTATCAAGATCAAAAGCTTTGGCACAGCAAAGGAAACAGTCAAGAAAACCAAAAGAAAACCAGCAGAATAGAAGAAGATATTCACAAATGGCATATCAGATAAAGGGCTAGTGTCCAAAATCTATAAAGAACTTATCAAACTCAACACCCAAAGAACAAATAATCCAATGAAGAAATGGGCAGAGGACATGAACAGACATTTCTGCAAAGAAGACATCCAGATGGCCAACAGACACATGAAAAAGTGCTCCACATTACTCGGCATCAGGAAAATATAAATCAAAACCACAATGAGATACCACCTCACACAAGTCAGGATGGCTTAAATTAACAAGTCAGGAAATGACAGATGCTGGCGAGGATGCTGGAGAAAGGGGAACCCTCCTATACTGCTGGTGGAAATGCAAGCTGGTGCAACCACTCTGGAAAACAGCATGGAGGTTCCTCAAAAAGTTGAAAATAGAGCTACCCTAGTACCCAGCAATTACATTACTGAGTATTTACCCTAAAGATACAAGTGTAATGATCCGAAGGGGCACATGCTCCCAAATATTTATAGCAGCAGTGTCCACGATAGCCAAACTATGGAAAGAACCTAGATGTCCATCAACAGGTGAATGGATAAAGAAGATGTGGTATATATATACAAATATATATACAAAGGAATACGATGCAGCCATCAAAAGAAATGAAATCTTGCCATTTGTGTCAACATGGATGGAACTAGAGGGTATTATGCTTAGTAAAATAAATCAGAGAAAGACAATTATCATATGATCTCCCTTAGTGCAATCAGAGAATGATAATTATCATATGAGGAAGTTGAAAGGCAACATGCAGATTTGGGGGTAGGAAAAGAATAAATGAAACAAGATGGGATCAGGAGGGAGACAAACCATAAGAGACTCTTAATCTTCCAAAATAAACTGAGGGTTGCCAATGGGGAGAAGGGTAGAGAGAGAGTAGCGGGGTTATGGTGAAGGTATGTGCTATGAAGTGCGTAGACCAGGCGATTCACAGACCTGTACCCCTGGGGCTAATAACACATTATATGTCAATAAAAAATGTTTTTAATTAAAAATTAAATAAATAAAAATAAAAATGGGTATTTAATGTTTAAATATCAGTAGAAAATATATCAGATTCATAATCAAGCACAAAAAAACCTTTAAAGTCTTTTAATATAGAATATATATAGTAAAACCAATATTATTGATTAGGTAGAAGGCAAACATGGCCATAAACCTTAAGCTAATGGTAGGTCATCAACTTCTTCAAGATATCTTTTTTTTTTTAAAGATTTTATTTATTCATTTTACAGACAGAGATCACAAGTAGGCAGAGAAGCAGGCATAGAGAGAGGAGGAAGCAGGCTCCCCACTGAGCAGAGAGCCTGAGCGGGGTTCAATCCCAGGGCCTGAGATCATGACCTGAGCCGAAGGCAGAGGCTTTAACCCACTGGACCACCCAGGTGCCCCAAGATATCTTTTTCTTAAAATCAGCATGAAGTTTCCTAATCTGACAGAGAAGAGTAATATTTAGAGGAACATCCTACATTTAATAGAAATTGATTTATATATCAATTATGTATTCAGAAACAAGAAGGTGAGTTGATTTAATACATTGTTAAGAGTATGAGTTCTGTTGTCAAAAAGTTTTGGATAAAAATTTGTCTCTGCCTTTTGTTGGTCTTTTAATCTCAAATTATGTAATTTCTCTGAAATCAAGTTTTTGCAACTATAACAAAAATACTGAACGTAAGTGAAATAACAGTACCTTGCTTATGAGGTTATTGTGGGAGCTGAACGAATTCAAATTAATTACCACTAAGTAAATATTATCTTCTTTCATTGTTATTCAAAGGTTAAAATAATAAATGGCCAAAATAATAATACCATGGTGCTTACTAAAGCATTTAGAAAGGTGTATTTTTCCCCCTCACGAATAAAATAGTTAAAGCTATAGAATTCAGGCAAAGTGCATAAAATTTTTAGTAGGACTCAGATGCACAGCTCTCACTAGATTTGTGAGATATACAATGAACACATGCACACACACACATTGATGTGGGAAACAAAGGCAGAAGAAAAATTATTACATTTCCTTACTACCTACAGACCATTTGACAAGTCCTTAAAACAGGCTGAATGACATTCATCTAGGGACTCAACTGGCTCTATGTTAATTCTTTGCTAAGGGCAAAAGGCAATTTTGACCCAACTCCCAGGAATCTTTAAGTCTACTTTAAAGATAAACTTCCTTTATCTCTGTTTCCCAAGATACATGTTGGTAATCATCCCCCAAGCATATGACCCACCACTGTACATCTATCTGAAGGGTCTCATGACTAAGGTTTTATTAGATAGTAATAAATGACTTTTTCCCAACAATAGCCAGCCCCCTCAAAGTCGTGGAAACCTTGTTCCCAAAATTCATTAGAGACTTATGCTATCCTTAACCCCCCTTTCAACTTGAAAGTAAATAATAGATCACTCCTCATGACCCCCGGGGAAGCTCTTTCTGCCTATGGATCCTGTCCCTATGCTTTAATAAAATCACCTTCTTAGTGTGCCGGTGTGGCCTCAGCTGGTTAAATGTTTGCCTTCTGCTCAGGTCATGATCCCAGAATCCTAATTCCAGCCCTATGATGTAGGGAATCCCTGCTAAGCAGGTTGTCTGCTTTTCCTCTCCCTGTGGCTTGTGCTCTCTCTCTCTTACTATCTTTCAAATAAATAAAATCTTAAAAAAAAAAAAAACTCCATTTTTTGCACCAAAGAGGTCTCAACAATTCTTTTTTGCCGTCAGCTTTGAACCCTAACATCTTTCCTATATCACACACTTCAAAATATGCTATCATTTGTCCTTTACAAATTTGTAAAATATCTT
Organism: Mustela lutreola; assembly: GCF_030435805.1. Classification (NCBI taxonomy): domain Eukaryota; kingdom Metazoa; phylum Chordata; class Mammalia; order Carnivora; family Mustelidae; genus Mustela; species Mustela lutreola. Next base: position 116,364,187 of record NC_081297.1, read on the forward strand.
TGGCTCCAGCTAAGTTTGAAAAAAGGAAAATAATTTAATATTAAAAATACAAAATATAATTATCTCCATGGGAAATTTTCTTGTATACTGAACTTAACATTCTTTTGTTATAAAAACAGGAGTTATTTTATTACTATAGATCTTCCAGATCTTGGTTTTATATTTCATCTAAAATATATAAGACAGGATTAATTTCTTCCTCTTCCAAATGCAATGGTAATAAAATTTTTAAGTACTTTGAATCCGGAAAATATTCAAACTAAAAGTTTTTATAAGCATGTTATTTTATGCTCAAGATACAAAAGAATAGCTACTTATTACAACTTGTATGGTTTTGTTTTAAGAATGAAATTTTATTGCATGAATATTATTGTAGTATAGTTATTTCACTTTATAACCAATCTTTTGATATTTCATGCATCTCCCTGGATTTTGAAAAAAAAAAATGCTAGTGCATCAAGAACATTAAGCATTTCAGGGCTGTTGGGTGCTGGTTTCCTCCCTCCCCTTTCCTGTGAAGAGGGAAAACATGGTAGATCACTTGTTTCAGTTTATATGATTACTTTAACTCAACTAATACCATCTGTAGGAAGAGAAACCTGGACATTTGTATACATCTGGGCACGAATAACATGTTGCTACAAAACTGATTAATAATTGTATTTAGGAGGACATGATTAGCTATATTTGCATCTTGGTCCCAGTGGGACAGTAGAAAATGAATATTTGTCATTCCTCCCTTACCTTAATTTTATTTATTTATTTTTTTAAGATTTTATTTATTTATTTGACAGATAGAGATCACAAGTAGGCAGAGAGGCAGGCAGAGAGAGAGGAGGAGGGAAGCAGGCTCCCCGCTGAGCAGAGAGCCTGATGTGGAGCTTGATCTCAGAACCCTAAGATCACGACCTGAGCTGAAGGTAGAGGCTTTAACCCACTGAGCCACCACCCAGGCACCCCCTTACCTTAATTTTAAAAGGCTGCTAACCAATGTGATAATCTGTGTGAGAGGTATTTCTGAAAAGTCTAATGCAAAAGTGGATGCTTTTCATTTTCTTTAGTACAGGTTACAGAAGCACATTATATAACGTAAAAAAATGCCTTAAATCAAATTTTTATTTGTATATTTTCAATACAAAATGTTTTTATGGTCAAAGGAGTCAGTGTGTTTTCTGTTAAGTTCTATATAGCCTTGAAACTATCTTTAATCTTAAGTAAGCTTTCAGATATATAATTCTACATGTGGGTTTAAGATTTTTTTGTAAATCTATACAAAGTCTAAACAAAGTATGGATACTTTAAATAATTCACGCATACCTGAGTCATCCGGTAATAACTTGATTTCACATATCTAGAAATATATAGAAATGATGATTCTTTTTCAAGTTCTATAGAAGCAATTTTAAAGGGCAATTTAAAACAATTTATTTACTAACTCTTTGTAAGAGAACAATTAGAATCAAAACAATTCTTTTTCTTTACCAATTATGAAGTCTCATATTTTTTCTTTCTCTACCTCTTTTCTTTTTTTCCTCTTACACACAGGAGACCAAATCCCTAAGCTGTATAACTACAATGTGAATACTGATAATGGATAGGTAAGAAGGTCTTTGAGCAAATTCATTTCTCTAATACCACACTTTATCTCTATTCATATTTCTTTTAGTATATTTAGTACAGCATTTAGTGAGGTCATATTTTGTATAAATATAGTGATGTTTTATATATACTACCAGTACTTCTAAAATTTAATGTACATACATATCACCTGAGGATTTTATAAAATTACAGTTTCTGACTCAGCAGGTCTGCAGGGAAATCATGCTAACAAGCTCCCAGTTTTGTGGTCTGAGGACTGTGTCAGAACAGGGAAGAAGTAAACCATTTACTCCTCCCAGCATCCCTCAGAGTAGGTACAACTAACATTTCCATCTTACAGGAACTTCAAGCCAAACAGTTGAAGCAGTTTTCCCAGAGGGGGGGAAAAAGTTAAATAAAATAAAATGTTGGCAAGGAGTGTAATGTGTATCCATCTTCAGGCTCCCACACTTTTCATCCCAGCCCTATACTGTCTGACAGGTAATTAAGACCAAGTATCCAAAGGTTTATTCACATGGGTAAGGGAAAGGGAGGGAAAGAGAAAGTGAGAGAGGGAACCTGGAAGAGAGGAACAAAGGGAAGGGCAGAGGAGAGCTAGAGAAGAGGGGAAATGAGGGGAACAGGTAAGACAAAACAGAAGACCAGGTTTATGACAAAATAGGTGTGCTAATTATTTCCTTTCCACTTTAAGAATCAAAATCTGTAGTACAATCACCTGATAATTACACAGAGTAAGATTTGCTTAGTCACCTCTGAAAGGCAATGACTAGTATGTCTCATTTAATTAGATTTGTCCTTCCATTTCCAGATCATCTTATTGACTATCACTTGTGGTCTATGTGGATTATTAGGACTTCATTTGAGCTCAAGTTATGGAAAGACATCTGGAATAAAATGATCATATTGAGGGGAATTTTTAGCCTCTAATGAGATTGTTTCACCATCTTTAAAATTATTTTCAGAGATCATACTCTCTTACTTTTTATTATAATCATCTCTACTTCATTATTGTCACAGACCCAATTTGCTTTTGATACTGCAAATAAAGTTATACATGATTTTTTTTTAAAGATTTTATTTATTTGACACAGAGAGAGAAAGATCACAAGTAGGCAGAGAGGCGTGTGTGGGGGGGTGGGGGAAGCAGGCTGAGCAGATCCTAGTGAGCAGAGAGCCCGATGTGGGGCTCGATCCCAGGACCCTGAGAACATGATCTAAGCCAAAGGCAAAAGCTTAACCCATTGAGCCACCTAGGGGCCCCATGTCAAAAGTGAAACAAAAGATTGGAGTGATATAGGAGTATTAGATTTTTTCGTATAGTAGTGAACAGTCATGGAGTGCTTTTGATGTGACAGATACTGTTATAAACCTATGCTGGGTATATAGTGGTGAAAGAAAAAAACAGAACAAACCCTTGCTTGATGATGCCTATATACTAGTAGGAGAACAATTAACAGATAATAAAATGCCAGGAAATGATAAGCACTAAGGAAAAAAATAAAGCCACAAAGCTAAAAATAATGGGAGAGAAGATACTCTTTTGGATGAGGTGGTCAGAGAGGGCTCTTGTGAAAAGGAAATTGGAGCAGAAGCCTGAAGAAGTGAGGGAGGAAGCCAGATACCTATCTAGAGAAAAAGCATTCTTGTGCTTAGTGACACAAGTGAAAGAAACCAACATAGTAGAGTTTACTGTTTCTGAAAAACATCAAGGTAGTCAGCATGGCTGGGAGCAGTGAAAGGAGAGGGAGGAAATGAAGTGACAGAGGTGACTGTAATAAACATTGGATAGAAGAGTTTCATTCATTTAAGGAGTAATACAAACTACACTAATTCGAGTTTTAGACTCTGCTTTCGGAGAAATCCATGAAAGCAGTATACTCCTCCACCAAACCTCACTCTACTCGACCACATATTGCTATGTAAGGAGAGAAATTAATTAATCAGGTATGATTATTAATTTTACCAGAATATTTTCATCATGATATTTACATATGTTTACATATATATACACACACATGTTTGCATATATACACATTTGAATATACATACACACACAAACTTAGCTAATATAAGTGCTTACTTCTAGAGAAGTGCTGGTAGAAAGTGCTGTATTTTTTCTCAAATGCAAATTTTGATTTAAAAATTACTTTTAGGAGGTCCTGGAGCATTTTCTATGTGTCAGAAATAATTCTTGGTGCTGGGGATACAGCAGTAAACAAAAAGACAAAAAGTAGGGGCACCTGGATGGCTCAGCAAGTTGAGTGTCCAACTCTTGATTTTAGCTCGGGTCATGACTTCAAGATCCTGGGATCAAGTCTCCTTTTGGGATCTGTACTCAGTGAGGAGTCTGAGATTCTCTCTCTCTTTCTCCACCCCTTCCCCCACCATGCTTGTTCACTCTCTAGACAAATCTTTTTTAAAAAATAACAATTAAAAAAAGAAAAGGAGGGGGTATCTGGGTGGCTCAGTCAGTTAAGCATCTGCCCTCAGCTGAGGTCATGATCCCAGAGTCCTGGGATGAGCCCCGTATTGGATTCCCTGCTTAGCAAGGAGTCTGCTTCTCCTTCTCCCCTCTGCCCCACCCCCTGTGAACACTCACTCTTTTTTTTTTTTTTAAAGATTTTATTTATTTATTTGACAGAGAGAGATCACGAGTAGGCAGAGAGGCAGGCAGAGAGAGAGAGAGGAGGAAGCAGGCTCCCTGCTGAGCAGAGAGCCCAATGCAGGACTCGATCCCAGGACCCTGAGATCATGACCTGAGCCGAAGGCAGCAGCTTAACCCACTGAGCCACCCAGGCGCCCGAACACTCACTCTTTAATAAAATCTTTTAAAACAATAAAAATAAAAGGACAAAATATTTGCCTTTAATGTCTACGTTTTAATAAAACAAAGTTACACACACACATGAAAGTAATAAGAAACAGTGTAGAAATAACATATATGTTCTTAAATATTTAAAATGTTACCTTAGAAGTGGGAATGGGGAGGGGAGTATATAAAATATCAATGAAAAATTAAGAATTGCTACATTAAAGGTAGAAAAAGTGGTTAAAAAGGACAGAATTAAAAACAATTAACAAAAGGAAATAAGAATGAAGGAAATAATGTGAAGAGAAGTCAATCATTTATTTTGAATGCATCCTGAAAGTTCATATGCCTGTTACTTCCTTATTTGACCTTTTTTCTCTCTTTTGCTAATTTCCCAATACCTTTCTGGTATCCCATCAGTACCAAAGCCAAAGTTACTATATTATTTCCATAAAAATCCCATTAATATGTTTCTTTGTGTAAAATAACCATCCCAAAAGGAATGGCTAGTGGTAACATCTTAAATCATGCATTATCTTAGTGGGAGAGCTTTGAGTTTCTCCCCACATTAAGTATGAGGTTGACTGTAGGCTTTTTGTAGATAGCCTTATCAAGATGTGTGGTTCCCCTCTATTCCTAGGTTTTATGAAAATTTTTATGAGTGGGTGTTGGATTTTATCAAATTATTTTTCTTCATTAATATAATCATGTAACTTTTTTTTTAAAAGATTTTATCTATTTATTTGACAGAGAGAGATCACAGAGAGGCAGGCAGAGAGAGAGGAGGAAGCAGGCTCCCTGCCGAGCAGAAAGCCCGATGCAGGACTCGATCCCAGGACCCTGAGATCATGACCTGAGCCGAAGGCAGCGGCTTAACCCACTGAGCCACCCAGGCGCCCCATCATGTAACTTTTTAAGTCTGTTAATGTGATGGATATTATTGATTTTCAAATGTTGAACTGACCATGTGTACCTGGATAAACCCACTTGGTCTTGGTCATATAATTCTTCATGTAAACTGTTGATTTGATATGCTAATATTTTACTGAGGATTTTTTACATTTATGTAAAAAATTTATGTAGTTATGAGAACTACTACCTCTGGTTTTCTCAAAATATCCTTGTCTGCTTTTTGTGTTTAGGGCAATACTAGCCTCATAGAATGAGTTAGGTATTCCCCTCTGCTTCTGTCTTCTGAAACAGATTTTAGAGAATAGTTAATTCCTTTATGTTTGGTTGAATTTATCAATGAACCCATTTGAGCTTGGTGCTTTCTGTTTTGTAAGATTATTAAGTATTGATTCAATTTCTCTGATATAAGATTGTATAGATCATCTATTTCTTGTGAGTTTTAGAAAATGTGTCTTTCAAGGTCTATTTCATTTAAGTTATCAAATTTGTGGCTGTAGAGTTGTTCATAATATTCCAGTACCTTTAATTTCCATAAGTTCTATAGTGATGTCCCCTCTTTTGCTTCTGATATTAATTCATACCTTTTAAAAAGGTTTTGTTGTTGTTGTTGTTGTTGTTGTTGTTTTGTTTCTTTTTGGCTTAGCCTGGCTATAGACTCAATGATTTTACTGATCTCAAATGATGTGCTTTTTGTCTCATTTCCTGTATTTATTTTTTAAAAGATTTATTTGAGAGAGAGAGAATGCACAAGCCGGGGGGAGAGAGGCAAAGGGAGAGGGAGTGGTAGACTCCCTAATAGGCAGGGAGGCCGATGCTCAAGACCTGGAAATCATGACCTGAGTTGAAGGCAGATGTTAAACCAACTAAGCCACTCAGGTGCCCCGCCTGTATTTATCTTTAATTTCATCGATTTCTGCTCTAGTTTCTTCTGCTTACTTTGGATTTAATTTGCTTTTCTTTTACTAATTTCCTAAGGTGAAAACCTAAATAACCGATTTTACATTTTTTCCTTCTTGTCTAATATAAGCACTATATGCTATAAATTTCTCAAAGCATTACTTTGAGAAAGTATCCCACAAATTGATAAACTGTATTTTCATTTTATTTAAAAAAAAATTGTTTCTCCTGAGATTTCTTCTTTGATCTATGTATTATTTAGAAGTATGTTGTTTGCTCTCCATACATTTGAGGGGGGGGGGGTCGTACTTGTTTCTATTGATTTCTAGTTTAATCCTACTGTGGTCTAAGAGCAGACACTGTATGATTTCTAGTTCTTTAAGAGTGCTCATATTTTATATACTAGAATGTGTTCCATCTTGTTCAATGTTCCATGAAAGCTTGAGAAGGTGTGTTTTCTGCTGTTATTGGGTGAAGTAGATTCTAAAGATATTATATCTAGTTGGTTAATGATGCTGTTGAGTTCAATTATGTTCTTACTGATTTTCTGCTGAATCTATTCATTTCTGAGAGAGAGGTGTTAGGGTCTCTAACTGTGAAAATGGATTCTTCTATCTCTTCTTATAATTCTATCAGTATTTCTTTCATGTGGTTTGATGCTCTGTTGCTAGACACATACTATAAAGAATTATGTCTTTTGAAGAATTGACCCCTTTGTCATCATGTAATAGCTTTCTTTAAGAACTTTTCTTACTTTGAGGTCAGTTCTGTATAAAGATAATATAGCCACTCTTGTTGTTGTTGTTTTTTAATGTTTGATTAGTGTTACAAAATTGATAGGAAAAATATGTGTCTATATATATAGCAGTGTCTATATATAAAGCAGGTTTCTTATAGATAACACATAATTGTATCTTTGTGTGTGTGTGTGTGTGTCTATATATAAAGCATATTTCTTATAGACAAAACATAATTGTATCTTTTTTTTAATCTACTTGGACAATCTTGGTCTTTTAATTGGTACATCTAGACCACTGCATTAAAAGTGGTTGAAATAGTTGGATTAATATATCATATTTATTACCATTTTCTATGTGCTGCCCTTTCCTTGTTCTTTATATTTTAGTTTAATAGCTTTTTAGCTACTAATAGCTAAATATTTAATAGCTAATAATAGCTAGCAGCTAATAGCTTTTTAGTTTAAAACTTTTGTTGATATATCCTCTGTACCATAGATTCTTTCTTCAGCCAGTGTTAAGTCTACTGATTCGCCTATTAAAGGCATTCTTTATTCTTGTTACAATATCTCTAGTGTTTCTTTCTTAGGATTTCCATCTCTCCACTTACATTGCCCATCTGTACTTACATGCTCTCTAATTTATCCAGAGAGCCCTTAGGATAGTAGTCATTGTTGTTTTAAATATCTGGTCTAAAAAATCCAAAATGTCTATCATCACTGTTTTTTTTTTAAGATTTTATTTATTTATTTATTTGATAGAGATCACAAGTGGGTAAAGAGGCAGTCCAAGAGAGAGGAGGAAGCAGGCTCCCTGCAGAGCAGAGATCCTGATATGGGGCTTGATCCCAGGACCCTGGGATCATGACCTGAATCAAAGGCAGAGGTTTTAACCCACTGAGCCACCCAAGCACCTGTATCATCCCTGGTTGTGATGCTTCCCCTTCCTCTTTGTGGTTTTGGTTTTTGGAATGTTTTGTAATTTTTTTTTTCTTGGTAGCTGGACATGATGGACTGGGCAAAAGGAACAGTTGTAAATAAGCCGTTAATGATGCGACAGTGAGGCGTGGGGAGAGGGGAAGTTTCCGTATATCCTATGATTAGGTCTTGGTCTTTTACAGAACCTGTGCCTCTGGACTTAAAGGTGTCTTTTTTTTTTCTCCTCCCTTAGATAGGTAGGATGGGCTGGAGTTGGTATTTCTCTTCACCAGGTCAGTTAGGCCCTGCTAATACTCCAATGGGTTAGGGTCTAGTTAAACTAGTTAAACTTTTAAGGAAGGCCTTTTTAAGAAGGAGAGTGCTTTGGTATATTTCAAAATTGCTCTATTCACCTCCCCTCTTCCTCCTGGAAGTCAGAGGGTATTTTTTTCTTTTATTATGGGAATATGGTTGAGCCCTTAGAAGTAAATCTCACAGTATTGTGGGCCCTTTATGACTGAGTCACCTTGGAGTTTTTAAGGCTCACTTTTGTCTGCACTGAACCTCCAGCAATTCATCAACAGCAGTTCAGGTTTTCCCTACCCCAACACTGGTTTCCTTGGCCATTCCCAATCAGGAGTCTCTTCGGGTAAGCCAGATTCTCCTTTGAATCCTGGAAGCAGTGGTTTGACCTCTGAGCTCATTTCTGTAATGGATCTAAGAAGAGATGATTTTTCAATCTGAGTCTTACCTGTTCAAACAGCACGGGAATTTCCAAGCTCCTTATATACAAACCCCAAATCAGAAGTTCTTATCACATTTCCAAGTAGTTATTTTGTTTTAAAACTCAACCTAAGAAAATTTTGCTTAATGCAAGCTCAGTATAAGAAATAGCTATATGTCAAATGCTCTACCATTGAGCTATATCCCCTAAATCAGAGAACTTAGATTTTACTCCCCATCCATGGGACCACGAACAGATCCTCTTGCTACTCATGCTTCTATTGCCCCATCTGTAATGTGAGGATAATAGTAATAATCACTTCAGTAGGTAGCTAGGAGTCTTAACAATGAAGAAAAAATATCACAAGAAAGGATATGTGAATATATATACAATAGAACACTATGCAGCCATCAAAAAAACTCTGAAATTTTGCCATTTGCTATGATGTGAATGGAATAGGAGGTATTATACTAAGTGAAATAAGTCAATCAAAGAAAGACAATTATTGTATGATCTCACTGACATGAGGAATTTGACAAATAAGACAGAGGATCATAGGGGAAGGGAGGGAAAAATGAAACAGGATGAAACCATAGAGGGAGACAAATCATGAGAGACTCTTCATCTCAGGAAACAAACAGGATTGCTGGATGGGAGGGTGATAGAGGGATGGGGTGGCTGGGTGATGGACACTGGGGAGGGTATATGCTACGGTGAGTGCTATGAATTGTGTAAGACTGATGAATCACAGACCTGTATCCCTGAAACAAATAATACATTATATGTTAACTAAAAAAAGAGGAGGGGTGTATGTGAAAATTTGCCAGGAGAGCTGATCTTGAAAGTGCTCAGCATATATATATATATATATATATATATATATATATATATATGCGCACACATATGTACTAGTTTAAAAGAGTATATCTTTAAAACTACTCAATTGTAAAGGCCATGAGCTAAAATATACTTTATCATAAAATGTCAGCATTTCAAAGATATCCTTAACGACATGAGTTTTTGTTTCTCTGTATCATCCTTAATGTGAGTCTGGCTCCCCTTGGTGTCAGGATGGTTACCCATGGCAAGCAGGTCTGTATGTTGCCCTATACACATCCAATACTGGGGGCTGGGGAAGAAGAAGCAAAAGGGAGGAAAGATTTTTTTAAAAAGAACTGCAAATGGAATGGAGCTATGGGGTGGGCAGGATATTCTATGTAAGTAATGGTTTATCTCTAGAGTTTCTCAAACAAAAGTTATCTTCCATGGGACCATGAACATTGAGGTATTCCTGGCATGTGAGAAAAGGGAAGACATGACATTCACATAGAGTGACCAAATTGGGAAAAGTGAAGGAGAGTAAATGGGAAAACAATATTCTGGATTGCCCCAGGCCAAAAAAAAAAAAAAAAAAAAAAGGATGTATAGATACCAATATTATTTTCAGAACGTTTTAGTTAGCTTTTACAGAAACTAGATAAAACATACATTTTCCCCTCCTCTAATGGATAGACAAGTCATGACTTTGGCCAGAAAAATTTAAGTTTGAAGATTGGGTTAAAGTAAATCTGAAGACCAACTCTGAAGACCATCTAATCTTTGATGTTATTGCATAAGACCTAAAAGCCAATACTGGAAAATAACATGCTTAGATTAGAAATACAGCAATGTTGAAAACCAACCTGGGCTCAAATAACATATCACAAAATTACAAAGAATATACAGAATTAAATGATAAAATCAGCATAGTTGTAGGTGATCCTTCTAAATATGGGGGGAGGAATCAAATCTCTGTACTAAGAAACAAGTATGTAGGAGTGCTGACAACTGACTCCATGTTGGTCCTCCATTTTGTTTGTGCCTACTCAATGACTTCCCTTGGGGCTATGTGTTCCAGGTCTCTTCAGAGCCTTGTTCTGATAAAATAACATGCCAAAGGTGCCACTTCAGGTAACAAGTAGAGATGAGTAGTATACAGATGGCACCACGTTAGACAACTGCACTTTAATCTCACTACAATGCCCCCTTGCTCTATAAAAGCTGTGGGTTAAAGCCCAGATAGGAGTAGAGAATCAATGTGTAGTGCCAGGATCATTTGTGCACCCAATCCCCACTGCAATTTTTCTCTAAGTAAAGCTCAGTAAATGGTATGGACTGGATTGTTTCATTTTGCAGTCTCAAAGTGCTTTCCCAGCCTGGACGACAGTTTCTTGTCTGCCTTCCACCTTCTAACACATGTATAATTTATATACAGTAGAAAATAGAGGAACTAAGAATATAGGGGGAAAATGCTAAGAATCAGAAGGTTCTAATTACTTAAGATAAATTTTTACTTTGTGCTGCCAGCTAGAAAGAGCTACAGGCTACCTAATTTCACCTTGATTAATTGGCTTCAGGAAGTAATACTACTTATTGTTCTCATTACTTGTTAAGAAGATGCAGGCTTATGAGGCAGAGATTCATTTAGCCCAGTCCCATTCAAGGAAACACCTAGCAGGAACGCATACCCTATTGAAGCCATTCTAGAATACCTAGAGGCAGAGCCAAGGCAGAAATGGAAAGATATCAGAAAAGAAGGGTACATAAAACAAGAATCTTTTATATAACTATCCTTTTCATTTTAATCATAAGGTGGTGGAATCAAAAATCTAGGCTTTTTAGTATTTTAGTCCTGAGTAGCAGCTGAGAGAAGGTTTTTTTAACCTTTTTATTCTTAGTGGTCCTAAATTTAAACATCTGGAAATTTTCCACTTCTTTTAAAAATGTTTATTTGCTTCAGTGAAAAATGTGGTAGTATGTGTGGTAACAGTACCAATAAAAAATTATACCATAGTTAATTACTTCTTTTGATGTTATAGTATCTGCAAATACATAGTCTTTATTAGAAATATTTGCAACAACTTAGTGGTTATACAAAATACTGGTAATACTTTATATAAGGCTTTATATTTACCTGTAATAATATTTTGTAAAAGGCTGGTATCAACCAAATAATCCTACTTTCTTATTTCTATTTACTTATATAAGCAAAGGGGAATTCTATACCCTAACTTCTTATTCAAAAAATTCTAGTCATTTTACATCTCTGACATTTCTCCTGGCCATTGATTTTCTCACATCTTAACTTCAGCTGAGGACATTAGGCTTTGCTTATAAGGTCAACTGCAAATTTTCACTGTGTCTTCTCTGGAGCAATGATTACAAAATTCACTAGTGATACATCTTTACCTACATAATACCCAACATCATGGTCATACTCTTCTCTGTGCCTTCATTAAACTAATGTCAGTCATTTGGTCTTTGTGTTTTAGAGATGGGAGACCTATTGCTAATCAACATTTCTGTTGAGGCAAAAATATACAATTGGCAAGCACATATAGGAATCTTTTCAGCTCTAATTCCTACATCATCAAGTTGAAAGCAAGCAATCTCAGATCATACATTTTTAAACTCCTTATTCCACACTATCAAGTTTTGGCCTCAATTGTGGAAGTGGAGCTATATGAACATAGTAGAGGTAGTTTCTTGTCTCCTTAATTGGCAGTCTCATCCTAAAGAGTAACACTCTTTACCTAGTATATTGGGGCCTCCAATCATTTACTCATTCATTCAAGTATTGCTTCAATACACATTGTGCACAGGCATAGTAAAACTATGTAACAGCATCAGATCATGAGAATAAAACAAAACATGTTGTCCAACAACACATGTACTACACTCATGAAGATTATAATCCAGTGAGGATAGGATATTAAATAAGTAGATACTTATTATAATCTGTCTAAATGAAAAATAAAGGATAAATGCTTAGAAAGTACCCTGAGAAAGGAACTTTTAAAATATAACATGGAAGATAAGTTGCTACAAACCTAATGGAGAGAGTAGAATACAGAGAACCCTAGTTGACTCCAAGATAGGAGGTAGGCAATGAAGTAGATAAACATACCAAAGATTGGTGGCAATTTGTAGGTTTAGGTTGTTACTCATGTACCCCTATAACCTCTATTTTACAAATTACATGTTTTTAAAGGAAAAAAATTTCATATTTCAAATATTCTGAACTGAACTTTTTTCCCCATTGTTTTAAGAAAGGTGTTCATATTTTTATCTTATACATTCTGCACACTCTGCAATTTATGTAACCAGCCCTGACTCCTGAGCTATGGAGAGAATGAATTAGACAAATATAAGTGTAGAGAGGAAAAAAAAAAAAAAATCTGAGCAGCAGCCTCAATGTCGCATCTTTCCAGTAGAAAGTCAGAATCTTTAATTTCCCCCAACTTGGGCTCCTGCCTTCTAGAGCAGGAGCTCTTAACATATATATGTTAAGAAGACCTTCGGTAAGGGCCTTGCTAGTTTTAGAACACTAGATTACATACGCACTTGTATTCAGTTGGTGTGGTCCTTTATTTGAATAATTCTCAATTATTCTTAAAATAATTCCCAAAGATATTTCAATTACTCTTATTTTTTATAAAATATGTATATTATTCAAATTGGATACAACTGAATTATAAGAAGAGAAAACACATTTTTAAGAGATTATAAATGGAAGTATATGCCACATGTCCATAATCCATTATAAATTTTATAAACAAATAAAGGAGCCAGAGAGATGAAAGTAAAAACTAAAATATGATAGTGCTTTATTTTAGGACTCCATTTGCAAAGATTTCAGTAATGTTTCAAAACAGGTGAATATTTGAATACCAGTTCTACTTGGCAGATATATTTGTATGAATCTCATCATTTTCCAGAAGATAAAGATAAGAAAGGTGTTCCTAGGCTTTAGAAACCAGCTATTTTGGAATCTCTTATAAATTAATATTTGGTATCTTCTATAGGTTGCTTTTGAGTCCCCAATCTAAAATAAGATAACAATTAAATATGCATTTACATTACTCAAAATCACCTCTAAGATTATAAATATTGAGAATTACTTTATAAAATGCTCCCCCACCCTCCAAAAAAGCATGTTTCTAAAGAACAATTGCTTCCTAGATTATGGACCATGAAGAAAAGCATGACATATGTAGGATGCATTATAAATTTATGTCCATAGAAAATGTCCTTTTGTTATTCTTATTCCACAAGCCAAGGTATACTATTTCTTTTCAAAACAGAACGAAATGGAATGACTATTGTGTGACTGAAATCTAAGGAAAAGAATATTACATTTAGGATAAGATGATGTGTAGAAAAAAAAAGGGAAGATATTAGGAGACAAAAATATGAGAAAGGGTAATAAAAACTGTATCACAGGATTTCTAATTTTTGCTTATTCCACAATTATTCAGTTCCTACACAGGTTCTCTTTGGAATAGACACCTATGAAATAAGCACACATAAGATAATGATCCTACCCACAAGGCTTCTTGTTTGGTCAGAAGATTGTGTGGCAGGTCTTGTAGTGAATTTTGAACAGTAGTACACCTCATGCAGAACACAAATCTCTCAGTTGTCAATCCATTTCAACAAATATTTCTCCATATAAGAAGTAAAAACAGTATTAATTCAAAAGAATCTACAATTCAGGATCAAGTAAAATGCATTTATTTAAAACTAGAGTCATCTAAATTACCAAAATATAAAAGAACTTCTTTACTCACTTAAAAAGGCCTCTAAGGAAGCAAGATGGCAGAAGAGCAGGAGATGGAAATATCATCAGGTTCCAGGAGTTCAGCTAGGTAGTTATCAAACCATGCTGAACACCTACATACTCAACAGGAAATTAAAAAGAGAAGAAGAGCAGCAATTCTAGGTACATAAAATTGACCACTTGCCAGAAGGTAGGACGTGTGGAGAAGTGACTCCAAAGTGATTGGAAGATAGACTGGCGGAGAAGGGGTGGAGGGGCCAGCTCCCAGCAAACAGTGGAGCAGCGGAGCACAAAATTGGAACTTTTAGAAGTTTGCTTCACTGAGGGACATTGTTCCAGAGGCTAAGTAAGAGTGGAGCCTTCAGGAACGCCTGGGTGGCTCAGTGGGTTAAAGCCTCTGCCTTCGGCTCAGGTCATGGTCCCAGGGTCCTGGGATCGAGCCCCACATCAGGCTCTCTGCTCAGCAGGGAGCCTGCTTCCCTTCCTCTCTCTCTGCCTGTCTCTCTGCCTACTTGTGATCTCTGTCAAATAAATAAATAAAATCTTAAAAAAAAAAAAAAAAGAGTGGAGCCTTCATGAGGACAGTGTGATCTCAGTACCTGTGGGGTCACAGAAAGACTGGGGGTGTCTTAGGGTGGCAGAGCTGCCAGGTATCAGACCAGGGAAGCCAGCTACAGAGATAGAGCCAAGAAGTGAGCACTCAGCTTGGGGTTACCTTAAACCATTATCCAAGGCACAGTTGGGCCACTGTTCTTCAAGCACATACCCCAAAAGAAGCACATCTGGAGAGACTGCCTCCTTCCTCCTCCTGAAGAGTGGTGTGGGAGTATGTGGCAGGAATCTGCTGGGTTTGGAGTCTTCAAATGGGGCTATGCACCAGATATAGAAACACTCCATCACAGGCCAGTTGATCAGAGTGTGGCTGGAGACCAGGGAGATGGGAGGGATTGACTGCTATTCTCTGACAGTTCACTGAAGAGTGGGACCCTGAGCTCTCGGCTCCTCTGGGCCATAGACCAGGAGGCCTCCATTTTCAATCCCATCCTCCAGAGCTCTACAGAAAGCATTAAGGGAATAAAAGCTACCAAGAACAAACCAAAGCAGATAACTTAGCTTGGCCCCAGGCAAGGGTGGTGCAGTTCCACCTGAGCAAAGACATTTGACTCATTGCAACAGGGCCCTCCCCTAGAAGAGCAGCAAGAATATCCAGCCAAGATCAAGTTCACCAATCAATGAGAACTGTGGAACTCCAGAGCTAGGAGAAAGCAACACATAGAATTCATGGCTTTTTCCCCCATCATCCTTTAAACTTTCAAAGTTAAATTTTTTATTTTCTTTTTCTTTTTCTTTTTCTTTTAACTTTTCCTCTTATTTTAACTTTTTAAAAACTATTTTATCTTACTAATACCTTTTTAAAAATCTTTTTAAATTTTCATTGTTATTGTCATATTTTATCCCTTCATTGTATTTAATCTTATTTTTTGTATACATATAGGTATTTTTCCTTTAGAATTTTGGGATAAAGTTTCTTCTAGTAGATTAAAATATATCCTAAATCTAGCACATGGCTTTGTTCTGGTCTCCAGCCTGATCATGTTCTCTGCCTTTTTTTTTTTTTTAACTTTTTCCAACCAACTCTTATCTTATCAATTCCTTTTTTAAAAATCTTTTTAAATTTTCATCCTTACAGTCATATTTCATACCTTCATCGTATTTACCCTTATATTTGTATATATGTAAGTTTTTCTATCTTTAAAATTTTGGGAGGTAGCTTCTTCTAAGAGACCAGAATATACCCAAAATCAAGTGGGTAGCTCTGTTCTATCCATCAGATTATATATATATTCCCTCCTATCCCCCCCCTCCATTTCAGGTCTCTTCTGATGAGGTTAGGGTATATTATTCTGGGGTCTTTGCCACTCTTTTAGTATTTTGTTCTTTTATTAATCTATTATTTCCTGGATAAAATGACAAGGTGGAAAACCTCACCACAATTAAAAAAAAAAAAGAAAGAAAAGAACAAGAGACAGTACCGACAGAGGGACCTAATCAATACAGACATTAGTAATATGTCAGAACTAGAGTTCAGAATGATAATTATCAAGGTGCTAGCTGGGCTCGAAAAAAGCATGGAATAAATTAGACAATCCCTTTCTGGAGAAATAAAATCCCTTTCTGGAGAAAGAACTAAAATCTAACCAATTTGAAATTTAAAAAAGCTATTAATGAAGTGCAATTAATAAAAAGGAGGCTGTTACTATTAAGATAAATCAGGCAGAAGAGTCAGTGGTATAGAAGATAAAATGATGGAGAATAATGAAGCTGAGTAAGAGAGATAAACAGCTATTGGACCATGAGGGGAGAATTTGAGAGAAAGTGATACCACAGATAAAACAGTTTTAGAATAATTGAGATCCCAGAAAAAGAAAGAAAGAGGGGAGAAGAAGGTATATTGGAGCAAATTTTTTTAAAAAGATTTTTAAAATTTATTTATTCGACAGAGAGAGATCACAAGTAGGCAGAGAGGCAGGCAGAGAGAGAGAGGAGGAAGCAGGCTCCCTGCTGAGCACAGAGCCCGATGCGGGACTCAATCCCAGGACCCTGAGATCATGACCCGAGCCGAAGGCAGCAGCTTAACCCACTGAGCCACCCAGGCGCCCTGGAGCAAATTGTTGTAAAGAATTTCCCTAATATGTCAAAGGGAACAAGCATCAAAATCCAGGAGGCACAGAGAATGCCCCTCAAAATCAATAATAGGTCCACACCCCACCATCTAATAGTAAAACCTATAAGTCTCAGTGACAGAGAAATGCCTGAAAGCAGCTCAGGAAAACAGGCTGTAACATACAATGGTAGAAATATTAGATTGGCACCAGAGCTATCCATAGAGATCTAGGAGGCCAAAAGGACTAGCAGGATATATTCAGAGTCCTAAACAAGAAAAATATGCACCCAAGAATACTATACCCAACTAAGCTATCATTGAAAATAGGAGATAAAAAGCTTATAGGACAAAGAAAAAGTAAAAGAATTTGCAAACACCAAACTAGCTGTACATGAAATACTAAAAGGAGTCCTTTGAGCAGAGAGAAGACATAAGAAACAGACCAGAAAGGAACAGAGACGGTCACATTACAGGCAATACAATGGCACTAAGTTCATATCTCTCAATAGTTACCCTGAATGTATATGGACTAAATTTGGCATTGAAAAGACACAGGGTAACAGAATGTATTAAAAAACAAGAACCATCAATATTCTCTCTATAAGAAACTCATTTTAGACCCAAAGACAACTCCAGATTGCAAGTGAGAGGGTGGAAAACAATTTACCATGCTAATGGTCATCAAAGGAAAGCTGCGGTGGCAATCCTTATATCAGATAAATTAGATTCTGAGCCAAAGAGTAATAAGAGATGAGGACAGACTATATTATACTCACAGGGTCTATCCAACAAAAATATATAAAAATTTTAAATATCTATGTCCCTAACATAGGAGCAGCCAACAATATAAACCAATTAACAAAATCAAAGAAACATTGACAATAATACAATAATAGTAGGAGACTTAAAAAAAAACCCCTCACTGAAATGGGCAGATCATCCAAGCAAAAGATCAACAAGGAAACAAAGGCCTTAAATGACACACTGGACCAGATGGCAGATATATCCAGAACTTTCCATCCCAAAGCAATGAATGCACATTGTTCTGTAGTGCACATGGAACATTCTCCAGAATAGATCACACCCAGGGACAAAAATAAGTTCTCAACCAATACCAAAAGATTGGGATCATTACCTGCCTATTTGCAGACCACATTTCTTTGAAGCTAGAACTCAATCACAACAGGAAATTTGGAAAGAACCCAAATACATGGAAGCTAAAGAGCATACTACTAACGAATGAATGGGACAACCAGGAAATTAAAGAAGAATTGAAAAAAATTCATGAAAACAAATGATAATGAAAACACAGCTGTCCACAATCTGTAGGACACAGCAAAGGCAATCCAGAGAGGAAAATATATAGTAATACAAGCCTTTCTTAAAAAACAAGGTCTCAAGTTCACAACTGACCCTACATCTAAATGAGCTAGAGAAAGAACAGGAAACAAAGCCTAAACCCAGCAGAAGAGGAGAAATAATAAAGATTAGAGTAGAAATCAATGAAATAGAAACCAAAAAAATGGTAGAACAAATTAATGAAACTAGGAGCTGGTTCTCTGAAAAAATTAGTTAGATTGATAAACCCCTGGTCACACTTATGAATAAGAGAAGATAAAGAACCCAAATAAATAAAATCATGAATGATAGAGGAAATATCACAACCAACACCAGGAAATACACATAATTGTATGTATGTTGATAATCTGGAAGAAATAGATGCATTCCTAGAGACATATAAACTACCACACTGAACCAGGAAGAAATAAAAAATCTGAACAGACCCATAACCAGTAAGGGGATCAAAGCAATCATCAAAAATCTAACAAAAAACAAGAGCCCAGGGCCATATGGCCTCCCAGGGGAATTCTGCCAAGCATTTAAAGAAGAATTAATTCCTATTTTTCTGGAAACTGTTCCAAAAAATAGAAATGGAAGGAAAGCTTCCAAATACATTTTATGAAGTCAGCAATACCTTGATCCCAAAACCAGACAAAGACCCCACCAAAAAAGAGAATTACAGAACAATATCCTTGGTGAACACAGATGCAAAAATTTTCACCAAAATACTAGGCAATAGGATCCAACAGATCATTAAAAGGATTATTTACCATGACCAAGTGGGATTTATGCCAGGGCTGCAAGGTTGGTTCAACATTTGCAAATCAATTTGATACAATACATTAATAAGAGAAAGAACAAGAATGATATGATAGCCTCAATAGATGCTAAAAAAGGATTTGACAAAGTAGAGCATCCATTCTAGATCAAAACTCTTCACAGTGTAGGGATAGAGGCTACATGACTCTGTATCATCAAAGCCATCTATATAAAACTCACAGTAAATGTCATTCTCAATGAAGAAAAATGGAGAGCTTTTCTGCTAAGGTCAGGAACATGACAGGGATGTCCATTATCACCGCTGCTATTCAACTTAGTACTAGAAGTACTAGCCTCATCAATCAGACAACAAAAATTAATTAAATGCAACCAAATCAGCAATGAATTCATTAAACTCTCTTTGCAGATGATGATACTTTATGTGGAAAACCCATAGGAATCTACTTTAAAACTGCTAAGACTTATACAGAAGTATGGGTAATTGGGTGATAGCCAATGAGGAGGGCATGTGATGTGATGAGCACTGGGTATTCTATGCAACTGATAAATTATTGAACACTACATCTGAAACCAGTGGTATGCTAGTCGGCTATTTAAATACAAATTTAAAAAAATACATACTTGAGGTGCTTTTATGTATAACATCAACGTTGGAAAACACCCAAAAGTACTGCTTTTAATAATTAAAACTCTTTATTGCTACGTCACATATATTTGTAAATTATAAAACAAAATTATATAGAGAATAAATAAAAATAGTTCACATACATGACCACTCAAAATAGCATTGGCAATTTAACATCTTGAGAAATATAAGCAGTCAGAGTAAAAGAAAATTAGCTTTTAAGTAAAGTATGTCTTTCGGTAATACTGAAAGAAAGTCCAAACTTCTGTGAAGACAAAGAAAGTCTTTGGGGAGTCAAACACGAAGGAGGTTTGTGCTGTGTCTAGCAAGTGAAGATGGAAGAACTAAGTCTGGGGAGGACCAACCTTACATCCACTGGCCACCATGACCCGCAGATACATGTTGAAGTAGAGCAACAATGCTTGGCAGGTGGGGGGCCTGAGTGGAGGGGAGGCAACAGCACTGCTTTAAGTCCCAGGCCCACTCCCAGGCCAAGGGGCAGCAGGGCTTGGCTCTTGGTCTCCAAGCAGGTTCAGAAAAGCTCCTTGTGATTTAACAAAATTCATCATGTCTTCCAGGGCCTGCAAGTCTTTGAGCATCTCCATCATCTGCTCTTCTTGCTGGGATCTTTTGGCTCTCTCTTCCTCCAGGTCTTGACACAGAGAATGGAGTTCCTTTATCAGCATCACACTGGTCATCTTCCCCTTTCTGTAAGACTCTGCAAGGCTGGGGATATCGAATGACTCTTTCTCCAGTTTGGCCTTTTCTACAGATGATTTGATTGCTGCATGCTCCTTCTCAGCTACAGAAACCTTGTCAATGAGGTGGCATTTCTCCTCGATCCCTGCAGCCAGTGCTTCTGCCAGCTGCTTCTCACGGTTCTCGTAGGAGTGACTTCTAACAGACTGAACAAGTCGGCATAGAAAGAGGAGGCCCACCAAGAAGCCAATGACAGGCGGACACAGCAGTGTCTCCCACTGGAGGCTGTGAAACATCAGCCGAGGACTCGAGTCACTTGGCAGCAGCTTCGCCATCATCTCATCCAACTTCCCAAGGATCAGTTCAAAGCCATGCTCCAGAGAGCCTGGCAGCTGCTCCATGGTACTGCTCGACCACAGGAAAAATGATGGTCACCGTGGATCCGGTAGTCACAACACTCCCTCAACATTCCGTCTGGAACCCAATCAGCAACTGGCATTCTGGTGTAGTCAGATACATGGCAGGGTTGGGGGGGGGGGAGTTTTGTATGCTTGCCTCCATGACTAATATTCTTTATTCCCCCTCTTTCTTATTTTTATCAGTGTAAAACTAAAATACATGCTATGTTCCAAAAATACATTAGATGGGACAAATAGTAAATAGTAGACTAGAGGAAGCATAAGGATCAGTGATCTGAAAGAATGATGGAAAAGAATCAATCTGAAGGGCGCCTGGGTGGCTCAGTGGGTTAAGCTGCTGCCTTCGGCTCAGGTCATGATCTCAGGGTTCTGGGATCGAGTCCCGCATCGGGCTCTCTGCTCAGCAGGGAGCCTGCTTCCTCCTCTCTCTGCCTGCCTCTCTGCCTACTTGTGATCTCTCTCTGTCAAATAAATAAATAAAATCTAAAAAAAAAAAAAAAAAAAAAAAAAAAAGAATCAATCTGAAGAGTAGTGAGAAAAAATTATGATCAAAATGAAATAAAATTTGAGAATTCAGTGACATGATCAATTGTAATAATATTTGCATTATAGGGATTCCAGTAGGAGAAAGAAAAAGTGGAGCAAATTTGCTCAGGCTGGAGACTAGAACAAAGCCCTGTTTAGATTTAGGGTATATTTTGAGCTATTAGAAGAAGTTGTACCCCAAAGTTTTTACAAAGAAAAAAACCCTATATGTATACAAAAAATAAAGTTAGATAGAATGAAGGATAGAAATAGGATAAATAGGATAAAATAGGACTATAATAATGAAGGTTCAAAAAGATTAGAAGGAAAGTTATTGTTAAGATAAACCAGTTAAAAAACATTAAAGGAAGAGAGAGCAAAAGTTAAATAAAAAATAAAGTTAGATAGAATGAAGGATAAATAGGATAAAAAGGACTATAATAATGGAGATTCAAAAAGTTTTTTTTTTATGGAAAATATGGAAAGGTATTGTTAAGAAAAACTAAAAAACATTATATTATCAAAGCCATCTATGAAAAACCCACAGTAAATGTCATTCTCAATGGAGAAAAATGGAGACCTTTTCTGCTAAGGTCAGGAGCATGGCAGAAATGTCCATTATCACCACTACTATTTAACATAGTACTAGAAGTCCTAGCCTCAGCATTCAGACAACAAAAAGAAATTAAAGACATCCAAATCAGCAAAGAAGTAGTCAAACTCTCACTCTTTGCAGATGATATGATACTGTATGTGGAAAACCCAAAAGATTCCACTCCAAATCTGCTAAAACTCATACAGGAATTCAGTGAACTGTCAGGGTATAAATTCAATGCACATAAATCAGTTGCATTTCTATATACCAACAAGAAGACAGAAGAAAGAGAAATTAAGAAGTTGATCGCATTTATAATTGCACCCAAAACCATAAGATACCTAGGAATAAACCTAACCAAAGAGGCTAAGAATCTATACTCAGAGAACTATAAAGTACTCATGAAAGAAATTGAGGAAGACACAAAAAAACGGAAAAACATTCCCTGCTCAGAGATTGGAAGAACAAATATTGTGAAAATCGTTGCTACCTAAAGCAATCTACACATTTAACACAATCCCTATCAAAATACCATCAATTTTTTTCAAATAAATGGAACAAATAATCCTAAAATGTATATGGAACCAGAAAAAACCCTGAATAGCCAGAGGAATGTTGAAAAAGAAAGCGAAAGTTGGTAGCATCACAATTCCAGACTTCAAGCTCTATTACAAAGCTGTCATCATCATGCTCATATGGTACTGGCACAAAAACAGACACATAGATCAAGGAACAGAAGAGATAGCCCAGAAATAGACCCTCAACTCTATGTTCAACTAATCTTTGACAAAGCAGGAAAGAATGTTCAATGGAAAAAGTCTCTTCAACAAATGGTGTTGGGAAAATTGGACAGCCGCATACAGAAGAATGAAACTGGACCATTTCCTTACTCCACACACAAAATACACTCCAAATGGATGAATGATTCAAAATGGATGAAACAGGAATCCATCAAAACCCTTGAAGAGAACACAGGCAGGAACATCTTCAACCCCAGCCACAGCAACTTCTTCCTAGAAACATCGCCAAGAGCAAGAGAAGCAAGGGGAAAAATGAACTGTTGGGACTTCATCAAGATCAAGAGCTTTGGCACAGCAAAGGAAACAGTCAACAAAATCAAAAGACAACTGGCAGAACAGGAGAAGATATTCACAAATGGCATATCAGATAAAGGGTTAGTATCCAAAATCTATAAAGAACTTATCAAACTCAACACCCAAAGAACAAATAATCCAATCAAGAAATGGGCAGAGGACATGAACAGATTTTTTTTTCTTTTAGATTTTATTTATTTGACAGAAATCACAAGTAGGCAGAGGCAGGCAGAGAGAGAGGCGGAAGCAGGCTCCCAGCTTAGCAGAGAGCCTGTTGTAGGGCTTGATCTCAGGACCCTGGGATCATGACCTGAGCCGAAGGCAGAGGCTTTAACACACTGAGCCACCCAGGCACCCCTGAACAGACATTTCTGCAAAGAAGACATCCAGATGGCCAACAGACACATGAAAAAGTGCTCCACATTACTCGGCATCAGGGAAATACAAATCAAAACCACAATGAGATACCACATCACACCAGCCAGAATGGCTAAAATTAACAAGTTAGGAAATGACAGATGCTGGCAAGGATGCAGAGAAAGGGGAGCCCTCCTACACTGTTGGTGAGAATTCAAGCTGGTGCAACCACTCTGGAAAACAGCATGGGCATTCCTCAAAAAGTTTGGAAATAGAGCTACCTTAGGACCCAGCAATTGCACTACTGGGTATTTACCCTAAAGATAAAAATGTAGTGATTTGAAGGGGCATGTGCACCCAAATATTTATAGCAGCAATGTCCACGATAGCCAAACTATGGATTTCCACCAAACCTAGATGTCCATCAACAGATGAATGGATAAAGATACACATATATAAAATATGTATTTATATATGTTAATATATGTTAATATGTGTTATATATATATTTTATATGTTTGTGTATAAACATATATATGCACACACACACTATATATACACATATATATGTGTGTGAGTGTGTGCATATATATGAACACACACACACAGTAGGATATTATGCAGCCATCAAAATACCCTGAAATCTTGCCATTTGCAACAACATGGATAGAACTAGAGGTTATGATGCTAAGTGAAGTAAGTCAATCAGAAAAAGATAATTATCATATGAACTCTCTGATATGAAGAATTTGAGAGATGGGTGGGGGTGTTGTGGGAGGTAGGGAAGGAAAAAATGAAACAAAATGGGATCAGGAGGAAGACAAACCATAAGAGATTCTTAATATCATGAAACAAACTGAGGGTTGCTAGGGAGTTGGTTGGTGGTAGGGTAGGGTAGCTGGGTTATGGACATTGGTGAGGGTACATGCTATGGTGAGAGCTGTGAAATGTGTAAACCTGATGATTCACAGACCTGTAACCCCAGAAAATATTACATTATATGTTAATTTAAAAAATAAACAAAAATGTAAAAATAAAAGCCTTCTAAAAATATAAATATCAAAATTTCAAATGGAAAGCTCAATAAATAAAAACTTCTATTTATTTATTTATTTATTTACTCATTCATTCATTCATTCATTCTGGTGAAGAACTTCTTTTAATCCATCTCCCTGACTTACTAATTAACTTTCTTCATGCCCTTTCTGATATACTGATGTTCCTTCAGGGTCTCAAGCAGACCCATAAAAATGGTCCACCAACCTATCCACAAATTCTGCTGCCTTAAAGTTCACCTAAATGTCATGAAGAGACTGTTGTGTGTGTTCTGCAAGCTCTTATATTAGTTGAACTTGTTATTTTAATTATATAATGTAATCAAGTACTACATAAGCTGAAAGAAAAATGTTATTTCTATGGTAACTGAACCCAATGTTTTGGAAATGTTTAATAAAATGAGCTAATGTAAAAAATGCTATCTAATAAAGTGGGTGAGGCAACAGTAAAAATTTGAGAAAAATAAAATATTTAAATAATTTCACATATGCTTTCTTCAGCAGCATATAGAGTAAAACTGGAACAATTCAAAGAAGAGAATGGCCCTGTACATGGATGACACTCAAATTTATGATGTGTTCCATTAAAAAAATGTAATTCTTTGAGCAAGTTGTTTTATAAGTTCCTGAGTCCACTGTGAAGAAATAGAGTACAGTGTGGGTACAGCTTTCATGACAAAGATGACAATTTTTTTATTACAAAGATGACAGACAATTATAAAAAAAAAACAAAAAAAACAAACTTTGACCTTTAAGAAGCAATTGATAAAAGATAATGCATATTTGAGATTTACAAACTTGATCATGAATCCTTTATCCCTTATCTTTTCTAAATTAATCATTTTTCATTCTAATAGTTTCAGAGAAGAGTATAGATACAGAATGTGACATTACATACATAAAATGTGGAGGAGGAATAAAAGTTTAGTGTTTTTATATGTTTGAACCTAAGCAACCATAAACTTAGTACCTGGATGTATATGGAAAACCACTAGTAACCACCAATCAAAAACCTGTAATAGGTACAGAAAAAATTAAGAGAAAGGAATCCAAGCATAACAGTAAAGAAAACAATGAAGGAACGAGAGCAAGGAAAAAAGAAAAAAAATAACAGAGAAGCCTATAAAAACAACTAGGAAACAAGTAACAAAAATGGCAATAAGTACACAGCTATCAATTAATTTAAGTGGAAATGGAGAAAATGCTCCTAGCAAAAGCCATAGTGTTACTGAGGGGATTAAAACACAGGCACAGGCACACATATTCACTAAAGACCCATCTATAATGCTGCCTACAGGAGACCCACTTCAGACCTAAAGACACATACAGACTAGAAGTGAAAGGGTGGAAAACCCTACCAGGCAAATGGAAAGAAAAAAAAAAAAAAAAGAACTGGAGGGACGCCTGGGTGGCTCAGTTGGTTAAGCAGCTGCCTTTGGTTCAGGTCATGATCCCAGCATCCTGGGATCGAGTCCCACATCGGGCTCCTTGCTTAGCGGGGAGCCTGCTTCTCCCTCTGCCTCTGCCTGCCATTCTGTCTGCCTGTGCTCGCTCTCTTCCCCTCTCTCTCTCTGATAAATGAATAAAATCTTTAAAAAAAAAAAAAAAAAAGAACTGGAGTTGCACTTCTACGTCAGACAAAATAGACTTTAAAACAAAGACTCTATCAATAGACAAAGACACTATACAGTGATGAAGGGATTAATCCAATAAGAATAAGAATATATCATTGCAAATATCCATGCACCAACACAAGAGGACCTAAACACATAAAGCAAGTAGTAATAGACATAAAGGGAGAAAATAATAGTAATACAATAATAGTAGCAGACATTAACACCCCATTTACACAATGGACAGATCATTCAGACAAAAAAGAAGTGAGAAACAATGGATTATAATTACATATAGGACCAGAAAAACCTAGCAGAGAACATTCCATCCAAATACAGCAGAATACACACTCCAAGTGCCCATGCAACAGTCTCCAGGACAGATCGCATAGAGGCTCCAAAAAATCTTTTTTTTTTTAGAAAGGGAATCTTATCCTGCAGTCGGGGTTGGAGTGGATGAGGTTTTGTTTTTAAAGATTTTATTTATTTATTTGACAGAGAGAGATCACAAGTAGGCAGAGAGGCAGACAGAGAGAGAGGGGGAAGCAGGCTCCCCGCTGAGCAGAGAACCCAATGTGGGGCTCAATCCCAGGACCCTGAGATCATGACCTGAGCTGAAGGCAGAGACTTAACCCACTGAGCCACCCAGGCACCCTTTAATAAATTCTTAATAAAATTGCAATCATAACAATAATCCTTTCCAACTACAATGGAATGAAATTAGAATTACAAGAAAAAATCTGGAAAAACAGACATGAAGACTAAACAGCATGTTACTGAATAAAAGGGTCAACTAAAATTAAAGAGGAAATAAAAATATACATTGAGACAAATGAAAATAGTCCTAAATCCTTGGAGATAGCAAAAGCATTTCTAACAGGGAAGTTTAGACCTACCTCAAGAAGAAAAATCTCAAAGAATTAAACTTTTCACCTAAAGGAGCTAGAAAACAGCAAAACCCAAAACTAGAAGGAGGGCAATAAGAAAGATTAAACTGAAGAGACAAAAGAAAAGAAAAAAAAAAAGCAAAAAACAAAAAACCAAAAATTAATAAAATGGTTGATTTCTTGAAAAGATAAAATGGACAAACATTTACCTGATCATACAAAGAAAGTAAATCAATAAAATCAGCAATGGAGAAGAAATAACCACCAATACCACAGAGATACAAAGGATCATAAAAGATTATAAAAAATTAGCTGGTAACAAATGCGAAAACTTTGAAGAAGTGGATAAATTCCTAGAAATACATTTTTTCTTTAAAAGATTTATTAGAGAGAGAAAGAACAAGCAGGGGGAGAAAGGAGGGAGAAGCAGACTCCCCACTGAGCAGGGAGCCTGATGCAGGGCTTGATCCCTAGACCTTGGGATCATGGCGTGAGCTGAAAGCAATGCTTAACTGACTAAGCCACACAGGCATCCCAAAACATCATCTTCTAAAACTGAATCAGGAATAGAAAATTTGAACAATTATTAGTAATGATATTGAGTGAGTCAGTAATAAACTTCCCAAAGCACACACACACTCTGGGATATCACTGAGATACAAAAAAGGATTAATTCTTGCTATTTGAGACAACATGGAGGGACATAGAGGGTACCATGCTAAGTGAAAGGAGTCAGGCAGAGAAAGACAGATATTACATGATTTCACTTATATATGGGATCTTAAAAATTATTATTTTTAAGAATTTTGCAATTATTAATAATGATATTGAGTCAGTAATAAAATCCTAAATAGCGTTACAGGTGAATTCTACCAAATATTTGAAGAGTTAATGCCTACTATCCTCAAACTATTTCAAAACAAACAGAAGAGGAAGGAAAACTCCCAAATACATTCTATGAAGCTAGCATTACTAGGATACCAAACCAGACAAAGATATTCCGCCCCCCAAAATAAATAAACGCTACAGGCCAATATCTCTCATGAATATAGAAGCAGAAATCCTCAAAATACTACCAAACCGAATTTAGCAATACATTTCAAAAAATCGTTCACCACAGTCAAGTGGGGTTTATTCAAAGGGCACAAAGGTGATTCAGTATTCACAAATCAAGGTGACAGATCATGTTAAGAAGATAAATACCATATGATCATCTTAGTTGATACCAAAGAAGCATTTGATAAAACACAACATTCATTCATGATAAAAATTCTCCAAGTGGGTTGAGAGGGAACATATCTCAACATAATAAAGGTCATTTATGAAAAACCCACAACTAATATCCTATTACATGGTGAAAAACAGAATTTTTCCTCTAAGACCAAAAGCAAAGCAAAGATACCCATTATTGCCACTTTTATTCAACTTAGTACTGGAAATCCCAGTCACAGCAATCAGACAAGAAAGTCAATAAAAGGCATCCAGATTGGTAAGAAAGAAGTAAAAGTATATTTCCAGATAACATGATATTATATATAGGAAATCCTAAAGACTCCATCAAAAAAACTATTAGAATTGATAAATGAGTTCAGTAAAGTTGGAGGATATGAAATATATTGAAATTTTTGTGTTTTTATACTTGAATAATGAAGCAAGAGAAATAAGAGTCCCATTTATAATTGTTCCAAAATGAACAAGTACCCAGGAATAGATTTAACTAAGGAGGTGAGAGACCTACACTCTGATAACCATAAACACTGATGAAAGGATTTGAAGACAAAACAAATGAAAATCTAGGCTATGTTCATGGATTGGAATATTATTCAAATGTTCATACTACTGAAAGAAATCTAGAGTCAGTGCAATCCCTATTAATACCAACAGCATTTTTGACAGAACTAGAACAAATAATCCTAAAATTTGTGTGGAACCACAAAAGACCTTGAATAGCCACAGAAATCTTGAGAAAGAACAAAGCTGGACATAGGACAATCCCAGCTTTCAAGATATACTACAAAGTGGTAGTAAATCAAAACAGTAGGATACTGGTACATAAATAGACACATAGATCAGTGGAACAAGACAGAGAGCCCAGAAGTGAACTTGTGCTTGTATGGCCAAATAATCTATTACAAAGAAGGCAAAAATATACTATGGGTGAAAAGATAGCCTTTCATTTATGGTGCTGGGAAAACTAGACAGATACACGCAAAAGAATGAAACTGGACCACTTTCTTACACCATAATTAAAAAAAAAAAACTCAAAATGGTTAGACTTAAACTTGAGACCTGAAACCATAAAAATCCTAGAAGAAAACTTTGACACAGGCCTTAGCAACCCTTTTCTAGATAGAGCTCCTCAGGCAAGAAAAACTGAAACAAAAATAAACTATTGGGACTAACTAAAATAAAAAGCTTTTGTACAAAGGAAACCATCACCAAAACAAAATGACAACCTAATGAATGGGAGAAGATATTTGTAAATGATCTATCTCATAAAGGCTTAACATTTAAAATACATAAGGCCTATAACTCAATACCAAAAGAACAATCTGATTAAAAAATGGACAGAGAATCTGAATAGACATTTTTTTTAACCAAAAAAGAGACACAGATGGCCAGCAGAATGAAAAGGTGTTCAACATCAATAATTATCAGGGAAATGCAAATCAAAGCCACAAGGAGCTTTTACCTCACATCAGAATGCCTTATATCAAAAACAGAAAAAATAAGTGTTGGGGAACATGTGGAGAAAGGGAAACTTCCTATACTGTTGCTGGGGATGCAGGCTGCTGTTGCCACTCTGGAAAAGAGTATAGAGGTTCCTCAAAAAATTAAAAATAGAAATTTAATATGATCTAATAATTCTACTATTAGATATTTGTCTAAAGAAAACAAAATAGATCATAATTTTAAAAGATAAAATATTACAATAACATACCCCTGTTTACTGCAGCTTTATTAAAAACAACTAAGATATAGAAGTAACCCAAATGTCTACTGATAGATAGAGGTGGTATGTGTGTGTGTGTGTGTATGTATTTATGTATGTATATAGACACACACATATAAAAGTAGTCAGCATTGGGAAAACACACATACACACAAACACACACACACAGGGATATCACTGAGCTATAAAGGATTAACTCTTGCTATTTGAGACAACAGAGGGTACAACACTAAGTGAAAGGAGTTAGGCAGAGAAAGACAGATAGTATATGATTTCACTTATATATGGAATCTTAAAAAAACAAACAGACAGACAAACAAAAAAACCTCCTAAATCCAGAGAACTGGTTGTTGCCAGAGGGGAGGTCCATGGGGAATGGATGGAAAGAGGTGAAGGGTATTAAGAGGTACAAACTTCCAGTTATAAAATAAATAATTCAGAGATGAAAAGTAGTCAACATAGGAAATACAGTCAATATATTAGTACACAGTGTTGTGTAGTGACAGATAGGGACAACACTAACAGTGGTAAGCAAGGAGTATTGCATAGAATTGTTGAATTATTACATTGTACACCTGAAACTATGTTATATGTTAATTATACTTCAATTTAAAAAATAGAAAAACTGAGACACATGAGACAGCTTATTGACAAAATCCTAGTGCTACTGAAAGTTTTCTAGCAATGTAGCATACACAGTAGCATTGAATACCCATAATTTCACATTTAAAATTGGAAGCCAAGTATAAGATAATACCACCCTCTTAAAATTTAAACAAAGATTTAAAATTACCACATAGGATATACCCTGTCTTTCCCACAAACCAGGAAATTATTTCGCTTATGTGTATTCTAATTCATTTAACACCAAATTCATACTCAGCCAATTTATTAATCTCTGCAGCACCTCATCTCCTGTAACTCTTGACTTCACTCTGGTCCACATAAACCTGCATGTGTAATAACACAATGGTTCTCACACTTTAGCTTGCATCAGAATCACCTAAAGTGTATGGTTTTTTTTTCTTCTTTTAATACAGATGGCTAAACTATTGACAGAACTTCTGATTAAGGGAGTCTGATTAGGACCTAAGAATTTACATTTCTAACAAGTTCCCAGGTGATGCTGATGTTGCTGTTTCAGGCACACATATTGAGAGTCACTGAAGTAGAAACACTTTTCTTTGATTTTCCCGAAATCATTAACATAAAATTTTGCTTGGCATTCTCCATTAAAAATTAGAACAAGAGGAGTTTATGTTGTATCAGAATGGATAAATTAATACTCTGTATTAACTTTTTGGACTCTAATAGATCTTTTGGCGGTACTATAATGAATTTCTCACCAGCCTATATTCTCCGTGCTATCATGCTAAGCCACCATATCATGCGAAGCTCTTTTTCTTCTCCTTCTTGCCTTTTGTTGCTTCAGCCAGGACCAAAATTCTTAGCTTTTTAGAAAGGGCACTTTAACATTGTTTAGCAACCTCTTATAAACCATCATTATGGGGATCCAAACTCCCCATTCAAAATGGCCTTTCAAGCTATTTGGAAGGATGAGGAAAAGCCACATAAAAAATGTTGATAACCAGCTGTTTTAACATTTTTCACTTTTCTGTACACAGATGAACGGATCAGATTTGTCCTCTTCAGTTGGAATGCTACTTTTATAATTAATGGCTAAAACAGTAGAAAACTAGTACCTGCTTTTCCTTTTTTTGGCTACACAACTCCCAGGTAAGAGAGAGAAATGTATTTTTACAGTATTACAGTGGTGGCACAAGCAGGTATCAGACTTGATTCAACTGAGTCACTATGGGATTCATTAGGAACAAAATATTCATAAAAAGGGGACAGAAACAAAAACGTGTGAAGTCAATTCTGAATATGAATGATCCCTGGGAAGGGTAACCTACAAAATAACATGAACAATTTACCAGTAAACTGAAGACTGGGTAGTGAAGGTTACACGTACAAATACAGTAGGACGTTGGAGCAGACATGCTCCCTCAGACTGACTGCACTACACTTGTAGGAAATGAAGAAAGGTCACACTGGAAAATTTGGTGGAAAAAAACCATAATCTCACCTCTCAAGTAACACAGCATTTTTATTCTAACTTATGAATGTCTAGGTGCATTTGGAGATTGATTCCAATTATGTTTACAGCAATTTCACTTTCTTTCTGAAAAAATATTTTAAATAATCATATAGAAACTCTTCAAATTTTTTTTTGTTTTAAGTCCTATTATAGATCTCTGGCCATGTGCCTCTTACCTGTGTATACCAGGGTTCCTCAGGGGAAGGAGAGAATGTACTCTTGCAGAAGTTCTGAGGCTGGCAGCAAACATGACATTCCTTTAAAATGCTATTTTATTTCCTAAATTTTCATAGTAGTTTAGCATTCTGCCATATGTATTTTATTTTATTTTTACTTAATATTAAGTTGCACAGAAAAAGAGACAAGTTTGCTCTTACCTGAACATCCATCTAGAAATGGTATTGTATCCAAAGACGTGCCTCCCTGTCAGTCCATGTAATGGAAAAATAAGTATTTATTGATCTCTCGCAGAGAATGCCAAATAAATATCCCGGCCATGTTACATAAACAAATTGGCTGAACTAAGCTCTCTCTCACTTTCTGTAGTTGGCCCCAGAATCCTCTTCTCTCCTCCCCTGCAAGTGTATATATTCACTGAAGTTAATTACCCAAGAACATTCACCTGACTTGCAGCTCACAAAAGAGATCATGCAATGCCCAGCTGTTCTTCCTTTTTTTTTTAAATTTTTTATTTTTTATAAACATATAATATATTTTTATCCCCAGGGTACAGGTCTGTGAATCGCCAGGTTTACATACTTCACAGCACTCACCATAGCACATACCTTTCCCAATGTCCATAACGCCACCCCCCTTCCTCCAACCCCCCTCCCCCCAGCAACCCTCAGTTTGTTTTGTGAGATTAAGAGTCACTTATGGTTTGTCTCCCTCCCAATCACATCTTGTTTCATTTATTCTTCTTTTTGAAGAATCTGCATTTTAACACTACAGGGAAAACATAAATTTTTAGACTGGATTTGCATCTTATTTATTATTGTTATTATCTTGCAAATGCAGTGATTATATTTGGATTCAAAATTTCTTAATTTTAATCCTGGATGTCCCACTTGCTAAGTGTGTAATTTTTGATAAATCTCATAATTTCTTGAAACCTTCTGTTTTCTCTTATGTGAAGACAGTGTTAATGTAACAGGACTCCCAAATTAGCTAATAAATATGAAAATATGTGTAAGGTAAATAAAAAATATTTTACAATTATTTCTGAATATTATATAACAATGCAAGGGCAATCACATATGAAATCACATATGAAATCACATAGGAAATCACATAGGAAATATCATATTCATATGAAATATGAATATGAGTATGAGTATATATGAGTATGGATACTTCCATATTTATCAATATATTTTCTAAAGTATGGTAGAGATTAATGTAATTTTAAGAATATGGTCTTCATATTAAAAAAACTTCACATAATATATGAATGGCAATAACAGTCACATTTGAGTAGTGATGCCTATTCTTACCTGAGAAAAATAAATAGCATTTTACATTATAGCTGCAATTTTTTACATTTTACAATATTTTTACATTTTACAATTTTTACAATGCAATTTTACATTATATCTGCAATTTTTCATAATTTTAAAATATTTATAATCCTTATAGACTTAAGTAAGACTAATTGACTGTCGGAAGGCAAAATAACTAGGTTAGGATATTTTAAAAACATATATTGAGTTCATTGTTTTTATTTCTTCTTTAATTAAAAAAAATTTTTTTTGAGATCATTGTTTTTAAATCCATGTAATTTCAAAAATTTCTTCTACTGACTGCTGATTCTACTTTACCTACCAGCTTGTTGATCAAGAGCCATTTTCTTCCCCTCAAGCTTTATCATGCACTGGAATCATCTGGAGGGATTTTTGAGCTACAGATCTGTGGGCCCTACTGGGCATTTCTGATTCAATACATCTGTGTTGAATTATTTTTTTTATTTTTTTTTTAAGATTTTATGTATTTGTTTGACAGACAGAGATCACAAGTAGACAGAGAGGCAGGCAGAGAGAGAGGGAAGCAGGCTCCCTGCTGAGCAGAGAGCCCGATGCAGGACTTGATCCCAGGACCCTGAGATCATGACCTGAACCAAAGGCAGCGACTCAACCCACTGAGCCACCCAGGTGCCCCATCTGTGTTGAATTATTAACAAGTTCCCAGTGCTATTGCTACTGCTGTTGTTTTGGGAAGTGTACTTTGAGGACCACTGATATGAAGTCTAACATATTTACAATGATGGAGCAAAGCACAAAGGAATGGCTATTGAATGCTGTGAAAAAGCTCAGTATATATGTACTGTACTCTTAGACATGATGTAGTGTATCTTGCTTATTCCTCTCAACAACACTATATATATATATATATGAGAGGAATATATATATATACACACACGAATATGTATATGTATACACACATATATGTATACATATATACATATGCATATATGTATACATATACATACATACATGTATGCATATGTATATGTGTGTGTATGTGTGTATGTATATATACATATATATTGTATGTATGTATGGAGATATATGTATATTCATAATTATTTGAAGAATAAGGTTTACTTTATATATATAAATTATACATATAAATACTTATTTTCAAGAAGTACAGTTTACTTTTACTATACACTATTTCTTGTTAAAATCAGAACCAATTTATAAGCTGCTGAGATTTCTAGGGAGAAAAAAGCAAACGATGGTTTTGCTTTTGCCCTCCTCTTTTAAAAAATCTTGTTTTCTCTGTTTACACACTGGTTTTATACATAAGCACCTTAGAGCTCAAGAACACTGTTATTTTAAGCTTATACTTTTGTGTGTTGTAAGTTGGGATACAGAACAGAAGCAGCTACTAAAACAGAGAGGCCCCAAAGTCCAGTGGTTAAATAGACCAGAAGCCTGTGTCTCCCTCACTTTAGAATCTAAATGTAGGCAGGCAGGCTCTTGTTTCTGGGCTAGCCAGCTCTGCACAAAAAAATTACTTTCATTTTTACAACAAAGTTGCATTTGAATTTGTGGTTCTTGGGACAGAATAGGAAAACGTGGAGTCTGAACAGGAACTTGTCTTTAGGTTGAAAATGAACAAGAAATTATACAAATGACTTCTGTTTATATCCTGCTGGCAAAAATTTAGTTACAAAGACATACCTGACTGCAAGAGAGCCTGGGAGTGTGGGAAGGGAAGAGAAGGGAGAGTTCACTCCTAAAAGGACAAAGGTGAGAATAGATCCTGGGAGCACAGAGGACAGATTAACAGTATGTACTACAGGTGGGAGTATACCAGGGGAAATAAAGCAGTTCCAACTTTAGTGGAAATAAAAGGCCTTGAGTAGATTTAATGTATTTTTTAAAGAATTTCTAAAAGAGGCTACTTGCCTACAGAGGATTGCAGAGGGTGATGGGTATTGAGGAGGGCACATGTTGTGATGAGCACTGGGTGTTATACTTAGTTAATGAATCATTGAGCAGTACATCAAAAACTATTTATGCACTATACAGTGGCTAACTGAACACAATAAAAAAAAATGATATTGACACTCCAAAAAAAAAAAAAAAAAGAAATTCTAAAGGGAGCACTCAAATTTAAATACAGAATGCTGATCAGCAATGGGAAAATATATGAAAAATAAAACATTCTGGTAAAGGCAAATATGTAATTAAATTCAGAAGAGTCTAAAATATAATAATAAATTTAACATACCAGAGATAAATTAATGGGCCAATTTATTTTTGAGGAAAACAACTTAATTTTCAAAAGGACAGAGCAAGCTCCGTTTCTTTTCCTGGGTGATATGTTATTGTGTATGGGTATCTGTTTAGGAGATAAAAGAAGATAATACTGTTACTATTATGTAGTATTTTCCATTTCATTTATGACATAATATAATTAATATATCTAGTAACAAAGAGAAAACCTCTTATTGTTTCATTATTGATAATTAGAAATAGACACTGCAGCAGACTTTTAAAGACTTCCCCCCACTTTTTCTTATTTATTATGTGTTTCAGTCTGGGCTAGGAGACCTAGGTGAAAGCAAGCATTGTTGCTGGTCTAGTTCCTTTATGTAAAACAGTCTAATCACTTTTATTTTTGCTTAAACAAATTTCTTGCTCAAAAGTTACTTTTATTTCCTCTCTCTACTCTGTTTCTTCAGTTTTCTTCAGTCTGAGCTTTCAATCTTGTTCTTCTGAAAAGATGAGAACATTTGAAAGTACAATAAAGTAACCTATAGCCAATATGTTTTGCTAAAGCAATGTAAGGTGGTATTTACAAGCACACCGGCCTCTTTTCCGCTGAGAAAACAAGGAATTATGTTACTGGAACAAATGCTTAAAATATACAGTCTGTTCTAGAAGACATTTGGTTGTAAGAGTAGTAATGAATATCTGAGTATGTGATTTGTTCTGAGAAAGTCATAGGACGTTTACATACCAAAATAATAAACACTTGTCTCAACTGAACTTTTACGACTTTGTGCAACTGTGGGACATAGATCAGCTCTTTCCAGGTGTATAAACTTCCTACTGTGAAATCTGACACTTTATATAGTGCTTTAACACCTATAAACTCCAAAGGTAGTGACAGTTTTCTGTACTTACGTACAATACTCCATTGGCAAGATCTTGTTCCATGTATGTGAAAAGATGAGATGAAAGTTGGAACACCAAGGCAAGATTCAATTTACATCATACTCTGGGTTGTATGACAGATTGGAGGCAGCGTTGTGATATATATTTTATCACATAAAAAACTGGAAAGCTGACTACAGCAACTATAATGGCATTGCCCTGCTCTCCATCACTGGCAAAATTCTGGCTGAACGCCTTCTGCAGAAACTCAGAAAGCATCATCAACCATTCCCTTTCAAATCATTGTAATAATTTTAAACCCTAACCCAGCTCAGTGGACATTATCTTTGCAGCTGCATTAACTTAGGGAAGAAACTCAAGTAAATGGCCAACTCAAGTACATATGTGTTACCCTTAGAAAACTAAGTTGGCAAAAATTTATTTTTAAATCTAGATATAGGAAAGATGAAAAATGGACAGCCAGTCACTCAGAACAAGAAAAAGTATTGATTTTGGTAATGTGGCAAAATATCATGAGTTACACAAAATTAATTACAGCTCACATTCAAGCATATAGCATATCTATAACAATGATCACTTCTAATTAAGTGAAAGGAAAGAATGTATTTATCTAATTAATCAACAAACCTCAAATACACGGTGGGGACAAAGATGAAGCCAAGTTTTTCAGACTAAAGAATGGATTATTATTCATTATGATGACTGAATAATCTCATGTCTGTTGTAACTATAAATCAATTCTTCTAAACCTAAAATTTTTCTTTTAAAATATCCGGTTTTACAGGTTCTACAAAAACAAGGTAGTTGAGCTGTTTTAAAGATAATTTAATTTTAAAATTAAGAATTAAGAATATTGTTCCAACTATGAAAATTATATGGTTTGAAGAGATTTTAAACAACTATTGTTTATATAATATAATATTGCCCAAAGTAACTATTGTCTACATTATAAAGGACTCAACAGGAAAAGATGGTTAAAATGGAAAACTGAGATAAGCAAGGGAAACGTTTAATGGTATTGAATAAGAAAGTCAAAGAATTAATAGTTCTATGTAATAGATCTGTTTTTTAATATATAACTCATATCCAATCTATAATGTATTTTTTGATCAGAAGGCACCAGGGAATACCCTCTTCAAGTTTGTTGCAACATATGAAGGTGAAGAAGAAGAAAAAAACCAAAAAACAAAAAACAGGGACATGAGGGAAGAGAGACAGAGGAGACAGAGGAAAAGGAGGCAGAGGAGGCAAAAGAGGAAGAAGAGGATAAGAAGAATTAAAACAGAGGATAAACATTAGTGAAATATCAAAGACCAGAGTCATAGAAATATAAATAAATGAATAAATTAATGAAATAATGAATAAATAAGTAAATAAATATTGAGAAGCAAGAGGCAATAAATGCTTATATTTGCTTGATCCTGGGAAGTGAAATCTCTTTAATAATATATATAATAAG
This sequence comes from Mustela lutreola, assembly GCF_030435805.1. Lineage (NCBI taxonomy): Eukaryota > Metazoa > Chordata > Mammalia > Carnivora > Mustelidae > Mustela > Mustela lutreola. The sequence goes on from NC_081297.1 coordinate 116,402,174, forward strand.
AAGTTTGAAACAATTTTGAATTACTGCCTTGGGAAGGCAGTCTCTTCAAAGGAAGAATGGGGGTATCAGATCTAGGCATCTATTAAAATATAGCAAATTGCTACCTGATCCAAGTAATAAAAGCAAATGCTTAAAGTCATTAATATTTTGTGAGCATTTTCCATGTTTTAGTCTTTGTGGTGAATGATTTAAAAGTATTACTTGCTTAGTTCTCATAAAATCATATGAGGTAGGAAACTGAATAGAAGTAATACAGAATGAGGCAAGGTTCAGTACAAATGGACTAGACTTCAGTGATGATTGAGCTGAAATCTGGTGGTTAAACAGCAATTATAGAATGAAAATTGATGAGCAGTTTTTACAGAGGGAACTATGCAAATGTCCTGTGGTCATACGAAGCATGTTTTCTCCAAGGCACTATAAGAAAGCCATTTGTGTGAAATAAGTTTATCTAAGGAAAGAATGATGTATGAGCATAGAAGAACATTGTTAAAGACTATAGAAACTTTAATAGTCTCCGTCCTTAAAATCTTGTCATGTTACTAGAATGCAACATAAAAAAATCAAGTTTTATTCTAGTTCATTATTTGTGCCCCTTTTCATGCCACAAGAAAATAAACCTCACTAAAATAAATCTTTTGTAAGATTATCTCATACATTTATAGATTTACTTAATAGCCTTAATGGTTATTTTTCAGTTTCTACCTTATTAAAATATAATTATTTCTGTTTTTAGCTAATTCATGTGAGCTTTTTCTTCCATATTTGGATCTTCACCCTCTAAACTTCGACTCTGTCTTTCTTATTTGTGTACATTGCACAGCTGAGCTTTACTCCTCTTTTCTTGTTAATCAACCTTCTGGCCCATGAAATCATTAGCATTAATATGTCTGGCATTTACATTTATATTCATAAAATAGCACTTATCCAGACAGGGTTTTTCACCAAGTAAAATTACATTTGGAGAGAACTAATGACTCATTTGTGTTGAACTTGCAAGGTAAGTGATATATTAGAAGATAATTTTAAGTGGAAAACATGGCATGGGGAAAGAGAATGAGAGTGTCTATAATCAAACTGTAGGAGAATAGGGAAATAGCGGGGATTATAAGTGAGTTAGAGAAAGTATGGAGCACACGGAAGAGGGAATGATAAAAAAAATGATTATATTTGTTGGTATTTGGGTGTGATTAGAGATGAGAGACTGAGATATGTCTCTCTGACAAACCTTCAGCTGATGCTCATGCTGCTAGTCAGTGGACCACATTTTGAGTAGGGGAGCAATAGTGCATCATGACGGCATCAAAATGGAATGACATTCACAGCTCTGTTGTGCCCTCTGGGTTAAAAGAAGACAGACATGAATAGAATTTTGACCAGTATCACTCTGTCTTTAGGGCAACGGGGCAACAAAGAGAATATAGGAACAAGTGGACCACAAGCACTATTGCTGACACTCATTCCATCTGCTTACATGAAAGAACCAAGTACACAATCAAAGCTCAGATGTTATTGAGGTTCTTTTCACAACATCAGTACTTGGTAATATCTTCCCTTTCTGAACCAAATGAAAGCACAGGTCAATTCCTTGTCTATCCTGTAGGAGACAACCATGCAATCTTTTTTTTTTTTTTTTTTTAAGATTTTATTCATTTATTTGACAGAAAGAGATCACAAATAGGCAGAGAGAGAAAGCGGGGGAAGCAGGCTCCCTGCTGAGCAGAGAGCCCGATGCGGGGCTCCATTGCAAGACCCTGAGATCATGACCTGAGCCGAAGGTGGAGGCTTAACCCACTGAGCCACCCAGGCACCATGAAAACCATGCAATCTTATTTATTCTTCAAATCCAACTTAAATTACATCCCTGTGGCCTAGATTGATCTTTTCCTTTCTTACATTTTCTTGCATATATTGTGCGTATCACATATTTAGGTACCAGTTGCTACAGTATCTTTTATTATCTTTCCCTTGCTTCCATCATCTCTTCTCCACATGTTGATTATAAACTTGGTGAGGAACAAGTAAGTCATAGCCTTCTTTTGTTTTACCTCGTAACAACGAATATGATGCTCGTGGGACCTCATACTGGATTAGGTTGGAATCAATATCCTCTGATAACTAGAGTAAGAAACTTGAGTGAGAAACTTCTGGGTTTCTTATTCAAATATTTTGGTATAATCTTTAAAAAATGTATTTTTAACTATTTTATGGAATAAAAATGGTTCCTGTCTTTTCCACTTGAATATAAAAGTCCATAAACAGGGATATCTAGGAAAAGAATATTTTCATAACAAAATGTGTTTCCACAGTCTTAAAAAAGGTTAAACTTATTTCAATTTATGTAATTTGACTTTATTTATTTATTTTTAATTTGTATTTATTTATTTGACAGACAGAGATCACAAGTAGAGAGGCAGGCAGAGAGAGAGAGAGAGAGAGAGAGAAGGAAGCAGGCTCCCTGCTGAGCAGAGAGCCCGATGCAGAACTCGATCCCAGGACCCTGAGATCATGATCTGAGCCGAAGGCAGCAGCTTAATCCACTGAGCCACCCAGACGCCCTTTAATTTGAATTTAATACATCTCCATCTTTCCAAACTTGATCCAAATATACCTAGTTGATATGTTATCTTAAAATATTTGATAAATGTCTTTATTAAACTTTATAAGATTTATTTATTTATTTTTGAGAGAGTAAGTGTAAGTCTGGATAGGGGCGGGGAAGAAAATCTCCAGCAGACTCCACACTGAGCACAGAGCCTAGGCTCAATCGCATGACCCATGGAATCATGGCCTGAACTGAAATCACAAGTCCGACACTTAACCCAGTGAGCCACCCAGGCATCCCCTTTGTTAAACTTTTTAAAACTATGTTTGACATAACAGTGTTGAAGAAGTAAAAACATATTTTAACAGCAAATGGAAAGTTGGTCATATTCCTTACCAAAGTAATACATTTTTAAATTTTTATTTCATATTTATTATGTCTCAATACTTCACTTCATAAACTCATTTTTTAAATATTTTATTAATACAGTGAATAATTTGTCAAAAGTGATGACCTAAAGCATTTGTCATCTACAGATAGGTATGTTTACAAATGTTAGGTTTTTCCCTTTAGATTGCTGTAAAGGTTTAAAACAAAGGTAAAACTAATTATTGGTCAACTTGTTCAAAGATTGTCAGTTATGCATTGCTATCATAAAAAAATTAAAGCAATCATATTCAGTATTCTATTTTTCATATGTACACAACTCCTGAAAGAATACTGAAAAGAGCCAACATTATCACTGCATTTAGGGAAAAAAGAGATATTATTCAGCTTCATTTTTCACTTCCTAATAGCTCACACACTACTTTAAAGTACTTGCATACATGCTGAACAGCAAAGTATAATAGTTCCTGGTTTACATCTCGGGCAGGTTAATAGGTCTTCAGACTTCATTTAGCACCACATTTTCAGACCATCATAAGTTTTAAACTTACTTCCATGCTGACAGCTTAATGTTCGAATAAGCAAGGAGTTAACTCACTTTTAACTTCTAAACCCTAGGACCTCTCTCTTAGAGCTATAAAATTGACATTTCAGCATGAATATTTTTTTTTCATGATGTTTCTTTCAAACGTGCACATGTTACAATGTCTAAAACAGCTGTCCATGTTTACATTAAAAGTCTTTCAAAATATTTTTTTTTCCTTTAGGATGCCATTTGTGTAGAAAGGAAAATAAGCAAATCAACTGCTTTCTTCCCGTCCTTCCTTCCCTCTCTTTCTCTTTCCGTCCTCCGTTTGTTCTCTTTCTTTCTGATTTCTTTTTCTTTCCCTTTTCCTTTTTTCCTACTTTTTTTTCTCCTCTAAAGTACTTCAGAGTAACTCTAGTGATTATTCAAGTAGAGTGAGGAATGCCAGCAGATTAAATCTGCCTTTAATTCTTGTCAGGGTTTCACATGCATATATCAGAAGTGAAATGTTCTACTATATATCATGCTTCACCAGCTAGAGGTCAAAGAACTCAATCACCGTATTCATGAAAGTAAAATGTTGTGTTTCCCAATTGCCTTCACTTTGGGAGGCTCTCACTTCCAATTACCAAAGTGACCTTCAAATTTGATATTGACCATTTTACAGTAAAATTTATTACAATTGTGACATTATAATACAAAATAAAAAATGACACGGGTAAAATAGCTTTAAACATGGTAGTAACTTTTTTTTAGACTCTAGTAATTTTATACTCAATTTTCTGCTTGGCTGTCTTTTTTCCTAATTCTTTATATTGTTTTTGCCGATAGACTGTCTACATATTGTTTATAAGATTATATCACTTTTAAATGTATAAACTTTTTAGGTTCTTAAATCATGGATATCTAAGGATTCACATGTTTTATAGAAAAGATGTGCTACAGAATGCATTAATATTTCACATTTTATTAATGTGGAAGGGAAGACTTGTAAATTCCAGGTTAGACAATAAAATATTACTTCAATGTTCCACAGCACTAATTTAGAACTTTCTTATAATATAATTCCAAGATATCGATAAGAAGTAAAACTAATAATTATCATATGCCTACCATCTGCTAGAAAGATGAAAATAAATATTAATTGACTTTGTCCTGTAGAACTGAACTTAGGTTCTTCCCAAGTACTTTAACATTTATTCCTCAAAATAACCCAGGTTTTTAAAGAAAACACACAGGTTAAAAAGAAACACATCCCAAAGAAATCAGGTAACTGTGTCAAAATCACATAGTTAGGAAGAGGCAGAATTTGAAAGTAAGGCTTGACTATCGGTCTTTAAAATAGTTCCACTAATCTGTTCTTAGGCCAGGTACAGTGCTTAAAATCAACTAACTCCACCACTTTTATTTGTGGATGAGAATGCTGAGGCCCACAGATGTGCCAAGACTTGACAAAGCTAAAAAAACAAAAACAACAACAACAAAGCCCCCAAAAACTATTACCAAAAAACCAAAACCAAAACCAAAAACAAAAAAACTCAAACTCTCTCCTTTGGTATTCTTTTCACTACTCTAGTCTTTTTTCCCATATCACATTTACTATGAGCTCATCATTTACTTAATGAAAACAAAGGTTCATGCAAAGGCCAGGGTACTTCTCAAGACCACATGCCAGAACCCAAGGAAGTCATTTTGCATAGACAGCTCTCATTGCTATGTTGAGAAACACTTTATAATCTCTATATTATTTTTCTGTGAATGCTTTTGCTGTGTAAATTATAGTTATCATATTATTAGGCCTGAGAATATGTGGATAAAAGGGAAAAGCTGAACTGATAAAGTATTAAAGGGGAAAAAAACTACTATTTTGTATGCATTTTTAGAATTATCTTTTAGCAGAATTACTGTAGTTCTGGTTACAGAAAGTGAGTAGAAAATATGTGCTTATTGTAAAAAAAGAAAGAAAGAGAAAGAAAGAAAGAAAGAAAGAAAGAAAGAAAGAAAGAAAAAAAAGAAAGAAAGAAAGAAAGAATCAAACCAAACCAAACATATAGTAAATTTTGAAGTTCCTCTTTACCTTTTAATGCAGTTCTAGTCTCTTGGTTAGCCACTGTTTATAATTTTGTATCCTTACAGAACTATTGCTTTGTATTTAGGTCAATATGGATATTAGGAAAATTTATTGATTAAAATAGTACATTAACTCAATGAAAGCTTAAAGAAAAAAGAATAGCAGGAAAAGAAGTTTCCAAGAAATGAACAGAAATTCAAAATGAGATGGTAGACTTAAATCCAAATATAACAGTAATTAGATTAAATGTGAATAGCCTAAATGTTTTGTTATTAAAGAAAAGGATTATCAGACTCTGCTAAAAACCAAATCCAATTATATGATGTTTAAAAGAGGCATATTAAACACAAAGGTCACAGAAAATTTGAACATTATAATATGGAAAACAAAGTTAAAAGATGGGTAAAGACTCTATCCTTTTGTAGATATTTTGAAGACAATTTAGAATTTAAGGCAAAAAAACAAAAACAAAAACAAAACCCCAAAATCAAAAATTTAGCAAGTCTTCTTGTAAGTAAATACCCAACAGAAAAATGTGTGTGTGTGTGTGTATATATATATATATATATATATATATATATATATATATGTAGGCGCCAAAAGCCATGTATTATAATGTCCATAGCAGCACTATTCATGATAGCCAAAAACTGGGAACAACTTAAATGTCCATCAAAAGAACGGATGAGTAAATCTCACAAATATAATGGTAAGAAAAAGAATCCAGATTTTAAAAAAATCCATGTATATAAAGTTTAAAAAATAAAAATTGCAAAACCGATTTATTACATGATGGTGCTTACCTTTCAGAAGAGGGTGTAATAGTAACACTTTGGGCAACTGAGGGCAGCTTCTGTATTGTGGTAATTCTCTATTACCAGAACTGGGTAATTAGGTTGTATTCACTTTATGGTAACTCATCAAACTGTAAGTGTAATTTATTCTATTTTCTATATTTATATTATACTTGTTTTTATTAAAGCAATTACCAAAAAAGAGAAAAAAGTAAAGGGCAAAGAGGAACATATTATAATGATGAAATGTTTAACTTTATAGAAAAATAAAAGAAATTTAAATTTGCATGAATCTTGGGACACCTGGGTGGCTCAGTCAGTTAAGCATCTGCCTAGGGCTCAGGTCATGCTCCCAGGGTCCTGGGATTGAGCTCACATCAGGCTGTTCCCTGCTTATGGACCCTGCTTCTCCCTCTCCTTCTGTACTACTCTCTCTCTCTCATTCTTTCTAAAATACATAAATAAAATATTTAAAAAAATAAAGAAATAAAAAATAAATTTGCATGCATCTAATAACAGTTATTAAAAATAACACTTAAGGAAATATGAGATATAGGGAAATCCACAATCAAATGGTAGTCTTCTCAATAATAGGGAAAAAAACCCTCATAATGGTAGGAGGAAAAAAAAAACTTTAGGAAAGAGATAAAGGTTTTGATTAACTTGACTGAGACAAGATCTAAGGAACATATTCAGAATTCCACCCCCAACAACAGCAAAATTTATATACTTTTTTTCTAAGCACACACAAATACACTTATTAAAATTAATCATATGCTAGAATATTAAAATAAGTTTCAATAAATTTCAAAGGATCACACTTTTGTGAAAGTGTACACAAAATGTTTATGAATCACAATGCAATTAAGTTAAAAATATGTAATAAAATATAATTATGAACATCACTGTATGTTTGAAGATTTATACATGTAAGTAACCCCTAGGTCAAAGAGAAAAATATATTAAAATTATTTAAAATGTTAAATAATTTTAAAATATTTAAAAAATATTTTTAAATTTTTAAAATATATTTAAGTATTAAAAATATTTTAGAATATTTAAAATGAAATTTTATTAAAAATGTTACATAGCTTGTGAGTTGCAACTAAAACTGGATTTAGGGAGATAGTTATTCCTTTAAAATTAATACCAGAAGAGAATGAGGCAGAAAAATAACAAGCAAGTTGGTCACCTTAAAAAGCTTGAAAGAAGCTTAAGTAGGTTAAAATAAATGAACATGTAGAAGGCCAGAAATAAGAACCTAACTGTGGATATTAGTAAAATCAAAAAATAAATTAAATAGGGTAAATAAAAAGCAAAAATTGCTGCTTTAAAGAACCTCACTTTGTTATAATCCTGGCAAATTTAAGAAGAAAAAATAAATATCAGGAGTGAAAAAGTGATTGTAATTACAATGGATGCAGGTATCAAATTAAATAAAAAAGGTCCTTGCTCAGATTCATTTCAAAATTATGGTACTTAAGAGAATGGGGTATTAGTGCAGAGATTAAAAATAAACCAATTCATCCTCAAAAAGTTGAAAATAGAGCTACCCTACAACCCAGCAATTGCACTACTGGGTATTTACCCTAAAGATACAAGCATACATAGTCATCCAAAGGGGTACATGCACCCGAATGTTTATAGCAGCAATGTCCACAGTAGCCAAACTATGCAAAGAACCTAGATGTCCATCAACAAACAAATGGATAAAGAGGATGTGGTATACACACACACACACACACACACACACACACACACACACACACACAGGAATACTATGCAGCCATCAAAAGAAATGAAGTCTTGCCATTTGCAATGATATGGATGGAACTAGAGGGTATTATGCTTAGCGAAATAAGTCAATCAGAGAAAGACAATTATCCAATGATCTCCCTGATATGAGGAAGTGAGAGATAATGTGGGGGGTTTGGGGAGTAAGCAAAGAATAAATGAAACAAGATGGAATCCGGAGGGAGACACACCGTAAGAGACTCTTCACCTCACAAAACAAACTGAGGGTTCCTGGGGATTGGGGGTGGGGATAGGGAGAGGGTGGTGGGGTAATGGACATTGGAGAAGGTATGTGCTATGGTGAGTGCTGTGAAGTGTGTAAACCTGGCGATTCACAGACCTGTACCTCTGCGGCTAATAATACATTATATGTTAATAAAAAAAATAAAAAATTTTAAAAAATTAACCGATTCAATTTTCTTCAAGAGAAGAAAGAAATAGTCCCACACATTTGTCATTGTGAGACTTATGACAGAGACTGCAAAGTGGTGCAGAAAAGATAGATTTTTCTATTAATTATGCCAGTATAGTAGAATAATATTCAGTTACTAAAAATAATGAAAACAGTCTTTTCTCTTAATATGAAAATCCTCTGGAATATTATTAGATTAAAAAATACAAAGTGCAGAATAGAAGGTATAGGATGCTACCTTTTATGTAAAAGTAGCTAGAGAAAGGAATCTGTCTTTATATTTGTTTCTGTATGTATTAAAATTATATAGGAAAGAATATACAAGAAATTAATATCCATAGTTAGTACTGGGGTATAAGGTAAAGGTAGATAGTTCAAAAATTAAATATATTAGAAGTTGAAAATTGGTACTGGCATAAGAGGACATCCATATGGGGGAAAAAGTGAAACTTTACTTAAATCTCAAAACTCAATTCTAAAAAGATTACGGACCTAAATATGAAAAGCAAAATACTAAAGGCTTTAGAAAATACCTGGATATTTTAATCCCTTTGGCTTAAAGAAAAATTTCCTAAATAAAAAGAAAAAGATTGATCATAAAATGAGGTGTTGATAAATTAAACATCAAAATTAATAAATTCTATTCATCCAAAGATACCATATTGATGAATGAAAAAATAAACTATAGAGCAAGTGACAATACCTGTATTATATATTAGGAGCAAAAAATTAGTATACTGGGTGTATAAATAATACATAACATTTTGTAATTAAAAACAGCTAATGAAAAATTGAGGCAATACATACTAAGACACTTGGTCAAACAAAAAATACACATAAGAACCAATAAGCATATGTACAGGTGTTCAGCCTGACATGTAAAAAGATACACAATAAAATCTCATCAAAATAACAGGTACAAAAAAAAAATAACAGGTACAATAAATTGGGAAAAATTAATGGTTGATAATATCGAATGTTGAACAGAAATGATCATGAATAAAATGTAGAATCCACTTATCAAAGCGTTGGACATTTTCTATTAAATTTGAAAGAACACAAATTCTACAACCATCCATCTCCATCTTAAATGTATAATTGAAAGAAAACATGAAAGTGCACCCTAAAAGATAGCTTTATAGCAACAGAGAAAGCCATACTATGGCATTCAGAAAAATCTACACACACATATATATGTATGCATATATATATATATATATATATATATATATATATATATATATGATTTATTTATTTGACAGAGGGATTAACAAGTGGGCAGAGAGGCAGGCAGAGAGAGAGGGGGAAGCAGGCTCCCTGCTGAGCAGAGAGCCTGATGTGGGGCTTGATCCCAGGACCCTGAGATCATGAACTGAGCCTAAGGCAGAGGCTTAACCCACTGCGCCAGCCTGATGCCCCTCTACATATACTTAAATAGTGAGTGCTCCAAAATATATTTTTAAGTAAAAGTAATAATTGGGTTTTAGTAGGAATGAATTGAATGATACTAACATGAAATCCTCTAACAGTTCTTTGTATTTTGTATGTGTGTGTATGGATGTATATCAATACTCTGATATATCTGTTAATGTGTACAAGCTCAAGTACATCCATGGTTATCATCAGGATGAAACAGGGATGAACTCTGATAGAGCATGATATTCCAAAGGTTTAACTTCATTTATATTACTTATATTTTTACAAATTTTAGGAAGAACTGTTTCTTAATGTGTGCATTTAAAAAGTAAGTTCAAATAAAAGTGAATAAAAAAAGAAACAATTCCAAGACATGATTTTAGCTGCCTAATATTTGGCACCATGTTCAAGATTTGAGTGGGCCACTTAAACTTGATAGTATAGTTCTCACTTAAAAACTGGAACTAGGGGTGTCTGGGTGGCCAGTTGGTTAAGCGACAGATTATGATCTGGAGTTGCAGGATTGAGTCCCTAGTTGCGCTCCCTGTTCAGTGGGGAATATGCTTCTCCCTCTGACCCTCCACCCTCTCATGCTCTCTCTCTCTCTCCTCTCTCTCTCTTTGAAATAAATACATAAAATCTTAAAAAAATAAAAACTGAAACTGAATCCCAAAATTAGATTGTAACAAAAGAAGAGTTAAATGTAAAAAGTTGTGCATTGCTCATTCCACAAAGTTGGACTATTTTAACCATTGAAACTGCACTTCTAAAGGAATTTTTCAGGAATAATGGAGTATCTATTCAAAGATGAGGATGAAATTTTTGATAAAGTTTTTCAACTAGTTCTAAATTCTAACTGAAAATGTTAAGGGAAAATTCATTTTTAATACTAACCCGGTACATGATAAGTAGAATGAGAAAAGTAGTGACAAAATGTAAGGAGAGAACGAAATTTTGAGAACGTTAAATAAAAACAAAGATCAATTGAAGTGTTAGCTTCAAATAAATATTTGAAGTATATTACAAAGAAATCACTGTCTCTTTCAAAAGACTATTTCTATCACCTATTTAGAATCTGCCTTTTGTTTAAAAATAGAGTTGCATTAAATGTCATTGTATCATAGCCTTTCTTAAGTTGTTTTGTCCTAAGAAAGACAAAATGAATAAATAAAACAAAACAAAAAAATACCATTACAGAAATACAATTTATGTAATGGTATTTATAAATAAAATAAATAAAACAAAATAAATAAATAAAACAAAAACACCATTACTGGGCGCCTAGGGGGGCTCAGTGGGTTAAAGCCTCTGCCTTCAGCTTGGGTCGTGATCCCAGGGTCCTAGAATCGAGGCCCGCATCGGGCTCTCTGCTCTGTGGGAAGTCTGCTTCCCCCTGTCTCTCTGCCTGCCTCTCTGACTATTTGTGATCTCTGTCAAATAAATAAATAAAATCTTAAAAAAAAAAAAAAACGAAAAGAAAAAAACAAACAAAACCCCAAATCTCAAAAGTGGCACCAGGAGAGAGAGAGACTTGAAGGGAGGGAGAAGAGATAGAGACTTCAAGGGAAACATTCATTACCTAACAAGCAAAACACATTTTAAAAAGTTTTGTTCTCTCAGCTCTACTTCTGCACTTAAGACCTCAATTTCTCTAGTTTGTTTGTTTATTTATTTATTAAAGATCTTATTTATTTATTTATTTATTTATTTATTTAACAAGGAGATACCCAGCAAGAGAAGGAACACAAAGCAGGGTGATGGGCAGAGGTAGAAGCAGACCTCCTGCTGAGCAGGGAGCCAGATGCAGGGCCAGCAGGGCCTGATGCAAGGCCTGATGCAGGGCTCCATCCCAGAGACTGTGGGATCATGACCTGAGCCAAAGACAGATGCTTAACAACTGAGCCACCCAGGTACCCCAATTCTTCTGGTTTAATATGTTGCTTACATTAAGTCTTCATAAGTGAAAGGTTGTATTCTCATAGTAAGGACATTTATAATAATGTGCTCAAAGTTTATTTAATATTGGATAGTGGAAATTAAAGTCTTTGTGTCTTTCTTCTTAGAAGAATAATAAATATATTTCTGTTTTGATTATTTAGCAGATAAATTGAAAAATGTACACACATATAAAAACATCAACTAAAACCAGGAGTTGATAGACTTAATTCAATCTTGGGAAAAATTGATTAAAATTTATCTTCTTCAACCAAACTTAGTAGAAGTCTACATTTTTCTGAAGAAATACAGGAAAATGTTAAGGGTAACACAAATATATCTTTTGAAGGTTAAAAATTATATTAAAAAATTATATTTGTTGTGGAAAATAGTGTACCCCGAATGTAGAGTTAGGTTAGACTATTCAGTGCAAAAAACAAATTTGGAATTAGGATAAATTGAGGATTAAACACTATTTTAAAATGAACTTTTCATCCAAAATTTTCATGTCAATTTAAAGCTAAGAAAAAGAACAAATTACTTGTTTCATGTTATGCAGACCCTAGCCAACCTTAATTATATTTTGATTTCACCTTCCAACCAGCTGCTTTGGGAAAATACGTCCACATATCTTGGTCAACTCTTTTGGTGGACCTGACTTAGTTAATTGATTCAATATCACATGTTATAATTTGTTACCTTATTTTTTAAAACAAGATGATTTAATTCATACTACTGAATAAATTGACCCATGTTTATAATAATCATCCATTGAAACAAACCTATCATCTACTAAATGAAGGTAGTAGAAAGCATAATCCTTTAAGCCAGATAGACCTAAGCCAGATAGATTCAAGTTTATTTTCTTCCATTGATTGGTTGTTTGATTCTAGAAAATTGATTCAATCTTACTCAATTTCTTGTTGTCTGTAAAAGGGAAATTGAAATGTACATTGTAGTTGCTCTGAGAATTGAATGAGATAACATGTAGTGATAAATCTATGGTCTATGGGAGGAATTTCTAGTAATTCTCCCTCATTTTTCCCCTTAATATTAAATACACATTTGTTATGTATTTAATGTCATACATTTTCACAGTTCAAAGTTCAAAAGGACAAAAAATAAAGGCAAAGTGTTTCTTCTTGGCCCCTTTCTTGATGGAAACTGATGTGACTAGTTTCTCATGTAAGCTCTAGAGACTTTTTAGGCAGGTACAAGTAGATTTAATATTCTTTTTTTTTTCTTTCTGTACACAAAATAGTGGTAAACCATATACCTAGTTCTGCACTTTATTTTTACCTTTATGGGTATATTGAAGACAGTTTCATGATTAATAACTAAAGAATATCCACATCTGTATTTATGATAACTAAGAAAGGAATGATGTTTTTTTTTGGAGGGGGGGATTTAAGAGCCTTTATTATTTCTAAGAATAAAAATATCCATGTAGCTAATTATATAAGAACTATTAAATGTAACCCTTAAAGTTTTAATTGTTGGAGAAATTTTCAAGTATAAATTTCATAGTAAAGAGGAAAAATCAAGAGAATGGACAGAAAAAATAAAGAGAATAAGAAATAAGAAAACAAAATCAGAATGAAGACAGTACCGTAATAAACCATACCACTTGGCAATTTTACCCTGTGTAATTTCTATTTTCTCAAAGTCACCAGAAAGCAATACTGTTGGGATATGGTGTTACCTGCCTGTATTGTAACAGTGTGCTTAAGAAGTTGAACATGTATCTCAGAGGTACATCTCCACACTGTGCAGATGGGGCTCATGCTGGATTTTACATTAAGGCCAATTTTAGTCATTCAACTATTGAAAAGAAATGCACTTTTCTACCCCGCTGAGAAAGGGACAAAATTTAGCTCTACCAAAAGGAACTGCTTTGTACAGCTCTGTTCCACCTCAGACTTAGTTTTAGAGGCAGAGAACTGGGCTTAGTATTTCCTTAGTATTTCCTGTTAACCTGTATCCTGGGGTTGGGGAGGGAGTCTGTGGGCCCCTTTCTGCCTGGAGGGCATGGGGGAGCTCCTTGATTGTGCCAGTGTATTGTTTATTTATTTATTAACTGACATATAATGTACTATTTCTTTCAGGGGTACAGGTCTGTGAATCATCAGTCTTACACAATCCACAGCACTCACCATAGCACATACCCTCCCATGCGCAGGTACTTACGAGCTGCTTAGTGAGGCTGCATTTGGTGATAGTGAAGATCAGATAGAGTTTGAATCTCAGCTCTGCCACTTAACTAAAGGAAACCTCAGTGTGCTCATCTGTACTTAAAAGGGGTTCAAGACTAGTTAGTGCCTTCTTCATGAACTGTCACCAGGATTAAATAAGATAATGCAAGTCAAAGTCTTAGCTCTCTGCCTGGCACACAATAAGTGTTCAATAAGTGGTGGCTGCTATAACAAGTATTAATAATTTGGGGGTGTGCCAAAGGATGAAGATTGCTAATGGCTGCAACCTACATATCCTGTGGAAACTGGCCTCAGCTATTTCGAAACAGCTGCACAAACTACTCTCTCTTACAGATTGGTAAATGGTGGCCATTGTAACAAATTCTTAAGCTTATTTTAATCAGTATTTTGGGAAAACTTTCCTGAATAACTCTAAAATTTTTCCTTTTAAGCATTCTAAACTGTCACTCAAGGTCCTAAAAGCAAAAGAACCTGTTCCTGTACCTTACCCTTTTATTAAAATGAATTTAAAATTACTATGGTATTTAAGAAGTAACTGAGCCTGTGGAAGGCATTCTGTAGGAGACTCTAATTCAAGATAGATATTTGTCACCTAGAAATTGTCTTTCAAGTGAATTTTAAAATTTTATTTTTTCTTGAACACTGACTTTGCTTAGATTAAAATAAGTTTAGCATAGACAGAATGATTTCATATCCTGATAGATTATGAAGTGATACTTACATTTTAGCTTTAAATTTTAAAAGGATTTAACAACATTCTACTCAATGCTTGAGAAAAATTCATGATTCATAATGATCTTTATAAATTTATTGAAGATTGTTCTGTGTAATATGCAAATTAAATATAATAGTAATTTGAAATTGTTTTCCTTTTGAAAACAGAATTTGCTTACCATATATAGCCATAAAATCACCACATAGAATTTGAGGTTCAGTAATGTAAACCACCTCTTTCTAGTTCAGATCAGTATTTTTTTTTACATAAGGGGAAATTATTTGGGGATAATCATGAACTGTATTTTTATATTCCAAACTTACTGAAATATTATTATTAACTCCATAAAGATATGTTAATACTATTTAACGGTCAAAAATGCAACTTTTATAGTAATTTGCATTTTAGGATCCTAAAACAGACACAGAAAACACATTAGAATATTATGTCCAGACTACTTCACCTTAAAATAAACTACTTGTTACTAGGAGAATACCGGGTTTCAAAGGAAGAAAGATTGTTCAAAGGAAGAAAGAAAGAACAGTATGTGAGTGCTTTTAAAAAAAAAAAAATCGCCATCCTTGGTGTCTCAGTCAGTTGAATAGCTGACTCTTGGTTTTAACTCAGTCATGATCTCAGGGTTGTGAGATCGAGCCCTTTGTGGGGCTCTGTGACCAGTGCAGATTCTGCTTGTCCCTCTCTCTCTGCTCCTCCCCCTGCTTGCACGCTGTCTCAAATAAATAAATAAATAAATAAATAAACAAATAAATGAATAAATAGAATCTTTTAAAAGAAAAGAAAAAGGCTCTGAACATCTTTTCACTGGAGCTTAAGTTTGGTAAAGAAGAGCCAAAGATAGTTTATTAGATGCAGAGTTAAGCCATCATACTAGATTATTTTGTGAATTATTTTAAGAGTTTCATTTGAATGGCTTCAGTTTCCTTTTTATCCTCAAAATACTTGGCCGTGGTAATATAGCAGCCTGTTTACTACTCAGATTCTGGACTTTGGCTCCCTGGGTTCAAAACCGTGCTCTGCTGCTTGCTTGCTTCTTCTTCCTTCTTTCTTCCTTCTTTCTTCTTCTTCTTCTTTCTTTTTTTTTTTTTTTAATTTAATTGATAAAGAGAGAGGAAGGGAGAGGGAGAGAACAAGCACAAGCAGGGATAATGACAGGCAGGGAAGAAACAGGCTCCCTGTTTAGCAAGGAGATCAATGTGGGGCTAGATTCCAGGACCTGGGATCGTGACCTGAGCCTAAGGCAGCCACTTAACCAACTGAGCCACCCAGGTGTCCCTTGCTCTGCTACTTCTTGTGAAACTTTGAGAGTTATTTAAATATATTTAAGTCTCTGTTTCCTCCTGTCCAAAGATCACAATGATAATAGTACTTACCACAATACTATCAAGGTGATGATTAAATGAACCAAAATTCACAAAGCACTGTTGGGGGAGACAACATTTTACCTCTACTCTCTTAGGGCTTTTTGATGGGACCTGAGAACTTAACTGACATAGGACAGTTTAACAGGAGAAAAGCATACATATTTACATGTTTTATGTCACATAGGGGTCCTCTTAGGGAAACAGAGACCCAAAGAAGTGGCAAAACCTAAATACTTTTATATGGGATTGAACAAAGAAAGGCAATTGTGGAAACATAACTAAAATATACAGGGAGGCTAAATAAAAATACAAATTATTTTAACAAGTTCTCTTTGTAGAGAATTCTCTTGGCTTTGACTTGCCACTCAAAAATGTTTATTTTCTTCTGATATAGAAAGGACATCTTGCACATGGAAGTTTTTAATCCCCCATTTTCAGGAATAAAATGGAAGATTAAAGTGTCCTTCTTGGGGCACCTGGGTGGCTCAGTGGGTTAAGCCGCTGCCTTCGGCTCAGGTCATGATCTCAGGGTCCTGGGATCGAGTCCCACGTCGGGCTCTATGCTCAGCAGGGAGCCTGCTTCCTCCTCTCTCTCTCTCTCTCTGCCTGCCTCTCTGCCTACTTGTGATCTCTCTCTGTCGGATAAATGAATAAAATCTTTAAAAAAAAAAAAAAGTGTCCTTCTTGCATCTGCAAAGTGATAAAGTGCCTTTAGCTCAAAGTGATCTTCATGCTGAACTGCGTAATTTGGGGTGGCATGTTCTTCCACCTTTCAGCACTTAGAACAGCATCTATCCTGTAATTCATGCTCTATGAAGATTATTTACTATTTATTTGGAATATGATAAGAAAACTTTTGTTTTTATTTTCAATTCTGCTATAAAATTGGGAAATTAAAATAAGACTTCACACTGGAAAACTCTTGCAACGAAGGTCCTAAGTCACATTCTTTTGTGAGACTTCAATAATAGTAACAATAAGGACAACAACAAATAAAAGAACAACAAACAAAGATAATTTTTAACTGCTAGGCATTATGCAAAATGTTATGCAATACTTTGTTCTTCTTTAAACTTTTTATCTACATTGACAGATAGTTTTCTTACTTTGTGTAGTAAAAAAAGAAAACTTAATTGTGTTTTCTAAATTCCAAGAGTCACATAGTTAAGAAGCAGCACAGCCAATTCTGGATCCCCAGATTACTGTTCCCAAAGTTCATACTTAACAACTAAGGTAGGGTTTCCCTAACAGCAATCTTCATCATACTTTTTGCCTTTTTGTTGTATAAGAAAAATAAAATGATTCTATCTAAAATAAAATATAAGTCCGGGATTGGTTATTTATATGATGGAAGTGCTGAGATGGTAAAAGGGAGGCCAAGAATCTATCCAGAGATTAGTAACAGCAGAAAGTCAATGTGAAGGGGCAAGTGAGGAGGCCATACTACCAGATTCAAGAAACAGTGGGAATATGATCTAAATAAACCTATAACTGAGCCAAGTTTATCCTGTGAGAGCCAGGAAGAGGCACATAGCCAACATGAAAGATACAATCTGAGGTAGAGAAAATGGAAATAAATTCTATGTCACATCCCTCCCTTACTCTCTTCAATTTCCCATTGAGTTCTCTCATTAATCGAAACTATTCAGAATCACATTGACATGGGAACCCGGGACCCAGAGGTGTAGAGGTTCAGCCCACTGTGACACAAAGAAGAACACGTAAAATGATGGCAGCATACATTATGGCAATCAGCCTAGATCAATCTATTCCTTTAGGTGTAGTTTACCTAATATCTTTTCTTCCAATTGGGTGAAAATTCTACTTAAAGATTTGTAGTAAGGAAACATCCTATCATTACCTGAATAGGAATTAGAATCATAGTCATAAATAGAAAATATTCATAAACTTAAAAAATATATGTAACAACTAATTTTAACTTAGAAATCAGAGAGACCCAGTTTCTAATCTACTCTCTGTCACTTACTACTTGTTTGATCCTAGAAAATTAATTCAGCTGTTTCCATTCTTTTGTTACCTATTAAAAGGGAAACTAAAAGCTATGTAAGCCCTACAAGTATTGAGGCATTAATAGTATCAAATGGAAATTTGTTCCCTTATATAACAAAGAGAGAGAGAGAGAATGAGAGAGATTGACTTTCCTAATATGTGTCATTATTTACAGCTGAGCTCTGTATAAGTAACCCCATATTATCCTGTGAATCATGTCTCAGAAATACTTAACAGGTAATTCTGCCTGTCTCTAAATATATAAAAGTATGTTACCACTTTCAGATTTGTTAGTTTAGTATTTACTGATGTTATAAAATAATATAGATTGAGCTTCTCCTGATATTTAATAAGCATATACAATGTTTATAAAGGTTTATATAATGTGTTGTTCTGAATTATTGCAGAAAAGAAACATTAAGATTCTATAAATAACACTTTCAAATTTACAGGCAAAATATTATTAGGGCATACTTAATCTTTTTAGTGGTCTTCTAGAAATTAGATACTAAACATACTCAAAGATTTTAAGAAAATGAGATTAATAAGGAGTTTAGGCAGCAAATAAAATTTAAAAATAGAAAGCCAATGGCATACAAGAGTAGAAGTTAAAATTTTAGTTTAATATATAACTTTAATCTTAATGTTTTATTTAACTTCTAAAGCCTTCGTTTATTAATATTTTAAAACTATAAAACAGAGAGGCTTTCTTTTAATTAATTGGGAGTTTGGTATCTCCAGGGAACAATATCATTTTATAAAATGATTTTATATAATTATCTGAGTTGAGGGGTCCAGCTGCCTTAGAGTCACTTAGATTAAACAATAACACCTCCATGGAAATAGAACCTTCCACTTCCAGTTGGGCACAGATAACACGTCACACTGAAGCAAGAAATGGAGAAGCACAAAATAAAATTGCTACCCACAGAGAAAAATAGAAACATGCTTGCATTGAGAATTCAAATTTCAACTACTTCAGAAACTTCAATTTCATTTGAACTTAGTGTTTAAGGATGTTTTAAAAAGCCTTTCAGCAAAATAACTTTATTTATGCTTTTTATTATAATATCCCATGTTAGCACTTTTCCATGATTTCCTTTGAATAATTTTCACAAATAAAGAAGCCCAAAACTTCTATAGCTTCAATCTAAAAGAAGTTTACTATTTTTAGCTTTTGAGGGAAACTCCATACTGTTTTCCATAGTAGCTGTGCCACTTTGGATTCCCATCAACAGTGTAAGAGGGTTCCCCTATCTCAGCCATTCTGATTGGTGCAAGGTGATATCTCACTGTGGTTTTGATGTGCGTTTCCATGATGATGGGAAATATTGAGCATCTTTTCATGTGTCTTTTAGATATCTGTATTTCTTGAACACTATCTGTGCATGTCTTCTGCCCATTTTTAAACTGGATTACTTGCTTTTTTGGGTGTTGAGTTTTAGAAGTTCTTTATATATTTTGGATACAAACACTTTATTGGATATATCATTTACAAATATCTTCTTCCATTCCATAGTTTGCTTTTTAGTTTTGTTGCTGGTTTCCTCTGCTGTGCAGAAGTTTTTATTTTTTGTTTTTTTGTTTGTTTGTTTTGATGAGTCCCAATAGTTTATTTTTGCTTTTTTTCCCTTATGTCGAGACATATCAAGTAAGAAGTTGCTTGGCCAATGCCAAAGATGTTACTGCCTGTGTTCTCCTCTAGGATGTTGAGGGTTTCCAGTCTCACATTTAGGTTTTTCATTCATTTTGAATCTATTTTTGTGTATAGTGTAAGAAAGTGGTCCAGTTTCATTCTTTTGCATGTTGCTCTCCAGTTTTTCCAACACCATTTGTTGAAAAGACTGTCTTTAAAATAGACAAATCTACAATTATAGTTGGAAACTTCAACATGCCTGTCTGAGAAATTATTAGAAGTAGACAGAATAATAATAATAATAAATAATAATAATGATATGTGTACTAAGCCTACATAAGAAGATAAAGCTATGTAAGACTACAAAATTATCAATTTGACATTAATATTTATAGAACACTGTACCTAAGAAAAGCAGATACACATTCAGTCCAAGTGCACTAACAAGGAATACTTGCCAGATAGACCACACTGTGTGTCATAAAAAATAAACCCACAAAGCCAAAATAGTTGAAATTATACAAATCATTTTCTCTGATCATCACTGAATTAAACTTGAAATCAGTAACAGGAAGACATCTTAAAATGTGTCCAAATAACCAATAAATCAAAGAGAAAATCAAAGTTAATTAAAAAATATTTTGAATTAAGTAAAAATAAAAACAACATGTGAAAATATACAAGGCACAAATGCAGCAGTACTAAGGGAAATTAATGAAACTGAAAAGGGAATGGTATAGTGAAAAAGAAAAGTCAATAATATCAAAAGATTGCACATTAAAAATATCAACAATTGGGACACCTGGGTGGCTCAGTGGGTTAAGCCTCTGTCTTTGGCTCAGGTCATGATCTCAGGGTCTTGGGATCAAGCCCCACATCAGGCTCTCTGCTCAGCAGCGAGCCTGCTTTCCCCTGCTTCTCTCTGCCTGACTCTCTGCCTACTTGTGATCTCTGTCTGTCAAATAAATAAACAAAATCTTAAAAAAATATATATCAACAATTAATTTGAAATGGATATAGACTTAAGTGAAAAACATAAAAATGATAGAAGAAATACAGGAGAACATTTGTGTAATCCTGAAATAGGCAAACATTTCTTACACAGGAGACAAGACAAATATTTTATAAAATAATTTTGGAGTTTTTTTTTTATAAAGTTAAACTTGCCATATGATAAGCAGCTCCATTCTTAGATATCTACCCAAGTAAATGAAAACGTGTCTACAGATAACCTGCACAAGAATATTTTAGCCGCTTTTTCATAATTTCCCCAAACGGGAAACAATCCAAATGTCCATCAACTTGCCAATCAATAAAGCATTGTGGTATAGCCATACAAGGATATGCTAGTCAGGATCCATAGATAAGGATTGTTGAAATGTGTGATGAATTGAAAAGGCCTTATTCAAAGTGAAAGAAACTGGACATACAGACCATGTATTCTATGATTCCATTTATAAAGAATGTTCAGAATAGGCATATCCATATAGACAAAAAACTAGATTCATATTTGCCAGGGCCTTGTGTGGGAAGGAACAATTGATTACAAAGGGGCATGAGGGAACTTTCTGGGGTAATAGAATTATGCTGTGTTTTGACTGTAGCAGTGATTTCACAACTTCATACCTTGTCAAAATGGATACATCTGTGTACCTAAAATGGGCGAATTTACTGTATATAAATTAAATCAACAAACCTGATTTAAAAACAAAACAGTAAATAAGGAATATAGAATACCATTTAGCAGGTTTTACATCTAAATATTAGTATTTATTCAATAAAGGCTCAAAAATATGGAGGGGAGAAAATTTTCAGATAGATTAAAAATTCTCATAACTAGGAAATAAATTTCTAGATTAAAAGAAGTGCACATGCACCCATGTACACACATACACAGACACAAACACATGCACAAATGTAAACACAGGATCCACAGCATGGTCATGAAAACTCAGATAAGGAAGTATAAAGATGAGAATCACAATATCCTTCATTTGGGGAAAAATAAACAGAATGTCAAAAATCAGAAAGACATCAGTCATCAGCAAAGGTGGAAGCTAGTAGACAACAGAGCTACATTTTCAGAATTCTAAGTGAAAACTGTTTTAATTTAGATTTAGCATTCACCAAATGTAAGAGTGAAATAAACATTTTTAAACATTCATGTTTTCAATAATTTACTGTGTATGAATCCACTCTTAAGGATCTTGTTAAGACATGTTCCACCATTATAAGGGAGTACATGGAGAAAGTAGACATAAGCTCTGGGAATCAGGAGACCTAGTACCAAATTGTGAAGGAAATTTCAAGTTAGTAGTCTGCTCTTGAATTTCTTTCATATTTTCTATCATGTCAGCTAACTAAACAAATTTTGAAATATCAAACAACATTTTGTACTTTGTACCTTTTAGGAATATTTTATAAATAATAGACAATCTGTTTTTAAAGTAAGCTTTTTTATTTATCATCAGTGCACATATTCCTCAATATATATGGTATGTGTTCAATTTAAGCTATTAGAGTTTAAGCTCTTTAAATAGTTCAATAATGTTTAATACATTATTGAATTCATGTATTCAAAATTGTATTAGCAATACATTCAATAATGTGTAATTATTTTCTTTTCCACTTAGATGCCTACACATCTGTCTAAATACTTTCTTTTACTTTAAAATGATTACAAAGTCAAGAAACAGAATATTTAACTGTTGAGCAATACTTTCTTTGATTTTTTGAAGATGAGTTGCTTTGGACAATATTAAAAACAATCCAATTCATCAATGACTTGTCAGTTTTTAATATGTGATGACAGCCTGTCAATTGACAAGACTGTAGGAAAGCATTTTCATCACTAAGTTGACATTATAACTTGATGAATCCTGTATTTCAATGACAGTCATTCTTTGGCTTTCAACCAGCATGTTTTATTTAGAATTCAGTACAAGACATATTATGATAAAGGTCATTGGCTTAAAAACTATGCCCTTTCTGGTCTTTTCACTTTTAAATGGACAACAAAAACACAATTTCTCATATTCAGAAACTTATATTTTTAGAATGGTTTGATTGGTTGAATTACATAGCTGCAAACATTTTAAAACTATGCAAAACCGGTATCTTACTCTCTAAATGACATGTTGCAGAGATATTTACTTCAAGATGCATCATCATAACAACTAGCAAATGAAATTTAAAAATTAATAAAGGCAATTTACTATACTGAGAAAGAGCTTAAATCTTGTTCAAAGCTCTAGATTTATCTTAACAAATAAGTAGGTGTGATTCCAAATCTTATCACATTATTTTTATATGTAAAATTATGCCATTACCCTGAAATGAATGCAAACTATTCATAACTGATTTTAACTTAGGTTATATTCCTTTGAGACCCCAAATTATGCAGAATTTCATCTTTTTATCCTACCTAGAATGTTCTTACCTAGAATTTGATTGACTAGTTTGTGCCTAAAATTGATCTGATGGAAGCTCCCTGTAATTCCATCTTTATTAATGTTTTGTGAGGTTGTTCCTGTAGGTTCCTTTCTCAGAGAATGGAGAGCAAATCCAAAAAGTCAAGAAACACTTCTTAAAGTGAACCTGGGACTTTGCCATAAAAAATTTTGACTCTATAAAGCTGTGAAGATGAGAACAATTATATGCTGAAGGGACTGAAATGCTGCAGTAATGCCTGATAAGATACCTTGGGAATGAGAATTCTCTATTGGTTCCAGGTTTTATGTAAGCATCCCCTGAAAGCAAAATCCTCCAGAAGTAGCCAGTAGTCATCTGCAGAAATAGGTTAGAGTATCATGCTCACACATATTTATGCATTTGAGTAATGAGGCAAGTGGTTTTTGTGGCTAATTTCATGTGGAAGGGCACATACTTTGGACATAGAATGACCTGAGATTGAAAATCTGATGCTCATTAGCTGCATAAACTTGGACAAATAATTTTTCTGCTCTCAACTGCTATTTCTTGACCTTTTGTAACAGTATTTCTGCAGTAGTTTTTCTACAGGTAATTGCCCATGCTCACACACTACAGAACATCTCTATCCTTTCCAAAGTCTTCCCCAGTTGGCTGGCTTTCTTTCTTTCTTTCTTTCTTTCTTTCTTTCTTTCTTTCTTTCTTCTTTCTTTCTTTCTTTTTAATGTAGGCCACAGGAAAATCTCAAATGTGCTTATGAAGGAAGAGAATTTTTATGTTCCTTGCTGCCCAGCATTCTCATGAGTTGATATCATTGCAAGTGGAACTTTGGCAAGATTCCTGCTGGTGCCTTCATTAGGATACTTGTCTTTGTCCTCTTCCATTGCTCCTCATTTACTTTTCTCCCCTTACAGGCCTCCAACCCCGTGAAAAATCAGTTCAGGTGGGGGATCAGTGTTCAGTGACATCAACTATTCATCAAGTCTTCAATAAGATCAGACCTTTAATCCCAAGTGAGGCTCAGTTAAGACCAATATTGGGTATAAAACTGGAATAAGAATTTATACATCTAGGCTTGTGTAAAGGTAATTCAATGTGTAGTTATTATGTTTCTTCTGTGACCCAAACTACTATAATAAGTGCTAACATGTATGAACCCATTTGAAACCTATATACTGCAGACTACGCAGTTACTATTTTGCCAATTTCACAGATGAAGCTCCTGAAATTTTTAAAACTTATTTTATTTAAATTCAATTAGTTAACACATAGTGTATCCTTAGCTTCAGATGTAGAGTTCAGTTTTTCATCAATTGTTTATGACACCAGGTGCTCATTACATCACGTGCCCGCCTGAGTGCCCATCCCCCAGTTATTCCTTCCCCCCACCCACTTCTCCTCCAGAAACCCTCAGTTTGTTTTCTATAGTTAAGAGCCTCTTATGGCTTTTCTCCCTTTCTGGTTTTGACTTGTTTTGTTTTCCCTCCCTTCCCCTATGACCCTGTTTTGTATCTTAAATTCCACATATGAGTGAAACCATATGATAACGGTCTTTCTTTTGCTTAGCAAAATACCCTCCAGTTCCATCCAGGTCATTGTAAGTGATAAGGTTTCATCCTTTTTTATGGCTATTCTGTCATATATACGTGTATATATATACCACATCTTCCTTAGCCACTCATTTGTTCATGGACGTCTGGCTCTTTCCATAGTTTGTCTATTATGAACATTGTTGCTATAAACATTGGTGTACAGGCACCTCTTTGGATCACTACATTTGTATCTTTGGGGTAGATACCTAGCAGTGTAACTGGATGGGTAGTAGGGTAGCTCTATTTTCAACTTTTTGAGGAACCTCCATATGGTTTTTCAGAGTGGTTGTACCAGCTTACATTCCCACAAACACTGTAAGAGGGTTCCCCTTTCTCTGCATCCTCACCAACATCTGTCTTTTCCTGAGTTGTTAATTTTAGCCATTCTTACTAGTTTGAGGTGGTATCTCATTGTGGTTTTGATTTGTATTTTCTTGATGCTGAGTGAAGTGGAGCATTTTTTTCATGTGACTTTTGGTCATTTGTGTATCTTCTTTGGAGAAGTGTCTGTTCATGTCTTCTGCCCATTTATTGACTGGGTTATTTGTTTTTTGGGTGTTGAGTTTGACAAGTCCTTAATAGATCTTAGATACTAGTCCTTTATCTGATAAGACATTTTCAAATGTCTTCTTCCATTCTGTAGTTTGTCTTTTGGTTTTGTCAACTGTTTCCTTTGCTGAGAAGCTACTGAAATTTAATAAAATTTGTCTAAATGGAAATAGCCAGTAAATAACTGAAGTGGATCTTGAAAGTTTTCTGCTGCCATCTATAGTTGAATCAATATAGATAGCACGTTCCTCTCTCTCTCCTCCTCTATTTAGTTATCTAGTTCAAACTATCTAATTCAATATAACTACAAAACAAATGATATGCAAATTTGTGATAGTGTCATTTAAAAAAAAAATTACTAAGCACCTAATAATCCCCAAAATCAAACATTTGCAAATCACAAATTTGTGTCAAGATTATTTTAAAGAATAAATAGAAGAATTATATTTATAACAATGTTCTAGAAGAGTATTTTAAAAAGGCATAAATGTTTATCAATGGGGGAATATTTAAATATGTTGTAGTGGATCCAAATAATCACAAAAATAGTAATAGTTAATTTATCAGAGGAGAAGTTCTCAACATGTGGTTTGCAGGCCTTTAGGGTCTCCAAGATCCTTTCAAGGGTTTTCCTTGTTAAAATAATTTTCTTAACAATAATGTTACTGGTTATTTTCATCGTGTTGACATTTGTACTGATGGTGCTAAAGCAATGGTGAATGCATTAGCTACTGTGTGACAAACCATTGCAAAGCTTAGTGGCTTAACACAACAAATGTTTTACTTCTTAGAGTTCAGTGGGTCAGGACTTCAGTAGTTTGGCTGGGTGGTTATGGCGAGTTTCTCAGAAACTAGATCAGATGTTGGGTGGAGCTAAGTATTATGAAGTCTTGATTAATGCTGGATGGAAGATCTTCTTAAAAAATGTGTCATTCACATGGCTAACAAATGTTGGGCTATTGGTGGAAGACCTCCATTCATTCCCACTTGGGCCTCTCTATAGGGCTTTTTGTCCTCACAGCATGTAGCTAGCTTCCTCCAAGAGAAGCAGCCAAAAATGTCAATGCCTTTTACAATCTAGCCTCTAGATATGCAAACCATCACTTTCACAATATCCTATTAGTCACACACTTCAGCCCTATTCAACACAGAGAAGGACTACTCAAGGACATAAATGTCAGAAAATGAGAAGCATGGAGGGTCATTTTGGAAGCTGGCTATCACAGAGTGTTAATCTGTAGACCTCTTAGATTAATTCCAAGCAGTGACATCAAATAGTACTCACAGTTATATTCTCCAACATCTATGTACATGTTCTTAAAATATATATTTTAAATTTGAGGCTGCTTTAACTATTAAAAGGAACATTACATATATTCTTTTGTGTCTTGTTTCCGTCATTTACTGTTATAGTCTAATATTCATATACATATTTTCCACTATCTTAAAAGTCAGAAAAGTTGGCTCAAGTCATACTCAGTCTTATATCTTTGACCAACTCATCTGTCTTCTACTTATATGAGTGTTTGTGATTAGATTGGGTGTGCCTGTTAATCCAGTTTAATGTTTTATCTCAAAATTCTTTAATCTTTAGCACATCTGCAAGGTCCTTTTAGTCATGTAAAGTAATATATTCACCAGGTTCCAGGAATAAGGACAAGGACATCTTGGGAGACCATTATTCTGTTTACTAAATAGGTCCAGACAGGCTTTTAGAAGTCTATGAAACTTTCAAGGAATAAAACATTAAAACAGTACAAGAAGTTATGCAGTTATCAAGCTCATATTAAAAGACCAACACAAATCCAGTGCTAAAATCAGAGAATAGGACATGCACAGAAATCTTAAGTTCCTCTCATCTTTGCAACTACCCTTATTATAATATTAGCAAATCAAATAAGCAGTAGATTAAGGGAATAACAAATCCCAATCATATTAAATTTATCCCAGAAACACAAAGATACTGCAACATTACAAAATCTATAAATTATTTCATCATTTCATCCGTCCAATCAGTAGCTTAGAGGAAAAATATATTCACATTTATGTGTATATGTGTGTGTGTGTGTATATATATATATACATATATATATGTGTATATATATATATATATATAAAATGGTATATGTATACAAATATAAGTTTAAAAAAATATATATATCTGAATAAACATAGGGTAGGAATTTGATGAAAGTCAATTTGAATTGTGATACATAAGAGCATTTAGACAAAATAAAATAGAAATGTGTTTTGTCTATTTTAAATGTGCATGTACATAACAATATTGTACTGTACTCTCAAAAACTTAAGGCAGATTTTGTGGAGCACCTGGGTGGTGCAATTGGTTAAGAGTTCAACTCAGTTTTGGTTCAGGTCATGATCTCAGGGTTTTGAAATCAAGCCCCCCTGGGCTTCACACTCAGCAGGGGTCTGTTTGAGATTCTCTCTCCCTACGCCCCTACCACTCATGTTCTCTCTCTCTCCCTCTCTCTCTCTAAAATGAATACATAAATATTAAAAAGAAGGTAGATTTTGTGTTTTTTTATTTTAAATTCCAGTTAGGTAACACACAGTGTTATATTAGTTTCAGTGCTTGTCATGATAAATGTACCCTTAATTCCTTCACCTATTTAACCCATCTCTCCACCCACCGCCCTTCTGTTAACCACCACTATGTTCTCTATAGACAGATTCTAATTTGTGGTTTGTATCTTTATTCTATATTCTTTGTTTTGTTTGTTTTCATGAATACCACATATGAATGAAATATATGGTCATTTGTCTTTTTGTCTGACTGATTTTTCACTTTATCATTACACTCTCTACATCCAACCAGGTTGTTGAAAATGGCAAGATTTCATTATTTTTTTTATGACTGAGAATACTGTATTGCATATACATACAACTCTTCTTGAACCATTCACCTATCAATGTACATATGAGTAGTTTCCATAATTTGGCTATTGTTAATAATGCTGCAATAAATATAGGTCTTCATATATTTTTTGAATTAATGATTTCATATTGTTTGGGTAAAACCTAGTAATAGAATTACTGGGTCATATGGTAATTTCATTTTTAATTTTTTGAGGACCCTCCATACTGTCTTTAGAGTGGATGCCCCAGTTTGCATTCCAACCAACAACACACAAGTGTTCCTTTGTCTCCACATCTTTACTAACAACCTGTTTTTTTCTGTGTTTTTGATTTTAGCCATTCTGAGAAGTGTTAAGGTGATATTTCATTATAGTTTTGATTTGCAGTTCCCTGATGATTAGTGGTATTGGGTATCTTTTCATGTGTCTGTTGCCATCTGTGTGTTATCTTTATAGAAATGTCTGTTCATGTCTTCTGACCATTTTTAATTGGATTATTTGTTTTTCAGGTGTTGAATTGTGTGAATTCTCTATATATTTTGAATACTAACCCTTTATCAGATGTCATTTGCAAATATCTTCTCCCATTCAATACACTACCTATTAGTTTTGTTGATTATTTACTTGGCTATGCAGAATTTTTTTTTTTATTTTGATGTAGTTCAAATAGTTTATTTTTTCTCTTATTTCTTTTGTCTCAGCAGACATATACAAAAAAAATACTGTTATGGTTGATGTCAGAGAAATTACTGCCTGTGCTCTCTTCTGGGATATTTATGTTTTCAGGTCTCACATTTAGGTCCTTAATCCATTTTGAGTTTATTTTTGTGAATGGTGTAAGAAAGTGGTTCAGTCTCATTCTTTTGCATGGAGCTTATCCAGTTTTCCCAACTGAAGAGCCTTTTTTCCCATATTCTTGTCTAATTTGTAATAGATTAATTGACCATATAACTGGGGGTTCACTTCTGGGCTCAACTATGTTTCATTGATCCATGTATCTATTTTTGTGCCACTACCATACTCTTTTGATTATGACAGCTTTGTAGGATATCTTGAAATCTGGTATTGTGGTACCTTCAGTTTTGTTCTTCTTTTTCAAGATGACTTTGGCTATTCAAGGTCTTTTGTGGTTCCATACAGATTTTAAGATTATTTTTTTCTAGTTTTTGAAAAATGCTATTGGTATTTTGATAGGGATTGCATTAAATCTATGGATAATTTTGGAAACACAGACATTTTAACAATACTTGTTCTTCCAACCCATAAGCATAGAATATCTTTCCTTTTGTTGTGTTATCTTCAGTTTCTTTCATCAATGCTTTCTACTTTTCAGAGTACTTGTCTTTTACCTCCTTGGTTAAGTTTATTCTAGTCATTTTATTATTTTTAGTGCAATTATAAATGGGATTATTTTCTTAATTTCTCTTTGTGCTGCTTCATTATTAGTGGATAGACATGCAGTGGATTCCTGAATATTTGTTCCGTATCTTGTTATCTTAATGAATTCATTTATCTGTTCTAGTAGTTTCTTGGTGGGTTCTTCTCTATTTAATATCATGTCATCTGCAAATAGTGAAAGTTTTACTTCTTCCTTACCAATTTGGACGTTTCTTTCTTTCTCTCTTTTTTTCTTCTCTTATTGCTATAGCTAGGCTTTCCAGTACTACGTTGAATATAAGTAGTGAGAGTGTACATCCTTGTCTTATTCCTGACCTTAGGAGAAAAGCTTTCAATTTTTCACCATTAAGTATTGTGTCAGTTCTGAGCTTTTTGGTATGGTGTGTTCCTCCTAAGCCTGTTTTGTTGGGAGGGTTTTGTTTTGTTTTGTTTTTTTGTTTTACCATGAATGGATATTGTACTTTGTCAAATGTTTTTTTTTTCTATCTATTGAAATGATCATATGGTTTTTATCTTTTCTCTCATTGATGTAATGTATTATTGATTTGAAAATACTGAACCACCCATGCATCACAGGAATAAATCTCAGTTAATCATGGTGAATGATTCTTTAAAGTATTCTTGGATTTGGTTTGCTAATAATTTCTTGAGGAATTTTGCATCTAAATTCATCAGAGATATGGTTCTTTTTTTTGGTATTGTCTTTATCTATTTTTGATATCAAAGGAGTGCTGGCCTCATAGACTAAATTTGGAAGCCTTCTTCCCCCCTCTATTTTTTTTAGAATTATTTAAGAAGAATAGGTTATTATCTCTTCTTTAAATATTTGGTAGAATTTACTTGTGAAGCCATTTGGTCCTGAACTTTTGATTATTGAGAGTTTTTTGATTATTGATTCAATTTCTTTGCTGGTAATTAGTTTGCTCAAATTTTTATTTCTTCCTAATTCAGTTTTAGGAGATATATGTTCTAGGAATTTATCCATTTCTTCTAGGTTATCCAAAGTGTTTGTATATAATTTTTCATAATATTCTCTTAGAATTGTTTGTAATTCTGTGGTGGTGTTTTTCTCTCTTCCCTTTCATTTCTGATTTAATTGATTTATCCCTCTCTTATTATTTATTTATTTTTTTAATGAGTCTGGATAAGGGCTTTTCAATTTGGGTGATCTTTCCAAAGAATCAGCTCCACATTTCATTGATTTTTTGTTGTTGTTGTTTCTATTTTGTTTATTTCTGCTCTAATCTTCATTATTTCCTTCCTTCTACTGGTTTTGGGTTTCATTTGTTCTTCTTTGTCCAGCTCCTTCACGTGTTAAGTTTAGGTGCTTGAGATTTTTCTTATATCTTGAGGTAGGGCTACATTGCTATAAACGTCTCTCTTAGAACCACTTCTGCTGCATCACTGATTTTTAAAAAATATTTTATTTATTTATTTGACACAGAGAGAGAGAGAGAGCACAAGTGGTGGGGAGAGGGGAGGTGGCAGAAGGAGAGGGAGAAGCAAGTTCCTCACCAAGCAGGGAGCTCAACATGGGGCTCAAACAGAGGACTGTGAGATCAAGACCTGAGCTGAAGGCAGATGCTTAACCAACTGAGCCCACCGATGCATCAATCCCCTTCACTAATTTTTACAAATATATTTATTTTTATTGTATTTGTGCTTCCTATTTTTCTTACTCCTACTTTCGATCTTTCCTTTCCATTCAAAGTCTACTTTAATATTTCTTGTAGGGCTGTTTAATTCACGAATCCCTTAACTTTTGTTTTTCTGGGAAACTCTTGATCTCTCCTCATTCCCAATGATAGCTTTGCTGAATAGAGTGGTCTTGGCTACAGGGTTGTTTTTTTTTTTTTTTTTTTTTTTTTTACTTTGAATATATTATGACACTCTGGCCTCCAAAGATTCTGCTGAGAAATCCACTGGTAGCCTTGTGGGGTTTCCCTATATGTAACTATTTTCTTTTCTCTTGTTGTTTTGAACATATTCTCATTATTGCTACTTTTTGCCATTTTAATTACTATGTATGTGTCTTGATATGGACCTCCTTGCATTGATACTGTTGGGTGTTCTCTTTGCCTCCTGCATCTGGGTTTGTGTTTTCTTATCCAAGTTTGTGAAGTTTTCAGCTATTATTTCTTTTCTTTCTTTTCTTTTAAAGATTTTATTTATTTATTTGACAGAGAGAAATCACAAGTAGATGGAGAGGCAGGCAGAGAGAGAGAGAGGGAAGCAGGCTCCCCGCTGAGCAGAGAGCCCGATGCGGGACTCAATCCCAGGCCCCTGAGATCATGACCTGAGCTGAAGGCAGCAGCTTAACCCACTGAGTCACCCAGGCACCCTCAGCTATTATTTCTTGAAATAATTTTTCTGCCCCCTTTATCTCTCTTCTTTTCGCACCCCTATAGTGCAGAGGTTATTTTACTTTATGTCACTGAGTTCCCTAAGTCTATTTTCACTTATTTTTTTTCTCTCCTTGCTCAGCTTGTTTGCTTTCCATTACTCTGTCCTTCAGGTTGTTCATCCATTCTTCTACTTCCTCTAGTCCACTATTTATTCCATTTCCATATTTTTAATTTCAACTATTCAGTTCTTCATCTTTGATTAGTTTATTTTTTACATTTTCTATCTCTTTGTTGAGGGTCTCACTGAGGTCTTCTGCTCCTTTCTCAAGTTCAGTTAGTATTTTTATGATGATTACTTTAAATTCTCTATGAGACATATTATTTATCTCTGTTTTGTTTAGCTCTCTTGTTATGATTTTACACTGTTCTTTCATTTGGGAATTTCCCTCTGTCTCTTCATTTTGTCCAACTATCTGCATCTATTTGTATTTGTTAGGAAATGCAGCTATGTTTCCTGCTTTTGAAAGTGGTGGTCCTATGAAGAAAAGTTCCTGTAGTGCCTTGCAGTGTAATGGCCCCTATTCACCAGAACCTGGCACTTCAAGAGTGTCTCCTATGTGTGTTGTGTGTGCCTTACTGTTGTGGCTGAACCACATTTGCCTTCAGTCCAGTCATCAGCAATGGCTCTCTTTGCCTGTTATGGACTTGGTTTTCTTCCTGTTTTTGTCAGTGGGCCAGTTTAGCGGCCTATGCCTTGAGTTGAGTCAGACCAGGTATTTGCCAGAGATGTGGTAGCACCAAGCTGCAGGGTGATTTCCCTCTATTGTCCTCTGAGAATCTTTCATTGGAAGACACAACATGCAGTCAGAACATATATCTCCTCTGTCCCCTGCTGGTGCCACTTCTGGACCAATGTATTATTTTCAGTGTTACACAGTTATAAAAAAGAATGAAATCTTGGCATTTGTGACAACATGGATGTACCTATAAGGTATTATGCTGAATGAAATATGTCAGACTGAGAAAGACAAATACTATATGATCTCACTATATGTGGAATCTAAAAAACAAAACAAATGAATAAACAAAATGCAGAGTCAGACCTAAATACATAGAACAAACTGATGCGGGGAGGTGCAACATGGGGTAAAGGGAGTGGGAAGTACAGGTCTCCAGTCATGGTATGAATAAGTCATGGGCATAACAATCATAGCATAGAAAATATAGTCAATGATATTGTAATAGCATTGAATGGTGACAGATGGTAGCTGCACTTATGTAAGTATAGCATACATGTATAGAATTTGAATTACTTTTACATCTGAAAATAATGTAACATTGTGTGTCAACTATACTCAAATAAAAAATTATAATAAAAATGATCATGATTGAAAGTGGTAGTTATAGGAAGTTAAGAGTAAGGATGTCTCTGGGGTGCCTGGGTGGCTCAGAGGGTTAAGGCCTCTGCCTTCAGCTCAGGTCATGATCTCAGGGTCCTGAGATCAAGCCCCGCATCAGGCTCTCCGCTCAGCAGGGAGCCTGCTTCCCTTCCTCTCTCTCTGCCTGCTTCTCTGCCTACTTGTGATCTCTGTCTGTCAAATAAATAAATAAAATCTTTAAAAAAAAAAAAGAGTAAGGATGTCTCTAATTAAAATATTCTTAAAATTCTTGTAATAATCAAATATTTTTTTATTATTTTTTTGAAGATTTTATTTATTTATTTGACACATAGAGATCACAAGTAGGCAGAGAGGCAGGCAGAGAGAGAGGGGAGGAAACAGGCTTCCCACTGAGCAGAGAGCCCACTGTGGGGCTCGATTCTAGGACCCTGGGATCATGATGTGAGCTGAAGGCAGAGGCTTTAACCCACTGAGCCACCCAGGTGCCTCAATAATAAAATATTTAAAACAAAATGTTTTATATTTGGTT
Organism: Mustela lutreola; assembly: GCF_030435805.1. NCBI lineage: Eukaryota > Metazoa > Chordata > Mammalia > Carnivora > Mustelidae > Mustela > Mustela lutreola. The sequence goes on from NC_081297.1 coordinate 116,436,128, forward strand.
ATGTGATATACTATTTTTATTTTTAAAATTTCAGTCTAAAATTATCGAAAACACATAATATACTAATTTATAATTGTTAAAAAGAACTTCACTAAATTAGTAATCTGATTATGGAAACTTCATGAATTACAGGCAGATATATATTGTCCTACAGTAGATCAATGAGGCCTGTTAACTAGATTTTTCATGCATGTATAAAGATAACATCATATAAAATGTGATATTGGGCATTGTCAGAATCTAAATTATTTTATAAATCAAAGAATCACTTAAAATATGTTTTAATTATTATTTACATGTTTTAAATTACCATTTATTAAGCATATATTTTAATATTAAATATTAAATTTAAAATTACATTTTAAAATTTATTAAATTATCATATTAGACCTTGGAAATCAACAAATCAATCATGACACTTTCTGTGACTTTTACATGAGAGTTATATTTTGTGAAATATTTTTGTATATATATTTCTACACCATTCATATTTGCTAAATAGTTTTATGATACTAAGGTGATATAAAAATTTTAAATTTAATTTTAATTTTTTACATTGTACATTGTGCTATTGAAAATAATGCCTGTCTTGTTAAATGATGACATTTTTATTTCTGCATTATTTCTACAGTAATACTGAAAATATTTAGGAGTACAAGTTGTGTCAAATTCCTAGGTTGACTTCTCAGTTGCACCAATTATGAAACTTGTGACATTGAGCAAGTAAGTACTAAAGTCTTGTTTCTTCCATCTTTGAAATGGAAGATATAGTGGTACTTAACCCAACAGGTACTTAACCTAGTTAAGAATAAATAAAGTATTCACAAATAACTGGCATGTGGATAATGCTTAGTAATTATCACACTTTATTTTTCAGTGTAGATACTTCCTTTACCAAAAAATAAGATCCAATCAATACTTCCACCAGATTTTACTTCAATTTATCAAGAAGTACTGTGAATAATTCTACTTTCAATAGAAATAGTCAAATGTTAGTGTTATAAGTCAAATAACTAAAGTAAGAGGTTACATTTAGATAGATATCACAATCAAAAGACAAAAACATGCCGTTTGCAGGTTTATTTTGGTTAGAACTGGAATACCATATTAAAGTTAACCTTTGCCTAACCATATAGAAACAGCACATAGAAATATGCATTCCTTTGTTTTTGTTTGCTTTTTGTCTTTTCTTTGTTTATTTTTACCCTTGCAGGCAGTTATTTTAATTTTGACTGACTTTATTCACAGCATGATTTTATTGAGTCATATCTTATACAATAGTTTTGACCCATGTTCAAATTATTAATTGCCTATTTTTGAAGCCAAATCTTTGTTTCTTCTTTTACAGTTTTTAACATACTATTTCTATTTTTTATTATGTTAAATTAGCCAACATATAGTACCTCATTAGTTTTTGATGTAGTGTTCAATGATTCATTAGTTGCATATAACACATGCTCATCATCATACACACACTTCTTAATACTCCTCATCTGGCAATCTTATCCCCCTACCTCCTTCCTTCTACAGAACCCTCAGTTTGGTCCCCAGAGTGCAGAGTCTCTCATGGTGTGTCTCCCTGTCATGAATTCTTCCCATTCAGTTTTTCCTCCCTTCCCCTGTGGTCCTCTGTGCTGTTCCTTATGTTCCACATATGAGTGAAATGATATGATAGTTGTCTTTCTCTGCTTGACTTATTTCAGTTAGCATACTTCCTTCCAGTTCCATCCATGTCGTTGCAAATGGTGGGCATTCATCCTTTTTAATGGCTGAGTAATATTCCATTGTATATATGAACCACACCTTCTTTATCCACTTATCGGTTGAAGGACATCTCAGTTCCTTGCACAGTTTTGCTATTATGGACACTGCTGCTATGAACACTGGGGTGCATGTGCTCCTTCTTTTCACTAAATCTGTGTCTGTGGGGTAAATATGTAGTAGTGCAATTGCCGGGTCATAGGGTAGCTCTATTTTTAACTTCTTGAGGAGCCTCCATATGTCTTTCAGAGTGGTTGTACCAGCTTGCATTCCCAGTGACAATGTAAAAGGGTTCCTTTTTCTTCCCATCCACACCAAAACTTGTTGTTTCCTGTCTTGTTAGTTTTTGCCATTTTAACTGGTATTAGTAATGGTAAATGGTATTGCCATTCTTTCTAACTGGTAAGGTGGTATCTCATTGTGGTTTTGATTTGTATTTTCCTGATGACAAGTGATGTGGAGCATTTTTCATGTGTCTGTCAGCTATTTGTGTGTCTTCTTTGGAGAAGTGACTGTTCATGTCTTCTGCCCATTTATTGACTGGGTTATTTGTTTTTTGGGTGTTGAGTTTGAGAAGGGTTTTACAGATCTTGGATATCATTCATGTCATTTGCAAATATCTTCTCCCATTCCATGGGTTGCTTCTTAGTTTTGATTACTGTTTCCTTCACTGTGCAAAAGCTTTTTATCTTGATGAAGTCCCAAATACTCATTTTTAGTTTTTTTTTTCCCCCTGCCTTTAGAGACATGTCTTGAAAGAAGTTGCTGTGGAAAATTCCAAAGATGTTATTGCCTAAGTTCTTCTCTAGAAGTTTGATGAATTCCCATCTTTAATTGAGGCTTTTCATCTATTTTGAATCTATTTTTGTGTGGGGTGTAAGAGAATGGCCCAGTTTCATTCTTCTGCATGTGGCTGTCCAATTTTTCTCCAGCACCATTTATTGAAGAGACTGTCCTTTTTCCACTGAATATTCTTTCCTGATTTATTGACTAATAGTTGACCATAGAGTTGAGGGTCTATTTCTGGGGTCTCTATTCTGGTCCTTTGATCTATGTGCTTGTTTTTGTGCCTATATCATGCTGTCTTGATGATCACAGCCTTGTAATATAGTTTGAAGTCAGGCATTGTGATGCCCCCCACTTTGGTTTTTCTTTTTTAATCTACTACTTTTAAAGCAGTTTTAGGTTTACAGAGTACAGAGAGTTCTCATATAGCCCTCTTCCTCCACTTTCCAGTTTTTCCTATTATTAACATCTAGCATTAATACAGTATTATTTATTAAAACTTATAAGCCAGTTTTGATACATTATTATTAACTAAAATCCACAGTTTACCTTAAGATTTATTCTTTCTGTTATACATTCTATGAGTTTTGACAAATATGTAATAACATGTATCCACCAATATAGTATCATAAAGAATAATTATACTGTTTGAAAAAAATTCCGTGTTTTACCTATTCACCCATATCTCCTTTCTCCAGATCCTCTGAAAACCACTGATCTTTTTACTGCACCCATAGCTTGCCTTTTCTAGAATGTCATATAATTAGAATCATTAATCTATATCCAGTAGATTATCTTCTTTCACTTAGCAATATGTATTTAAGTTTCCTTTATATCTTTTAGTGACCTAACTCCTTTCTTTTTAATCCTGAATAATATTCCATTTTATGGATATACCACAGTTTATATATTCAACTATTTAAGGATATTGTGTTCACTTTCAACTTTTAGCAATTATGGTTAAAGCAACTATACACAGTCATGCACAGGATTTTTGGTGAGCATGGTCTTTCAACCAATTTGGGTACAGACCAAGGAGCAATATTATGTGATCATACTGGGAAAGAATATTTAATCTTATTAGAATTGCCAATATGTCTTCTAAAGTGAATGTAAAGAGGCACTCGTTAAGTTATGCTCAGTAAGCCACTGAGTGACTCAGTAAGTTAATGTCAAGCTGTTGATTTCAGCTCAGGTCATGATCTCACTGTTGTGAGATCAAGCCCCACAACATGCTCATACTTAGCAGTTAGTCTGCTTAAGATTCCCTCCCTCTCCCTCTGCCCCTCCATCCCTTGCTTGCACTATTTGCACTCCCTCTTTCTAGAAAAATAAATAAAATTAAATAAAATTAAAAATTGAATGTACAATTTTACATTCCCACCAGCAATGGTGAGACAGTTTTTTTTTTTTTTTAAAGAAAGACAAAAGAGTGTTATTTCTCTAATTTTCAATACATTTTTATTTAGGTTTTAATTTTTGTTTAGTTTCTAAATTTTAAAAATGCAAAGAATTTTGTAAGGTAATGGAATAATTTATGCAAGGCACTTTTTTTTCTATGGAGAGTGGTCATTTGTAAAAGAAAGATGAAGAGATAATACTATTGGTGTCTGGTTAAAGGGTAATTCATAGAGACTATAGAAAAAAAACACAAAACAACAACAACAACAACAAAGAAACCCACAAAAAGCAAAAGTGAAAAACAAAAACAAAAACAACAAAAAAAACTTTTTCATAAAAATATATGAACTTTTGGGGCACCTGAGTGGCTCAGTGGGTTAAAGCCTCTGCCTTTGGCTCAGGTCATGATCTCAGGGTCCTGGGATCCAGCCCTGCATCAGGCGCTCTGCTCATCAGGGATCTTGCTTCCTTCCTCTCTCTCTGCCTGCTTGTGATCTCTGTCTGTCAAATAAATAAATAAAATCTCTAAATAAAAAATATGAACTTTCAATGAAACTGCTCATAATAAGTGATAATTAATGTAACTTTGATCATGAACACTTTGTTCTTTCTTAGATGAAGTCACCACTTTACCCTGCAAACTTTTTATGGGTATAATTAGATAAATAACATTTTTGTTTTGTTTATAATTATTTCCATCGAGGAACTTATTTTTATTTCATATTTAAAACTACTGGTTTTGATGCTGGATAAATGCAATTTTTATACACAAAACTTATTTGCTTCAGAGTGGGAAAATTAACTATGCTTTCTAGCCATTCAGGGGTTCTGACCACTTACACAGGTTCTGCTCAAGTGAAAAAGAACAGTCAGTCATACCACATTGTGCCTTTCTTTCTTTCAGCACAGCTTTAGGAATAAGCAGAAAAAAATTGTTATATAGTATATTGATGTAGTGAATTACCTAATATCATCTTTAAAAATAATTATTTTTAAATGAACTTTCATGAGTGAATACTTAATTTGTTCCATTTTATGGATTTCAAAATACTTATTTCCTTGTGAATTATCTAAAAGTGTTCTAGTTTTTGGTGACTAAATAATCATCTGTCTCTCCTTTGAGACATTAGTGTTACTTGAGGGTAGGGAAGGTTTGGGTTACAGAACCAGATATCCTGGATTCAAATATTGGTTCCATAATAAGCTTTAAGAATATCACTTCCAGGGCGCCTGGGTGGCTCAGTGGATTAAGCCGCTGCGTTCGGCTCAGGTCATGATCTCAGGGTCCTGGGATCGAGTCCCACATCGGGCTCTCTGCTCGGCGGGGAGCCTGCTTCCCTCTCTCTCTGCCTGCCTCTCTGCCTACTTGTGATCTCTGTCAAATAAATAAATAAAATCTTTAAAAAAAAAAAAAGAATATCACTTCCAAAACCTCACTACGCTCCCTTTTCCTCAGCTATAAACTATGAACACTTCACTCACAGTTTTCTTGTGGGCTGTAGATCAGCAAGGAACACCTATTTTGCTAAGTGACATAATAGAGAGTATATAAATGCTGACTGCTGTTACTATAACTATGGCACAATGTCAGTCACATGGCACATATTTGATGAATGAATACAAGAGCATATGGAAAGGAGAAATACATTATTATTGCAAAAAAATCTTTGTTATATGTGAAAGAAAACAGTCTACTAAAAGATTTTGTTTGATCTATTTTTCAAGGGAAATGAATAGACAGAACTGGCATTTTTCATGATGGAAAATACCCTTGCTATGACTTCATCAGTTTTCCTCATATATTTCCTCATCACTACACATACTGTTTTTAGTAAGAGTTCTCTGTGCATGTTTGCTGGTTACTTCCTTCACACACTGGAACATTTGAGTCAACTCAGACAAACTCTGTCCACATAAAATATCAACATAAACTGTATTAAAAGTATATTTTAGTTCCTGAATTGGGCATGTAAAATATATCCTCATGTCTCACATAAAAGTTTTGAAAATGTTGACCATCTTTCTTTACGACAAAAAAACCTTCTGTTACTCACCCATACCACATCTTGAACCTCATTAGCAGTGTGGAAAATAAGCTTCAATTATGCCATATTCTAAATTTCCCATCCTTTCAGGGCCCTGAAAGAAAGATTTTATCCTTTGCTGTTCATGTGATAATACTTTCATGATTTCATTGAAGTTACCTCATAAAATATAATGATAAACAGAAGGGTTACCCTTTTTTCTAGTGGGAACATTTTATATAAAGAAGTATAATTTCCCTTGTGGTTTGAAGTACCATATGGCTTTTTCCCACTTGCTGTAGACTTTTTATTTTTTTTTTAAGACAATAAAGATTAGATTTATCCTTTAAGACTTAATAGACCCCAAAACTTATCATAGCTTTCATCATCAGGCTACAACACATCACTAATATAATATACCCACTCTGAGGAAAGCTAAGATAACATGGCAATGTTAACAGGTTCTAAGAGCTGTCTTGAGCATTAAATCAGGGTGTGTGTTGTTCAATGTCAGGGTGTTTTGTTGCTTCCTTTTCTTTAGATTTTTCAACAGTGATGAATTGAGCTGTTCATACATTTGTAAATGAACATTTATTTGACTCTATTTTCAAAATGCCACATCAAAGCCACCCCAGTTTGGTTATCAATATAAGTGGAACATATTGGCTTTTCTGATGCATCTTATTCAAATTCAAAAGAAATATTTCTCTAATTGATTTTAAAATAAGGCTGGGCAAGAGCAGCCAACAAACTTACAAGACCGAAGTGCCTAAATAAACTTTTTTTTTTGGGACATATCTGCTTGGATATTTAAATACACAATACCCCAACCACATTTATCTATTTATGAAGTTCATTGAACTCGTAACACTAGAACACAAGTTAGCTAAGCCAGGAGGTTCTTTAAACGCTTTTAAACGTATTTCATAGTTCCTTATTTTGCAATCACATAGTCACAATTTTCTTAAATCAAACCACTTGAAAAGAAATATGATCCAAAATAGCTAGATAAGATAAAATTTACATATGTAAAGCATGTGTATATATATGTAAGCGTGCCTATATATATATGATTCTGTATGAAAATTCACAATAGAAACTGTTCCATTCTGATTTATGAATTTCATTATTCCCATGGTGGATGTTAAACTGACAGAGGGTTTGGATTTGTTTTCCTACTTTAAATATTCAATATTAGAGAAAGTTTCTATCAAAGAAAAGTATTTAAACACAGCACTGGCTTAAGAAGAGAATCCATGGTAGGAGATCAAGAAATGGTTAAAATTAATCATTTTGCATGTACATGTATAGTACTCAGGAGCTCCATAAAAACTTACTTTGATTGAGTTTCATATAGACTTGAAAAAAATAGAATACTATGAAACAAAAAATAATAGAAAAAATTCTATGAGAATTATTAAATTTATTCTCTATACTTTAGATAAGAACCACTGAGACACAAGAGTATACGAACTTTGATCCTTTTTCTTTTAAATCTTAAATTTCATTAAAAGTTTTATCATCCTTATGTTTAATAGTCCATGTGCTTTTCAACATTCATTAAGTATCTATTTATATCAAACATTGAGCTATGTTTGTCAGAATAAAAGCACTCATAAAAATCCTTAGGGTTAATCCAAATTTGTAGAGGATTGTTCAATCTCACTCTGAGTCTTAATTTTCTTATACAAAAGAAGACAATGTAATATATGACTTTAAAGTAATTTGTCTTTCATTTTCTATAATTCAGATGACTCTAAGTTTGTTTGTTTGTTTTTTGTTTTTTCTCCAAGACACCATTTCTTATGCAGTAAATCCCACACCATGTTCCCTGGAACTCCAGGGGATCTGGGGAAAGCAAAAGATTCTAAAAAAAAAAGAAAAAGAAAAACAAAACAAAACAAAACAAAACAAAAACTTCCACATCATCCAAGGAAAGAGAAAAAAAAAATGAGGATTTTGGAGGGGGAGAAGGGGAGTTGAGCCTGGTGGTGGGTATTATGGAGGGCATATATTGCATGAAGTACTGGGTGTATTTTAGAATTTTAGAACACTGAAAAACAAATAAAATTAAATTTAAAAAAGAAGAAAAGAAAAAGAAAAGCCAAGGAAAAATTTAAGAATGCTCAACATCACCCATCATTGGGAAATGTAATCAAAACTATAATGACATATCACCTCACCCTTACTGGAATTTCATTCATTCTTTTAATTTTCATTAGGTTGGAAGCCCAATTTCCTTTCAGAATACCTGATTCCTTAAGACCTCAGATAAAAGCTCTGTAGCATCAAAGAAGAAACATTAGCCCAGAATATGAGACACTTGGCTTCTAGTGTTGGTTCTGGCTGTCATTCCCAACAAGTCTTTCAATTATTAATGAATCCTCTTTCATTTTCAAAAAGAAGAGATTGGATGAGATGAACCACAGTTCACTTTTTGTTTAAATTATTGAACATATTTTTAGTGGTGGTTTTAGACTTCATGTATTCAAAATCTTTCCTCTCTAAAAAGATGCATACGATCCTTTAGATGTTGAAGAACAAATTTGGTAGGTTTAGTAAAGTACAAAAATTAATTTTAGATAGTAAGTATTAGGGCTTCCTTGGCCACTGTTAAGATATTAGTTTCTTTATTTTATTTTACTTTTTAACTAATTAATTAATTTGTTTCATTACATGGGGTATTTTATTGTCTCAGATCACAATGAGAAGGGTGAGTATTGTACAATAAGGTTTTTTTCTTTTTTTTTAATAGTAGAGTTCAGTGATTCACCAGTTTTTTATAATATCCAGAGCTCATTACATCACGTGCCTTCCTTAAGGTCCATCACCCAATTACCCCTTCTGCTCACCTCTTCCCCCTCCAGCAACCCTCAGTTTATTTCCAGTGATTAAGAGTCTCTTATGGTTTGTCTCCCTCTCTGATTTTTCTCTTGTTTTATTTTTCCCTCCCTTCTCCTATGATGCTCTGCTGTGTTTCTTTAATGAGATCATTAAATGAATGAGATCATACGATAATTGTCTTTCTCTGATTGACTTATTTTGCTTAGCATAGTACTCTTCAGTTCCATCCATGTGGTTAAAAATGGCAAGATTTCATTTTTCTTTTGATGGATGATGAGTAGTATTCCATTGTATATAGATATCACATCTTCTTTATCTACTCATTTGGCCATGAATATCTAGGGTCTTTCCATAGTTTGGCTACTGTGGACATTGCTGTTATAATCATACACGTGCAGGTACTACTCTTTGGATCACAACATTTTTATCTTTGGGATAGATACCCAATAGTGCAATTTTCTGGGTAGTAGGGTAGCTCTATTTTCAACTTTTTGAGGCACCTCAATACCGTTTATCAGAGTGGCTATATCAGCTTGCATTCCCACTAACGGTGTAGGAGGGTTCCTCTTTCTCTGCATCCTTGCCAACATCTGTCTTTTCCTGAGCTGTTAATTTTAGTCATTCTGAATGGTGTGAGGTAGTATCTCATTGTGGTTTTGATTTGTATTTCCCTGATGCTGAGTGATGTGGAGCACTTTTTCATGTGACTTTTGGCCATTTGTGTATCTTCTTTGGAGAAGTGTCTGTTCAGTCTTTTGCCCATTTCTTGATAAGATTATTTGTTCTTTGAGTGTTGAGTTTAATGAGTTCTTATTAGATTTTGGATACTATCCCTTTAACTGATAAGACATTTGCAAATATCTTCTCTTATCCTGTAGGTTGTCTTTTGGTTTCGTTGACTATTTCCTTTGTGGTGCAAAAGCTTTTTATTTTGATGAAGTCCCGATAGTTCATTTTTTCCTTTGTTTCCCTTGCCTTTGGAGACGTGTCTAGCAAGAAGTTGCTGTGCCCGAGGTCACAGAGGTTTCTGCATGTGTTCTTCTTTAGGATTTTGATGGATTCCTGTCTTACATTTAGGTCTTACATCCATTTTGAGTCTATTTTTGTGTACAATGTAAGAAAATGGTCCAGTTTCATTCTTCTGTATGTGGCTGTCCAATTTTCCCAACACCATATATTGAAGAGAGTGTCTTTTTTCCATTGGATATTATTTCCTTCCTTGTAGAAGATTAGTTGATCAAAGAGTAGAGGATCCATTTCTGGGTTTTCTATTCTGTTTCATTGATCTGTCTGTTTTTGTGCCAGTACCGTACAATCTTGATGATTACAGCTTTGTAATACAGATTGTAGTCTGGAATTTTGATGCTACCGGCTTTGGTTTTCTTTTCCAACATTTCTTTGGCTATTCAGAGTTTTTTTCTGGTTCCATACAAATTTTAGAATTATTCCATTTCTGTGAAAAAAGTCGATGGTATTTTGATAGGGGTTGCATTGAATGTTTAGATTGTTCTAGGTACTGTAAACATTTTAACAATATTTGTTCTTCTAATCCATGAGTATGGGACATTTTTCCATTTCTCTGTGTCTTCCTCAATTTATTTTGTAAGTGTTATATAGTTTTCTGTGTATAGATCCTTTGCATATTTGGTTAGGCTTATTCCAAGTATCTTGTGGTTTTGAGTGCAATTGTAAATGGGATCAACTCCTTAATTTCTCTTTCTTCTGTCTCATTGTTAGTGTATAGAAATGCAACTGATTTCTATGCATTGATTTTATATCCTGCCACTTTGCTGAATTCCGCTATGAGTTTTAGCAATTTTGGGGTAGAGTCTTTTGGGTTTTCCATACAGACTATCATGTCATCTTTGAAGACTGAAAGTTTGACTTCTTCTCTGCCAATTCGGAAACCTTTTATTTCTTTTTGTCATCTGATTACTGAGGCTAAGACTTCCAGTATTATGCTGAACAACAGTGGTGATAGTGTATATTCCTGTCGTTTCTGACCTGAGTGGACAAGCTCTCAGTTTTTCCCCATTGAGAATGATCTTTGCTGAGGGTTTTTGGTATATGACTTTTATGATATTGAGATATGTTTCCTCTATCCGTAGACTGTGAAGAGTTTTAATCAAGAAAGGATGTTGTATTTGTTAAATACTTTTTCTGCATCAGTTGGGAGGATCATATGATTCTTGTCCTTTCTTTTATATTAATGTAGTATATCATATCACATTGATTGATTTGCAGATGTTGAACCACCTTGCAGCCCAGGAATAAATTCCACTTAGTTGTGGTGAATAATCCTTTTACTGTGCTGTTGGATCCTATTGGCTAGTATCTTGGTGAGAATTTTTAAATATATGTTCATCAGGGTTATTGCTCTGTGATTCTACATTTTTGTGGAGCCTTTGTCTGGTTTTGCGATCAAGGTAATGTTGGCCCCATAGAAAGAATTTGGAAGTTTTCCTTCCATTTCTCTTTTTTGAAACAGCTTCAGAAGAATAAGTTTAATTCTACTTTAAATGTTTGGTAAAATTCCCCTGGAAAGCCCTCTGGCCCTGGACTCTTGTTTGCTGGGAAATTTTTAATTACTGCTTCAATTTCCTTGCTGGTTATGGGTCTATTCAGGTAAGTTTCATTTTAAAATTGTTTCTTATTTGTTTCTCTTGCTTGAATTGGATCTCCCAAAAGACAACAAAAATGTCTTCATTTTTCTTCCATTCAATTCACAATAAAATTCCTGACATACAATAGTAGTGTGACAATTTTTTGAATACTCAGGTGAAAACTAAAGAGAGATCCATTGTCACATATTTTAAAGCTATTGGGGAAAAAAGTATATTTAAGTGATGAAGATGGGTAGAAGAGGTATTATAGTTTATTTATTTGAAGGACAGTTTAATAAAAGGTAAGTATGTTTCCTTTCTATCTCTTATCGAATTTTCCTTATGTCAAACCTTAAATTTAATTTAATTCACTTTTATTAAGTGCCTACTCTATTGCTGGCAAAAAAAAATTGGATTTAGAACCTGAAATGGATACCAATTCTGACTCTTTCATTCACTCTTATATGACCCTGGGTAAATATCTCACATTCTGAGTTGCAATATTCTCAACCATATGATAATACCTATTTTCCAGGTTTGTACCAATGATTAAGTTAGGTAATGTAAGCTGTCTCCCAACAACAGAGCTCAGCTCTGATATATCTTTGTAAGTAGTGTTATTATTTCTATTCAATGTATTACTAGGTCTTCAATGAAACGAATTGTGACTGAAGTGTAAAAATTGCTGATATATTTCTATTTGAATAAGTAATAACTTTGTTTCCTGCATTTTTTTACTGCCCTTCTTAAATATTTTCCTGGTTCACCCATGCCTTGGAAATTTTGACAAATGAGTCTCCTTTCCACATGTGTACATGCACAAACATAATCTCATTCACAAAATTTTGTTAAATATTTCAATAAGCTATTAAAGTGGTTCCCTTAGTTTATGTCTATAAGAAGTAAAAATCAAATTGAATTGGTAATATTAGAAATTATGCAATGTAAAGGAAAGCCCATTCACTAGGAAAAAAAATTGAAGATCACATATGTTAGAGATGTCACTAATATTATGCTTTCTCTTATTTATGATGTAAAAGAAAAGCAGACAAAAAATAGAAGATGAAATCTTAAGTTCAATGAGAAATTAGAGTTCACCCAGCAATACGAAAGGATTTACTGAATATTCACTAGATATGGAATGGGGGAAATGAGTGGGAAGTTAAACATTGTTCATTGCTGATTACTTAGCAAATTTGTTTGCAAGCATTATTTTGGGATCAATTTCAGAGTTATGTTTCTTCAACAGATCAAGCCTCAATATATTAATTTTCTAAACTTTTATAAGTCAGAGGGAGAAGCTGAATTGTAGTACAGTTATAGTAGAACCCTCAGACCTTTTCACAAAGATCTCTGGAGTAGGGATATTGATTTGGAATTGTTTTCAACCAAAGCAAATGGCCAAGCATTGTACCCTAGTATGGGTGGCTCATAAGATATAGGTTGTTCTTGGGTAGAGCCCTGTTTCTTGAGTAAGTCATCTCCTTTTAGCCAATGGAAATATCCAGAAGGATGTAGCTATGATATAAACAGTCAATATTCTCACTAACTGAGGCAACAGATAGATGTCTTGGTCTTGAAAGAAGAAAAAGAATTACAAAACAGTATTACAATATTTTACTAATCTCTCATAATAGATATTATTGTTAGTTATATTTTCTAGTTTGAATATAATTGTCAATGCTCAGAAGAAGGTGGAGAAATAATATGGGTATATATATATATGTGTATATATATACATATATGTCTAGCAAAACTGATACAAATTTATCATCACAAAACTTTAGGAGGAATATATTTATCTTCAAATCCTATATTTATGTAGCCCACCAAAGATGTTATTTTAAAATTTTCTTCTTAGAAGTCTTATTCCAACACAATTTTAAAAGAACTATCAATATGGCCTCACATAGGAAACTGTGACTAATTGACTCCATTTCAACTTTATCAGCATTACCCTTACTAAATTTATATCCAACTAATTTATCCATTTGTTATTTTATAAATGCTACTAATTTATTTCATGTGTTTGTACTCTGCCTACCAGCTAAAAATAAAAGTTTATTTGAGGATAGATGCTGAGTCTTCATTTTCAGTTGTGGTTATACATACCCAGCATCAATCATTTATTCAATTACCACGTTGACTCACCAGTTTTGTTTTTATTTTTTATAGTGTTCTGTTTTACCATAATCCAAATCTCTGCCTGTGCATGTGTGTGTGTGTGTGTGTGTGTGTGTGCAAGCAACAGAAATTTATTGTCTCACAGATCTAGAATGGAAAGTTCAAAATTACAAGGTGTCACCAAGGCCATGTTCTCTCTGAAACCTAGAGCAATGAGTCCTTCCTTGCCTTTCCCTAGCTTCTAGCGATTTTAAGGCAATCTTTGTTCACCAAATAGTTCCAACAATTAATAGATATCATTATTGACATAAAATGAATAACTTAACTATTTTTGGCAGTCTATATCAATTATTGGTACCTTGTCTTTAAGTCCCCAAATTATTCAACAATGTTAATGAAGTGATATGATACAATCTTGAAGAGCTCAAATGATCTGCTTTACATTTTGCTACAGATAGTTAAAACCTTACTGTTTTTCAGTAACATATTTTATTAGAAGACTGTTTTCTCAGAGAAAATTACATTTTATCTGCATTAAATAGTACCCCTGTGGCCTAATAATGGTTTTTTTTTTGTTTGTTTGTTTTTTCAGAACCTAACTTACTCTGAAGTCTTGCTGAAACTAAGGAATAAAATCAATGAAAATTAAAGCTGTTTCTTAAAAGGAGAATTATTTTTCTTTTGTTGTCTCATTACTTCATCTTGGTGGTATAATAAGGTAATGGTTATAGAGGAATTTTTTAATGTATAAATATAAAACTATGAAAGCTTGATCAATCATTTATTTATTTATTTTAAAGATTTTATTTATTTGACAGACAGAGATTACAAGTCGGCAGAGAGGCAGGCAGAGAGAGAGAGGAAGGGAAGCAGTCTCCCTGCTGAGCAGAGAACCTGATTCGGCGCTTGATTCCAGGACCCTGGGGTCATGACCTGAGCTGAAGGCAGAGGCTTTAACCCACTGAGCCACCCAGGTGCCCCCTCAATCATTTATTTTTTGATTTTCCATTCTCTCCCTATTTCAAATAAAATATATTGGTAGATTTTGTATATATATAATATATATCATGTAATGTAATATATTCTATATATCATATATTTATTTATATGGAATAAAGTGGATATAAAATATTTCATTTCCCTGTTCTGGAAAGTTTAAAAAAGTTTAGTCAAACTGTTTAGTCAACGTGTAAGGTAAATGTTACTCTAATGAATTAAAAGGCTTAATAAATATTTAAGTTTCTACTGTACAGGCTGTACTGGTGGACATCTTTAATGAAGTAACAAAGTATAAGGTGAGTTCCTGCTTTGGAAGACATTATTAATCTGTTGGGAGGACAAGCTATGCATGTGGGAAGATATAAATAATTCTAAGAAACAATATGTGATAAATAACAACTAAATGATATGAACTATGAATTCTATGTTAGTTTGCTAGGGCTGCCATAACAAAGTACCAAAAACTTGGTAGCTTCAGTAACAAAAATTGATTTCCTCACAATTCTGGGTTTTAGAAGTCCAAGATCAAGGCACAAGCAGATTCAGTGTCTGGGGAAAGCCAGATTCCTAATTAGAGATGAACACTGAATATAAGCAAATTCTCTTCTCATTTGCAGAAGGGTGACAAACTCAATCATGGCTACTACAGAGACAGAAGAAAAAGCAATGCTGTCAATGTACATTCTTTGGATGTAACAAAAGGACAATATAAAGAGTATTTTGAGAATAGTGTGCAAAATCATATTGGAGAAAAGTTGGACCAGTAGCATCATATGCCTTTAGGCCTAAGAGGATAATCTGGGAGGTAGGAGGTCATTATAAAGCGTATAATATGACTGGATCTGGTTGTCTATAGTCTTACCATTGCAGGAAGGTGACAGAAAATGCAACATTGAAAGCAGACATTCAGTCGCCCATGTGAAAAAGCTTCCTCACGAAAACTTTTGGGATGACAAGACTTAGTGTACGGAAGTACAAAGTGAAGAGAATGCAGTGATGAAGATAGCCAAATGTGCAGAAACAGGAGTACACAGTGATTTAATCCAGAGATGGGTAAAGCACATTTAAATTGTTCAATCCTGTGAGCATAGGTTGAGCACTTTGAAGGTATAGATGCAATACAGGGTATGGAAAGCACTGGATTAAATTAGACATGGTCCTTGGAATCAAAGGGAGGGTGAGAATTAGAGGATATCAATGTTGATGCCATCTATGGCTCCATAAAGATTGCCATGATGTGAAAAAGGGAAACACAATTTTTCCAATAAAGAAAGTTCTCTAGTGGTTTCTTAATTCCTCTCTAAGTACTGTGGATTGCAGTTGTACTTTTATTTAATCTGAAGAAAAAATTTACTGAGATGGAATCTCACATCCAACCATAGGCTAAATTGTTTGAGACCAACACTCATGCTGAGAATAATTCAACAAACTGAACAAAAGTTAAAAATGTCTTTTGAAGCCTCAGGAAATTAGTGAGACTGTTGTGCTAGGAAAAGAAAAAAAAGATGAGAGAAGTTAACTCAAACCTTGAGGCCACTTTTTTCCCTTTAGCAATAGCTGACTTCAAAAGTGACAATGGTGGGGGAAAAGAAAAAAGATAATAAACCAAGCAAAGTTTTTAGAGATCTCATAGGACTCATAGGGCTGAGGAGAAAAAAATCACAAGTCTAAGGAGAAGGGCCTCTGGTAAAAATTGTGAACTTCTGATGGAAGCACCCGAGGAATGAGGGTGAACCAGAAATAGACTAGCTGTCAAAAGGAATAAAGCCAGCATGTAACCATCTCAGGCCATCTTTGGAATGAGGCTAATTTGCCTCCAGAAGCATTTCAGGTCACAAGCAAAAGTCAGTCTTCTCTAAAGGAAAATATTATCACTGGTCAGACTCACCAAGAAGTTATATATTTTATTAACCCATCCTTGCTTTTAGGTATTTGATTCTGTTCATTGATAACTGCCTTTCTATCTTTCTTTATTCCTTCCTTCACTCTTACGTTTTTTGCTGTGGAATTAGTCTTGCCAAAACCTTCTTAGCAGCTGTTTTACCATTGTTCTGCTTTCAGTCATGATAAAATGACATTCTCTGTTTCATTGATTATTTTGTAACTAGTAGACAAAATTGCCTTAATACTAAGTTTAATATTAGTTTAATACTAATTGTTTTAATACTAAAAATCACAATTTTCTATTATTAAAAATAAAAAATTTGCTTGAGATATTGGTCAAGACTACTACATTTACAAGTCCCCCAAACAAAATTCTAACTAGTTTAAAGAGAAAAGGAAATGAATTGGCCCCAAAAAACTAAAGTAACTCATAAGATTGTGGAAGAGCTATAACAACTTGGCCTTGGCAGCTACGTGAAGTTTCTAATTAGCTGGTATTTCCTTATATCCAACTTCAGTTTCTCCTTAGCCTTTCTCAGCTTTACTCCTCTAATTTTAGTAGGTTTTCCAATATGACAACTGATACAACAGATTCAGACTTGTATCCTTCTCATATGAACCCCCAGAAGCAAAGCCTCAAAATCTAGACTGGTAATGAAAGGGAAGAGCATTTCCAAAGCCCTGGCAGGAAACACACCTCTCTCCTCCCCATCTGCCATCCTAGGCCTGAGAGGTTGGGACTAAGGATAGAGAGGAGGACATGGAAAAGTTTGTTCGGCAGTTAAAGATAATAAACACAGCAGTACACAGCACCTAACATGCATGTTGTCATACTTGTCTTCAACTCCTTGATTGTTCGGTTTTAGAAGTGTCTCTTAATGATTCCATACACTTGGTTTTATTTGTATAATTCAAGATAAAGTCTGTTTATTTCTTTTTTAATTTTAAGAGGATACTTTAACTTTTTTTAATTGTGTTTTACTTTTTTTTCAAGTTTTAATTTAAATTCTAGTTAATTAACATAGAGTATAATATTAGTTTCAGGAGTAGAATTCAGTGATAAATCCCTTACGTGTAATACCCAGGGCTCATCCAAACAAGTGTTAAGAGGGACTTCATCTCATTCAACCTTTCACTTTTAGAGGGTAAGCTCATCTTAATTTTATCTTCATTTTTATGTAATTTTATATGCAATATTTTTGAACATCAGCTTTTTTGCTGCTCTTCCTTTGCCTTTTCCATATTTTCTTTTCTACTTTTTCTTTTGTTTTTTCCTTTCTCTGTGGAGAAACATAGAGTAGGCTCCTTTTTAAGCTTTTATGATGGATATGTTTATACCTTTAAGTAAATTGTTTTTTATTCCACTAATTTGATAAATAAACCAGTCTTTTTTGCTGCTTAGTATAAAAGATGAAGCAATTATTATCAAGCTAATTCCAATTTCCCTTTCATCCCCACTTTTATTTTTTGATTCTCTTTTTCCACTAAAACATAAGCATTATAACAACAGAGACTATTCAAAACTGCATCCCCACTTCCCAAAATATTTCCTGGAAGTGAATAAAATGTCTAATACCTATGTTACAAAAAAGGACATGTCAGGAAAGATATGCATCATACTGATAACAATCATTTCCTCTGGGAACAAGGAAGATAGCCTGGCAGGTAGGGCAGCGAACAAATAGGATTTGGGTTTGTAGATAAGTTTAATTTTTATAGTGTGGCTAGTTAAAATTAATTTAAAAAGGTAAAAATTATGTCGTATCCTTTTAGAAAAATTTAAATGGCATAGAATTTACAAGACTATATTGTACCCTCACTGTGGGAATACAGAAATATGAGACCTCTTTGATATTTCTGTATTTGTAAATTATCTGTTATTTTCTGTCTGGATGTTTATAGTATTTTGTTTGTTTGTTTTAATGTTCAGTAATGTGATCAAGATGTTGTGTTGTTTGTGGCTGACTATTTCTTTCACTTTCTTATTTCTAATACACTATGTACCTTATCAATCTGCTGGAATACCATCTCTCTCTCATTGCTAGAAAATATTCTTCATTATATATTTTTTTATCGATTTCTCTTTTCTACTTTATTTTTACTCTTTAAAATGTATGCATTATGTGCACTCAAAGTTTATATCATTGTCTGTCTTCATCGTACTGATTTATTATTGTTGTTTTGTTATTTTGAGAGAGATAATATGCTATTGTTCTCCATCTATTCACCTTAAGAAAGGAAGATCAATGCAGGTCTAATGACACTGAACTGTGTGAAATATTGAGAATGAAGAAATAGATGTTATGACACTGAGAAAGTTTAAAATACATGAACAATTAATCACTATGCCATTTCTGAAACTAGACCTCAAGGGGTCCAGTGCTCTTCTGTTCTCTTTCTTGGAATCTTCCCCCAGCCATGAAAACAAACCCAGGCTATCATCCCAGCTGATGAGATGAATCACAGATGATCACTGAAACTGATGTTCTCACTGTCTGCAGATGTGTGAGGAAGGCCAAACCATGTTCTGTGATTCAGCCCAAATCAGTAGAACCACACAGTCAACATGTAGGCTCATGAAGAGTAACAGGTTCTTTTCTTTTCTTTTAAATTTATTTTCTCTTTTATGATGTTTTTCTCCTTTTTATTTATTTTACGTTTTTCTTTGTATTGCTTCTCATTTATTTGTATTGTTACTTATTTAATTTATCTTTAAATATTATTTAGTTTACTTATTTTATTTTTTTAAATTTTTTTAAGTCATGAATTTTTGGGTAGCATATTATACAACATTAACTAACTGACATAATCCGGAAGAGTATCAGAACCATGACTGTATATAATAGATCAACACTTTTATAAATTAAAAATCAAAGAAACTAGTTAGAGGCAGTTTTAACTTAGGGGTAGTGGAAGATAATTAAAGAGTAATTATCAATGTATGATGTCAGGAATAAATTTCCAATGAGTCTATAGTCAATGTCACACCACCAATACTCACCTGCTTTTTATAATGGTGATTCAGGAGGCCTTACTAGTCTCAGTAATACACCATCTGATTTAAACAACACATGTGAGTATGCTGGTGAATAGTTCACCAACATTTGGATTTAGGATACAAATTCTGAGGTGGTAAGCATGGAATTAAGTCCATGGGGAAAAGAACAGGAGATGCTATTCCCTTTGAAAGACTAAGGGTTTTCATGTTTTTTAGCATGCTGGAACAATCTGATAACATTGGAACTCTACTCTTTATACTTTCCTGTTATGAGGTCTACCGAAAGATGCTTACTGTAAGAAAGAGTATGACAAATTGAAGGGGAGAGGTGTGAGGATGAAAGTTCTAATTCTGCAATAAGCAATCTATCTGTGGGACCTAATATGTAATTTATGTAATTTAAGCCTCAAGTTTTCCCATCACATTAAAATTTTCAAATCTTATCCTTTATCATTTAGGATACTTTGTATGTAAGTAATACAAACCCCAACCCAGCTTTAAAATAGGAAATTTTATTGTTCCATATAATGTGAAACCCAGAAGGATAGAAGCTTTCAGCTTCTGACTGGAAATGTCCTATGAATCTGTTAACTTTGCTTCCTTCTGTGTATTGCCTTCATCCTCATGTGGGTGATAAAATAACTGCAGTTATTTCAAGTCCACCTTGGTGTATAACACTTTCCAGAAGAAGGGAAAAGAGAAAGAATGTTTCCATCTCATTATTCCAATCAAGCATCCCTTACTTACTAGGTTGTTCTGGACATATGCCACTACTGAACCTGTGAATCAGCTCACGTAACATAATAGTTGATTAGCTGACTCTAAGGCTCATCCCGGGTCAAATGGATTCTGCATGAGAAGAGTAGAAACCCAATTAAAATCAAGGCTCTGTTAGGATGGAGGAAAGCCATGTGGGAACTTGGTTAGTGAGCCAGAATTCTCACTATATGGTTTATATAAATAATACTCCATTCTTCCTTTAATACATCTGTTTGACTATATTGTGAACCATTATGAAGATATCTTTCATATTTTGAAGAGTGAGTCAGTTTTTAAAGGATTTCTTAAACAATAAAGAACATAATACTTTGTCACTATTGTTATTGGGTTTATGAGGGATAAGGAAAGTGGTTTCCCTTTCAACATTTGACAAACTCTCGCATTGGATTTTTCCATTCTTTCTTTCCTATAAAATGACTTTGAAGAATAAGTATGAAGGAGACATATAAAGAAGAAGGAATATGAAGTAGGAAACAAGATAAGTGATGGAGAAAACTCCCTGTAATGGGTATCATATGTGTAAAGTAGGAACCAATTTTAAAAGTAACGATAATTATTGTAATTCTCCTATGCCCCTACCATTAGTCACCCGGACATAATTTAATATTTGAAGTAGACATGATTTTATCCATTTTATTCATGATAAATTTGGGACACAGAGAAGTTAAAATTTTTTCCTACTGACCCATAATTCTGGGAAATGTCACAGATATATGATAAAATATTCTTACTCTTTCCACACTTTGCATCAACATATTTAAAAACAAATACAAAGCCCCTGTAAATGTTTATTATTTTTTACCCAAATGAACACAATTTCAAGAATTTTCTTTCTTTCAGCAATTGTAAGTTCTCTATACTATTAGAAAAGCTTGTAGGATTTTCAAAGCATGCTATTGAAAGTGAAATGTTGGGCAAAGTATGTAATATTGATTTCATAGATAAAAATATCTGATGGTTTGAAGTGGCGGTGGGGTGGGAGGCTGGGGTACCAGGTGGTGGGTATTATGGAGGGCATGGATTGCATGCAGCACTGGGTGTGGTGAAAAAATAATGAATACTGTTATGCTGAAAATAAATAAATTTAATTTAAAAAAATCTGATGGTTGCGTGGTGCCTGGATGGCTCAGTGGGTTGAACCTCTGCCTTCATCTCAGGTCATGATCTCAGGGTCTTGGGATTGAGCCCCGTGTTGACTCTCTCTCTGCTCAGCGAAGAGCCTGTTTCCCTCGCTCCACCCCAACTGCCTGCCCCTCTGTCTACTTGTTCTCTGTCTCTCTGTCAAAAAATACATAAAATCTTAAAAAAAAATCTGATTGTTGCAACCAACATAATATAGAAGTGTATTTATAGTCCATTTCAATTGTTAATTTCCTAAATATTTAGCACTTAGAAAAATTTATCTCAGGCTTTGAAAGTTATGCTGGAGGCTGGGGGAAATTTCAATGTTTTGAAAACATGAAAATAATTTCATTGGATACTTCAGATGTGTGTGTTTGTGTGTGTGTGATGATAGTTATATTACCATAATATTGACCATAATATCAACATGATACCAATGTCTTTCCATTAGCCTTAGTGAGGTATCTAAGGAAGAAAATCTAATTTGATCTTTCATCTTTCAAGATTAATGGTTAAAATTCCCCTGGAAGTTATTTCTATATAATTATGATAGGATCTTCTGATAATAAATAGAGCACATGATAAAGAAAGGTAATAGGTAACAAGATGGAGGGTAATATAATAACATTAAGACAATCTTGAGTGTCTCTGAAAAAAGGAATAATACAGGTTGCAATTTATCAAAGCAATAGACTTGATAAAATGCAACGTACTTGGTTTTCACCGCCACCTTTAGGTAGCATTAGGATTTCAGGTATAGCCTGTGTAAAATGAAAAATAGATTTGGGAAATCTAGGTTACCATTCCCTCACCAGCAACATAATTTTGAAAAAATTTCCTTATGTTTTCTCATCAACATCATTTTTATCATTGACAAACCACAATATATTATATTACTAGTGATGGTTAAGGAGATGTCCCTGAACTGTACTTTGGTTCACCAATAAAAAATTGGGACTATATCTATGGAAGGCAAATATCACATTGCCAAGAGGCACAAAAACAGGATCTTACTATATGCTTGTTCATTGGTTGAAATATTTTTAACTCAGTCATTTATTTCCCTCAAATCTGAACACTAAATCCCCAATTACACCACAAATACAATTATTTTTAAATGTATTTAAACCACTGACAAATAATGGAACACATGTTATTTCTGGTCAAATAATGATTCATTCTGTCAGGCTGTAACAGTTATCTACAATTCATTCATAAACACCCTCAGATTACAGATTTCTTACTTTATCACCAATTTATGCAAGTGCATAGATATGGCAGCACTTAATAACTATGTGGTAAGATTCTATCTGATTTGAATTCCTTAGACTCTGAGAAATCAGAAGATATTTATATGTATTTTACTCCGTTAATTCCACTTTTTTACTGAATGGCACAAACTACATATTTAAGTCCCTTAAATTCAACAAGTCTACCACCTCAAATTCAGTGTGTCCTAAGCCAAAATCATTGTTTTCATTCTCAGAGTTGTAATCCTCTGAGAAGAAATCTAGCATTCTGCTACAAATATCTGAATATTCCTATTTCCCTAGGATTTTAAATCTTAGTATAGCATGTTTAGCATTATCTAGCTTTTTCATAACATCCTTCATATCCATCCTTTCCTTTCAATTTTTTCTTCTACTCTTGCATCCAAGCCTTCCCATTTGGACAAAAACGATTTCTTTCCCTTTTTAGCTCTTGAAATCTATTTTTGTAGCCCAACCTCTTTCTACTATTCTACTTTGCACTCATAACATGTAGCTCATTCATTCATTAGCCCATTTATCTAACAAATATATTTGATTGCTACAAATGAAAAATAAAATGTGATCGCTTACAGGAGATTGAATGATTGGGGAAAGACAGAAATAACAAGAAATAACATTTCTTGTTAAGAAATAACATTAGAGCTGAGATTTGAGGAATGAGTAGGAAATAAGTATAGAAGCAACAGAATGGAAAAGTACCAGAGACTGGAATACGCTTGGAAATGACAACCAAAAGGTGAATGTGGTTGAAGCGCACACAGCAAAAGAGAGTGACATGCAGTGAAATTGCCAGGGAAGGAAGGAATTTCTGCTTCAAGTTTCCCCATTGCCTTCCAGATAAAGGCCAAGTTTCTTAAAGCAGCATGAAATGATCGTGTATGTTTTTTTCCCTTCTGGCCCATTTTCTATGAACTAAGATAACACATCATAGTGATAAAACAAATGAGTGGGTCTAACAGACCTAAGCTTGAATTGTAATTGCAATACTTGCCATAAATTTGGGGCAGGTTAATTTACCTCTTTGATAACTAGCAAGTTACTTTACAATGTGATCCTTAACTGTAAAATGTCATTAATACCTTGCAAGGGATCTGGATATGAGTATGAAATAATTTAGCATATGTAAGTTGCCTTATTGTTACTAGAATTAACTAATACATAAAATTTACAAATTTCTGAAATAATAAAGCTCAGTAGAGGTAATACTCAGTAGAGGTAATATTGCTCTATTCATATTCAGTGTCAGAACTCCAGAAAGCAGGGTGCCTGGGTGGCTCAGTCTGTTAAGTGTCTGCCTTTGGCTCAGGTCATGATCCCAGCATCCTGGGATCAAGCCCTCCACCCGGCTCCCTATTCAGTGGGGAGCTTGCTTCTTCCTCTTCCTCCCCATCTCCCCCTGCTTGTCCTCCCTCTCTCTCTCTGTCAAAAATAAATAAATAAAATCTTAAAAACAAACAAACAAACAAACAAAAACCCTGGAAAGCAATTTAAAATTACTTCATAGTGTTACAGTTGTACTGAACCACAAAGAACTTATACTGACGTTAGATTACACTCCTGATCTTGGAAATTTATTGAAGAAATTAAAACCACCTTTAAGGGGCCTTAAGCACATATTTCAGCAGCATTTGAAAAGGAATTAATGGACTTAATGAATTCTTTAGTTTACCCTCACACATTTTCTAAAGGAAGCAATTTTATAATACTTGGCATCAATATTCATATAAAATGGCATTAGAAGGCAATGGTTTTGTTAAAATTTCACACCATAGATTTTCATAACAGTGTCATAAACTTACCATTTAGAATTTTCTGAACAATTTGAATAACTAGCTAGAAACTAAGAATTTAGAACAACTTCATTTTTGTCATCTGGAGAATTTTACTGAATATTAACTGACTAAAATTAACAACTATAGCTATATATACAGTTCTCTTTGTATTTAGGGAAGTGTCCAACATGAAACCTTAATAAACTATTTATTTAAAATATTATTAATAGCATGTGGTAAATTTTGACTAGTATAATTAATGTTGTGGTTTGAAGGCTATAATGAAGGAAAGCTGTGTAATTAAGAAAGGCCTGACATGTGTCTAGATTGTGTTTCACCAGGTTGCATTACCTTGATAAAATCATTAGGTCCAAATTTTGTTCTCACCAAACGAGGCCTAGAAAAATAGATTAACATAAATAAACCCCAGAAACAACTGTCCCAAACTACACAAAGGACTAAATAAAAAACAAAATCTGAACTTTGTCATTTGCATGTTCATTGTTTCTCCCGTGTCTAGGTTACTTACAATTGCTTTTCCAAGTGTGCATTCCAGGAATATCGCATTTGTATAGGCAAAGGTAATGGATAGCTATTATCAGAGCGATGAAAAGGATTAAAAAATATAAAGCAGTAGAAGTTAATGAGAGTAATGACAGGTGTAGTTGCCATGTTCCTTGCACTATATTAAAGATATATATGTGCTGGAAGTTGAACAGGAGTTCATCTGGACAACACTAATAAACACTAAACATTATTATCTGTAATCTGTATGCATCATAAGAACAGGGTTGTTGCAATCATCTTTTGTCCCTCTCACTTAACCCACTTCTGGTGATTTTACTGAAAGTACACAATTTTTTTATTCAAGTCCTTTTTCTATTTTTTTCCCATTTCCACAATGAAAGATTTCTCTTTATGTAAGTCATATTTGTTTTGTTTTGTCAACTTTCATAATGTTAGCAATTTGGCTATTTCTTCTTAAGGCAACACTAACTACTATAATGAGTAAACCTCCATATCTCAGTAGGAAAGCAAAATAAAAGGTCCTTTCTCACTCATAAAAGTCTACGTGGATCAGCTCTCATCCAAGTAGTGATTTGAGGATCCTAGCTTATTACATCTCCTGGGTCTGTCATCTTCAACACATTAACTCCCAAGTTTTCCCTGGGTTTCCAAAGAACCTGAAAAAAGAAGAATAGGAATGATTCCAAATGAGAGTTTATTGAAAAGGCTTTGGAAGTAGCATTTCTGCTTCAGTTCCATTGTCCAGGATCCAGCTCTGATGAAGTTAGATAAATACAATCTGTGTGGAGATGGAGATACAACCCATTTCCACATAATATACAATTAATCTCTCTCATTCTTATTTCTGCTTGTGTTGTATTACTTTCCTTATAAAGACTGATTATTATTTGACCTCATCTGTATACTACAAATTCTAAAGAACGATTTACTCTTGTCATCTTTTTATGTCCACCTGTCTTCAGTTTGTTTGTGTTTCCACGGATTATATGTAGATTGCTCCATACTATTTAGGCATCCAAAAACATGACTATCTCCTTGGTTAAGCTCTATAGATTTTCTAAACTGAGATCATAACCACTACCCATCCCCATCACTTTCTCTGCCCTTATCCAATTTAACACGTAACCACAGAATTCTTCATTAAATGAATTTTATCATTTGTTTGCACACTAATTTTCTTCTACTGCTTGTCTCTTTCATTATAATGCATGCACTAGGAGCATATAATTTTTTTTTTAATTTTTTATTTTTATAAACATATATTTTTATCCCCAGGGGTACAGGTCTGTGAATCACCAGGTTTACACACTTCACAGCACTCACCAAATCATATACCCTCCCCAATGTCCATAATCCCACCCCCTTCTCCCAAACCCCCTCCCCCCAGCAACCCTCAGTTTGTTTTGTGAGATTAAGAGTCACTTATGGTTTGTCTCCCTCCCAATCCCATCTTGTTTCATTTATTCTTCTTCTACCCACTTAAGCCTCCATGTTGTATCACCACTTCCTCATATCAGGGAGATCATATGATAGTTGTCTTTCTCTGCTTGACTTATTTCGCTAAGCATGATACGCTCTAGTTCCATCCATGTTGTTGCAAATGGCAAGATTTCATTTCTTTTGATGGCTGCATAGTATTCCATTGTGTATATATACCACATCTTCTTGATCCATTCATCTGTTGATGGACATCTAGGTTCTTTCCATAGTTTGGCTATTGTGGACATTGCTGCTATAAACATTCGGGTGCATGTACCCCTTTGGATCACTACATTTGTATCTTTAGGGTAAATACCCAATAGTGCAATTGCTGGGTCATAGGGCAGTTCTATTTTCAACATTTTGAGGAACCTCCATGCTGTTTTCCAGAGTGGCTGCACCAGCTTGCATTCCCACCAACAGTGTAGGAGGGTTCCCCTTTCTCCGCATCCTCGCCAGCATCTGTCATTTCCTGACTTGTTGATTTTAGCCATTCTGACTGGTGTGAGGTGATATCTCATTGTGGTTTTGATTTGTATTTCCTTGATGCCGAGTGATATGGAGCACTTTTTCATGTGTCTGTTCGCCATCTGGATGTCTTCTTTGCAGAAATGTCAGGAGCATATAATTTGTTGGTCTTCTGATTTGTGAATATCCCTGGATCTTAGAGTAATACACTTTTTGGTACTCCCTACTTTAATTAATCAATTAACCAGGATTTTCATTCTTGTAGGTAAAGCTTAATGGGATAACCAAGATATAAGTTGCTTTTTTAAAGAAGTTTCATAGATATTCACTTTTTTGAAAATATTAAACGTAAAGACATAAAAACTAGAATGATAAAATATTTTCTATACAGCGCTTTTCACAAGATAAAGTATACTAAATTTTTGATTTTTCAAAAATTATTGATTCGTGATACATAACAATATACCACAGAATCACATTGCTGAAAGTCTGTGATATCACTAGCCCTCTCCATTTATGTGCATCCATATTTTGAGCACATTGACAAATAGAGATTAAAAATTATCTCTCAAGAAAATCCCTTAAACAACTTTTAGAAACAGGTGATAGTAATGATCTACACATTCCGATATGACATATTTTTAAAACCCCATCATATTTACGTTCATATTATTCTCCTGAATCATGGAAATAGAAAATGAAAAACATATCTGAAAAAATAGTTTTTCTCATCCTCTTTGCCTTATTGTATTATATGTTTTAAACTTATAAAATTGTTCTTCTGGTGTTACATTATTGGACTGGGAAATTCCGCCAGTATTTACTGCCTCTTTTTTGGCAATATCTTTGGTATCCAGAAAAACAAATTATTTACAAGTAGTGTGGAAAGAAGAGGCATGGGTTTAATTTCTGGGCTACAACTTACTACCTGAGTGAACTTGTACAAATGATACCCTTTATATCTCTTGGACACTGTTTTTCCTCCTTAGTACTCAGCTTAGTGATTTGTTGGGCGGACTGGATAAAATAGTATAAGAAAAGTATGCTATCACTCACCAGGTCCTCATTAAAAAGCTACAGCCTCCTGATTTTTCCCTTACATCACTGACAATAGTCATGCAGATCCCAATCATACAATAGACACCTCTTTTCATTTTCCTTAATTTAGTTCTGAACTCCCTCTTAATATTATTTTTCTTTTGTGTATTTTTGAAATGCTCTATGGTATTTTTTTTAAAGATTTTATTTATTTATTTGACAGACAGAGATCACAAGTAGGAAGAGAGGCAGGCAGAAAGAGAGAGAGGAGGAGGAAGCAGGCTCCCAGCTAAGCAGAGACCCTGATGCGGGGCTCGATCCCAAGACCCTGGGATCATGACCTGAGCCGAAGGCAGAGGCTTTAACCCACTGAGCCACCCAGGCACCCTTGCATTATGGTATTTTTAATGTGATGCAAATATGCAAAATGGAATAGTAGTTATAAGAAGAGATTTTCTTTTGTGTTCCCAGACTGCAAAGTCCTTAACACATCAATATTTAAAAAAAAAATACTTTTGTATTTTCAATTTAGATGTCCATTTAAATAATGCAAGTGAGGCTTGTCACAAGGCCTACTTTTAAAATCTATTAATCTTTAGAGAAAAAAAATGAGATAAGGCTTTAATTTGCTTCCTACAGGGAAGATTAAATTGGTTCACCTTATTTCTTATTTCATTATTAACATCTTTTCTCCAAAAGAAACATTACTTTTAATACAAATCCTAAGATGTGAGAAATACTTGGTTGGGTTTATACTGATCTTCCTAAAGAATTCATAATTATAGCTCTCTCCTCAAGATTTTAATTATTTTATAGAACTGGTGTAATATTACTCTTTGCCAAAATTTTGAATTCCAGAAAAGATTCTGGTAAATATCTCTTTTTGAGATTAACATTGATATTTTCCCTTCACAGGCATGTGCACCTCACCTAATAGCTTCAAGCATGCAGCAATAAATTGTAAGACAGTGAAGATGACATCAAGTCTTGAGTGTGTTGCACTTATACATACACAGAAAGAGGCAGAGAAGGAAATGTTCTAGTTGCTATGTTTTGAATTGTAATACGCATACCAGGAAATTTAACCAATGCTTTAGTACCTGGGTATCTAAAGCTAAAGGGACCATAAATGTATAAATTGATTTATCTTTATTTTTATTAACTTATTTGACTCACATGCATTAATTGACTCTTAACATTGATGAGAACGAATCAACCAGCATACTATTATGAAAAAACAGATAATCTAATTTGAGTAATCTCATTAATTTCTAAAAGTGCTTTAACAACCAATTACTCATTTTCATAATTATTTCAGCATGGAGCACAAAACATCTGGGGAAAGAACAATGTCTAAGACCTCTGAAAAGGTGGCATTAATATAGAGACAAGTACATAGTCACAAGTAATTATGATATAAACTATAAAATAAATACCATAAAAGGTTAAAAATAATGCTTTATAGGTTTAAAGACTAAGCAATTTTGCGTTGTGATTAGATAGAAATGAATCTATGGAGTCAAATGGCAGATCCTGGGAGGCATGTAAGACTTGATTGTCGGGATGCTTGGGTGGCTCAATCGGTTAAGTGTTTGCTTCTGTCTCAGGTCATGATCCCAGAAGCCTGGCATTGAACTTGCTTCTGGCTCCCTTTTCAGCGGGGAGCCTGCTTCTCCCTCTTCTCTTCTCCTGGCTTATGTTCCCTCTCTCTCTGTCAAATAAATATATAAAATCTTAAAAAAAAAAAAAAAGGTTTGCTTGTCAAAGATGTAGAGGAAAAGAACAGTAAGTTTAGGAAATCTACTTTAAATACAACATGTTCCTGAAACTCTATCTGAAAGCCCAATGTATAAAAGTTGAAAAATTGATTTCTATATTTAAAAAAATGAACTTGTTAGTAGAATCCTAATATACATATAATGTATATAGCATATATATGTTTAGAGTACTTACCATACTATTTTAAGAAAATAATTCCCTCTTTGAAATTTTTACAATGGCTTGGCCAAGCTTAAGCAACAAGGGCAGGAGTAAGAGTGCCTCCTCACTGGTTGGTCTCATAGGAAGCTTCTGATAATCACTCCAGGAAAAGGACAATCTCTCCCAATAGGATACCCATATTGCTTGGACATCCAGAGGATCCTTCTTCAGTGGGGCTGCTTCTCTTTCCCTCTTCCCTCGCTGCCTCTAGAAATGTAATATGCTTCCCTGAATGTAGTCAGTGTTCATCCTGGTACTCCTAGAATATGGGAGAAGGACAGAAGATCATGGAATATGTCCAGGGTAAAGAAGAGAAAAAAGAGAAAGGGAAAGGAGAGTATGGGAATTTAGATCACTTCTGAATCTGATTCTGTCTTAGTCATTACTTTAAGACAAAATTCTCTTCCCTTCAATATTCAATAATTGCAAGTAAATTTATGAGTATGTATATGCATGTGCTTGTTGTAGTGTTGTAGTGTGTTAGGACAAAGGTGACAAGCTGGCTAGATTTTGGGAGAATCTGGCTTGTAGTTAAGTCTGGATTGGCAAGAAAAAAATATATAGATAGATAGAAAAAGATAGATAGATAGATAGATAGATAGATAGATAGATATGAATGGACAGATGGATAGATACGGAGATGAGAGAGATACTGAGGCACAGAAATATTAACTGAGGTGAAGCACATACTCTCCAATGCGCCTTTGTTGCCAACATTCCCTGTTACATTACACTGCTCTACTGAACCCCATTATGTTATTCTCCTTACCCTTGCAAATACTTACGTTTGACACTATTGATCTAAACAGTGTGATATTCCTAAGTTTTAGATCAATTCAACTAGCTTGCCAATCTGAATTTCTGAACCACTATGTGCTACTCCTTAAGGCATAATCATAATAGTTTGGTTTTAATTTCCTTTAGTAAAGGAAATCTCATAGAGAATCCTAATATATAAGCTACATAAATATGTTCCTGTCTATTCAGGATGTTGGAGTAAGGGTGTGAGGAAGAGGAAACTCTTCATTTTATTGTGCTCTTGGAAATATTTTGAAGATTCATTTTAAAAGGTTCTGTAGAATTTTTAAAAGTAACGCACTCTGGCCAACTAGAAGTGACCGGCATGTCATCTCTTTTAAACAACTCAAGATCATTGGTGGTCAACTGACTTACAAAAAGACTGGTTTTAACTTGAGAAATATCTAAACACCTTTTCACTTTTAATGTGAAAAATGTGGGAATCGTACAGAATACAGGGAGGTGGAGAACTACTAACCAACCAATTTAAAGTATTACTTTTGAAAAGGGCATTGTAGGACATCAAGCTGGAAGAAAGAGTGGGATCAGGTTCAGAGGGGCGTTGAATACCAAGTAAGACGTCTTACAGAAACTAGCAGAACAGTGCAGAAACTAGCCCTGATTCAATGCTTTCTATATGACAGCCACTTCCTTTCCTCTTCTCTAAGCCTCAAGAAAAATATGACAATGTGTTGTTATTATCCTATTTTGCAATTAAGAGATTAGATGTTAAAAACCCACAGAAATTAAGCAACTCACCTAGATTTGCACAATCAGCAATTGGATGAAGCAAGATTTGTCCTCAAATGTATTTGCCTTCAAATCCTAGTATTCTTCCTTCCTTGGTGAAACTATGACTCAATTATTGCCACTTCACCAACCCCTTGTAGATCAGTGCTTATGCATATGCATGACCTCAGATTTAATTGATCCATACATTTCCTCCTCCTTGTTTCTTTGCCTGATACCAATAAGGGATCCAGAATCTTCAACTTCAATTAGATAATATATTTCATTTATACTGAGTAATCTCAAATCATGAACTTCAGATTCATACCCATCTCTCTGTATGTTGGATTCCCTCTACATTTAAAGTTACTTTATTGCTTCCATTTTTTTCTACTATTCATTAGTGTACCGCATATTTAGAGTTAATAGAATCAGTATTGATTGTACTTGTGGGGTTTAGGGCTGCTCCTAAAAAAATATGAATCAATATCTTCTGCTCCATTTTCTAGTCCAGTGTGATTTGGCTATATGCACTTTAGTATAAACAGCCACAGGCTGGTTATAAATCATTCTACCTATCTTCCTACTGACAGTCTGCAACCAGGTTGGTAGATTTCCCCAAGGGAAAAGAAAGCAGGGCAACTCTAGGTCAAGATATGCATTCCAACTGCAAGTACTTACAGCTGGAATGTGCCTGCCTTTTAAGGAACAGAAGGCAATGTCCACAGAGAGCTGTTTTAAAAGATGCAATTCAATTTTAAATGTATCCATGCATTTCTGTTTAGGGACTTTAAATTAAATTATCATTTAAAGTTAACATAGATATCTTATTAATGGCATTGAGATCATCAGCATTTGAGTGTTTACACATTGGGCCAAGAATGTTTAAGCAAAGAAACAGTGTATATAATTTACAATAGTGTGCAAATATGATTATACATGCCTATCACATCTCACTTGCTAAGACCATATATTTTATCAATCTTCCATAAAAGCAAAACATGGTGATGATTAGAAATGTATTCTTTAAATTGCAAGAGTTAATAAATGTCAAACTGATCAAACATACCATCCTTCAGACGTGATACACCTTACAATTGTATTGTGCTCTAATTTTTTTAAGTACTTTCACATCACTGTGACAAATATTCTGATTGTTTGAAGGTGAAGTGCACTTTTGTCATCCATACCTGGTCCTCCCTATGACATACATCTTTAAGGATTAAGAATACAATCTCTCCTTGCATAATATTTTCTTCTGGAGAAGCTCATGAGGCAAGAAAAGATCAAATTTGCAACCTTGATCTCGATATAACCATATTCTGCATAACCTATTCTCACTATATAATCTATTGATATAGAAATATACTGTATATCTGCATCACTAATTAAATAATCAACTGATGCCAAAGTATTCCAGAACATGAACTTCCAAGAGAAAGTGGATAAAAATGCAATATATAGAGAGGTGAAGCTTAGGGTAAACTGATTTTTACTACCTGGGTTTAGGTATTCAGGTACCTTTGCTCTGACACTAAGTAAGCTTGAACAAATATTTTATTCTCTAAATATTAGTTTCCCTATTTTTAAAGATAAAAGTTGTACAATCTAAGTGGGTGGCTGTGCAGATTAAACATGGAAATGGAAAGCACTTAGTATTGGCATGTAGTTAGTGCTCAATAAATCTTCTACCATTAATGAATTTTCATGCTTCATTTGTAGAGAATAAAATAAAAATAAATCTTGTCATTTTTTAAGTTTAGTTTTGATAGGATATATTTTGGTCTTTTATTTCATGAGTGCTTTTGATGGTCAAAGGCTATCATGTGAATGCTTAGTATCAAAGTTCCCCTGACTGTTGTCTTTCTCAAAGGCAGATGGTAAATCTGTCAACAGTGGCATTCAGAACAACAGCAACCCAGATGCTTTTAAGTGCTGCCTGTGAAGCTGCTCCGCCCCTGAAGAGGACCATTGGGCAAGATGCCAAAGGAAGGTCCCCAAGGCAATTAGCTGCTTCTGAATCCAACTCTGGCTGTCTGGAAAGTCAAATGAATGCAGTGCTTAGCCATACACCATTTAATGCAAAGAGCATGCTTCTTATTTATAATCAAGCCTGTCTTCCTTATTTCAACTAGCTACATTCTAACAAGAAATTTGTATGATCTTTACTGTTTGTAGAAGAAAGTTTTATATTGCTTTATAGATATTAGTGTCCTTTGTCAATAAAATAAACCTATTAGACTTAATGACCACTTACTTGTAGTTATTGTGCACATGCACAATTATCTTTAGCGATTTATAATAAAACCAATGTTTATGAGTCGCTAGGTGTAATTTAAACTATGATGACTACAGTAAACACAGGAGACCTACTCATAAGTCTTGGGTAAAGTCATCAGGCTCTTGTCCAATATTAGTAGAATATTCTACAAAAATTATAAAGGAAATAGGAAACAATGTCACCTAAGAGAAGTAAAGAAATATTCATATTTATAAAAAATTCTCATCTTTAAAGAACATACTTTTAAAGCATATCAATTTGTCAACTATTCTTTATAGGTTTTGATAAAATTCAATAGAACCAAAATACCAATACATATTCACTATGTATCAAGCATAGCTACAGGCACTTGGGATTCATTTTCTATAAACTTCAAAAGAAAACTTCAAATAATTTATTTTTCTCTTTGTAAAGGAAAAGTATTTGACCATGACCATAGAACTTAGTAGATGCTAGAGGGTATAATCGAATCCTGGAAGGATTTTTTGTTCTAAAGACAGTACCATTTTGATTATACCATCGGGAGAAGAAATAGATATTTTAGCTTTTGCAATGACAAGTTTCTCATTTTGAAGGCAGAGTTCATTTTTTATTAAATAATCAAGACTGCTAGACTATGCTGAGGATGTGAGAGAAAGTCTGATGACTTTAGAGGTAGACAGCAATGGTTTTAATCATGACTATAGGATATCTCTAGAGTAGTCTGTCTTTCTTTATGACGAGATGAAGATACTTATCTTAGAGAAGTATGGTAAGGAATATAGACAATTGAGGGTTGCATGGTACCAGGATTACACAGATTATAAAATGAAGCTCAGCAAATTTAGCTAACTCAATTAGGCTTACATGAATTTGTAACAGAGTTGTGTTCAAATGCCTTCCAGAAGCACTGCACTTGAGAAATCATGGAGGGTAATAAATTATAAAATATGAATACTTCGTCAACAGGTTAGGTATTATTCACTACAATAGAAATAATAAAATAATAAAAGGAGGCAATATCCTCTAGAATACTTAAAACCAGTATTTAATGCATGATATCACTTATGTTGAATGGGTGCTCTTATATATCTACTAAAGATATCATAGCAAAAGAAGAGAAAAGTAAGTCTGGAAAGACATACCAAATTATAGCTGATTTGTCTTTCTTTTTTTTTCTTATCTGTAGTTTGCATCCATATATTTTCCATAATGAAAACATATTACTTGGATTCTTACTCAAGGAACATGATCTGAAGTAATTACATTTTGAGACTCAATTTAATTTTTCTGAATATACTTTTTCATTATATCCTGCTCATTTTATCTTGAAAACTGAAATGTTCTTAAACTTTTAATTTGCATTTAAAGTTGGATTTTTCTTTCTTTCTTTTTTTTTTTTTTTTTTTTGCTTATGGTTGTCACTTATCAAAAGGATATTAAGGCAATGGCTAGAAATAGCTCTTGCCATGCTTCAAAGAGGAAACTGAGCCCAGGACTGAACTATGGAAAAAAGTGCTGCCTTATACTATTCATGGCATTAATTTTCTAACTTTATTATATGTAAGACTCCTGTGAGTTATCAGTGATAATACATATTATATCATCTTCTCTCAGATTTTTTTTAAACATTACAATTTTTATTTATTTATTTGAAAGAGAATGAGTGAAAGAGAGCATGAGAGGGGAGAGGGTCAGAAGGAGAAGCAGACTTCCCGCTGAGTAGGGAGCAATACCAGGACTCCTGGATCATGACCCGAGCCAAAAGCAGTCACTCAACCAACTAAGCCACCCAGGCACCTTCTCTCAGACATTTTGATCTGGTAGATGTAGAGCAGATTCCAGATCCTAAATCTTTTAAAAGCTCTCAAATGATCTGGTAAAGTGTCCTCAGGTAGCCTACTGAAGTTTTGATCCATAAGAATTGAGCTTCTAACTGCTGTGGCATAACAGTGAATATAATGTCGCAGTTATGTATCTGGACATAAACAGACTGTTTTTCAAAAAAGAAGCAGAAGTAGCTGAAGAAAAAACCAGGAAAAAAATATATTTTTCAACAACAGATTCTTGTTATATCAGTTAGAATGGACTTGGTTAATTTGCAGGAATAAAAAAATCCCAACATGGCAGTGAATTAACACAAATTTTTTTTCTTATTCATGGTATAGACATAATGGGCCAGCACTAGAGTTAGGGTTCTTGTAGTCACGCAAAGACAGACTGTTGGAAGTTTCCAAAGTCACCTCAGCAGTGGTAAGAAGATGTGATATATCATAAACTGGCACTCAACACTTCTATCAGAAAGAGGACTATAGCTTCTATTTATATTTTATGTTATAGGAAGTCACAGGGTCATGCTAAAATCAAATGGGGTGGAAAAATTCAATTGGATTATGTCTCCACAAGGAAGATGGCCAGAATGGTGAATATTTTAGTGATTATCTCACATGCCAAACTCGATGGCCAGAATGGTGAATATTTTAGTGATTATCTCACATGCCAAACTCGAGAAGCTACAACATAATGTAGTCATTACAAACCCCATATGGGGAGTCAAAGCTCAGAAGGTAAATCCTGGTTGTGCAACACACTGGTTCTTGAATCTGGAAAACTCATTTAGACAGGATTACTCAGCTTTCTCACCCCTTGAATCTTCCAGGTCTGTCCAAAACCAATGCATGAATATATATAAAGTACGTTGCACAGTGTCTAACATGTATTATAAACTCACGATTATTGGTTATATTGATAATTGTGAGTTACAGTAGATGCACCAATGTATTCATATTCTAAATTTTGTTAGCCTGAAAATGTAAAAAATACTCATTATCACTAATACCATACCATACCTATTTATTTAGCTTTGAGAATTCATAGGGTGCTAGGTTAGGAAAAATGAAGGACACAAAAATAAATGAAATATGGTCTCTGATATGAAGATTATTATAGCTTATTTGAGGAAACAGGAAATTAGGGAATAAAAAGTAGACAGTCTGGTATATAATTATATGGAAGACTATGAAGAGCTAAGGAAAAGATGAAATCAGAATTGAGAAAATGATATTATTTAGAAGTATATTTCTGTTAGGACTGTGCAATAAAAATATTTTAAAGAAAAAATTTTAAGACAAGTAATTAACTAGTAGAGAAAAATGGAGAAACATTCAAAACAGGAGATGCATTTAGGGGAGAGAGAAGAAGGCAAATAAAAGACTAAAAGAGATAGATACAGACATAAATAGGTCAATATATGGATGGATGAATGTATGGATGCTTTGGTGGATACAGGGTAGAGTCTGCAAAGGCTCTCATTTGAGAGATGAGTTGGCTTAATTATCAGCATGTCATTGAAAGGATTCCCCTCACATTGGCTGAAATCACTCATAAACTCAGTAAAGACTGTATTTCCATATGTAGCTTTGAGAATGAGTAGATAACTGTAGCAAGCATATTGTCCTCACTTTGGTAATTGGGTTATTCTATTTTCTAAATTCAGTTTGCATGTTGAGTGGTGTTTTGGGCAGTCAGATCACATTCCTCAAATAACTGTTGCATCTCCAGCAGCTGAGTTGAGGAAAGAAGTTCCGCAGAAGGATGGAAGTTAGAGAACAGTGTCTCAGGGATTCCAGCAGGGATTCCAGCATGCAACAATTTCCACAGATGTCAAGCATGGCAAGTTGCCACAGGGAGAAACAAGGTCATTCATGCACCATTATCAGGATTGTGGTGCACAGATTGTGAACAGACAATTTAATGCCTCTCTGCCTCAACCAGTCATTCTTCTTGTCTTCCAAGTGCTTTATATTCAGTCATTGTTGAACTCTATAAAGTCCTTTGAATACACAAAAACTATTAAGATATACTATCTCTTTTATTAAATTGAAAGATTTAGATCATTCAGAATTCTACTTATAAATGTCTGCCAGCCAGGGAGCTATTTAATTTGATATATAACTTAAATGGGCCCAGACACCATCAAATATGAGATTGAGGCCTCCAGCTATCTAATGTAAGAAGAGAAATTCCCCTTTCTCAGTAGGTGAGGTATCAAATACAAAAACCTTTATATTCAATTATGGTACTTGAGCTCCTGATTGAACCTTTTCTATTGCTTCCTAGGAAGCATGCCAACCTTGCCTGTAGTATAAGTTAATCAATTATATTTCATTTTGATGCTTTTTGTTTCATCATTCTCAGGGTTCCTTAACAAAGCATTTATATTATAAACTCAGATACTCAGAATAGACATTAAAAAAATAAAGTGAAATTTTTATTTAGAAGATGAAATAAAATGGAGGATAGGAATTGCAAAAGTGTGTCACACAAGAAATAATAATTGAAATAAAAATTTATAATGAAAATGGAACCATTTTCTCTGCACTTTCAATTCTTCTATAAACCCAAATATGCTCTCAAAAAATAAACTCTATAAATTTTAAAAAACATGTAACCACAACTGCCTACAATGCACATCTAGGAGTATCAGCTCTAGAAAGTTTGCTTAAATGAAAAAAAAAAAAGAAAAAGAAAAAAGAAAAATAGCTCCTCCAGACTCCCATGAAGCAGGATTATTTGTGCATACATATTTACCAATGTTTAACATACTCAGTGGTATCAGAACAAAAACACTGAAGCACATGGTAGGTGAACTGGAAAAACATTAACAAAATATTTCCTCCCTCAAAATACATTTTAAGTAACTTGAGGATTTCCAAAGCATTAGGAAAATTTAAGCCCAATTACCTTCCCCAAAACTCAGATTTCTACCATTGGTGACATCTGCAGGTTTTGTTAAAATAAAGTCATTTGATTGAACAAACATGGTATTCAGTAATGTATTTGCAAATATTTTCTGAAAAATTTTTAAAATTGAAAACCTCTGTGGGGAAACAGAGATGAAAATGACACCTAAATCATTCTAGAAGTTTATAATCTATGAGTTTAGAGGAAAAATTAACATCTATGACTAAACATGAGTCTGTATATGGTCAAGGGTTATGACAGGGAAATTCATAAACATTGCTCAAAAATAAACACTAAACATGGCTGCTTCTCTCAATACTGAGCTACAATAAGTCATTGCTCTAGCACAAATTCCAGACAGTATATACCGAAATGATCAATATAATACAAGGATAATTATGAAAGAGAGAAAAACAATGCGTTTTGCAAGCTTCAATGCTTAATGGAAAAGAGTACTGCCAGGAAATAAGAAACCCCAAAAGACCTGAAGTATGTTCATCGTTTAAGTTGGAGGATATGGACATATGGCAATCAAATTCCTGATCAAAATGTTTGGAAGCACTTTCATGCCAAAAATACTCTTTTGAGCGTCGTCTATTTAGACACTCATATGCCTCCAGAACATGTTGGCCAATGAAACATATTTCCATTTATGTCCTGCCAAGTCTCACTCATTAGCTAAAAATTCTCATTTTGCAGCTTTTATAAAAAGGACTCACAGTACCACCATATTTCAAAGTTAAGATTTTTATAATTTGTTTTGTTTGTTTTTAACTTGCAATGTTACCAACAGTACTGCAACTTTAATTTTTAAACATTAACTTCATCCTTGCCCTTCACTAAATCGTTGATCACAGATGCTAATAAATTTTAAAAGATATTCATTGAGAATGTTCTCTGGCATTGCTCAATCTCTGTTCATAGACAATGATATAATTAAAAAAAGAGAAAGAAAAAACTAGTACATGAGGATATGAAACAAATGGATCTGAGGGTAAACCACGATAGAATTCAACTGTGGTTTAAATAAATGTAAATAAATTATAGTTATTTGCCCTTGTTTCATCATACCTTATATTTTTACCCCATTTTTAACATGTTGATTTAATTCAAATACTTTCATTTTTCTTTTGTAAAGGAAATGTTTGGACTAATAGAAGTTGAAGTTAAAACCCCTTTT
Source organism: Mustela lutreola (assembly GCF_030435805.1). Classification (NCBI taxonomy): domain Eukaryota; kingdom Metazoa; phylum Chordata; class Mammalia; order Carnivora; family Mustelidae; genus Mustela; species Mustela lutreola. The sequence goes on from NC_081297.1 coordinate 116,475,700, forward strand.
CAAATTTCTAGGGCATCACATACTTCTAAACAGAACAGACTTAGGCCTTGTATTCTTTCCTTTACTATATATAAATATATGTTTAAGAATGAACATAAAATTGGGGACAGACAGGGATAATGATTCTCTGAAATGTCAAATTGCTTTGAGTTTCTGTTACACTTTAGAAATGGGCATTACTAGAGAAAACACTCCACAAGTAACAAGCTACCACACACCTAGTGACTCAGAAGTAAGTTATCTCCAGAATAGTGGCTTTGACCAACACTCACTTATTATCGTATATTTTCTGTAGACCAGAAGTCCCGACCTGTTGTAACTGAGTTCTCTTTTTAATGTTTCACTAGGTTGAAATCAAAGTTCAGTCTAGCTGCATTCTTATTTGGGGGAGGTGAGGGGCAGAGGGAAAGGGAAAGAGAAAACCTTAAGCAGGCTCCATGCCCAACATGGGGCTGGATCTCGCAACCCTGAAATCAGGACCTGAGCCAAAATCAAGAGTCAAATGTTTAATGGACTAAGCCACCCTGGCACACCAAGTCTAGCTACAAATTTATCTGGAGCTCAACTTCCGTTTCCATGGTCATTGGTTGTTGTTGGTGGTTTAGACCCTGGTGATTGACTATAAGATTGCTTACTTACTGGTTGACTAGAGGCTGTTTAGTTTCTGGAGGCCCCTGCCAATTGGCCGCCTCTACAAATATGGCAATTTGCTCTTTTAAGGCCAAGAGGAGAATGTTACTTCAACCCATTTGTTCACATCTAAGGACTAAGCTGAGTAGGTCAGGCTACTCTTGGTGACCACTCCTTTGATTAATTCAAAGCCAACTGATCATGGAGCCTGTTTAGATCTGTAAAATCCTTTCTGCCATATGAGCTAACATAATCACCAGAGTGATTTGCCATTCTGCACAAAATCAAGAAAAGCTGTTTATACAAGTGGTCAGGAAACTTGGGTCATCTCAGAATTCTGGTTATCACAGACACCAGAAATGTGTGATAATAAGATAAAATGTTGAATGTTGCCAAGGCAGAAGTAAAAAGATGCAAACTGAAGACTGTTGGAAGCAAAAAAAAAAAAAAAAAAAAAAAGGAAATATTTTATGATTATAAAAACAAATTAGTTCTTAGTTCTTATGACATTTTTTCTTCTCATGTAAATGCAGAATTTAGGAAGACATACAGAACTTAGGACAACATACAGAGCTTAGTATTATTACAGCAATCTCATTTTATTTTGCAGGATTTGATGGTAAATTCTATAATTTGATGAAGATCATGTAATTCCCATGATAATGATTAAAGAGATGAAGTATCAGCAGTCAGAAACCATTTTGTCCTCTGACTCAGTGTTTGTTTGGGGGTTTTTATGCCATAGAGATAGATAGTTTTGAACTTCTCTTATTTTAATTTGTGATTAATAAAATATGTTCCGTTCTGATATTTCCTTTTGGGCCTGTGACATACAGGTGTTTATTCAACAAATATACTTGTTTGGGAAACATAACATTTAATTTACCTTAACAGTTTCTAGAGTCTTGGTGTAGTGGTTAGGATCCACTCTTTTAATTACTTCTAGATATAGAAAAAAATAGAACAGCAGATCTATATTCAAAAATAGATTGGTCTCGGTTTGCCAGTGACCATGTAGCAGAACTGTCAGACTGACTACTGTGGCTGAAATTATAACTTTTTCTTGTGATTGAATGGGTGGACAACATGTTTTACCTTTTATTTCATAAAATCATTTTTCAAAATATTATACAATGGTTATATCATACCATATAGAGAAACAACCTTAGGTGAATTAATTATTATTGTTAAGATTGACAAGCTGATATGTCTTAAATTCCAAGGCTTGTAAAATTATCAGCAGCTGAAAAGGTTTATAAGTAGTAATAAACTTAGGTAGAAAAAATGCAAACAAAATCAGGAGTTTACAGCAAAAATAAAATTTCAATCGGGCATTATCAAAGAGATGGCTAAAGCTAACCTATTATGAAAGATAAAAGTTTCATAGAATTAAATCTGCAGCACAGTAAGATCAACGATGTGGTAAATGCCACATGGCCCATAGGACTTGATTCCTTAAATATGTAAAATAAGAGTATTGTTTGCAGAGAGTCAGGAATTCTTTAACTAAACATGCTATTTTTTTAAAACATGCTATTTAAGAACCAAAATTGGGTCCTGACTCAGTCCATGTTCTTTATGGGTATGCTGTGTTTAGAGTTTTTAAAATTAAAGCAACTATAACATGTCTATTCTAGAAAACAGGAATCACATCATACTCATAAATTTTGATGAGTTATTCATTTAGAGACCAAGAATGAAATATAATAGAAATGTTGCTGGAACCAAGTTACATGAAAGGATAATATTCTAAATTCAAATTTCTGTCAAACCAAACTTGATGAAATAAAAATTTTTTACTGAATATATTACATATGTAATATCAATATAACTATAAAAGCAGAAATGGTAACAATAACCATAAGCTGTGCATAATAGTATATAATGTTTTAGTTCCTTCATATGTGGTGCTTCCTTTTACATCAGACTACTATTATTCTCATGCATGAATCTATTCAACAAATAATTAATGGGATCTTAATATATGCCAGAATTTCTAGTGGTAAGCAGGCAAACAGTATCCTTGGTGAGAAAAAAAACTTGGCCTCTACTCTGATAGGTTCTATAAATGGGGTCTGTAACTCATAATGATGAAAGATTAACAGAAGAAAAGAATACCACTTTTATTTCATGTTAAGGTTTTTAAGTTCAGAGGGGCTTCACAGAAGTGAAAAACTCAAAGTAGACAGACTTGAAAGTTTATATACCACTTTAACAAAGGATGATAAATTCTGGAGGAGTGACTAGCAAAGGAAAATGTGTTTGGGGTTCTTGGGTGGTCAACTGTGGAGAGGTAACCGTATGGGGAAAACTAATGAGAAGTAAAAATATTTAGCATGATTTACTTAAGCAGTCTCAACTCACTGTTGTCTCCCTCTGTGATGAGAAGGCTTGCTTCCCTCTTTCTGCTGTGGGAGAGGGGAGAACATCTCCACAGGGGAATATATGCCCTACATTTAGGCAGATGGGTGGCACAGAGCTTTTCCTGTGTTTGCTTTTTCTTAGTTGTCAACTCAGATTAATCCATACACCAAAGTGGCAAATTTTGGGGTGACCTGATCAGTTTCAACAAACAGAGAAAATCACTGTAGAATGAGAGGACAGGAGCATGTGCTTTTGGACAGACCTTGGGATCTTTGCATTTGCTTTCCCTGGCAACAGATTACTTTTCATCTTCCTCATCCCAAGACTTATGTTTTTATTCCTTCATGTTTCATTTTGCATGTCACTGTTGAGAGATTTTTCTGACCAACCAGAGAAAATTAGATTCTTTGAGTTTTATTTTTATTTATTTATTTTTTTCTAATTCTAGATTCTACTTATGCTCCAGTCATTTCAGGGAGTTGCCATTTGATTCTAGGCTTTTGAAACAGCAGATGAAATATGGGCCTCAATTTGCAAATGAGGAACTGGAATCCCAGACAATAAAGTGACACACTAAAAGTCAAAGCTACTAAGTATCCAAGTTGGAACTTAAATTCTGGCATAAAAACTTTTGTTTTTTAACATACTATGGTGTTTTAATTACTTCTTTAGAGCAGTCGTTCTGAATTGGGTGTGGTTTTGCTCCCCAGGGAACATTTGACAATGTCTAGAGATACTTCTGCTTATTACATACTCATGTGTGAGTGAGTGTGTGTGTGTGTGTGTGTGTGTGTGTGTGTGTGTGTTGGGGGAGTGGAAGTCCTACTGGCATCTAGTGAATACAGTACAAAGATGCTGTTAAGTATCCTACAATATACAGGACAGCCCCCACAACAAAATATTTCTCAGCCCAAAATGTCAATTGTATCACTGTTAGGAAACCCAACCATAGAATACTGTAGACTATAGACCATAGAATAAAAGCAATACATGGAGCCTGGGTGGCCAAGTGGGTAAGCTTCTGCCTTCAGCTCAGGTCATGATCTCAGGGTCCTGGGATTGAGTCCTGCATTGGACTTTCTGCTCAGCAGGGAGCCTGCTTCCCTCTCTCTCTCTCTCTCTCTGCCTGCCTGTCTATTTGTGATCTCTGTTCGTTAAATAAATAAAATCTTCTAAAAAAAGTATAAAAGCAATACTTAATGATGTCATGTATTTTTGACCTACAAAGAGTATAAAAATAACACCTAAGTTTTCTATAACTCCAAAGACTTATATAGTTCAATGTGAAGTAATACCAACTAAAATACAAAGGTGTATAGAATTCTGAAGTTGAATTCATGGTTTGGTGTGATAAATATATATTGATTATCTACTATGTGTCAAAAACCAAGGAAGGTATATGTGCATTTTGCAGCTCTTGTAATGGATTGTTCTGAATCCCTCTAGTACCCTATGGATGTAATCTACATGCATAGGAGAACTTTATAAGGAAGCAAATGTTACTTTTAAGATTAATTTCTAATTTTTCCATATAGAAGAGTTGAAAATGAAATTGTCAGTTTCCCTACCCATGAAAGTGTAAGTGAGAACTGCATTTTAAAAAACAACCATCTAATATAAACTATTGGATAAAAGTCACATACACCTCAAGCCTATGAAGTAGCCCAGAAGCAATTTTATTTTTTCTACCATTTATGATTATAAATAAGTGCCCAAGTCATGGGAACAATGAGCAAAAAGGTTTCCTCAGAAAACCAGATCAGTTGGGCTAGAACATCTGTATTCAGTGTGAAGGATGTAGTGGCTCATATGCAAGCAAAGGCTTCCACAGGCAGATGGCCTGAAGACGCAACAAAAAGACTGGATAGCTCTGCAAGCACTACCAGACCAGCGTGACCCAGTCCTTAAATAAAGGGTTGGAACTATCAGAGTCAAAGAGGAGAATGGCTGGCACTAGCTCTCGGCCTAACATCATTCACCAGTCAAGCACAATCTTTTTGTTTTTAGCAAGGAAAGACTGGTTTGTACATTTGCTTTTGCACACTCTCTCTAATAACAGGTTTCCCCTACAACCTTTCAAAATCAGCCATCAGAGAGATGAAGACATCAGCTAAAAGGGTTATTTAAGATAATGGCAAACTAAAAAAAAATAATGTTCAATGAGCACAGGTCATTTTCTCTCTGGATTAAGACAAATCAATTTGTACATATATCCACTGCTACATAAAGCTATTATAAACCCTTCAATCTATTTTTTTTTCCACTGGAGAAATGATCACTTCATGACATTCTTTGGCTTACACAATTGTTTGTGATTTAATGCTCTTAAGACTAGCCCTAAGGATACCTTGATTAAAAGCATGGATCTTGTTTGTATTGTTCAAAACTGTGATGCCTTGGACTCAAAAGAGTACTCAAGAACCTGTCACATATAAATGCTTGATAAATGCGTGTTAAACGGATACATGAAATGGAAGGAGAGATATTTATAATTTTATTAACAGAGTGTATGTATCAGGATTATATGCAATCTGTATTAGTCTGCTATAGTTGCCATAACAAAGCACCATGTTCCAGGTGGCTTAGCAACAAAAGCTTATCTTCTCATAGTCCTGGAAGCTAGAAGCCTTAGATCAAGATGCTGGGAAGGTTTTTATTTTTATTTTCATTTCTTTTTCCTGAGGACTCTATCCTTGGTTTGAAAATAGTGTCTTCTACCAATGGTCTTCCCTTTGTAAGTGTGTCTATGTTCTAATCTCTTCTTTTTTTAAGAATACCAGTCATTAGATTACTTCCCACCCTAAGGATCTCATTTCAACTTGACTACACCTTTAAAGGCCCTATTCTCAAATATAGTCACATTCTGAGGTACTGGCAGTTGAGGCATCAACACAGGAATTTCAGGGAACACAATTCATCCCATTATAAAATCTACTGCAAAGTGATTGTACTCTTTTTACAATATGTGGCTATTATTCATGTGACTCTTAAGCAAATATCATTTTATCACTATATTCAGGTCTCTGAAATTTTGTAGATTGAAATTTGTTATGTACTCTTACTAAGTGTTTGCTTAACAGTTTCATAATCAATAGTAACCATTCTTTTCACAGGGTCCAAAAACTGAAGATTTTATATTAATTAAGCTTAATGCTAACAAGGTAAATTTTGAGAATTGGAATTCTAAACCTATATGTGCTTAAATTTGCTAGAAACTTTTAGTTTTTTAACTTGAGAGTTGTACATATATACGTGATATATATATCATATATATGCATATATATGGCATAAGATAAGAGAACATAAGACATTATAAAGCACAATGTCTATAATAAATAAAGGATGTTTTCTAAGTAAATATGTTGTGTATCTGGTTAAACAAGTAAAATATTTGAAGTAAAACATAAGAGGAAAGTGCTTCATTTACCCACTTAAAAGATTATTATTTCCTATAGAGAATTTATAAAACAATATTTGGCATATATTATAAAAGACTATGATCACTATCTTAGATCTTATTTTTGGTGTTATATAATCACAGACAGACATTAGACAACTTAAAGTATCTCTTTAAAAAAAAAACAAATTGTGTTATCTCAACAAGACAACCTTACCATTTGCAGAAAGATCATAATTTTTTAGTCTAAGTATCTTACAATTTGAAATTTAAAAGCTTGACACCATTTTTTTTTTCATTTTAATTCTGGTGAATGTTTTTCTAAAAGCTACCCCCAAAATAAGAAAGAATTAGAATTGATGGCTATTAACTGAAATTAAAAGAGAGAAAAACAACCTTACCTGAAAATATAATGGGAAATTATTTAGGGAGGCAATAAAATGGACATCTTAAAAATTAGTCATGAAAATATGTTCTTTAAAAGAAGGATTTATAAATATATTTCCCAGAACAAAGATAAGACAAAGCAATATATTTTATATATCACTCACTAAAATACAAAAAATTTTAACTATGGATTAAATGGAAATGATGCATAAATCGTTTTACAGTTCACAAGTACTTTCTATACCAGAAACCATTCATTGTAATGTTCATCATTCATCCAAATCTTAGGAGTTTTCTTCCAAATGTCCTGAAGATTTTCAACTGAAGTGTTTAGTTGTGGCCCAGGTTTAGGAACATTTAATTCAGGATTTTATAAAGGTAAGAAAAAGAATAATTGAAGACTTTTATGGGCTGAACTGTACTCTACAAAATTCCTATCTTGAAGTCCTAAACCCCAGATATGAGCGGGTCCTAATCCAATATGACCGGTGTCCTTAAAGGGGAGAATAGGATATAGACATACAATGAGTGAGTGAAGACAAAATGATGGCACAAAAAAGCAGTCATATGCATTCTAAGGGAGAGGACTCAGAAGATACCAAACCTGCCCACATTTTGATCTTGGGTTTCTAGCTTCAGAAATGTTAGAAAATATATTTCTGTTGTGTAAGGCATTGGGTCTGTGGTATTTTGGTATAACAGCCTTAGCAAATTAATACAAGGACTTCTGAACCTACACTATGAAATTAAAGTACATATATTTAAATATGTACCTAAAGGATATATGATTATTTATAAACAAGGTAATGATACACAATATCAAATTCTAATTCTTCCTTTCCAAAGAGTTATGGGAATTTTTATCCAGCTAACATCTCTACATCTTTCTCTTCTCAATCAGATTTTCTTTTTTGCAATCTATGTTGACACCATGCAGACATGCCCACTTTGTATACATATCAGTCTCTAGTCTACATCAAAATGATTCTTTAGAAAGACCATATATGATACGACTACATTTATATCAAATTCCAGAAAATGCAAGCTATTCTATTAGTGCCAGTATCTGGAAGAGTAGGGAGAGGCAGGAAAAAAGAAATTATAGCATGACTTCTAATATCAATTGCAAATTACTCTTTTTCATGACCATATAAGTCATTCAAGTTTGGTTGTTAAATAGAGCTTTTGATTAACTATTTATCTGTAACTTATTCACATGTTCATATAACATTGGAGTATAAACTTTTCTGTTTCAATAGCTCTGAAAATGCCCAGTGTGTCTGCTTATTAACCACACACACACACACACACACACACACACACAATGGGTTTTTAAAATCTGGTTAAAGCTCTCTACTCCACACTGTTATCTTTCTCTTTGCCCAGTTCTGCATTTCTGTGAATGCAGTTTTGGAGAAATAAAGTTTTATAGTACTGGATTTTTGTTTTCAAAGGACAAATACAATTTTTGAGTTGAGAACAACTGTCAAATGTTCATCTAGTACGTGGATAGTCTTGACATTGTGCAGAGTGTTTGAATTCTTTGACAAATTTTTGTCCCGATTGTTCAAACACCTCCCCAGAATGGAATTCACTAGATTTGTGCTTAAGGCTGTTTTCTTATGGGCTGTACTATCATTACCATTGTAGAATTTATTCATGAACAGTAAAGTGAAATTTGCTATTTCCATTTTGCACTTCTCTGTAAGATGTTCTGAAAGGTTGTGACTGACAGTAGTTTATGTGGAAATTGGAAATTAGAGAACTTATGTTCTAATAAATTTTTTTTTCACTTTCTTCTTTATCAGTATATATATCTATTACCTTAAAGATTGTTCTGGTCTCCGTTCTAGTAATCCATGCTTAATGTCATTAATATATGTAGACAAAGAAAAACTGGAAAGTCCATTCTTATGTATTTTAAAAATCATTTACCATTAAAATATCATAATTGACATGATGACTATTATGCCCTTGAATATAGACTTTTCTACTCTTTATCCCTTCACTTTGGGCTTTCATTTCCTCAAGAATGGCATTTTTTATTGCACAAGATTCCTAATTCCATAATTTGTATGGTGATTTCACATATTTTATAATTCTAATAAGAAATATTCTATAAAAATCTGTAATTCTCGGGGTGCCTGTGTGGCTCAGTGGGTTAAGCCTCTGCCTTCAGCTCAGGTCATGATCTCAGGGTCCTAGGATCAAGCCCCATATCGGGCTCTCTGCTAAGCGGGGAGCCTGCTTCTCCCTCTTTCTCTGCCTGCCTCTCTACCTACTTGTGATTTCTCTCTCTGTCAAATAAATAAATAAAATATTTAAAAAAATCTGTAATTTTCCCAAACAACCTTCATTGAACATAAAATTGCAAAGTATAGGGTGCATATTTCCACTACAATCCTTTTGAAGGGACATTGATATTTAATTTCTAAGAGAAAGACTTTAAACTCAAGGGTTTTTTTTGTTTGTTTGTTTGTTTGTTTTTTTCTCAATAAGATGCTTTACTATTTCAATAAGAAACCTAGAGAAGTCACCTTCTGGACAGAGACCTTACTTCATTTCTAGTTTAAAATTATATTTCTCTATCAATTCATACTTTTTAATGCACCTCTAAGGGATAAGCTCTGTGGAAAAAAAAAAAAAAAGAATGAAATGGACCTTTAATTATTAACTAGGCCTCATACATGTTCATAGTTGATCTGGTCTATCAAGGATTACAAAATCACAAGAGTTTTTTTTCCCAAGAATATCCCATTCTAATTGTAATTTCATGAACTTTAGTTTAAAACATTGCAAACATCCTTATGAGGTAAAGTGCCATTAGCATCATGTCAAATAAATTTATTTTTTACCACAGGCCAGAAGAGACTTGTGATTTGTGATTTAAAATACCTTTCCTTTGCCTCTCACAGTAACAGAGTCCTTCTTATCTGATCTGAAAATTAGCACTATTTTTTTTTTCCTTTTGCTTAAACAAAATCTCAGTTACAGTATTTTAAAAGTTTAATTTAAAAATATGCTTATCGGGGTGCCTCGGTGGCTCAGTTGGTTAAGCATCTGCTTTCAGCTCAGGTCATGATCACAGGGTCCTGGGATGGAACCTCTGTAGGGCTCCAGGCTAGCAGGGAGTCTCCTTCTCCTCCTGCCCCTCCCCTTGCTCATGCTCTCTCTCTTTCTCTCTCTCTCTCTCATGTTCTCTCTCTCTCAAATAAATAAAATCTTTTAAAAAAATGCCTATCAAAAAGGAAATGATGGTTCTAAGTGGCCATCATAAGAAGAAATGAGTTTATCAGATGTGTGAGTGAAATTATCAAAGGCATGGAGGAAATGGCTGTGTGCCTAGCAGCAGGTAACTGAAAACACTTTACGCCTCAGTTTCCTCCTCTTCAGATTGAAAGTGGCATTAGTAAGCTTATAGGTGAGGTAATGAGGTGAGACGATTTGTGAAAGTACACAATGGCACTTGGGCATACTATTGTTGAATCTTGAATCTGGTGTGGGTGCACAGATAATGAGGCACTGAAGGCAGGAGATATGAATGGAGGTCCAGATAGTTTTTATTCATGTAAACTCTTGACATAAGATGTGCAACATAATACTTAGAACAAAGCAAAGATGTCCTGAGACTGGATGAGATGAGAGAAAGCAGAAGACTAATCATCAAAAAAAGGAGACATAGACCAGGAAGTCATCCAAAAGACACATTTTACTCTAGGGTTTTTTTTTTTAATGTTAATAAGTATTTCTAAATGCTATTTTAAAGCTTTTCTTGATAGTCTGAAGTATACAATATTAAAATCATATCATGATGCATTTTTTTTATTTTATTATTGCTCAATGGAAGCACCAAAAATACTGAAATCCCCATAATAATATTATATACATAGAGAACTCTATATTAGAAGCCATCCATGTGGTTTGATTGTCACCTTTTTTTTTTTTAAGATTTTATTTGTTTATTTGACAGAGAGAGATCACAAGTAGACAGAGAGGCAGGCAGAGAGAGAGAGGGAAGCAGGCTCCCTGCTGAGCAGAGAGCACGATGCGGGGCTCTGTCCCAGGACCCTGAGATCTGAAGGCAGAGGCTTAACCCACTGAGCCACCCAGGCACCCGATTGTCACCCTTTTTAATGTTAATCGTCAGTGGGTAGTATCCAGGTGATAAATTCCACTGTAATGTATAGCCTAATATTCAACTTTTAGAGAATGGAACTTTAATGGCTCAGGCACCAAGAAAACACATTTAGTATAGAAACTACTTACTAGTTTCTATACTATTAGTTATTAGTTATTATTAGAAAACTATGAGCTATAATTAAAACCGCAGCTTTTAGGGCAAAGGAGAGTCATTGTTGTCATGGAAGCATGGCGTTATTAATTCCTGTTTTTCAACAGACAAAAATCAATGAATTCTCTGTAATTGTCAACATGGGAATGTAGATTTCTTAACACTGTTTAGTATTTTTTTAATTTTATATTAACATATATTATTTTATATTTTATATTAACATACAGTATAAAGTTTTACACAATAAAATACCCCAAAGTTAACAATTGAGTTTCATATGCAAATGTGATTTCATTTTCTCACATGCATGTATCGATAGCCTACTACAGTAACATACTACATTGCCCATATAGTATGAAAATAGAAGAATGTTAAACAGCTAAGGGGAGGCTGCAGCAAACCATAAATGGACCAAAGAATTATAAAGTAATGCAAAGCACCCCACCACTTTTCCCTGAGATGGAAAGAAACAAAGCATAAGGTATTTGCCATATGAGGGAAATCTGGATTTCATATATTCCATCGTCCTTGTAACTACTTCTCTGCTTAGTAAGTTAAGTGCCAATTATTTGTTTGGAATATATATATATATATATATATATATATATATATATATACTTACACATATACATACACACACACAATCTGTCATGCTTATTTCCTTATTTTTAAAACTATATCTTCTATTGTGAAATAAAGCACTATGTATATTCCCTTTATATTTCTAATATTAGAGTCCCCACATTCCCTACTGGGGTGATACTTGGCAATATCAGAAGACATGTTTTGATTGTCACAACTGTGTAGGACTGTCATTTATTGAGTAAAGACCAGGGATGATTCCGAACATCTTACAGTGCATGAGACTGGCTGCCACAAGAATGATGTGGCTCCAAATATAGATAATTCCAAGCTTATGAAACCCTGCTATAGAATAAACAAGTTAAAAAAGAAACAAAACATGATCAACAACAGTAACAAAAGAAATGTAAATTTTTTGGCACCAAGGGTAGAGTGAACAAGCCAATTTTTAGGTTAAACAATTATGTTGCCCTATTGTTTTCAGAGATGGCAATGAGTTCTACTTCTTTACCATCAGGATTTAAGATTGAAGAGGAAAATCTTCACCATCAAAAGGAAAAAAATAGAAATGAGGAAATGAAAAATGACCAGGCCAGTGTTACACATGGAAATGTGTGGCATCAAAAGAAACTATGATGCACTTTATTCTTTGAAAAGTGTATGAAACGATTGCATTATTTCTCCAGTTTCATTTGGGTTTAATTTTCTCTACATTCACAAGTTGACATCTTGAGACTGTCAAAGCTTCACAAGTCTAAGAAAGTTAGTTTGGCCCTTTATTTCATCCTCTGTTGAACCTACAGTTACAAAATTCAATCTTTTTTATCAGGAGGAGTTCTTAGAGATTTTACCATATTTATACAATGTTTAGATTTGGTAGCTGATGTAAATGATTACATTTTTTCTCACAAACACACTGACATTTATTTAGCATTGGATTCAGCTTTTCAAATTTATATAATCATATATGCTAACAACTCACAAAGCTATAAAACCTTTTATACAAATCTCAAAGCAGGATATGTTAAACATAAATATTATTTTTAGAATCATATCGCCATTGCAAATATGCTCAAGTGAAGAACTGGCTGGGAATTTGCTTTCATGTATTTTGAGAATCTCAAAATATATTTTTAGAAACTATAAAAAGCTAGGGAAAAATTGTTGCCAGACACACCAATAGAAGGGGAAAAAAGAACAAAATTACTACTTTGAAAAGTTGCCATTGATAGTCACATATATACAAGCTCAAAATTGGGACCTAACTTTAAAATTATTCTCAGTTCAAAAATGTTACAAATCAATTTTTTTCTGGCCTCTGATGTAAGTGTGAGCATTTTCTAACATCTGCCTGTATGTTATTACAGTAGTTTCATGTGCCTTTACATATGTTCACCAAATCTAAACTTTACTATATCAGAGACACATACCTGTCTTTGTAGCATTTTAGATCCCTTGAGCAATACATTGTCTCAAAGACAAGATCTCCCCACATCTGTGAATAACAATATAAATCCAATTAAAATAGGTATTGAGAAAATAATCCCCCAAACACTAGCAGAATACAGACCAAAAGAGTAACACATTTAAATGAAGTTATATCATAAAAAGCAAAAGAAGATTAGTCTACATATTTTCAAAATGCTCCAGCTCTGGGCTACACATTGCACTACAGAGAAGTGCAGTGCGGGGGGCAGAAAGGGAAGAAAAGAAAAGAAAAAAATCATGTATTATTTTATACAATGTCCAAGTGTTCCTTACATATCAGTATCTTCCCTAAAAATTAGTTGAGATTAAACTTTCTTAGGGATGAAATGGTTAGGGTGCTTGCTTTTTGCTAGTGTGTGTGAGTCATGGCATAATACATGCATTTAACATGACTCTCTAATTGCAAAGATTATCATGTTTCTTTATCATATCATATTGATTAAGGGTATCCAGAGGCAATTTTATGATATAAAGCAAGGAAAAAGGAAGGAGTAATCAATTGGAAATAGGAGAGGGAAAAAAATAATGTAATTCCAATGTTCTTATTGTGAGAACCCTAATAAGGTGTTGTGAGTTGTTAATGTATAGGATTATGTACCTTCAAGAGGCTGCAGACAATGCTAAATCAATGTCAAACAGGACTGTTACAATGCCAGAAGGGTCTCCTGCAATTTCTTTTGCTGGACTCAAAAATCTGTGCAATCCTTTGACACCTTTATTGATTCTCATAGCTTAAATCATATTGAGGCCTCACTATTACTGTTGTAGAACCAGGTAGTTTTACCTGATCTTTCACTTCTTAGGCTCAAAATAAAATTGTTCACTGGAGGAATGGCCAATATAATGTTCAAGAAAGCAATGCTTCCAACTTTACTCTCCTTCCAACATGTTCAACGATCCGTTTCTCTTTAAAATTACTTAGGAGCTTCTGTTAACCTACTTCAACTTTTGCATGTTTTATCTCATTAAAAGAAAGAAATAAAGAAAGAGAGAAAGAAAGAAAGAAAGAGAGAAAGAAGGAAAGAAAGAAAAGAAAGAAACAGCCAGTCTGAGTCAAAATAGGGCTAAGCCAACACTCAGACAATTCTCAAAAAAAAAAAAAAAATCCCCTGTCACAAATGCTATAAGTGTCAGAAAAATCTGCAAACAACTGACATAATTTCCAGAGAAAATAATTAGCATTTTTCATCTTAGAAAAAAATTACCAATTGTTTTCCCCATATTTATTAAACATTATGTAATCAGATGATTGATATACTCAAAGTCTAGATAAGATTTTTCATCCTAAAACACCAAGATTCTTGGCTTATATTAATTGGTGTTGTTTCTTCTTCCAAAGGTTTAATTTCTTCTGAGATACTTATCACTTGAAATGCTCTGGAACTTGGGAGTGGCAGACATCACTCGTATCATCAGTGTACTGCCCACATATTAACTTGAACCAAAAGGAAGAACGACATCCCTACTCCATTCTATTTGGATGAGCAACCCACTTATATATCATTTACTTCAAATTAGCTCTTTTCTTTCCTCCATTAGTTCAACTATAGCAGATGGTATCATGTAAGTGTTACTATTTGCTGTTGGCACACTACATTCCCTTCTGATGACCAGATGTGTCTTTTGGGCTTTGGTTCTCACAGGTCTGCATGCTATTATTCCTTTTTCCCATATACTGACTAGGTTAGTAGGTCAAGATCACAGGTTTAGCAAGAGAATTGTCCTGGACTATTATGCTACAAAAAAGAGAATGAGACAGAGAGACAGAGATCTTTATTTTACACATGAATAGGAAAATTCATGGAGTTTTATTTTTGTTTTTTTTTTAATCTGTTGGCTAATGCCTAGAAATGTTTTCACTGTTTTATTATCCTTCTCTCCTATACCATGGAAGTTATCCACCAACCAAAAAAAAAAAAAAAAAAAAGAAAAAAGAAAAAAAAAAAAAAGAAAAGAACAAACCTCTATATGGCCAGGAAAAGTTACAAAATGAGTATGAAAAAAGTTAAGACCCATATTCACCAAAATAATTTTTAAATTTCAAGTAGAATTTACCTGCTACAGACAAAATAATGAAAAAGGTTTGCTCTTAGATGTTAGATGTCTCTTAGTTGCATGCTCATATCTTTCCATAAATAAATTTGAAAAAGGTAAAAAGATGTACGTTTTGCAGAAAAATGAATCTTTTATCTTCATTAGTCATATTTTAAAATATTGGTGTGAACTATGGGAATTAAAAAGGATTTATCAAGGATGCCTGGGTGGCTCAGTCATTAAGTGTCTGCTCAGGTCATGATCTTGGGGTCCAGGGATAGAGTTCCACATCAGGCTCCTTGCTTGGCAGGAAGCCTGCTTCTCCCTTTTTCACTCTTTCTTCTTGTGTTCCTCTCACTGTCTCTCTCTTGCTTAATCAAATATATAAATAAATTTAAAAAAATTTTTTTAAGGGAGGGATTTATTGGACATAAAAAGCAGGGCAATAGGCCCTGTTTTGGAAACTGCCTTATACAACTCATTCAAAGTTTTGTTTTGTTTTGTTTGTCTATTTGTGTTCTCTACACAAGAGCTAATTAAAAAAAAGTGCTGCTAATTGCAGAAGAATGTGAGGTCAAAGAAAGCTATCTGTGAAACAAGAGAAATAGCAATTATCCAATGGAAAGGAAGTAGATGATTAGAATGAGAGTAGGGATAATTGATGAAAAGATGTTCTTAAATAAGCGAGAGAGATCAGGTGCACATGTGAAAAGCTTGGGTCTTTGGAGAAAAGAAAGATCATCCATTCTATGGGACCAGCAGGGAAGATGAAGGTATTAGCTCTAAAGAAAGAGACTGGAAGATGTGGTAGTGAAAACACAAAGGATTTCTCTTCTGTTTTATGTTTCCAATGAGAGATAAAGTCCCCGGGAGCACGGATGGGAAGGAAATATTGGATGCTGGAAGAGGGAGAGAGATGCAGTTAACTTGGGAGACTGGCAGAGTGAATGCACCAGGCAATGTTACAGGACTTGTGCACAGCATGAAGGACCAACTTGAGGTTAATGAGCCTAAATTTAAAATGATTCTTGTCAGTGTGGCTGGATGGTTTTCAATAACCACATGCAAAAAATATGTGATGGATTATGGTTTAGGTAAGAAATGATGCAGAACTCAAATAAGCAGATCCATGGTCAGAAAGAGACTTTACCTTACCTTAAAGTAGTGGTGTGTAAATGCATTGTTATATTTTAATTAACATTTAAATAGGTGAATTATTTCCAAGATTTCTTGTTTAACTAACAATTGATGATCATATACCATTGAGAAATGCCTTTAATAAACAAACTTCAGGAAAATTCAAGGTGTAGAAGTCTAAGTTTTAGGAATTAATGAGTAGTCAGACAAGAAGCATCTTATACTGAGAGCAGACCATAAGAAGCCATATTTTAAAATATTATTTATATTAGTAATATAAATGTGAAGGAGATCAGAATAAACTTTATAAGAGACACACTGATGAAACTACTTGAAAAATTCAGTAGTAAAATTGAAGTAACATTTAATGCCAAGCGAGAAAGAATTTTCCATGTGACAACTAAATTTTACAAAATATCAACTTTTTCACAAATTAATTGTTTTCATGAAAACAGAAGCCAAATGTTCATCAGCTGATGAAAAGATAAATAAATCTGTTATATTCATACAATGAGATATTATTTGAAATAAAAAGTAATAAAGTTCGGGCACATGCTATATTATGGATGACCTTTCAAAACATTCTGCTAAATTAAAGAAGCTGGTCACAATTTTGTATATTCCATTTATATGAAATATACAGAATAGGTCAATCCATAGAGACAGAAATAGGTTAGTGGTTACCGAGGGCTAGCTGAACTTTGGGGGAAATAAAAAGTGACTGTTGAACAGAAGGGAGTTTCTTGTTAGGGTACTGGAAATGTTTTATTGATTGTGGTATTGGTTATACAATATTATAAATATACTCAAAACCACTGAATTTGTGCATGCTAAATATGTGAATTCTATGGTGAGTTATTTTACAATAAAGCTGTTATCAAAAAAGTAATCCTACTATTTGAAAAATGAGATGTTTTCTCAAAAAGAAAAGGTTAGCTTATATAAATATTCCCTGAGAAACTGATTTTTTTTACATGAAATAAACATTATTTTGAGTTATTCCTATTCACAAATATAAATAGATGCTAGTGAAATATTAGACCACATCTGAGGTGAAGGAAAATCTATGTGAGAGGGAAATATTCTCTAAATTAATGTCTGGGGAAAATCACAAAGAAAATTACCAATAATATGACAATATGGATTTTGTCAAAGTTTTCTTTGAAGCATTATGGTTTGTAACAAATATCAAGAACCTAATAATCATTTATATCATAATGCCCAATAATCCTACTTCCAGTTATAAATTATAATACAATAATACAAACTCATTACCATTTTGGATGCCTTTTATTTCTTTTTCTTTCTTCTTCTTTTTTTTTTTTTTTCTCACCCTAACTGCTATAGTAAGGACTTCTAGGACTATATTGAATAAAAGTGATGAGAACGGGCATCCTTATTTTGTTTTTGATCTTAGAGGAAAAGCTTTTTTTTTTTTTTTTAATCAAAGAATTCAGGTTAGCTGAGGATTTTTCAAGGATTCCCTTTATTAAGTCGTGGTATATTCCCTCTAAATCCACTTTGTTGAGAATTTTTATCATGGATGAGTGTTGTACTTTGTCAAATGTTTTTTCTGCATTTATTGAGATGATCTCACGGGTTTTATTCTTTCTTTTATTAATGTGACTTAGGACATTGATCAATTTTCAAATTCTGAACCACTTTTGCATTCTTGGCATAAATCTTACTTGGCACGGTAATTAATTTCTTTTAATGTACTGTTGCAGTTTCCTAACATTTTGTTGAGGATTTTTGTATATATATTTATCTGAGATATTGACCTGAAGTTCTCTTCTTTAGTAGAGTCTATCTAGTTTTGTTACTAAGGTAATATTGGCCTCATAGAATGAATTTGGAAGTTTTCCTTTCTCTTCTATATATATATATATATATATATATTTTTTTAATAGTTCGAGAAGAATAGGTATTAACTCTTCTTTAATGTTTGGTAGAATTTGCCTATGAAACCATCTGATCCTGTGCTTTTGTTTGTTGGGAGTTTTTTTAATTACTGACCTAATTTCATTTCTGGTAATTAGTCTGTTCAAATTTCTCTTTCTTCCTGCTTTAGTTTCAGTAGTTGATAGATTTCTAAGAATCTGTTTCTACGTTGCCCTGTTTGTTGGCATATAATTTTTCAATATATTCTTTGTATTTCTGTCATGTTGGGTGTTATTTTTCCTCCTTCCTTTCTTTTTTTCTTGATGTGTTCAGCTAAAGGTTTATGAATTTTATTTATCTTTTCAAAAAACCAGTTCCTGGATTCATTAATCTTTTTATAGTTTTTTTTTTTAAAGTCTCTGTGTCATTTATTTCTGCTCTAATCTTTGATATTTTCTTTCTAATCTTGGGCTTTGCTTGTTCCTTTTTTTCTAGCTTCTTTATGTGTAAGGTCAGGTTGCTACTTGAGTTTTTTTTTTCCTTGTTTCTTGATGTAGGCCTGCATTGCTATAAACTTCCTTCTTAGAACTGCTTCTGTGGCATCCCAATGATTTTAGACCATTGTGTTTTTATTTTCATTTGTTTCCATGTGTTTTTTGGTTTCCTCTTCTGTTTCTTGATTGATTCTTTGTTTAGTAGCATGTTGTTTACCATCCGTATATTTGTGTTCTTTTTAGATTGTTTTTTCATATAATTAATTTCTAGTTTCATACCACTGTAGGCAGAAAAGATACCTACATTTATCATTTTAATTAGGTGGGTGGATTATATTCTCTAGTTTTATATTTCCTTAAGAGATTCTCCCAAAGGGGCACCTGGGTGGCTCAATGGGTTAAGCCTCTGCCTTTGGCTCAGGTCATGATCTCAGGGTCGTGGGATCAAGCCCCTTATTGGGCTCTCTGTTAAGCAGAGAGCTTGCTCCCCCCCCCCCGCCTGCTTCTCTGCCTACTTGTGATCTCTCTCTCTCTCTCTCTGTATCAAATAAAAAAAATAAAATCTTAAAAAAAAAAAAAGATTCTCCCAGGGGTTCATGGAACAGTGTAATAAACAACAGAGATTTTCTCTCAGTCTTGATTTTAGAAAGTATAGTTTACCAGTCCTTAAATTAAATGGCTAACCCTGTGGGCAAAAAGTGGACAAACTGGATGAGTGAATTTTTATGTATATTTAAGCTTATTCTCATTGTGTATATAGATGCACTTTGAATGGACATAGACCATAATTATGTTTCTAATATACTTCAAAGCATGTGTGCCAGAACAAGAAGACAATTTTAACAATTTGCCAGCCTATGTCAAAATAACTATGAAGAATACTATGACTTTCAGGTAATACAATATCTCAGGAAGAAAGGCAGAATAAAGGGATATGTGTCCCTACCCCTAAGGGGTTCTCAAGCATCCAATTACATTATCTCCTACTAGGATAAAAACATAAAACAAAACAAAGCAACAACAAAAACCAACACCTAGTCCATATAATTCACAATCAAATGTTAAGAAATGTTCAATAGACACAGAAAATTTCAAATAAATTATGAACATAACATAATACCATATGGCAAATGTACTCTACTGCACAGATGGCTCATAGAAACTTATTGAAGATCGTTTGGAGATTTACTATATTCTCACAAATTAGGGTACATAAATTGCGGCAATACAAAGAGAAGATTAAATAGTAAAATGAACAAAAAAGGTGTAGAAAAACATGCCATCATTAAGGAGATGAGAGTGGATGTGTATCAGGAGAATAGCAATATAATGATTTGAAAACATTTTATTTTAAATTAATGGCAACTCACATCACATGACTTAAAGATGAGACTACTGAAGCCATATTACAGATGACAGCAAATGAAATTTAATGAGCAAGTAATCAATTCAGATTATTAAATTAATACATTGCTACAACATGGTATGATGACTAAGAATAGTTTAAGGGATATACTTATCTATTGTGATAAAATTGGATGTATTGCTTCAAATATGTGGTAGAAGTTTTATTGTCTTAAACATAACTGCCTTTTTAAAATTAATTAATTGTCTTGAGAAATGAAAAAAATACATTCTATTTAAGATGATAAAGCAGTACAAAAAATCCCTAATGAAGATCACAGGTAATATCCTAGTGATTAATGAGGCAGTTAGGCACACAGGCCTCCTATTTAGGGTCCTCTGATGAAAAGTAACTGATAGTCTCTTTTTAATCTACTGAAAATGATATGGTGCATTCCATCTGCTTCACCGATTGTGTTGTCAATTTAAAATCATATTCATTATGTATCCTAGCATTCCTATTTAGTCATTGTCTGGATAACAAATGTCTCTAAAACAAAATGTTGTTTTTGTACAAAGCAAAATTGAAATCAACTCATTATATAGTTAATGCACATAAAATCAGATATTTAAGGATCCTAACTTCGCAAAAAAGATTTATACATAATTGTAATTTTTTTCTGATATTTTGACAGTGCCTTTTTAAAAAATTTTTTATTTTTTATAAACATATATTTTTATCCCCAGGGGTACAGGTCTGTGAATCGCCAGATTTACACACTTCACAGCACTCACCAAAACACATACCCTCCTCAATATCCATAACCCCACCCCCCTTCTTCCAACTCCCTCTCCCCCTAGCAACCCTCAGTTTGTTTTGTGAGATTAAGAGTCACTTATGGTTTGTCTCCCTCCCAATTCCATCTTGTTTCATTTATTCTTCTACCCCCTTAAGCCCCCATGTTGTATCACCACTTCCTCATATCAGGGAAATCATATGATATCTTATGAAATCATATGAAATCTTTCTCTGCTTGACTTATTTTGCTAAGCATGATACGCTCTAGTTCCATCCACGTTGTTGCAAATGGCAAGATTTCATTTCTTTTGATGGCTGCATAAGTATTCCATTGTGTATATATACCACATCTTCTTTATCCATTCATCTGTTAATGGACATCTAGGTGATACAACACATCAGTATAATTGTAATATTTATTGGCTTAAAATATATGACTTATTTAATGAAAATGCATGCTTATAAGAAATAAGAGTACAGAAGTGTATTAATGGAAGAGCAATAAACATTTTCTTGACTCACCTTACCCACTTCCCCATTTCTTCCCATAGGTAATACTGCTAACCATACCTTAGGTATATTTTGAGAAATTTTTTATTCACATGAAAATTCAGTGTGTGTATATACATTTAGGTATGCATGTGTGTGTATGTGTATGTATATATATATACATATATATATATATACACATATATATATGCCCACACTTGCCTTGAAAAAACATATATTCATTTTCACATATATATGTAAATATATATTGAAGAACGTAAAAATCATATATGTATACTTATTTTTAATTTCTATATTTTGTTGTACCCTATGGTTATACCATAATTGGTTTTATTATTTCAATAGGCAGGGACTTAGACTTAGTTTTGCAGTATTATAAATAATGCTGCAATGAACATCTTGGCATAAATATCTGTGGTAATTGTGTTAGTCCATCTGTAAAGTGGTTAAAATGAAATCTATTTATCAGATGTTATGCACTTATATACACTGCCAAGCTGCCTTCCAAAAGGACTGACTCAATTTATATTCTTATCATTTTCAACACCCTTACAGTTTTCTCTGCTTCCATTCTTCAATTTACCATTTGATACACTTTATTTATTTTTTCTTATTTATTTTTTTGAGGGAGAGAGAGAGATCACAGGTAGGCAGAGAGGCAGGCAGAGAAAGAGGGGGAAGCAGGCTCCCCGCCAAGGAAAGAGCCCAGTGGGGGCTCAATCCCAGGACCCTAAGATCATGACCTGAACCAAAGGCAGAGGTTTAACCCACTGAGCCATCCAGGTGCCCCCAGCGTTCCCTTTAAAACGTAGATTTGTCACTTCTACGCTCACAATTTCCCAATCCCTTTTGACTGTATGTGCTGAGGCTGCCCAAAGAATGTCACAGACTGGGTGGCTTAGAAAATAGACATTTATTTTCTCAAAGTTTGAGGCTGGAAATCCAAGATCAAGGTTCTGACAGTGTTGGTTTCTGGTGAAACTTTTCTTCCTGATTTGCTGCAGGCCACCTTTTCATTGTGCTTTAATGAACTTTCCTCAGTGGGTGCATGAGAGATCTTTGCTGATCTTTCCTCTTTCTAAAAATCATATCAGATTAAAGCCCACCCTTATGGTCTCATTGAAACTTAATGACCTTCTCGACCTCCAGTTACAAAATAAAAAAGTCATGGGGATTTAATGTATAGCATGGTGACTATAATTAAAAATACTCTATTACATATATGAAAGTTGCTAAGAGACTAGATCTTAAAAGTTCTCACTAAAAGAAAAACTTTTAACTATGTGTGGTGATGGATGTTAACTAAGCCTGTGGTGGCAATCATTCTACAACATATACATATAGCAAATCATTATACTGTACAACTAAAACTAATACAATATGTGGGGATTCACAGTGCCAGGATAGATAAGATTTAAGTGAAATACGTCTCCCAAGGTGAGACCGATTGAAAAGCAAAGGAGGAGTGCCTGGAATGCTGGGTTTCCTTTAAAGTTTTAGAGCTGAAATTAGCCAGATCCTTAATGTAGCTCAACGCTCTCACCGAGGGAGTAAATGTTTAACTTAGATGAGAAACACTCTCACCTTATCGTCATGTATTCATCATGTCCTTAGCCTTTATACCAGTCATGAACACTGTTTCCTTCAATCATGCATTGTGCCATATGTTTACGTCTTGATTATTAAAGCCTAACATTCCTTTCTATTTTCTGCTCTTACTTGATGTATTCCTAAGACTGCAGTAAACGTAGAGACTACACCAGTCTCGGGACCTTTCACCGCTAGAGCAACTGGTCCTATCGCCCTCTCCTTTCTCTTATTTAGGTGTCTGGGATAATTTTTTGATTCACTGTCTCAGGGCTTGCTGGCCAAACCCAGCAACAATATTATATCTATTAAATCTCAATAGAAAAAATTAATTTAAAAATTAAAATCCAACTATCCTGGGGCTGCCATACTGTGAAGAAGCCTAAACCACAAGAAAGGACCACGTGCATGGATGGAACTAGAGAGTATTATGCAAGGAGAAATAAGTCATTTAGAGGAAGACAAGTGCCATAGGATTTCACTCACCTGTGGAATTAAGACACAAATCGGAAGAATATAGAGGAAGGAAGGAAAACTACAGTAAGTTGAAAATTGAGAGGAAGGCAAACCATAAGAGATGCTGAACTCTAGGAAGCAAACAGGATTGCAGGAGGGGAGGGAAAAGGATAATTGAGTGATGGGCATCGAGGAAGAAACTTCATGTAATGAATAGGGGTGTAATATACAACTGATATACAACTAAAACCTGCCTCTGAAACTAACTGGGGCGGGGGGGAAGGAAGACGAGGAAGAAGAAGACGATGAAGGAAGGACCACACATAGTCATTCCAGTTATGGGTTCCAGGTAAGTCTAGCCTACAAGTATCCCCAGCCCAGGTATCAGACATGTGAGTGAAGAAATCTATGGATAATTCTGGACCACTGCCATTAACCCTAACTATAACCATAGTTTCCCCTGCTATCTGAGACTTTCTGCTGATACCACAGACATTAGAATCAGAGTTAAGCCATCTTTCCTGTATCCTGTCAAAACTAGTCCAGAGAATCTATAATGATAATAAAACAGTTATCATTTTATGCCACAAGATTTGGGGATGGTTTTTACACGCCAATAAATATCTAGAATTCTTTGAATATAGTTTCATTTTATTTTTTAACTTAGATTATTTTGGATCCCTGAAAATGATTATTAGTTAAGCTAGTGATAGAAAATATAAAGGTAGAAGGAAGAAAAAACAGTTTAAGAGAAAAAAGTAGAAAAAAAAAAAGTAGAAAAAGGAACTTCCAGGTATGGAAGCATGAGGATGTGAACAATCCTTCTCAGGAAATAAGCAAGTATATACTTCCACTTCAAGGAAAATGAAGTAGATGTGTTTTTCCATATTTCTGTCAGTAAGTACAACTAAAAACTCTGGACATTTACATACATAAATACGTGCGTGTGTGTGTGTGTGTTTTCTAATAATTATAATATATATAAAGCCCAGTTGAAAAATCAAGTCACCTAACTTTTAGTCCAATGTGCTGCCACCAATCTTTAAGCATTTGACTTTGCATATTTAAGTATCAAGGCTATGGCTATATGACCTATGGGTTTCTGGTCCTATTTTGATAAATGGGTTACCAAAATATAACTGCAAGTTTTACTTCACATTTGATTAGGATTTTTTTGATTTCTTACTCTTTTTACCTTTATCAAGGTGTGGTTTCTTAAAGGGACACAATGGCAGAGGAATACTACTAACTGAAATGCACCGGCCAGCAAATATTCAAAAGGTGATAAAGGGGGACAATATAAATTCAGCAAAATTAAAGTAACATAAGGTTTCAACATTAAATGGATATTTTTCATATCTTTGAAATGTTATAATAAATACCTTTTTTTCCCTCTTCTCCCCTTTTCCCCTCCACTTTTTTCCTCCCTTCCCATCTCCTCTTTATTGTTGTATTAGTTAATGTAAACTCTTTCATGTGAATTTCATATTGCCATTTGCTGAATGCTTCCTCTACACTGGAAATTGACACGTTATCTTATTGAATCTAACCTTACAATGTTAAGTTTGGAACTTAAAAATTCCTAAAGGGTATGTGTGCTTGGACATTAAGACTTCGACACTGTGCCTTATGCACTGTAGCCACTATTTCATTTAGTCTTTGTAGTAAGCCCAGGAGGTAGTTATTCTCATCATCTATTTTGGAGGAAACTAAGCCTGTCAATGGATGAATAAGCTGTCTGAGGCTGACTCCTGCAGTGAATTACATAACTGGGATACAGTTTCTGTTCTCTTTGATTTCACAGTTCTAGTTCTTAACTACTGTAATTCTCTCCTGCATTTCACTAAAGGAAGGTTTAACATTTTAGTCATCCTAATTTGAAAGTCACATAGTAAGTAACTGACAGAGCTAGCTAGAACTTATGATTAGTAATGAAAATTTTATTTCTTTAAAACATGGTATATCAATTCCTTAACTACCAAGAAGTCACCATAAAATTCAAATGTGTGAATCAGAGGTGTACAGTCTGATTGTTAAAACACTGGCAGATACAAATGATTTCACAGATAACAGGAGTGAATTCCTAAGTAATTTCATTTTAGTCACTGCTCCCATGGACTTTTGATTATGACTTGCCATTACCTTTTATTGCCATAGTGTGTGGCTGATAAGATCATGTAGAGAATTCTTGATAAAGTAAGGCCAGGAGGTTGCTCTGTTTCATTCTAACCTATTATTTATTCATTTCTATATCTTATTCTATTTGATTATAAAAATAACTTATGTGAGGAATAGAATGAACTATAAAGACAAATTTAAGATCAAAATTATGTTTAAGTTATACTCAGGGGAAGATCAAATCTTAAATAAAGAATGGATGATCCAGAAATTATATTTTTTGAATTGTACCCCTATTCCATCTTGGTATTGAGTAATCAAGCAAACTTTTCTAGGACTCATTAGTTATTTCAAAAATAATTTATGAAGTGCCTGTTGAGATACACCAGTGAATAAAAAATGTAAACCAGTGAGTAAAAGAACAAAGAGGGCAGATTCCTAACCTCATGGAATTCTTATTCTAAAATATTTGACAAATGATAATAAGCAGAAAAAATAAAATTAATTAGTGAGTTAGAAATGAGAAGTATAAATAAAAAGAACAAATAATAAGTGGTACATAATGGGGTGGAAGGCAAAGCAAATACTATGGCAGGAAAATAACCACAATTCCTATACATAACACATTTCATGGATCACCTGGAAGCAAGCTTTTATCACAGAGCCTGTGGATCTTGAGGAATTCTTTAGGCCAATATCAAACATGACTGCTATTTCACTGATAAAGAGAACCTAGATTTTGGCTAAAGATTGGAAATAAAGTACCTGTGAAGAGGAACTACAAGAATATAAAAGCCTGAGTAATAATGAAAGATGGTTTCTGTTAGGTGCTCCTTATTCAGCACTGTGCAAAATTTTGTGCATTATTTAAAAAAAAAATGTTTAAAACAATGCTAACAACATAGGCAGATATTACGCCCATTTTTCAGATGAGTAAAAGGGGGCTAAGGAAGACAGTGACCTACCCAGGGTCAGAAATTTAGTATGTAGAAGAGGAAAGTTTTCTCACCCATAACTGCTGACATGAAGTTTTTAACCACTACCACTCATCTAGATAGGTATGTATCTTTATACCCCAGATCTCTAGAAGACTCAAGTAAAGCAAAAATTATTCAGATCTCCATCCAATTATATCAACCTGAAACAAATGTGGTAATATGTGTTCTAACAGGAAAAATGTTGAAAAGTTTAGAGCCTTTTGTCTTGAATCTTCCAGAATGTGGTGATGGCAGTGGGGAGTTATTAAAGCAGTAAAAGAACCAATATGGCAGTGAGGTAGAAGTTGTAATGGGTTCTTTCTCTCTGAGTACTTTAGGTTGTTTTATTTTTTCTTATTTTCTCAATCAGTGAAGAATAACTTTGAGTTTGGAGGGGTTTTTTTTGTTTGTTTGTTTTTACTTGAATAGTTTATGCCCATGTGGACATTTAATTATATAACTTGTGTACAATCGAAGGTGAGTTGTCTGTTTTTTCTTTCTCCCAATAGTTCTTCCAGGTAATTCCTTTAGTGTAATGGTACTTCAGATATATACAAAGCAGGAGTCTGACTTAGCAATCAGAATGAATATAGAAATTCAAACTGCTAGCATAAGAAAAAAATGGTAATTCGTATCAAATACAAGGATGTATTTGTTGGAGGATATGGTCTCCCCTTGATGTATTCATGTTCCTAGATTAGAGTGTACATGTGAGAAATAATTTTCAGGTTAAAATTTGGTGTACTTGAAAGTTTGGTGGTATACACAGGTGTTTAGGCAAACATCTGGATACAGACAAGTCGTCTCACTTTGCTTTTCAATAAAACTCCATTTGTGGAAAAAATGAAATACTGTGTTTAGATATAATTTCTCAAAATAAGATTATTAGTGCATGAAAATATTTAATAATGAAGGAACATTCTTAGAAGTCAAAACTGTACCTACTCCTTCCTTCCTTCCTTTCTTTCTTCCTTTCTTCCTTTCTTTTAAAGATTTTATTTGTGAGCGAGAGAGAACATGAGAGCACAAGCAGGGGGAGCAGCAGTCAGAGGGAAAAGCAGACTCCTCAATGAGCATGGAGTCCAATGTGGGACTTGATCCCAGGACCCTGGGATCATAACCTGAGCCAAAGGGAGACGCTTAACCAATTGAGCCACCCAGGTCTCCCTCCACTTTTTTTTTTTCAGGCACTGAAACAGTATGGTACTGCAATTAAATAGAAGGATTAATCTCTATAACTTGGCATAAAACATTTTTCAAGGTACATTTATTTGTTCTCACAAGTTATTTTTTATAATCCATGTGTGTCATAGTCTAACATTTTTAAAACATACCTGTTCATCTTTATGGATTTAACTGTAGTTCTTTGGCTCATAATTTTGTTCAGGAATTTATATTTTGCTAAATTAAATGATATTTTAAATATTTCATAAATATATTTATAGGACACTATTAAGATTTATATCAAGATGTATAATGTAGTGAGAGAGGTGCTTTTAATTTTTGTTCACCCCATCTGAATTTTATATTTAAGAATATGTATTTACTATATAATATGAATGCTTAATTAAAAGTAAAAGGCTTTTGCTTTTACAAGTGACTTTTACAAAGTTACAGAAAATGTGATTGACCTGCATTTCTATTTCATTCTATGCAAAAGATTATCATTATCTTGGCTGCTAAGAGTTCCTTAACAAGCAGGGTATATTTAAGATGTTTGTTATTATTAGCAACACATCTGCTGCTGAAGATTCTACTGGCTGAGAAAGGAAAGCTTTCTCAACACCTTTGGCAATGACAGAAGCACGCTGTTGTTCATTCTCTTGGTCCTCCATGTCTAGAACATATGCTTTGAGCTGTGTTTCTATAAATATGGTGAGTTGTTCTGGTGTCTTAAAAGAATGTAAAAAGAATTTAATCTGGATTGGGATTTTTTTGGTGGGGGAGGTGTTTAAGTATCAAAAATCTCAAACCCACCTTCCCATCTTCCCATTCCAGCTCATTCTTTCTACAAATTTGAATAATCCTTCAACTCCATCAAGAATTAAAATCCATTAATCCTAGAATACTTTCACTTTTTTCCAAAAACATTTCCCTCCTTTCCAGGATAAATTGTGTGCATTTATTTTATACAACAAATACATATCCCTGCAGTCATCTTCAACTCCTTTACACCTCTACTTGCAAAGCCAGTTCGGTTTAAAAATGTGTTCTGTAACTCCTTCTTCTGGACAAGCTGGATATAGCTGGAGAATATTTTATAATGATACTGACTTTCTTATAGTAAAATTGAGTATGTCATGTCAATTCTTCCTGTTTGTGCATTCACGATCTGTTCTCTTAGATGGCACTACCTTACCTCCATTATGTACTATTATGCAACCCTATAAAACCTTCTAGGACTCTTGCTCTAGGAATAAGTAGTAGATATGAAAAACACTTGTTGATGAATGAATTATACGGTGACTATATTGAATTCATTTTGATTTTTCAGTTACCTTTTTCACACTGAATTACACAGAAAGGAAAAACAAATTTTGGAAGATATGTTCTTTTTTTCCCCCTCTTCTTTTAAAGGGTTTTTTAACTTTTTTTTTCCTTCTATTTAAATTTACAATTATCTTCTTAGGATTTAATTCAGTCTGGTTCCTTATTCTATTGTTTTGTTTTGTTTAATGTTTTTAACTCAACCAAAATGTCTAATTTTGCTTTCCTACTTTTCTTCAGGATAAAACAATGTTATCTCAGTGTAAATAGCAAAATAGTCCCCAACAAAATAATATGTACTATTTGGATGTAGGCAAAATTTTCTTTTACATTTGTGCTTGATATACCATAATGTGCCACAGAATTTGAGAATGTCTTTGTAATCTCTCATTTATAGATGCAGTAAAATTAAATTATTATTCATCTCATTTTTACTCAGCACTGAGATGTATTGGTTTCAGGCATGGTTGCTGTAAGGGGGGAAACTAATTAAGGAGAAAAGAACTCAGAGTCACCTAATGTCATTTTCAAACTTAAAAGGAAATTTGGAAAGGAAATTTGATAAAATGCTATCTTACACCAAATGTGCACCATCAGACAAAAGCATAACTGATACTGAAGCTTTTCAGTTTAGCTTTGAGTTTAACAAATACTGATTTAACAGTCATCCTTCTGATGCATGAATATCATGCACAATAAACTTAACTTCAGCTATTGCTTTAACTTCTCTTCTTGGGGAACTCCTTCTCCCATTACAGGTTTCCTTCCCCTTGTTGATTATTCTTCACTAGATCTGCTAGAGTTTGGCTACAACAGCACAAACATTTCAAATGTGGTCTAATTGGATTAAAATAGGCGTTCCCACATTATTCTGGAGACTCCATGAGAAGTAAGGCAGCCTAAACAATCTAAGCACACATTAACTTTTTTTTTTTTTTTTGGGCAGCCACCAAATAATTTATTGTGGGCAATCTGGCCACCTCAAACAATATCCTTAAAATTCTAATAGACATAAGGCTATTAGGTAAAAGTAAATGTCCCCATCTTTCTTGCTTTTTTTCCCTACAACCCTCTTCCCCTCCATTCTATTTCATATATTTATATATAAAAACAGATATATATTTACATATAGATACAATGTATATAATGAGGTCTCAAGGCCAATGTCTGTATTGCTTGACAACATTTCCTTGTATTCAATTAATGATTGAATATGAGTGGGTAAAAACCTGGTTTAGTTGAGATTTTCAGAATTCCTCACCAGTGCTTTCTAGCTGGGATTTAGAAAAAAGGAGACTGGCCTCTCTCTGGTGTATATGCCAAGTGGGAGAGAATTGTTGGCAGCCATGATATGGACTAACAGCAGCAGGTGATCTACAGAAGGAAAGATGAAGTCGTTATGCAGATAAAAGAGAAGGAAGGGAGAGAAAGACAAGAAAAAAAAAGAAAAGATGCTGAGTATTTGGTTCTGCAAGTCCTAAATAGATTCATGCTTTGCCTTTGGTTTTGTTATTATATGAACAATTCAAATATGCTTTTATATTTGAATATGAAAATTCAAATTCCCTTCTTTTAGTTAAGGAGTCTCGAATCAGCATTCTGACATTGAGAATCAAATGAGAAACATCTCAAATAGTGTACATTTGTGTATCTGTTTTTTTACACAAAAATATTCGTACTATATTTTGTTCTATTTCCTTTTTTTTTTCAAATTTAACAATGTGTCATGGACATTATACTATGTAGTTGAATTTTTGACATTTATTATTAGTAATCTTATATCTCACCAGGTATTGCAACACTTTAAGCCTACTCCTCTTGTCTGTCCTGTTCACACTCTCCCCTTATCTCTACCACCCAGAGATAGTTATTAAAATGTTTTTCTAAATTTAAAAAAATGTAATATTTTTTAGGTTCACTATTATTTATATTATTTATCATGAAAGGTAGGGTCCTTTTGTAGCACTGAAATCTCAAACTGTAGACTTCTCTTTGTGATTAATAAGGTTGATAATTTAAATAGGACACAAGACAGAAAGTAGTGGCTCGAGTAAGACAAACATAAACAAAAAGAATAATGCCAGCTATCATTTATCTACTATATGCTAAGAGTATTTGTTCTCAACATGCATTAGCGCACTTTGACCTTCACCCAAAATTTCTATGTTAGTATTATTTTTCTCATTTTACAGTTAGAAAACTAAAGAGATTACTTTCCCTGTCCCGGGTCTGGGAGATTAAAGCAGAAATGAGTTCAAACCAATGTTTTTCTGACTACAAAAGTGTATTGAATGTACAGTGAATTAAGGTATGGGGCATCAGACATTTCTGAAATAAATTATAGGGGATAATTGGAATAGATCCAGTTTAGGGTGATACAGGGAAGTTCAATAATAAAGAAGTAAAGATCAGACTATTTGCCCAAAAGTAAGTTTAGAATTAATTAGTTCCTAAACAAACTTGATTGGCATTCTTAACATTTGCATGGATTTCAGAACTCCATCAGGGACTTTTTTATTCTTTTTCTTAAAACTGAAAGGTATGAGCCTTAAAATAATGTTTAGAATGGAAGAAGTACATTGTGAAAATAAAAGACAATGTAAGAAAACTAAGTGACTATTACAAATTTTCCTGATTTTTTTAGACCAGTGCTTTATAAAGTAAGGCATGACAACATCAAAAAGACATTGCAAACAACGTGTAAATTGAGAGAGCTGCTGTAGGAAAGTCTCCATTTGGAAGGATCTCTCACTTTACCTCATCCACTGTCCCCTCTTTCTCGCTCTTCTGTGTATTTCTCTCTCTCTCTCTCTCGGAGATGACATCACTGTGACCTGTTTTGTGAGTACTTCATAGAATCACTAGTTCATAGTCTCCAGAAAAATGAAAAAATAAATAAGGCAGTTATTTGTAATTGTGGTAGAACCTAAAGTAGAAATATAGTCAACTTGATGTCTTTAGAGTTTGAAACTAAATTATTTATAGTATCATGTTCAAAAACCTGAAATTAACATTTTTGCTGTTTTATAAGTCTACTAGAATAACTTTGTCTCTTTTGCCATACTCAACATCTCATGTCCATGAGATGTGTTCTGGGAAGAAATTTTCAAATAATTGCTGAGGCAAGGAAAAATGTTCAGCAATGCTTATGAAAATTACAAAGGGCTCTGTTATTTGTTGAAAACACATTTTTGACTTTTGAAAAATTGATTAACATTGGCTTTCAGTACTGGTTTGGTCACTTTCTGTCAATAAAATTTGGCCAAATGAATTAAAGTCTGTGAGTTGTGGCTTTCTCATGTGTAAAATGAAGCTTATATTCAATTATAGTACTATTAGGAGGACTAGATGTAATAAGGTAGATACAGAACAGCATCAGGGAATTCCAATAAAGATGATTGTTAATAGGGGCGCCTGGGTGGCTCAGTGGGTTAAAGCCTCTCCCTTTGGCTCAGGTCATGATCCCAGAGTCCTGGGATTGAGCTCCGCATCGGGCTCTCTACTCCTCGGGGAGCCTGCTTCCTCCTCTCTCTCTGCCTGCCCCTCTGCCTACTTGTGATCTCTGTCTGTCAAATAAATAAATAAAATCTTTAAAAAAAAAAAGGATGATCGTTAATAGCACCCAATAATTATCAAATGCTTACTGTGTACCAATTTTAAACTCAGCACAGTTTATGAATGAACATATTTGATCTTCAAAATAATACCATAAATTGACTAATAAAATTATCCCCATTTTACAGATAACAAAACAGAGAGTTTAATAACTAAACCTGGGGAGGAGTCAAGATGGCGGAGAAGTAGCAGGCTGAGACTACTTCAGCTAGCCGGAGATCAGCTAGATAGCTTATCTAAAGATTGCAAACACCTGAAAATCCATCGGCAGATCGAAGAGAAGAAGAACAGCAATTCTGGAAACAGAAAAACAACCACTTTCTGAAAGGTAGGACCGGCAGAGAAGTGAATCCAAAGCGACGGGAAGATAGACCCTGGGGGGAGGGGCCGGCTCCCGGCAAGCAGCGGAGCAATACGCACAAAATCAGGACTTGTAAAAGTCTGTTCCGCTGAGGGACATCGCTCCAGAGACTAAAACCGGGGCGAAGCCCACGCGGGGTCAGCGTGGCCTCAGGTCCCGCAGGGTCACAGAAGGATCGGGGGTGTCTGAGTGCCGCAGAGCTTGCGGGTATTGGAACAGGAAAGCCGGCTACAGAGACAGAGCCAACAGTAAGCTCACAGCTCGGTGTTACCTTGAGCCGGTCGCAGGCTCGGTGAGCTCGGAGCGCGGCCGGAGGTCAGGCAGACGGGAGTAACTGGGCACTGTTCTCTGAGGGCGCACTGAGGAGTGGGGCCCCGGGGCTCGGCTCCTCCGGGCCGGAGACCAGGAGGCCGCCATTTGTATTCCCAACCTCCGGAACTCTAAGGAAAGCGCTCAGGGAACAAAAGCTCCTGAAAGCAAACCCGAGCAGATTACTCACCCCGGCCCCTGATAAGGGCGGTGCAATTCCGCCTGGGGCAAAGACACTTGAGAATCACTACAACAGGCCCCTCCCCCAGAAGATCAATAAGAAATCCAGCCGAGACCAAGTTCACCTACCAAGGAGTTTGGTTTCAATACCAAGGAGAGCAGCAGAATTCCAGAGGAGGAGAAAGCAAAGCACGGAACTCATGGCTTTTTCCCTGTGATTTTTTTTAGTCTTGCAGTTAATTTAATTATATTCTTTTTCATTTTTTGTTTTTTTTTCTCGCCTTCTGGTTAAATTTTTTTTAAACTTTTACCTTTTTCTTTTTTTAACATTTTTTAACTAGTTTTTCTAATATATATATTTTTTCTTTTTATATTTTTCTTATTTGTTTTCTTTTTTTTTTTAATTCTTTTCTTTTCTTTTTCTTTTTCTTTTTTTTTTTTTCTTCCTTTTTGAACCTCTTTTTATCCCCTTTCTCCCCCCTCACGATTTGGGATCTCTTCTAATTTGGTTAATGCATATTTTCCTGGGGTTGTTGCCACCCTTTTAGTATTTTCCTTGCTCCTTCATATACTCTTATCTGGACAAAATGACAAGACGGAAAAATTCAACACAAAAAAAAAGAACAAGAGGCAGTACCGAAGGCTAGGGACCTAATCAATACAGACATTGGTAATATGTCAGATCTAGAGTTCAGAATGACAATTCTCAAGGTTCTAGCCGGGCTCGAAAAAGGCATGGAAGATATTAGAGAAACCCTCTCGAGAGATATAAAAGCCCTTTCTGGAGAAATAAAAGAACTAAAATCTAACCAGGTTGAAATCAAAAAAGTTATTAATGAGGTGCAATAAAAAATGGAGGCTCTCACTGCTAGGATAAATGAGGCAGAAGAAAGAATTAGTGATACAGAAGAACAAATGACAGAGAATAAAGAAGCTGAGCAAAAGAGGGACAAACAGCTAGTGGACCACGAGGGGAGAATTCGAGAGATAAGTGACACCATAAGACGAAACAACATTAGAATAATTGGGATTCCAGAAGAAGAAGAAAGAGAGAGGGGAGCAGAAGGTATACTAGAGAGAATTATTGGGGAGAATTTCCCCAATATGGCAAAGGGAACGAGCATCAAAATTCAGGAGGTTCAGAGAATGCCCTTCAAAATCAATAAGAATAGGCCCACACCCCGTCACCTAATAGTAAAATTTACAAGTCTCAGTGACAAAGAGAAAATCCTGAAAGCAGCCCGGGAAAAGAAGTCTGTAACATACAATGGTAAAAATATTAGATTGGCAGCTGACTTATCCACAGAGACCTGGCAGGCCAGAAAGAGCCGGCATGATATTTTCAGAGCACTAAATGAGAAAAACATGCAGCCAAGAATACTATATCCAGCTAGGCTATCATTGAAAATAGAAGGAGAGATTAAAAGCTTCCAGGACAAACAAAAACTGAAAGAATTTGCAAACACCAAACCAGCTCTACAGGAAATCTTGAAAGGGGTCCTCTAAGCAAAGAGAGAGCCTACAAGTGGTAGATCAGAAAGGAACAGAGACCATATACAATAACAGTCACCTTACAGGCAATACAATGGCACTAAATTCATATCTCTCAATAGTTACCCTGAATGTGAATGGGCTAAATGCCCCTGTCAAAAGACACAGGGTATCAGAATGGATAAAAAAACAAAACCCATCTATATGTTGCCTCCAAGAAACTCATTTTAAGCCCGAAGACACCTCCAGATTTAAAGTGAGGGGGTGGAAAAGAATTTACCATGCTAATGGACATCAGAAGAAAGCAGGAGTGGCAATCCTTATATCAGATCAACTAGATTTTAAGCCAAAGACTATAATAAGAGATGAGGAAGGACACTATATCATACTCAAAGGGTCTGTCCAACAAGAAGATTTAACAATTTTAAATATCTATGCCCCCAATGTGGGAGCAGACAACTATATAAACCAATTAATAACAAAATCAAAGAAACACATCAACAATAATACAATAATAGTAGGGGACTTTAACACTCCCCTTACTGAAATGGACAGATCATCCAAGCAAAAGATCAGCAAGGAAATAAAGGCCTTAAACGACACACTGGACCAGATGGACATCACAGATATATTCAGAACATTTCTTTTTTTTTTTTTTTTTTTTTTTTTTTTTTTTTAATTTTTTATTTTTTATAAACATATATTTTTATCCCCAGGGGTACAGGTCTGTGAATCACCAGGTTTACACAATTCACAGCACTCACCAAATCACATACCCTCCCCAATGTCCATAATCCCACCCCCTTCTCCCAAATCCCCTCCCCCCAGCAACCCTCAGTTTGTTTTGTGAGATTAAGAGTCACTTATGGTTTGTCTCCCTCCCAATCCCATCTTGTTTCATTTATTCTTCTTCTACCCACTTAAGCCTCCATGTTGT
The DNA here is from genome assembly GCF_030435805.1 of Mustela lutreola. NCBI lineage: Eukaryota > Metazoa > Chordata > Mammalia > Carnivora > Mustelidae > Mustela > Mustela lutreola. Next base: position 116,511,556 of record NC_081297.1, read on the forward strand.
ATCACCACTTCCTCATATCAGGGAGATCATATGATAGTTGTCTTTCTCTGCTTGACTTATTTCGCTAAGCATGATACGCTCTAGTTCCATCCATGTTGTTGCAAATGGCAAGATTTCATTTCTTTTGATGGCTGCATAGTATTCCATTGTGTATATATACCACATCTTCTTGATCCATTCATCTGTTGATGGGCATCTAGGTTCTTTCCATAGTTTGGCTATTGTGGACATTGCTGCTATAAACATTCGGGTGCACGTGCCCCTTTGGATCACTACATTTGTATCTTTAGGGTAAATACCCAATAGTGCAATTGCTGGGTCATAGGGCAGTTCTATTTTCAACATTTTGAGGAACCTCCATGCTGTTTTCCAGAGTGGCTGCACCAGCTTGCATTCCCACCAACAATGGAGGAGGGTTCCCCTTTCTCCGCATCCTCGCCAGCATCTGTCATTTCCTGACTTGTTGATTTTAGCCATTCTGACTGGTGTGAGGTGATATCTCATTGTGGTTTTGATTTGTATTTCCCTGATGCCGAGTGATATGGAGCACTTTTTCATGTGTCTGTTCGCCATCTGGATGTCTTCTTTGCAGAAATGTCTGTTCATGTCCTCTGCCCATTTCTTGATTGGATTATTTGTTCTTTGGGTGTTGAGTTTGCTAAGTTCTTTATAGATTCTGGACACTAGTCCTTTATCTGATATGTCGTTTGCAAATATCTTCTCCCATTCTGTCAGTTGTCTTTTGGTTTTGTTGGCTGTTTCCTTTGCTGTGCAAAAGCTTTTGATCTTGATGAAATCCCAGTAGTTCATTTTTGCCCTTGCTTCCCTTGCCTTTGGCGTTGTTCCTAGGAAGATGTTGCTGCGGCAGAGGTCGAAGAGGTTGCTGCCCGTGTTCTCCTCAAGGATTTTGATGGATTCCTTTCGTACATTGAGGTCCTTCATCCATTTTGAGTCTATTTTTGTGTGTGGTGTAAGGGAATGGTCCAATTTCATTTTTCTGCATGTGGCTGTCCAATTTTCCCAGCACCATTTATTGAAAAGGCTGTCTTTTTTCCATTGGACATTCTTTCCTGCTTTGTCGAAGATTAGTTGACCATAGATTTGAGGGTCTATTTCTGGGCTCTCTATTCTGTTCCATTGATCTATGTGTCTGCTTTTGTGCCAGTACCATGCTGTCTTGAGGATGACAGCTTTGTAATAGAGCCTGAAGTCCGGAATTGTGATGCCACCAACGTTGGCTTTCTTTTTCAATATCCCTTTGGCTATTCGAGGTCTTTTCTGGTTCCATATAAATTTTAGCATTATTTGTTCCATTTCTTTGAAAAAGATGGATGGTACTTTGATAGGAATTGCATTAAATGTGTAGATTGCTTTAGGTAGCATAGACATTTTCACAATATTTATTCTTCCAATCCAGGAGCATGGAACATTTTTCCATTTCTTGGTGTCTTCCTCAATTTCTTTCCTGAGTACTTTATAGTTTTCTGAGTATAGATTCTGTGTCTCTTTGGTTAGGTTTATTCCTAGGTATCTTATGGTTTTGGATGCAATTGTAAATGGGATTGACTCCTTAATATCTCTTTCTTCTGTCTTGCTGTTGGTGTAGAGAAATGCAACTGATTTCTGTGCATTGATTTTATATCCTGACACTTTACTGAATTCCTGTATAAGTTCTAGCAGTTTTGGAGTGGAGTCTTTTGGGTTTTCCACATATAGTATCATATCATCTGCGAAGAGTGATAATTTGACTTCTTCTTTGCCGATTTGGATGCCTTTAATTTCCTTTTGTTGTCTGATTGCTGAGGCTAGGACCTCTAGTACGATGTTGAAAAGCAGTGGTGATAATGGACATCCCTGCCGTGTTCCTGACCTTAGCGGAAAAGCTTTCAGTTTTTCTCCATTGAGAATGATATTTGCAGTGGGTTTTTCATAGATGGCTTTGATGATATTGAGGTATGTGCCCTCTATCCCTACACTTTGAAGAGTTTTGATCAGGAAGGGATGTTGTACTTTGTCAAATGCTTTTTCAGCATCTATTGAGAGTATCATATGGTTCTTGTTCTTTCTTTTATTGATGTGTTGTATCACATTGACTGATTTGCGGATGTTGAACCAACCTTGCAGCCCTGGAATAAATCCCACTTGGTCGTGGTGAATAATCCTTTTAATGTACTGTTGAATCCTATTGGCTAGTATTTTGTTGAGTATTTTCGCATCTGTGTTCATCAAGGATATCGGTCTATAGCTCTCTTTTTTGGTGGGATCCTTGTCTGGTTTTGGGATCAAGGTGATGCTGGCCTCATAAAATGAGTTTGGAAGTTTTCCTTCCATTTCTATTTTTTGGAACAGTTTCAGGAGAATAGGAATTAGTTCTTCTTTAAATGTTTGGTAGAATTCCCCCGGGAAGCCGTCTGGCCCTGGGCTTTTGTTTGTTTGGAGATTTTTAATGACTGTTTCAATCTCCTTACTGGTTATGGGTCTGTTCAGGCTTTCTATTTCTTCCTGGCTCAGTTGTGGTAGTTTATATGTTTCTAGGAATGCATCCATTTCTTCCAGATTGTCAAATTTATTGCCGTAGAGTTGCTCATAGTATGTTCTTATAATAGTTTGTATTTCTTTGGTGTTAGTTGTGATCTCTCCTCTTTCATTCATGATTTTACTTATTTGGGTCCTTTCTCTTTTCTTTTTGATAAGTCGGGCCAGGGGTTTATCAATTTTATTAATTCTTTCAAAGAACCAGCTCCTAGTTTCGTTGATTTGTTCTATTGTTTTTTTGGTTTCTATTTCATTGATTTCTGCTCTGATCTTTATGATTTCTCTTCTCCTGCTGGGCTTAGGGTTTCTTTCTTGTTCTTTCTCCAGCTCCTTTAGGTGTAGGGTTATCATTGAAAATAGAAGGAGAGATTAAAAGCTTCCAGAACAAACAACAACTGAAAGAATTTGCAAATACCAAACCAGCTCTACAGGAAATATTGAAAGGGGTCCTCTAAGCAAAGAGAGAGCCTACAAGTGGTAGATCAGAAAGGAACAGAGACCATATACAGTAACAGTCACCTTACAGGCAATACAATGGCACTAAATTCATATCTCTCAATAGTTACCCTGAATGTGAATGGGCTAAATGCCCCTGTCAAAAGACACAGGGTATCAGAATGGATAAAAAAACAAAACCCATCTATATGTTGCCTCCAAGAAACACATTTTAAGCCCGAAGACACCTCCAGATTTAAAGTGAGGGGATGGAAAAGAATTTACCATGCTAATGGACATCAGAAGAAAGCAGGAGTGGCAATCCTTATATCAGATCAATTAGATTTTAAGCCAAAGACTATAATAAGAGATGAGGAAGGACACTATATCATACTCAAAGGGTCTGTCCAACAAGAAGATTTAACAATTTTAAATATCTATGCCCCCAATGTGGGAGCAGACAACTATATAAACCAATTAATAACAAAATCAAAGAAACACATCAACAATAATACAATAATAGTAGGGGACTTTAACACTCCCCTCACTGAAATGGACAGGTCATCCAGCAAAAGATCAGCAAGGAAATAAAGGCCTTAAACGACACACTGGACCAGATGGACATCACAGATATATTCAGAATATTTCATCCCAAAGCAACAGAATACACATTCTTCTCTAGTGCACATGGAACATTCTCCAGAATAGATCACATCCTCGGTCCTAAATCAGGACTCAACCAGTATCAAAAGATTGGGATCATTCCCTGCATATTTTCAGACCACAATGCTCTAAAGCTAGAACTCAACCACAAAAGGAAGTTTGGAAAGAACCCAAATACATGGAGACTAAACAGTATCCTTCTAAAGAATGAATGGGTCAACCGGGAAATTAAAGAAGAATTGAAAAAAATCATGGAAACAAATGATAATGAAAATACAACGGTTCAAAATCTGTGGGACACAACAAAGGCAGTCCTGAGAGGAAAATATATAGCGGTACAAGCCTTTCTCAAGAAACAAGAAAGGTCTCAGGTATTCAGAACATTTCATCCCAAAGCAACAGAAGACACATTCTTCTCTAGTGCACATGGAACATTCTCCAGAATAGATCACATCCTCGGTCCTAAATCAGGACTCAACCGGTATCGAAAGATTAGGATCATTCCCTGCATATTTTCAGACCACAATGCTCTAAAGCTAGAACTCAACCACAAAAGGAAGTTTGGAAAGAACCCAAATACATGGAGACTAAACAGCATCCTTCTAAAGAATGAATGGGTCAACTGGGGAATTAAAGAAGAATTGAAAAAAATCATGGAAACAAATGATAATGAAAATACAATGGTTCAAAATCTGTGGGACACAACAAAGGCAGTCCTGAGAGGAAAATATATAGCGGTACAAGCCTTTCTCAAGAAACAAGAAAGGTCTCAGGTACACAACCTAACCCTAAACCTACAGGAGCTGGAGAAAGAACAAGAAAGAAACCCTAAGCTCCGCATGAGAAGAGAAATCATAAAGATCAGAGCAGAAATCAATGAAATAGAAACCAAAAAAACAATAGAACAAATCAACGAAACTAGGAGCTGGTTCTTTGAAAGAATTAATAAAATTGATAAACCCCTGGCCCGACTTATCAAAAAGAAAAGAGAAAGGACCCAAATAAATAAAATTATGAATGAAAGAGGAGAGATCACAACTAACACCAAAGAAATACAAACTATTATAAGAACATACTAGGAGCAACTCTACGCCAATAAATTTGACAATCTGGAAGAAATGGATCCATTCCTAGAAACATATAAACTACCACAAGTGAATCAGGAAGAAATAGAAAGCCTTAACAGAACCATAACCAGTAAGGAGATTGAAACAGTCATTAAAAATCTCCAAACAAACAAAAGCCCAGGGCCAGACGGCTTCCCTGGGTAATTCTACCAAACATTTAAAGAAGAACTAATTCCTATTCTCCTGAAACTGTTCCAAAAAATAGAAATGGAAGGAAAACTTCCAAACTCATTTTATGAGGCCAGCATCATCTTGATCCCAAAACCAAACAAGGATTCCATCAAAAAAGAGAGCTATAGACCAATATCCTTGATGAACACAGATGTGAAAATACTCAACAAAATACTAGCCAATAGGATTAAACAGTACATTAAAAGGATTATTCACCACGATCAAGTGGGATTTATTCCAGGGCTGCAAGGTTGGTTCAACATCCCCAAATCAGTCAATGTGATACAACACATCAATAAAAGAAAGAACAAGAACCATATGATGCTCTCCATAGATGCTGAAAAAGAATTTGACAAAGTACAGCATCCCTTCCTGATCAAAACTCTTCAAAGTGTAGGGATAGAGGGCACATACCTCAATATCATCAAAGCCATCTATGAAAAATCCACCGCAAATATCATTCTCAATGGAGAAAAACTGAAAGCTTTTCCGCTAAGGTCAGGAACACGGCAGGGATGTCCATTATCACCACTGCTATTCAACATAGTACTAGAGGTCCTAGCCTCAGCAATCAGACAACAAAAGGAAATTAAAGGCATCCAAATCGGCAAAGAAGAAGTCAAATTATCACTCTTCGCAGATGATATGGCACTATATGTGGAAAACCCAAAAGACTCCACTCCAAAACTGGTAGAACTTATACAGGAATTCAGTAAAGTGTCAGGATATAAAATCAATGCACAGAAATAAGTTGCATTTCTCTACACCAACAGCAAGACAGAAGAAAGAGAAATTAAGGAGTCAATCCCATTTACAATTGCATCCAAAACCATAAGATACCTAGGAATAAACCTCACCGAAGAGGCACAGAATCTATACTCAGAAAACTATAAAGTACTCATGAAAGAAATTGAGGAAGACACAAAGAAATGGAAAAATGTTCCATGCTCCTGGATTGGAAGAATAAATATTGTGAAAATGTCTATGCTACCTAAAGCAATCTACACATTTAATGCAATTCCTATCAAAGTACCATCCATATTTTTCAAAGAAATGGAACAAATAATTCTAAAATTTATATGGAACCAGAAAAGACCTCGAATAGCCAAAGGGATATTGAAAAAGAAAGCCAACGTTGGTGGCATCACAATTCCGGACTTCAAGCTCTATTACAAAGCTCTCATCATCAAGACAGCATGGTACTGGCACAAAAACAGACACATAGATCAATGGAACAGAATGGAGAGCCCAGAAATAGACCCTCAACTCTATGGTCAACTAATCTTCGACAAAGCAGGAAAGAATGTCCAATGGAAAAAAGACAGCCTCTTCAATAAATGGTGCTGGGAAAATTGGACAGCCACATGCAGAAAAATGAAATTGGACCATTTCCTTACACCACACACAAAAATAGACTCAAAATGGATGAAGGACCTCAATGTGTGAAAGGAATCCATCAAAATCCTTGAGGAGAACACAGGCAGCAACCTCTTCGACCTCAGCTGCAGCAACATCTTCCTAGGAACAACGCATAAGGCAAAGGAAGCAAGGGAAAAAATGAACTATTGGGATTTCATCAAGATCAAAAGCTTTTGCACAGCAAAGGAAACAGTTAACAAAACCAAAAGACAACTGACAGAATGGGAGAAGATATTTGCAAACGACATATCAGATAAAGGACTAGTGTCCAGAATCTATAAAGAACTCAGCAAACTCAACACCCAAAGAACAAATAATCCAATCAAGAAATGGGCAGAGGACATGAACAGACATTTCTGCAAAGAAGACATCCAGATGGCCAACAGACACATGAAAAAGTGCTCCATATCACTCGGCATCAGGGAAATACAAATCAAAACCACAATGAGATATCACCTCACACCAGTCAGAATGGCTAAAATCAACAAGTCAGGAAATGACAGATGCTGGCGAGGATGTGGAGAAAGGGGAACCCTCCTACACTGTTGGTGGGAATGCAAGCTGGTGCAGCCACTCTGGAAAACAGCATGGAGGTTCTTCAAAATGTTGAAAATAGAACTGTCCTATGACCCAGCAATTGCACTAATGGGTATTTACCCTAAAGATACAAACGTAGTGATCCAAAGGGGCACGTGCACCCGAATGTTTATAGCAGCAATGTCCACAATAGCCAAACTATGGAAAGAACCTAGATGTCCATCAACTTATGAATGGATCAAGAAGAAGTGGTATATATACACAATGGAATACTATGCAGCCATCAAAAGAAATGAAATCTTACCATTTGCGACAACATGGATGGAACTAGAGCGTATCATGCTTAGCGAAATAAGTCAAGCAGAGAAAGACAACTATCATATGATCTCCCTGATATGAGGAAGTGGTGATGCAACATGGGGGCTTAAGTCAGTAGGAGAAAAATCAATGAAACAAGATGGGATTGGGAGGGAGACAAACCATAAGTGACTCTTAATCTCACAAAACAAACTGAGGGTTGCTGGGGGGAGGGGGTTTGGGAGAAGGGGGTGGGATTATGGACATTGGGGAGGGTATGTGCTTTGGTGAGTGCTGTGAAGTGTGTATACCTGGTGATTCACAGACCTGTACCCCTGGGGATAAAAATATATGTTTATAAAAAATAAAAAATTAAAGAAAAAATAACTAAACCTAACCACAGAGCCAGTATTTGAACTTAGTCTTCCTGAGAGTGTGTGATCTTTACTAAAATCCTACTTTTCTCAAGCAAAAAAACAAAAACAAAAACAAAATCACACATATAATACAAAAAATATTTATGTAAAAATAAACAAAAAGCATAAAATAAGAAACTATTCAGCAAGTTAAATATAGTTAAAAAGGAAATAACATTTCACATGTGTTCACATCCTCCACTCATATCAAAGAATAGTTATCAGGTGTTTAAAATGAAGATAACAGAAAGAGAATTTTCATAATAAACTGAAGTCCCTAGTTCAGAAATACAATGAGTCATAGTAGATTGGGAAATGAAATAAATTCTTAAGAGTTCTTCCATAATAATAAGGTTGGCAGGACATATTTAAAGATTTACGTAGGCTATATGAAGATTCTGCAAAACCTCTTTTGGATCTAAATATTAATCTACTGCAATTGCTGGAGAAAGTAACCTTGGAGAAGAAATTTCTCAGCTAATTATGTTTGTTTATTTGCTTTTTACTCCTGAATCAATTTCCTAACTGGGAGGGGTGAGTTGTACACATTATTCTGGTGTTGAACTATAGAAAAGAGGTATCTGCGCAATGATAATCATATATTGAACACGAATAGTACAGCCTATGGTCTATAGGGCTGTAATTATGACCAGGCATCTCACCAAATTTGATGCTACCCTAAGGAAGAGATCAAATCAAACCAAAGTGACATCTCATCCCTCAGAGAACACGTTAAGCTTTTCATGTGGAGGAGCAGACCATATGCTTGGGACCCAACAAAAATCTTACAAAAACAAAGCTCAAAAGCACAGAGCGCTCACGAAATTCTTTTCTCTTCCCTAACAATCTTTATGACACTGGCATTATTGAATTTTACAGAAAAAAAAAAAATCCTGACTCTATCTAGCTAGAAATACAAGCTCATTTCAAATGATTAAAAAAAAAGAAGAAGAAAAAAAAAAGTAAAGATAAATTTGGATAACTTTACCAAAAAAGAAAATATACAAGTATCTTTATTGTTTTCAGTACAAAAAGCTAAGAATTATAAATGTAATTAAATTTCCATCTCCATGACTAAATGTATTAAAAGAGGCAAAGGAATGATGTAAATACTTCCACTTAAATTTTCTTGGCTAAAGTCATATAGCCACAACCAACTTCCAAATAAGAAGCAAGAATCCGGGGCACCTGGGTGGCTCAGTGGGTTAAGCCTCTGCCTTCGGCTCAGGTCAAGATCTCAGGGTCCTGGGATTGGGCCCCACATTGGGCTCTCTGCTCAGCAGGAGGCCCCTTTCCTCCTCTCTCTCTGCCTGCCTCTCTGCCTACTTGTGATCTCTGTCTGTCAAATAAATAAAATCTTAAAAAAAAAAAAAAAAAAAAAGCAAGAATACTCCTATGTCCCTGGAAGTAGAGATGAACTGTATGTCCTCACTCTTTCTCTCTTTTTCCCTCTCTCCTTCTTTCTCTCTGCTCCCCCTTACCTTTCTCCCTTTCTTCCTCCCCTCACATCTCTCCTCTTTGTCTTCCTTTCATTCCCTTTCTCTTCCTACCCCATCTCTCTTCCTCTCTCCACTCTTTCATTTAAAAACTGTTCAGTGCTTTCCAATCTGTTATCAGATATACTATATAAAAATATTCCCTTGCATTATTAAATAAAAGGAAAAATGTATTGTATGGTTATCAGATTGGCTTGACAAGGTATTTTCAGATATGGCACTATTAGGATTACATACAATCAAAATGTGTTAAATATCTATTATGTGCACTGCAATACATTATGTGGTATTATGGAACTAAAAATATTAATGTATGATGCTAAGCTTTCTTTTCTTTTTTTCATTTCCTTTTGAGTGTGGTCCAAATAGACCTCTGAAATACTGTTGCCATGAGATAATTTTAAAACAAGTTTTAGTAGAAGAAAAGCCCAGACACTTCCCAGAATTCATAATATATTTGTAATACTATATTCTTAATTTTAGCAAACAGTTGTTTGTGATTACAACTATGGCACATGAATTCTAACATAAAACTAACTCTATAAAACTGAATAATAGCCAGAAAAAGTATTTCTTATATTAATTTTTCAGCATCAGCATATATAATCTCATTAATACCTAATTTCTGCATTTATAAATTAGGGATAGAAATAAACTTATATTTTTTTGTGGAAATTAAGTGATATGGTATATCAAAAGCACTTACTGTACTGTTGCTTTGTAATCTAACAAAGGAAATTCTGTAATTAACCCTGAAACCTTATAGTTGTTAAGTAGACATCTCTTAAAATCAATGTTTAAAATGGAAGCAAATCACATATAAACAGAAAGCACATCCATAATATATACAAGAATTATATGAAGAATTAATTCAGAAAAGAGTGGACGTTTCAAAAAAAAGTCACCACTTTCAAAGAAATGAAAAAAAAATACAGACTCTGAAAGTGTTGAGGGAGAGAGATTGAGAATAAAACAGAAAACAGAATGTGTTAAAGAAAAACAAGAGAGAGGGCACCTGGGTAGTTCAGTGGGTTAAAGCCTCTGCCTTCAGCTCGGGTCATGGTCTCAGGGTCCTGGGATCGAGCCCCGCATTGGGCTCTTTGCTCAGCAAGGAGCCTGCTTCCCCCTCTCTCTCTGCCTGCCTCTCTGCCTACTTGGGATCTCTCTCTCTGTCAAATAAATAAATAAAATATTTAAAAAAAAAAAAAGAAAAGAGAGAGGAAGAAATGAAAAGATAACAAAGAAGAAATAGACTGAAAAGGAGTATGAGAAGTAAACTGGAAGAAATTTGAAAATAAGTGAAACATAATAATAAAGATGTCTTAGACATGAAAACCATACTAAAAATAAAAATAAAATAAAATATATATTTTTTAAGATTGTATTAATTAATTAATTCATTTATTCATTTATTTTAGAGAGAGAGTGTGTGTACATGAGTGGGAGGAGGAGCAAAGGGAGAGGGAGAGGAATCTCAAGCAGATTCCATCCAGGGGGAGGAGCCCAATCAACATGGGGCTCAATCTCAGGACCCTGAGATCATGACCTGAGACAAAACCAGAGTCAGAGACTTAACTAACTGAGTCACCCAGGCACCCCCGTAAATATAAGTTTTATACAATAAAATATAAAATAGATAATTAAAATTGAAGTCAAATATATTTATTACTGGCTAAAAGAAATTATATAAAATAAAATGATAAAGAAATCATAGTAAAGAATGTGATGAAAGAAATTATGATAGGTAAGAATAAAAAAGGAAATTCATAATTGCTATTCCTTAAAACTAGAAAATAGCCAATAAACTAAAAAATATTCTGATATAAAAGGAGAAACTCTCCTGAAATAAAAGAATACACCAGAAGCAAATTTTTAGGTGAAGAATCTATGAAAAAGATAATGAGTTTTTCCAAGATAAGACCAGTAGGGAAGTAGAGAAATGGAAACAGAAATGGAAGGAAGCCAAACAGTCATATGATACCAAATTACCAGAAGGGAAAAACATGAACATAATCTCTCAGGGTAGCTTTGGAGACAATATAGCTCATATCTGAGAACTGTTCCACTCAGAGGCAAGGGAACCATAGCATTTATATCCTGCATGCATCAGTCACTGTTTAATAGCTATTCTCAGTCCAGGTGGGGATATAAAACCTCAGGGATTCTAGTTTTTCAAGAGCAGACAAAATGAATCTGATAACCTGAGGACAGCTGCTAACAGAGAGACTCAGGTGCTTATTGTTTTGAGTATAAGTTGGCATTCATGAAAATGATAAAGGTAATTGAAATGATATAGGGGGAACAGAACATTATTACAATGTAAAACTTTAGATTGAAAGGACAAATGAAGCTCTAAAGAAACCTTAGTACAGGATGATCAACAACATGATATAATGTTTTATTGTTGTTTTCATTTCAAAGCCAAAATTCTATGGTCTCCAAATACAAAAAAGCCAATCACTTATTAGTGAAAACAACCAAAAAAATTAATTTGGCTTTACAGCTTATTGCATTCCATTTATTTGTCAATACTAGAAGATACATTTGCCAGGTCTAAAAAATGTTGAGACCTAAGATATGATTAATTATTTTGTTCCCAGACAATTTATTAGCAATTTAAGATGCAAATTAATAAAACCTGTGGTTGAAATTCAGCCTACTAGAGATGAATCAAAATAATAGTAATACTTTGTTCAGTTTTAGAGAAATTGGTAAAAGGAATGACAGTGAGAATGAAAAACATTTAAATTTAAAAAAAACTGTAATGAAATACTTATGATAATTTAATGTATAGAGCATACATCAATGTCTTAAATCTTGACAATATAAAAACAATACATGAAGTATTTGGGGAAAATGGTGGAAGAGAAATAACAGAACTCTGTAAGTGTGCTAACCTCCTTACATTTCATAGAAAAGTCAACAAAAATGTCTAAAGTTGAAAAGTCATAAAAGGGAGATTTATGCCCATTTTTGATAGGATTATCTCTAAACTATAATATTAAGTAAAAGTTCCAGTTACAGAAAATGTGAAAAAAAAAAAAGTAACAAAATTTGCTTGAAGTCTCTTGTGGAGAGTAGATTTTTTTTTTTTTTTTTTTTTTTTTTAGCAATGGAGGGAGTTAAGGTCATGAAGAGAGAGTCATTTAATTTTCATTTATATCCTCTGTACTATGTGGATTTTAATATATACATAAATTACTTTAAAAAGAAAAAACCCTATAAATACATTTATTAAAAGTGATCTATATTTTCAGACAACAACAACAAAGACATCTAAATTGGTAAAGAATTGAAGCTTTCACTATTTGTAGATGCCATGATATTATATACAGAAAACATTAAAAATTCCACCATTAAACTACTAGAATTAATAAATTAATTCAGTAAAATCCCATGATACACAATGTACAGACATCTATTGTATTTCTAGACACTAATAATGAAGCAGCAGAAAGAGAAATTAAGAAAACACTTCCATTTATAATTACATCCAAAATAATAAAGTACCTAGGAATAAAACCAAAGAGGCAAAAAATCTGTATGCTAAAAACTCTAAAACACTGATGAAAGAAATTTAAGATGACATAAAGAAATGGATAGACATTCTCTGCTCATGGTTTGGAAGAACAAATATTACTAAGATACTTATATTACCCAAAGCAATCTACATATTTAATGCAATCCCTATCAAAATACCAACAGCATTTTACACAGCACTGGAACAAACAATTCCAAAATTTGTATGGCACTACAAAAGACCCTGTATAGCCAAAGCAATCTTGAAAAAGAAAAAAAAAAAAAAAGAACTGGAGAGTCCAAGCTTCAAATTATACTACAAAGCTGTAGCAATCAAAACAGTATAGTAATGGCACAAAAATACACACACAAAGCAATAGACCAGAAATAGAAAACCCAGAAATAAACCTGCAGTTATATGGTCAATTAATCTTCAACATAGGAGGAAAGAATATGCAATGGGAATAAGGCCCTCTCCTCCACAAATGGTGTTGGGAAAACTGGGCAGCCACATGCAAAAGAATGAATCTGGACCACTTTCTTACACCATAACAAAAATAGATGAATGACATTTAGTGAGACCTGAAATCATAAAAATCCTAAAAGAGAGCACAAGCAATAATTTCTCTGACATGGGTCATAGCAACATTTTTCTAGACAGGTTCCTTGAAGCAAAAGAAACAAAAGCAAAGATAAATTATTGGGACAACACCAAAATAAAAATCTTCTTCACAGCCAAGGAATCAATCAACAAAATTAAAAGCAACCTACTGAATGGGAGATGATATTTGCAAATTACATATTCAATAGTTAGCACCCAAAATATATAAAGACTTGAAACAACGCAACATCCAAAAAACAAATAGTCCAAATCAAAAATGGGCAGATGACATTAACAGACGTTTCTCTAAAGAAGATATACAGATGGCCAGCAGACATATGAAAAGATGCTTGACACAATTCGTCATCAGGGAAATACAAATTAAAACCATAATGAGATATCACCTCATATTTATTGGAATGGCTAAAATCAAAATCAGAAGAAACAACAAGTGTTGTTGAGGATGTGGAGAAAAAGAGAACCCGAGTGCACTGTTGGTGAGAATGCAAACTGGTGCAGCCAGTGTGGAAAATAGTATGAAGCTTCCTCAAAAAGTTAAAACTAGAACTACCATATGACCTAGTAATCACCCTACCAGGTATTTACCCAAAGAATACAAAAACAGTAATTCAAAGGGATACATGCACCCCTATGTTAACTGCAACATTATTTACAATACCCAAACTTAGTAGCAGCCCAGCGATCCAGTGATAGATGAGTTGATTAAGAAGAGATGGTAAATATATACAATGGAGTATTACGCAACCATAAAAAAGAACGAAATCTTCCCATCTGCAACAACATGGATAGAGCCAGAGAGTATAACACTAAGCAAAATAAGTCAGAGAAAGACAAATCCCATATGATTTCACTCATATGTGAAATTTAAGAAACAAAACAAATGGGGTGGGGGAGGGGAACAGAAGGAGACAAACCAAGAAACAGACTCTAAAGGGTAGAGACCAACCAATGGTTACCAGACAAGAGGTGGGCATGCGTGAATGAAATATGCCAGGGATTAAAGAGAACACTTACCCCATGAGCCAGGAGCAATGTATAGAATTGCTAAATCACTATATTGTACATCTGAAACAAACAGAAGACTGTATATTGACTGTACTGGAATTAAAATTAAAAACTTTGAAAAAATCTACATTATAATGCCATGACAGTGCTATACATATAAAAAGATACTCCAGTATTTTAAAGACTTTTTTTTCAAAAACTCAGTGCTACTGATAATAATTGTGTGGAGTTTAAGAGGGTCTTTTTTTTTTAGCATTCTGATTTCTTCTCAAGACTGATGAGTTTCTGAAAGAAATCAGTGTTGAATACTCTGAGGATTTTACTCAAAGATTATTTCATTTTTTCCTGAAATAGTTATTTCTGGATTTCCAATTTGAAAGAATAGTGTACCTATCATGGAAGATTTTTCAACAGCCCTTAACTCTGTTAAGGATCAGATTTAACCATACATACAGAACAAGATTTAAAGAAGAATCTCTCTACAAAGACTTTAGAATAGCATAGGGCTTATGTGGAAAATGTGCAGTTGTTGCACATGTCTACAATAATTTTATCAACAAAGTTTGTGTTCACACATAGAAATTTGCCTTCAATAAAATGCAGTTGTTTCCATTTTAGAATGGACTTCTTAATCCAAAAACATCTGCTAAGGGAAAATAATTTTGCTATTAAAAATATTTATTATACAAAAAAAGCCAAGTCAAGTCATTATAGTAATTACGGTAAGTTAGCCTATACTAGATATTCAGTCCAAATAGTAACAGTTTAATGTTATTATATTTTAATTATTATATTATCTATTTATTATTATTATTATAATTTACTCACATGCAGTTTAAGATTGCCTCAAGAAGGCAGAATAGGGGTGTGTGCAGGGTTGGGGGGTAGATGGGATGCTCTCTTTACACAGTTATTCATAGGCTCAGGCTGAGGAATGTTTGATCCTCATTGCCTGGTTCTTATGCCACCTTAGGTATTGCAGTCTTGATGAATTAGAGGAGAAAAAACTTGGAAAGGTATCTTTGGAAGTTTCAATCAGCTGAAACCAAACATGATCATCATTTAATCTCAATATTTCACAGGCTAGAACTTGGTCATGTGGCCACATTCAGCTGGAACAGCTAGATTAATTGTGTATCTATGTTAAATTTAAAATTTTTCTACAGCCTCTCCCATCAAGAGGTGGGGTCTTTTTCCTCACACCTGGAATCTGATCTTGCCTAAATGACTAGTGTTAACCAAAAGAATGTGATGTAAATGACTTGTGCACATTTTGAGCCTAGGACTTAAGAAGAGATTTGCAGCCTCTGCTCTCCTTTGCAATAGTGCAGAGATTGGAAATCAGTCTAAAGTGGATGGAGTGACTACATGGAGGAGAACCTGGCCAAGGATCTGCCAAACCTCAGACATGGGAGGCCATCCTAGACCATTCAGCTCTAGTAGGTCTAGCATGTGACTGCAGGTGCCTTAGTAAGACCAACACAGACCATAAAAACACCTCCACTGATCCCAGTCCAAACTGCTACCTCATAGAATTAGAAACTGAAAAAAAAAAAAAAAAAGAAGAAGATTGTTTATTTGAACCATTAATTCTGGGATGGATTGTTATAGAGCTCAGGCTAACTGATTAAGTGGCCATGAAGAAAAAGAAGTAAACAGATTTTGGCGAACAGCTAGCACTTTTGCGATACTCCTTGGAGGAAAAAAATCTACAATTTTCTAGAATTTCATGATTTTGCAAGTTTCTTAGTAATAGCACCTGCAAGTTTCAGGTGCTATTAAATACCTAGAGGAAATAATATTAAAGAAGGATTGTGGTGTTTAATTTAGAATATTTACAAATCTATACTGTGCAATATAAAGAATATTGAAAGCTAATGCATACATCACTTACTATTTGCAAAATCTCTTCTTTTATTGCCTTATTTTTTTTAATTTTAGTAAAAATAAAGACAATGCATTCGATGCCTAGATTTAACTTATAATGAATTATATAGACTAAATGATTTTAATTAAAAGGAATATAGTCAGAATATGCAGACTTTGCAAATTCATATCTGATATGAAATTGAGAGCAAGGATAATCTACCCAAGAAGGAAAAAGGGTAAAAAGATTAATAGTGGGATGTAAAGAAAAATTAAGTTGACACATTGTGATACACTAGTATTTCTTTCTTTCTTTCTTTCTTTCTTTCTTTCTTTCTTTCTTTCTTTCTTTCTTTCTTTCTTTCTTTCTTTCTTTCTTTTAAGACTTTATTTATTTATTTGACAGAGAGAGAGACAGCGAGAGAGGGAACACAAGCAGGGGGAGTGGGAGAGGGAGAAGTAGGCTCCCATGTGGGGTTTGATTCCAGGACTCTGGTATCATGACCTGAGCTGAAGGCAGACGCCTAATGACTGAGCCACCTAAGTGCCTTGATAAGTAGTATTTCTAAATATTTTCCACTACCCCAAGTATTTTAGCACTTATACAGTGGCAATATTTTCCAAACCAAACATAGGATTTACAAATGTATGGATAAAGACTACTTGTCAGAATATTTAAATTAGGAAAGTCCAAGATAGAGATTGGTAGACTGAAAAAAGATTATCGATTCACAATAATAAATAATTTATATTCATATCTTTGTTTTGAGCTATATAATAAACAGAATTGATATCTAACAGTAAAATTTCCAACTAATCTATAATAAAAACCTCATTTTTTGGCAATAAAAATAGTTTCTTACCTAATACAAGCTAACATATGTTTATACACTAAAAATAAGACATATTTTTTCAGTTAAATTATATATGTTTTAAGTAAGTCCAAGATAGATATTTATGAATTCAAGTAAGATAAAATTTCCTTGTTTCAGTAAATGATCAGGTTTTGCAAATGACTCACTCATGTTGCAACAAAATAAAATCTGTAGCATTCTGTGAGCTAATGGTTTCATTTATAGACTCGTTCACTCGTCCAACTTCACTTAACCTTTCTGTAATAAATGCAGCTTCAGCAAACATAAACTGAAATTTTATAAGCAAACATTTACACATTAAATGTATGGCCCAAGTATACATTAAAAGTTATATATATAATCTCCTGTTGGTTATGTGTCTATGAAGAACCTTGACGAATACAGATAAGCTTTATGTTTCATAAAAAAATAATTTATTAGATGAGCTGAGAGATAGTAGGCTCTTAAAGTGTTCTATTAAAATCTGCCTTACTTTTTCCAAGTGTAGTATGAACAAGTAATTCCCTCATAGCACTTCTGCTCTGGTACCACATTCCAATCAAAGAATTTGCTAAGTATCTCAAACAGAGACTTTCAGGTAGTTTTTTTCCTAGCAGAAACCTGCTTAAATCTATTAGGAGGTAGTAGATATTTAGATCTGCTCTGTTGGTTGGTGTTGTGGGTGGAAAATTAATGAGATATTTGTCTTTAAAAACACGAGATACATATATATTATTTTCTATGATTGTTATTATTAATAATATTCCAATTATCTTTATTTTAAAATGAAGAAGCTGGAGTTTATGGACACTAAGTATCTTGCCTATTTACAGAAAAAAATTGCTCAAGTCAGAATTTTAATCCAGGTTTCTGTGGTTGCAGAGGTAGTATTCCTAGCCATAGTAAAATAACAAAAACAAATAAAAAATGGTGCCATATATCTGTATTTCACCAAGAAACACAATTCCTCCATTTTGATTCTGCTTCTTGTTTAACAAAAGGAATGAAATATTTATGTAAAATTGTAAGAAAATAGAACTCATTTAAAAAATTTTCCCGATTTGCTCTATAAGGAGGGAAATAAACTTTAATAATCCTGTAAATGTCTTTGGAATCCTGAAGATAAAGTGAAATGAAACCTTAAAATTTATACCTGGGTTTTAATATTAACTGTTTATTATCTGAACTTTTTATTACTTAGAATATTATAAATTTTAAAAAATTCCTATAAGGCCTATTACATGAATTTAATTATTCAGGAAAAATGGCATATTTCATTTTATTATGGAAATATTCATTACAATGGAATTTTTATTATCTTAGAAGAATGATTATAGTAATAGAGTTATAATACCTTTTCATGTAGATATTAAATATTTAAAGCATTTTAAAAACATTATTTCATTAACTCTACTTCAAAAGGAAAAGGAAATACTTAAGCATATATGTATACATAAAAGGAAGTGATACAACTAACTTATTTATTGTACTCTAGATTTTTCTTCTATAACGTAGCTTGCTACTCAAAGCTCAAAATATTAGAGTGTGTTGCTTTTCTTCAATTACCTGTCCAGTCTTCCACCTTTTCCAACTCTGATCTCTAAACAGGATATTGGTATTCATGCATTGCATCACCGTAATCAGGACTCTGCCTTCAGTTTGAGTTGTGCCAATAGGACACCAGTCAAGACATGGGAAGGAAGAAAGAGAAGTCAGGTATTTAATTCCTGGTTCCTTGAAATCACCAGGACTCACTTTCCTGAAAAGGAAGATCACTGCTGTGTTCAATGAGGTTAACTATACCTGGATTTCCTTCCTTCCGGTTTTCATAACATCTCTCCTCTTGTCCCTTGGGCCTGGCACAGATGCCAGTCCATTGCTCTAGCTCTGTTTCTGCACTATCCCTTTTACTCTCTCCATACATTACACCAATGTAATTAATCCCTTACCCATAAACCATCTTCTAACTATTGTAATGTGAGAATATATCTGTTTCCAGTTGGCCAGCTAGGATTTATTTTAGAATCTGTATGTTTTTCCTTAAGATTTTGAATCTAGCAGATATTAATGAGATTGGTTACTCCAGATTAGGGTAAAAATGGAGATATTAATTTTTATTTTACAAGTCACTTCATCCAAAAATTTTTAAACTATTAATTATGGTATAGTTTGCTAATAGCAAGCACAGGTATAATTATGAAGGCAATGTACATTTGCCTATTATTCTCCCATATTTTGTAGACAGAAGAATATGGAATAATAAATGTTGAAGTTATTAAGAGTATTCTGACAATGTCAAGGATTTTCTCCTTTCATTTGGTTTGGTTAGAGACCAAAGTTCACATTTTATCTAAACCCTGTCTGAACTAACTTAAGCAAAACTTAAAGGCTTTGGTTCACAGAAATGGATTTGAACATTTTTTGGTTTGTTTTTGTTTTGAGGTTTTATTTTGTGAATTCATTTTGCCGTCTATTACTTTCACTTAGAAGTTTGGATTTGCTCTCAAAATAGTTTATAGAAATTACTGCCAAAATCATAGAAATTTTAAGCATTTATCAATAGTACAAGAAAAACAACATATTAGTCTATGTAAGGTAATACAGATTTTTGCCTTTTATTTACAAATTTTATTATGAACTTTTCCCATTTATTTCATAATTATTGACTTGATTATCCCTTTCACCCATGAATTTTGTGAGCATAGCATGCTCATCCAGGGTTATTTCTTTTTTAAAAAAAAGTATTTTATTTATTTGACAAAGAGACAGAGAGACTGTGCACAAGCAGGTGAAGAGGGAAAGGAAGAAGCAGACTCCCTGAGGAGTAGGGAGTCCAATGTGGTGGTCTGTCCCAAGGCCCTGGGATCATGACCTGAGATAAAGGCAGATATTTAACTAACTGAGCCACCCAGGTACTCCTACTTCAATTCTACTTTGACTTTTTAAACAAACTAAGGTATTATTTTTACTGTTTTATACAGTCAACATTTATTCGTTTTAGCCAAAAGTTAAGCATTTTATTTAATAACTATTCCTTTTTGTATTCAGTGCTTTTCTCGGAATTGCCCAGAGCCAAAGTTCAGGTAGGTATTACCCCCTCCTCTGCAGTAGGCTCCTCTTCATGTACTCGCTGAAATTATTACTCTCCACAGATACTGACTTTATGTGAATGATCATATCGGAAACCCCACCCAGTTCTGTGCCCCAGCCCTTGCTCCCCTCACCCCTCCTGTGCTGGGATTTGGCCCTACACGAGGTTCACTTGAT
Source organism: Mustela lutreola (assembly GCF_030435805.1). NCBI lineage: Eukaryota > Metazoa > Chordata > Mammalia > Carnivora > Mustelidae > Mustela > Mustela lutreola. The sequence continues at coordinate 116,531,785 of NC_081297.1, forward strand.
TAATCAAAGGTATATTTTAGTGCTCCAGAGATGGGCAGATAAACCCTGACTGATCACATCTCCAAAGTATTACTCCTATGGACTTGCACTTTCTTGTCATTTTTGACCTCAGTAAATATTCTTCATTACCTCCACAAAACTAGAGATGAGAAACAATCTTTAAAACTATATTTTAAAACTAAGCAGTATTACAAAACAAAAAATCCTACATTTAAAAAATATAGCTATATTTAAAAACCATATTTTATATAATGCTTAAGCTGTATTTAAGCTTTCCTCTGAATATGTGGCTCACAGTATTGTTGGAAGTACAAGTCTAAACATATATTCTCCTAAATCATGTTGAAAAAAAATTCTGAATCTATATTTTGTACATCTAATATTCTTAGAGATAAATTAACAATGTTCATGAATGCATTCTCAAATATATGCTTCAATACAAATAATTTATAATATAAACACATGTGTGTATTTATATGAAATATTTTTAAAGGTAATAGTTAAAAGAAACAAGTTAATGAGCCAATTAATCATTCCAAAAATTGACTAGTTAGTATATTAGCCAACTGGAGCAATTAATTGGTTTTCAATTAATCAAGTGTTGTGGAACTGTCATGCAGTGAATTGAAAAGTTGAATTGGCATTCTGGTAGCATTCATTTGCAGAATGAACCTATATCCATCTGATAGGCCTCTCCAGAGATGAATCTTCCTTCTATCTGCAGAATGCAGGTAGACAAGAAGGACAGTTTCCCTTGTTGCAAGGACTAATGGAAGAGAGTTGAGATCCTTAACTGCTCTAACACAAACTTTAAATCTTTTTTTGGTTTTAGTTCCATTTCCCCTCCATCCTCCAAAGGTACTTGTTGAGTCAATTATTCATTTTTGTTGGAGTTTTGGGACATAAATCTACTAGCTTCTTGCTAAGTTTGCTCTGACATAGGCACTTAGGTTTCAACTTCTCATGCTAAGTCAACAGCCACTACTCCATACCCATTTATCTTTCTAAATTTTGTTGACATCTTTCCTCTGTTATTACCTTTTCTACCATTTGTCTGTTAATGTGGGTTATTTTTTGTAAGAATTCATTCAACTACTGTTTTAATTGAGTTATGAGAGGAATTAGAAGTAAGTGCTTATATAATCCATCAGGTTTAACTGGATGCTTTCTCCACTAGATAACTAACTTTAAAATATATAATAATGCAATGATAAACCTCCTCGAACTGATATACTTTGTACATGATAGTTTTCAAAGATTTTGACATTGTAAATATTAAATTTTATTGTGTTTTTTTAAAAATTGTACTTAGATAATTAAAATATTTAATTTTCATATATACATTTAATTTTATTGGAATAATAACTAGTTCCAAGTGGCTTCAAAACCTCTTGGAAATTTAAGCAACATGATATACATTTTAAATATTTTATTTATTTTTTTAAAATATTTTATTTATTTATTTGACAGACAGAGATGACTAGCAGGCAGAGAGGCAGACAGAGAGAGAGGGGGGAAGCAGGCTCCCTGCTGAGCAGAGAGCCAATGCTGGACTCCATCCCAGGACCCTGGCATCATGACCTGAGCCGAAGGCAGAGGCTTTAACCCACTGAGCCACCCAGGCACCCCATGTTTTAAATATTTTAAGTGCTTGCTTATTTTTTAGGAATAAATATTTTAAGTGCTTGCTTATTTTTTAGGAATAGGGTCTTTCATTAGATTCTCAATCTTCAGGGATTCTGTAACAACAACAAAATTGATATATTGGATAAATAGAATTGGAATAAAAATTCCCAAGTTCTTATCTACTAAGCCCTGGAACCATTCATGAACAATTACCATGCATAAGAAAATTTCAAGGATTATTACATCTCGAATTATATATGTTTAAATTTTCATGGGTTTCACTAGAAAAAATGACTGTCAAGATGTTCTGTTACCAACTGCTACCTAGTATAATCCATCTATGGATAAATATTTGATAAAGTGTGGACTAGATTAGCAGTAATAAATTATTGCACATTATGAAAATGTCCTCTGGCTTATTATTTGTATCATGTATTTCTTTTGTATAGCTTGCCGTTAAAATACTTAAGTTTTCTCGACTGATGTGAAGTGCTTTAAAATGTATCTCCATCCAAATCTCATTACTGAAATGAGCTGAAAAAAATGTTGCAATTGGTATTTTCAAAAAGTTTTGATGATTTATTGGTTGCAATTATTCATTTATAGTATTTATTTTTTCCATTTGTTAAGTATGTGGCTAAAATTTTTAAAAAACTTATTTATAGGTATGTCTAACTGGCTCAGTTGCTTAAATGTCTGCCTTCGGTTCAGGTTGGGATCTGGGATGGAGTCCTGCATGGGCTCCTTGCCTAGCGGGGAGGCTGTTTCTCCCTCTGTCTGCTGCTCCCCCTGCTTGTGCTCTCACTCTTTCTAATAAATAGATAAATAAAATATGTTTAAAGAAACCTATTTATACATATAGTACATAGAATATATTCTTTATTTATTCATTTGAATATCTTCTTCGTTTATTCATACGATTTGTGATTTTACTTTACCACCATGATTAAATTTCATCAACAGGTTTAGTCATGGAGTAAATAAACAGCATGAGAGGGAAATTCTCCTGAGAGAGAAATTAAAAGTGATGTATTTCAAAGCTTTTTATAAAATAAGAAGCTTTTAATTTAAAAACATGCCTATAGTAATGTGATAACTTATGGATAATACTACTTAATTATATCAATCATTAGTAATTTAAGTAGAACAAAATGCTCAAGACTGGTAAATCTAAACTCATTTATTGTAGTTTTTAAGTGTAACATTTTCAGAAGGTATTATATAAAATTTCTAACAAGATGATTTTCATAGCTTCTTTTTTTTTTTTTTAAAGATATTATTTATTTATTTGACAGACAGAGATCACAAGTAGGCAGAGAGAGAGAGAGGAGGAAGCAGGCTCCCTGCTGAGCAGAGAGCCCGATGTGGGACTCGATCTCAGGACCCTGAGATCATGACCTGAGCCGAAGGCAGAGACTTTAACCCACTGAGCCACCCAGGTGCCCCCATAGCTTCTTTTTTAAATGAAATATTATTGCTAAAAAGATATAACAATTTTATATTATAATAAAGGCAAATTGGTATACTCCTTCATTTGTTTATTCTCCTATCCATTTCTAGTTGTATAGTGGTCACATCTTTAAGTCTATTTTTCTTTATTTCATAATTACTTTTGGCAAATGAAAGAAAGCAATATTATTTTTCATTTAATACAATGAGATGAACCACAAGAGTAAAATAGTACAGAAAAGTAAAGAGAAAGAAAGCATGGCTTTGAGTATTCTCACTGGGGGGGAGAATGCTCATTTTATAAGAAAGTGGTGAAAATTTGTTATTTTGGCTAATGATGCTTTCATTTTCTTTCTTGTGGTAATGGTGCTGTAGTTCCTTTTAGAGAACTAGATATATTGCAATTGTCTTCATCTTTTGAGAATTAAGCAAGGTACCTTGTTTTGTTTTGTTCTGTTTTCCCCCAAGCAAGGCACATGACCCAATTTAGAACAACTAGATACTTGTGCTCCGGGTTTTGAATTTTGCCTTTATTTTCTAAGTGTTTAAAAAAGGTAGCTTTTATTTGTTTATTTTTTTTCTGTAGTTTGGGCTTAATTTTCTCTTCTTTTTATAGTTTCTTATTGTGGAAGCTGAGATAATGATTAGAGATCTTTTGTAATACAAATATTCAATGCTATAAACGAAACACTGCTTTAGTTGCATTCCACAAATTTTGACATATTGCATTTTTTATATTCCTTCGGATTAAAACATTTTCTAATACATTTTGTGATTTCCTCTCTGATCCGTGAGTCAACTTCCAAATATTGGGAGAGTTTTGCAGTTCTATTTCTATTATTATGTTCTAGTTTAATTCTCTTATGGTCAGAGAACATACCTTATATAATATTAGTTCTCTTAAATTTATTGAGAGTTGTCTTATGTCTCATAATAAAGTCTTTACTTAGTTCTCTGGGTGCCCTTGATAAAAACATGTATTCTTTATTATTGGATGGAGTGTTCTATAAATGTTAATATGGTCAGTTGGTTGATGGTGTTGTTCTAGTCTTCATAGCCTGACTTACTCTCTACTTTTGTTATTAATTATAGAAAATGAGGCATCAACATTTCCAGCTATAATTGTTACCATTAAGATGTCAGGTATTAATATAACCACTCCAGCTTTACTTTCATTAGGGTTTGCATGGTATGTCATTTGCTATCCTTTTATTTTTAACTATTAAAATCCATTTGTTAAGTGATATTTTTCAGGCAGCGTATAGTTAGCTATTGCCCTTTTAATCTAATCTAGCATTTAATTCAAGCATCTAGACTTTTATATTTAATGTCATTTTTAATATTTTTGGTTTAAATCTCCTATATTATTTGTTTTCTATTTATCTTCTTTTTTTATTCCTTTCTCCATTTTTAAAATTTGATATTAGGTATTTCTATTATTCTGTTTTATTTTTACGATTAGCTTATTATCTATTACTCATTTTTAATTTTTATTGGTTTCTGTAGGGTTTATAGTATACATTTGTCCTATGTATGTCCAAATTTACTGATATTCTCATTTATAAATCTAAAATCTAATCTGATGTATATCTCTCTAGTATATTTTATATATAAGATGTTTGTATTCTCTAGAAGTTTCATTTGGCATTTTTCTTATCTTAGTTTTTTTCTCTTTATCATGCTCATCTTTACTTCTACCTTATTGAAGATATGAAATGTTTATAATAGATGGCTTTTGAATTTTGAATAAAAAATACAAACACCAAAAATTGTAGGAGCCACACAAATTGTCAGGAGCACCACTGAAATGACTGTCATTATTTTCTAATACCTCGATTGCAAAATCCACCCAGACTACCTTTCCTTAGACCTGATTCTTCACTTAAAAAAAGTTCTGTTGGGACGCCTGGGTGGCTCAGTTGGTTAAGCAGCTGCCTTCGGCTCAGGTCATGATCCCAGCGTCCAGGGATCGAGTCCCACATCGGGCTCCTTGCTCCGCAGGGAGCCTGCTTCTCCGTCTGACTCTTCCTTCCACTCTGTCTGCCTGTGCTCTCACTCGCTCTCTCTCTGACAAATAAATAAATAAATTAAAAAAAAAAAAAAAGTTCTGTTAACACATATTTGTTAAGTAAATTAATTTTTTTGCTTAATTTAATTGTAGTAAATTTCCATAGTACATGTTGGAGTTGTAATTGAAATTTTCTAATTAGATTTCATTTGTTATTAAATAACACTTAACCAAAATTCTTCTTTACCAGTGATTTGTGCTGTCAGTTTCATAATCCTTTGGTTTAGTGTATGCTTTTTTTATTGATTTCTTTGTATATTCCTCTTCTAATGGGACACTAATATATTTAATGAGATTTTATAATTAATTTTAATGTAGACAGAAATTGTTTCCTCAGACAATTCTTTATTAGATGAATTTTAGCTCTTAAATTCAATTAGTATTTCTGTAGGCCCTTCTGCTCATTTTAAAAATTAATTTTACTTATTTATGTGAGAGAGAGAGAGAGAAAATGAGTGGGGATGGCACTCAGGGAGAGTGAGAAACAGACTCCCCGCTAAGCAGGGAGCCCAGCGAAGCAGGACTTGAATCCCAGGACCACTGGATCAGAACCTGAGCAGAAGGCAGATGTTTTAACTCACTGAACCACCCAGGCATCCTATTAGATGAATTTTTAAAAATAATTTCTTTATTTCCTTTACATGAATATTTCTCCATGTAGCACAATAATAAAATTATTCTTTAAATTTTGTAAAAACTCTATGTTTAGACTCTCTTTTTAAAATTTCTTAGCTATTCTTATAAAGGTTCTGATAGCTATTTTATAATTTTAATAAAATTGTATTTGAATTTATAGAGGGATTTTTGGTAAACTATCCTCTTTATAGTATTTAAGTACTGTTTTATTTGGAAGAGTTTTTCAGAAAGGTCCTACATATGCTTTCTTATGTTTATTTGTATTGAATTTTTTTACGTGTGACTATTTTAATGAAGCATTTATCATATAAAAACTTGGATCACTTATATGAAAAAGCACAAATACCCAAAATACATGTACATTTGCATATACATAATGATACAATTACAATCATATACGTATAAAAATACATATATATGACCTAGGCTACCTTATTCCCAATAGCTACCTTGGTCAACATTGTACCTTTCCTGGGTACAATTCATTTTTTTTAAAGATATATTTATTTATTTTTAAGAGAGAGAATACAAGCAAGGGAAGGGGTAGAAGGAGAGATTATCATACCCCAAGCAGACTCCTGCTGAGCATGGAGCCCTATGCAGGGCTTGATCTCAAGACCCATGAGACAGGACCTGAGCCAAAACCAAGAGTCAGGTGTGTAGCCTGCTGAGCCACCTTGGGTACAATTCTTTTCTAATGATTGGTTCTCTTGTCAACATTTTGCCACTCAGCTTCAGAGCTTCCCAAGGTATCAGGTAATGTTTTACTTTCCTAATTTCTTCACCTATAGCATTCCCATGAGCACTCCCCTATAAATCTGCCAAGAAAAATGTATCTCTGAGTCCCTTTCCTGGGGAACCTGAAGAACACTAGAATTTACATATCCAGCCAAATATGAACTTTTGGTTTTGATGGTATAACAGGGAAAGGAGTTTACCCCCAGGGCCTCTCTAAGGTGGGATACCAATAGGAAAATTTCTTCACCTTAGGTTTGGACATAATAGTCTATATGTCCAGAGCAAGACTGAAAACAAATTCAAAATGTTCTCAGCCCTTCAAACATAGACACACACACACATACAATATTCTCATATGAAAGGTAGCTCAGGGGAAAAAATATCTATCCCTATATTATTATGTACATAAACAACTACAGTGAGATTTTCCAAGGCAGGGACTATGTTTTTGACATACTTATATCTCTAATACACTGTCAGAAAGCATTGAATATTTGCCAAATGAACACTTAGAAAGCAAATACGTTTTGTACCAAGGCCTGAAACTAAACAAATACATTTAAGGTAGTAAAGTACATTTCAGACTTCTATAAAAGCTTATAATGATTAAGTGATAGCGTGAGATTTCTTGTTAGCATGGTAATAACAAATCTAACTTTTTCAAGATATTGCCCTGAGCTTCCATGTTAAATAACTAAAGTTAATTAGACAACATGAACACTGTAAATTTTCTTGTTGTTTGAGAAAAAATTTGTAGTAATTTGAGTGAACTAAAGATGGCCTAGTTAAATTACCATAACATCTGGTCATTATACTAACTTCATGCTACAATTTAGATGAGCAACAGAAGGTAAAATTCTTTTTCAAAGGAAAAATAAAGCAATAGCACTCCTTCCTAGAAGATCATTAAAAATTGTCTTAAAACATACACTTCCAGCACATATGTCTCACTAAAGCAATGAAACAACTATAAAGGAAAAAGGTTATTAAGGTCACTGAAAAATCTGAGTGCATAGTGTGTGTGTGTGTGTTTGTGTGCACGAGCACACGTACTTGCATACATGTGTGTAGTAAAATTTCATTTTCTCATTCCATGAATACTAACTAGATTCAATTCTCTAGAGAGAAACTGAAGAAACTGTATTATTGTTCAGGAAGCAGGAACTGGCGTTTGATAAAAGGCTTCCCTTTCTCTTCTACAATGCATCTGGGACCTTCACAGTTGATTACTGTAATATTTATATAATGTAGCTTTGACGTACAATTGAGGACTATAACACATTTAATACTGGAAAAAGTTGGCTAGCATCAGATATTTTTAATGAACTGGAAGACGGCCTATTTTGTTTCGTCTGAAATCAAGAGAGTGCCAGGTCAATCACTAAACACTACTCAATTTCTTTTAAAAAGAATACTTAGGATTTTTTTTTTTTTCCTTTGGAGGGGGGATGTGGTTTCCAAAACTCCTTCATCATTTTACTGTAAAACACAAATGAAAATGGTGCCTTCTAACAGACCCCATTAACTTGAATATCAGATTGATGGCCTTGCTCTCACGAACATAAAAATAATTGCACTGTGTTGTTTTTAAATCACTGCTTTTGTGTGTGTGTGTGTGTGTGTGCGTGTGTGTGTATGGATATGGAAAGAAATTTTATTACACTGATTTGGAAATCTTAAACATGATGAGAATCCTTTTGTTTTGCCATGCCTCAATTTATTTGCAATAAACACTATTCTATTTTGAATAAATACTATTCAGCTGGGAATTTGAATAAGAAAATTAAAAAGTTTCCACAAAACTGGAAACCTATAAAGGGCTATAAACTAGGTTAATAAACAACTTAATTAGTGCACCAGCTCCAAATTTCCATTCATTGTCTCTTGTTTTTACTGATTATATAACTGATTATATACTGATTATATAACTTATATGTGTTTATTATGGCAATATGGAAGAAATATATTAAGAAAATAAAAATATTTATTAAAATCCAACTTCTCATAAGTTTCATTGGCATCATACATCCCAATAAGATGTATTGAGAAGGGCATATAACCTTTCTGATATTCTTGCCAAAAATGTGCCACATCAATCCAGTTATGAGAAAACATCAGACAATCCAACTTGAGGGATTTTCTGAAAAACAAAAACAAAGACAAAAACAACAACAAAAACAAAACAAAACAAAAAAAAAACTTGACCAGTACCTCTCAAAGATGAGAATGTCTTGAAAGATAAGAAAAGACTAAAAGATGCTACAAAGTGTAGGAGGTTGAGAAGACATGAGAATTATGCGAAATGTACAATTCTGATTGAGTTCGTAAAGAGAAAGGACATTAATGAGAAAAAGGGAAAAAATTATTTGAATACAAATAAAGCTTGTTATTTAGTTAATTATATTGTTTTGATTTCCTATGCTCACATTTATACATATGTCCTTGTAGGAGATCTTTTGTGTTATTTTTATAACAGATAACTTTTTAAAAAGCCATTTTTTATCTGATTTCTTAGCCTAATTCATCTCCAACCAAAGGAAAACTAAAGTTAACAACTAACTGACTAAGTGGATTTCCTCCAGCACTTTTTTCCATATAACCATAAACAAAAACTGTCTCATTCACACATATACACACACACAAGGATTTAGTATGATTCTTTTGCAATGGTAATATTATATATTGTTCAGACAACATTTTGCCTAACTTTAAAAATGCCTTATGAAGGGGTGCCTAGATAACTCATCAGAAGAGCGTCTGACTTTCAATTTTGGCTCAGGTCATGATCTCAGGGTCATGAGATTGAGCCCCACCTTGGGTATGTGCTGAGCATGAAGCCTGCTTAAGATTCTCTCTCTCTCGCTCTGCTCCTCCACCCACTTAACAGCAAATAAATAAATAAATAAATAAAATCTTTGAAAAAAGCACCTCATGTAAATTTCTTCAAGTCAATGGCATAGATATAAGCATTTTTTTAAGGGAAAAATTCCATGTTACACAATAAAAATCAGTATTTTCAACCCCTTCCTATTGATCAACATTTATTTGTCTTCTAATTTTTGTTTTCAACATGTAATTCAAAAATAAACTACATTTTACATTTCTGTGCCTATCGATCCTCTTGTTTTTATGAAATAGATACTCATGAATGGGAGCATTGGAATAAAGAGCATTTTTTACCTATAATTGACTATAATTAATATCACTAAATTGTTTCACTTAAGGGAATGATGCAAATTTCTACAAGTCTACATATACAAGAGCAGCTTCTAATAGTAGGTACTGTAATAAGTGTTATTATCTATTGACATTTTGTATAGGTAATAAGTGACTTTCCATTATTACTTTATGTCTTAAATCAGTTTTGTCCTCAGCTTATAGTGAGATTGAACATCATCTGGTATACTTAGAGTTTATTTAAATGAACTCCTCTTTGAATTGTTAATTTGTATAATTTTCTCGTAGAATATTTATCTTACAGTTTTAAACATGCAGATGATCTTGGAAAACATAGGTATTAATACATTGTCTGCTATCCTTATTTATTTTCTTTTGATTTATATCTTTTACTATATAATTTTAAAATTTGTTTATACGTTCAAATAAGGATGTCTTTTCTTTTGTAGCTTCTAGGATTTCAGTCTTAATATTATCTTCCCAGGTACAACATATGTGTGTGTGTGTGTGTATAAATTTTATATATTTTATATATATATAATTTTTTTCTATTTTTTTAACATTAAGCATTTACTACAATGATGACTGGTTAGATAATGCACCCATTTTTGTTGTTGTTTGTTGTCCTCCCTTCTGTAACTTAACCTCCAAATTGTCTAAAGATATTTATTCTACCTCTCAAGTAAACCACATGTATTCAAATCTTTGTCCCAGAGACTGGTTCTAGAAGAACCCCCAACTAAGGTATATTATATATATATATTATATATATATATATGTATACACACACACACACACTATTTTTGACTAAGGTTTTTGAGATATATAATTCCTCAGATGTTAGGGAAATGATCAATTCCTAGAATTTAAAAGAAAATGTTTATATTTGCATTTAAAATCAGTCTAAGAGCTGTAAACTCACAGTGGGTTTAAATAAATCAATCATTTCAGCTTCAGCAATAATCCTACTATGGTTGTCTAGCCAGAAGAGTCCTAAACATGAATAAGAACACATTTAACCAACCAAAGTTAGTACATTTAAAAAAAAAAAAAAAAGCTTAGCCTATTGCATAAGGAATGTGACTAAGTTTGAAAATACAAATTTTATTAAAGATTTAATTTCATCTGAATTCCAATAATGTGTATCTAATTTCAGACTTATATGTCAAAATGTTTTTTTCTTTATATGCACATTCTTTCACTAAAATACTGATATCATTATAACTTTTATTTTTATAGTCTAGACCCTATAATCTTGCTTTGAATCTAGTAGATACTCAATATAATGATTAGGTTTTGTGAGGATGCATGTTGAAAGCTGAGACAGAGTGAAAACTAGTGTTTTTGTGCCAAACAACTGAGTATTCAAGCAAAAAGTTCTTGAAGGGAATTAAAAGTGCTACTTTCATGAACATATGAATGATAAGAAAGCAAAACAGCATGACATGAAGAAAGGCTGAGTGGTCCCTATAGATCAAACCAGCCACAACATTCCCTTAGGCAAAGTCTAATCCAGGGCAAGGTCCCAATTCCCTTCAATTCTATGAAAGCTAAGAAGGGGTAGGAAGCTCCAGAAGAAAAATCTGACACTAGCAGAGATTGGTTCATGAGGTTTAAGGAAAGAAGGCATCTCCATTAACAGAAAAGAGCAGGGTGAAGGGGCTAGTGCTGATGTAGAAGCTGCAGCATGTTATCCGAAAGATCTACCTATGATCATTAATGAAAGGGGCTACAGTAAACAACAGATTTTCAGTGTAGATCAAACAGCCTTCTATTGGAAAAAGATACCATCTAGGCCTTTCACAGCTAGAGAGAAGTCAATGCCTGGCTTTAAAGCTTCAAAGGAGAGGGTGACATTCTTGTTAAGAGCTAAGGCAGTTGACTTTCAGTTGAAGTAGATGCTAATTTACAATTCTGTAAATCCTAGAGCACTTACGAGTTATGTAAAATCTATTCTGTTTGTGTACTATAAATGGAACAACAAAGCCTGGATGACAGCACATCTGTTTAGAACATGGTTTAATGAATATTTTAAGCCCATTGTGGAGAGCATCTACTCAGAAAAAAAGAAATTCTTTCAAAATATTAGTGCTTATTGACAATACACCTGGTCATCCAAAAGCTCTGATTGAGACGTATGAGATCAATATTATTTTTAGGTCTAGTCACACAACATCCGTTTTGTAGCCCATGAATCAAGGAGTAATTTTGACTTTAAATCTTCCTATTTAAGAATTTATGAAATATATTTTGAAGGCTATAGTTGCCATAGACAATTATTCCTCTGATGGATCTGGGTAAATTGAAAACCTAGAGACAATTCACCATTCTAGATGCTATTAAAACATTCATTATTCATAGAAAGAGGTCAAAATATGTTGACATTAACAGGAGTGTGGAAGGTGATTCCAGTCTTCTTGGGTGACTTTGAGGGGTTTAAGACTTATGGAGGAGGTAACTGCAAATGTGGTGGGCAAAGCAAGAGAGCTGGAATTGGGAGTGGAACCTGAGGATGTACTGAATTGCTATAATCTCATGATAAAATTTTAATGGATGAGGAGTAGCTTCTTATGGGTGAGCAAAGAAAGTGGTTTCTTGAGATGGAATCTATTCCTGATGAAGATGCTGTGAAGACTTTTGAAAGGACAACAAATAAAATGACAGTTTAGAATACTACATAAACCACTTATTATTATTATTTATTTTAAGTAAGCTCTACACTGAATGTGGGGCCTGAATTCATGATTTCAAGATCAAGAGTTGCATGCTCTACTGACTAAGCCAGCCAGACTCTCCTTATATAAATTATTTAATAAAGCAATAGCTGGGGTTGAGAAGATTAACTCCAATTTTGAAAGAAGTTCTACTGTGAGTAAAATGCTATTAACAGCATCTTATGCTACAGATAAATCATCCCTGAGAGGAAGAATCAATATATTGCCAAACATCATTTTTTTCTTATTTTAAGAAATTGTTGCAGCCACCCCAACCTTTAGCAACCACCATGCTGATCAGTCAGCAGTCATGAACAGTGAGGCAAGACCCTCCACCAACAAAAAAAAATTATGATTTGTTGGAAGTTCAAATGATGGTTAGCATTTTTTAGTGATCAGGTAAATTTAATTAATGCATATGCATTGTTTTTCAGATATAATGCTATTGCATATTTAATAGACTGCAGTAGAGTGGCACCGTAACTTTTATATGCACAAGAAAGCCAAAGAATTAATTTGATTCACTTATTTGCATTACTTTCTTTATTCAGTGGCCTATAAATGAACCCACAATATTTTTGAGGTATGTCTGTACTGCCCTGCTCACCCTATGTGTTCTATTTAAAACTGGAGTCACTCTTCATGTCTCAGTCTCACATTCCTTCAAAGATAGGCCACTGGCAGTGTGCTTCTTTACATCTTAAAATTCCCCAATATGCAAACTTTCACACACAACTTTAAAAGTTGTGAAGGAGAAATCAAACAATCAGGACTATATGGGTTTTGATTAAATATAAGATCAAGGGAAGAAGTAAGTCTTTATGTTGCCCAATATTTCTAAGTTAATCAAAAGTAATATTCGTCATTACATTCCCAACACTGGTGTTAATGTGTATTATATGGTATATGTTCAAATAATTATTATGGTATGAAGTCACTGCGTTGACCTTGTACTCATAGTTAATTAATTCATTAAGAATTTATAGGGGTTCCTGTGTGGCTCAGTCGATTAAGTGTCTGCCTTCTGCTCAAATCATGATCCCAGGGTCCTGGGACTGAACACTGCATCAGGCTCCCTACTCAATGGAGAGCCTGCTTCTCCCCTCTCCCTCTGCCTGCCACTCTGCCTGCTTGTGCTCTCTCTCTCTGTCAAATAAAGAAATAAAATCCCCCCCCCAAAAAGAATATCAAAACTTACTATGAGTGGGGCTCTGTGTTAAGTTTATTAGAAATAAACTAAGTATGAAACAGAGTCCTGGGCTTCCAAAAACCAGAGTCAAGTGAGAATGATATGGCTGCTTTCTTGGGTAGTATAATAACTGCTTTTCCATATTGAGAAGTTGGTAAGGTTTGGATTTAGTTATATGGGATCTTGGTAATTATATAACATTACCAAATTCTAAGTAGATAGCTCTAAGCTGAATAAGAAAGAGTTAAATCTCTGAGGCAGCCACTATGACATTTTTCCATTTTATTGCCAAGATATTTATTTAAATAAATACAATGGAACAAATGAATCAAAGAGCTATTGAATCAGAATTGAGACTTGGCACTATTTATTTCTTAATTAAATTTTTACAGATCATTGCCTTTAGAGTAGCAAGTATAATTTATGATTAATTATGAAAACAATTTCCACAGGTTCATGTCTCTTTTGAGCAATATATTGGGAGATCATTGAATATGAAACCCCAGGAAGCAAAGTCCATGAATGTTAACAATTTAGAAGCTGAGGAATTACTATTGTTTTAAACTAAATTGACATTCCTCACTTGTCTAAATTAACATTTCCTGACTTCTTTCTTTTGTTTTCTTTCATAAGTGGCTCTTGTTTAAAGAAATGGGTTCTTTTAAAAAAAAAATGCAGCAACTTTTGTAAAATTTGTACCAGATAATAAAATTAAAACAATATTAAACCAAAATTATTTCTGAGGTGACCAACTTACATGTAGTTAAACTCATATTAACATGAAGCATGCCTTAATTTAAATTATATTATTTTTAATTTCAATAAAGGAAAAGGAAACAAAATGGATATAACTTAAGTCCTTCCTAATTTACACTGGTTTTCTTATAAAAATATCAAAATTATTGATAATTGCTAATGCTGATTTTTACTTTAATTCCAAATTAAAGAAAAGATGCAAAAATAATAAATAAACTCTCATATATCCCCTATCCAGATTAACCAGTTATTTATATTTGGCTCTTAATCTTCTCTCTTCCTTTCATGCTAGATAATTATATCCAGTATCTATATGGTTAGATATATAAAGTGAAAATAGTGAAGATATAAGTATCTATCATTTATATATCTAGAAATAGATGAAATTTTTTTTAGAAATAGATGAAATTTTTTTTTAAAAACTTGAAAGTAAATTGAAATTATCATGTGCCTTTACCCCTACATACTTCAAAACATATTTCCAAATCAAGGTTTTTCTTTTGAATAAATATTTTAATGTGTTTAACCATCTTATCTGGAAATTTAATTATGCACAGTATTTATAAACTTCGAATTTTGTCAAATGTCCCAATATATTGTTTTTATCAGGTTTTATTTTATTTTATTTTTTCAAAGAGTTTATTTATTTATTTGACAGACAAAGATCACAAGTAGGCAGAGAGGCAGGCAGAGAAAGAGGGGGAAGCAGGCTCCCTGTTGAGCCAGAGAGCCTGATGCTGGGCTCAATCCGAGGACCCTGAGATCATGATCTGAGCCGAAGGCAGAGGCTTAACCCACTGAGCCACCCAGGCGCCCCATGTTTTTATCAGGTTTTAGATCAAATCCAAGATCACGCATTTTATTTACTTTTATGATCCTTTAGTCTTCTTTAATTTGGAACATTTCATCTTTTTTGTCTTTTTAACTTTAATATTTTTAGAGTACAAATTCACTATTTTGTAGAAGGTCCTAATTTTTTTTTTTTTTTTTTTGTCAAGGGTAGCCCCAAAGTAATCAATCTGTCTTAGGTTATAGCTTTAGGAGGTACATGATCAGTGTTTGTCCCCTTATAGAGAATGGTTGGGTTTGATCATCTGTTTAAGGTAAGGTCGACCTAATCTCTTCACTGAGGATTTATTATGGATTCTTTAGAAATTAATAACTAATTTATGGGTATATATTTTAGGACTACTTAAATATCTTGCTTCTCATCAAACTTTCATCAATTACTTTTAGCATCTAACAATGATTATCTAACCACTTTAGTCCTTCTGTATTTAATAGCAAGCATTCTATTCTAAGAAAGTGTTTTCCAATTTCTTCTGTGCATTTATTTATGCATATTTTGCCAGTGAGAGGCTCTTCAGGTTGACTCCATTAAAATTCCGTGTGTGTGTATGTATTAGAAATTACTTATATATAACAAAACATATACAATTATATGTAATATGTAATTATTATATGTGTACATATATTGTATGTATACAGAATACATGCAATTCTATATAATACAGTATATATCACATGTAATGTATAAGTATAATATATAACTATAGCTTATATATGATATATGTGACATAATATAATGTAATATAATAATACAATATTATCCAGAATATTAAAGAAATTCACAGGTTGTAATAATTGAGAGAACTCTCAAGACTTGATAGAGCATAATTATATAAAGCTTTAGTCAAAGTAATGTACGTATAATTGAAAAAGAAAGTATACATAAGTATTTAGATTCAAGGCACTTTACTACCTCTATGGTGTCATTGGTCATAAAGGGAGCACTTTGTGTCTGGATTATCAACTATCAAGATATGTGTGAGGAATCTTTGTTTCAGGAGAATTTGGGAAATATTTCAAGTAGAGTCTTTTTTTATTTTTAAGATTTTATTTATTTATTTGACAGAGATCACAAGTAGGCTGAGAGGCAGGTGGAGAGAGATAGGGCGAAGCAGGCTCCCTGCTGAGCAGAGAGCCTGATGGGGGGCTCGATCCCAGGACCCTGAGATCACAACCTGAGCTGAAAGCAGAGGCTTAACCCACTGAGCCACCCAGATGCCCTCAAGTAGAGTCTTTGATGCCCTATTGATAAGGTTGCCTGAATTAGCATACAAAATATAAGATCCCTGTTAAATTTCAATTTCAGAAAAACAATGTTCTTTTTTTTCTATACATGTTAGTGCCAGATAATGTATGATTATCCTGTATTTTATCTTGTAAATCTACTTACTGTTCAAGTAGCCAAACTAATCAGCAAACCAATTAAAGTAAGTTGTAAGACATCAACTGACACATCCTTAAATGATATAAACATACTTGCCATAGGTGTCACCAGGGGTATTTCAAAATTTAAACCATATATTATACATTACTTGGAACACATCTCAGCCTTATCTTAATCTAAACGTCAGTACCAGAATTCTAAAAGTCCTTATAGATAAACATAAGGCTATTCCAGACAAAACTAAAAGACAAATCTACCTCCTGCAGAAGTCCTACAACTTAATAACACACTTTTAAATAGCCCATGGGTCAAAAATAAATCAAAAGAATATCAGAAAGTATTTTGGACTGAGGGATTTTGGAACACAAGTATTTGCCCATCTTTGTTCATTGGTTTGTCTTTACATTATTGAGATATATATGCTTTAGGTTAAAATTACTCTTTTTACTAGCTTCTAAGGTAACAGTTTAGATCACTGACTTTGATCATTTTTCTCAATAATATAAGCATTTAAAGCTATAAATTTCCCTCTACATACTGCTTTAGTAGTAGTACACAAATATAAGTATTTCCATTTTTACATCTTGCAATACTTCCTGATTTCCTTTGTAACATTTTCAACTCATGGGCTATTTAGAAATGTATTTTTACATCTAAGTGTTTATTTATTTTCTAAATATATCATTGTCATTGATTTTTAATATCATTGTCTTTATAGCACATGTAATAAGATTTAAGTTCCTATTTTTCATTATTTGAAATTTAAAAAGTTATAATGGGTCACAATCAAACCAAAGGAATAACAAATTTCCTAACATATCTGCAGTCTAACAAAGTATCTGTATAAAGATTAAACTATCAAAATAGCATATATAAGATGTGTAGCATATTGCTTCCTGATGACCAAACAAGTAATATGCTTTTAAGAAATTGAGTCATAAAAAATGAAAAAGAATGAAGTGAGAAAATATAACTAAGGACAATTAGAAATCAGGATGATTATATACAGAAAAAATAATTGTCAACATATCCTAGGAGCTGAAAATCCCATAATCTCATGGAGATTGCCCAAAAAACATTTGTAAAATAAGAATAAGGATAGAGAATATGAACTGAAGAATATATATTTTAATACATTTTAAAAGTTATGATAATTAAAGGAATGTAGCTCTGAAACCAAAACTGACCAATAAAAATGTGGAACTAACTAGATAATAATTGAGCAGACACAATACTTAGCAATTTATTCTGAGGTAATAATTAAAGAGGAATGTAAGTCTATCAATGTTAAAATTATTTAAAATAACAATAAACTAAATGTAATTCAAATTCTACATAAAAGCATGTCAGGGTTTATTGAAGTATCTTTAACTACTTCTTAAGTTATTCTACAGGTTTTAATAATGTTTTCAAAACATATTTAATGTCAGAAATATTAAGATGTAATATTTGAGAAAAATTATTGTAGTAAAAGCTATCACATTTTCAGAGTATTGTAATAACAATTTTACATATACATAATATAAGATCTGATATTAATCACATTTCCAGGGTATGGCTATCACAAATATTTTTTTTCTCTTTTGTTTGATTTTTTTCTTTTTAATTTTCCAAAAAGAAAAAAAAGATAAAGGTAAAAGAAAAAAGGCAAAATGTTTCCACTAACAAATGACTAATCAAAAAAGATTTGCTAAAGAATAAGTCTGAGGATTAGAGACAGTAACTGATTTACAATATGAATATATACAGATGTACTTAAAATATGTTATAGTAAAAAATGTTTCCAAGTATCTATGCAACTCTCAGGAAAAACTGAGTCAGTTTTAAAACTGAGTGATAAGTAGATGAACTTGCTTTCTGAAGAAGGCACATATATAAAAACCCTTACTTTTAGGGGCTAAATGTAAGGGCTTTTACATAAGATAAACCTCACCGTAGACAATCTAGGATTATCAATATGTAAATCGATGTTCTGGTAAAGTATACAGCTAATTCTTGTGTTCCCTGGTTCTGGCACTTTGGACACAATAGAGTTCACACCAGTACATAAGGATACCAAGTCCCATGAAGTTTGGATGTTTTCAAGACAACAGGTTAACTCTGGAATTCCCATCTCTACACCCCTCTGTTACTCTCCTTTTTTCTTTGCCAAATGCCTCCTCAAGTAGGACGTAATGTAATACAGATTGGTTTTAAGGCTTCAGTATAACAACAGTATAGGTCAGTGTTTTCTTTTTGATTTTCACTTTTATTATTTCCTGGTGGTGTTTTTGTTATGTTATTTTGTACTGTAAAGGGAAGTGGGTAAATTCGAATGAAAACATCTCATGTTCCATAAAATCTGAGTAAATTATAGCACATTTTAAATAAAAAGGACCTATAAAGAAGGGAGATGCATAAAACAATTACCAGTTTCATAATTAATTTGAATATGCTTTCATCAGTGAATTATCTCAGTCTTTCCCAAATGTTTCATTCTAGGAAACACCTGAATTTAAAATGTGGTGTCTATAATATCTAGTGGGGAATAGTAAACTTATATTTTCCTAGGTTTCATTCATGGGACACTCCAGTCTCCAGAGCCATCCAACTGAGGCTACATCAGAGAACACTGTAATTTTCTTTTAAGAGTAGGAAAATCGTGATTTTATTACATATATAATAGATGTAAATTACATAGACTTAGGTAAGATCTGGAAGCACTGGGCACCCATTAACAAAAGACACATTTCTACACGTGTTTTGAAATAATTTACATGACTCTGGAGACCTCTGCATATGGTAACAAATAAGGGAAATCACAGATTAATGAGTTCCTACTAGATATGAATCTCAAAACACCAACTCATACTGAAAGAAAAATATGGGAGTAGAAAAAAACTGGAGTAACTTTAAAGCACACAGTACTCTTCAAAATTCATTCACATGCCCCAGGGGGGGTTTTCTTATGCTGACAATGAATAAATAAATTATAGACAAGAGAAGCAAAATTCTGTTTTTTAAACAATGGTAAACAATTATATATATAAACAATATATTCATATTATCAATAAGGCACTCTGACTTTTCCCAAATAATATAATTTTAATCACAAAGAGCTAATACGTATTTTTTCCACAATCATTAAATACAGGTATGGCAGAAGATAAAAGAATCCTTAAGCTCTAGTCTATTTTATATTTGCTTTTTGCCATAAGCTTAAAAGCCAATTTTTTTTTAAAGTTCTGATTCTTAATATTTTTTTAACTAAAAACCTGCCATGTGCATGCATCTTGAAATGCTTAACTTTATGTGTTCATTTATATTGCTAATAGTTTTCCTGCTGTGACTTCTAAAATTTTAAGTGTCTTTGCATCATGCCAAGATACTTCTTATATAATCTTATCATTGCTGGAGACTCTTTTTATTTTTTTTTTTTTTGTGGAAAGTTTACACATTTTATGCTTTAATCTCTTTAATTTCAATTATTTTTCTCGTATATAAAACACTCTTTCCCTCTCTCTTCTCAATCTGCTATTTCACCAACAGATAATATCAGATTTGAGTTCTTTAATGATTTCACACACTATTTCATGCTTAGGATTGTTTTCAATATTCCAATTTTTCATGAATTGGTGATAATTGAAAACATTTTTGCTCACTTATTCATTAGGTTTTATATGCTTTAAAATCTCCAAATTAGTCATTTAAGGGAAGTAAATATTATGAATCTTTACTATTATGTTTTACTGAATATATTCCATATACTGGTTATGTCTGTTCACTTGTCCTGCCTGCCTGCCTGCCTTCCTTCCTAATTTTTCAATGAGTATCTACTATATAGCAGATTCTCTTGTGAGGAGTTTAAAGATTAACAAATCAAAACCCATAAGAACCTTATGATAATGCAAAATGAATCACTGTTTACAAGGCAGAAAAAAATCACTTTATATATGTGTGGATTAGAGGAGGGAAGGAAATGTGATTCTAGGCAGAAGGCCCAGCATGAACTGAAGCCATATTCTAGAAACATATGTAGTTTGGTGTGGCTGGGTGCAGGGTACAACTTGTTTTGATAAAAACCGAATAGCATCTTATACTCTCTGTCTTCCAGGAAAGGATGAATATAAAAATACATGTATTACACATAGATTTAATAAATACATGTCTAGTGCAGAGAACCCAAAGAACAATCTGTATCTATGAAAAATGCATTTCCAAATAATGTGACTAATGAGGTGTTCAACCTAATAAATTAATGCTATTCCTTTGCTTAAATTTCAGATATTTTCTTCAGCTACTTTATCAGTGACATGCCTAAGGTTCAACATAAAAACATTTGGTAGAATTTAAAAAATTTATCTGAAATTGTATAAAATTCTTATTTAATGCCAATCACAATCAAATTCAATCCATCTTTTTGACAGTTGATCGGCCTGGTAAAAGTATTTCAGAAAAAAAAAAAGACCAGTTTCCAATGAGATCTGAATGACTTGTCTCATGTAGAAAAAGCAAAGGTGCCTAAGCTTGGGGCATGGGTAAGACATTAATTACAGCTGATGTTGGCCTTTACACGGGGCATATGCCAAGTTCTCTTGGGGGATCACAATGTCTACTATATTTTATTTTCAGTTTAGAATTATAGGCTGAACTGGATGGGGGCTGGACTTGCCACATCATCACCTGCCTTGAAGCATAGGCTTTTACTGAGAAAAGCCAACATATAGCATGCTATATTGCATAGTGGAAAGAGCAGTGATTTAAAATTCCAGGCACATTAAAAAATAAAATGAAATTCCAGGAACATTTATATTAAAGCATGCAATCCCAACCATCATACACATTTAATTTTTCTTACTATTTTTGAAAACTGAAAAAGACATAAGAGTCATGGATAGAAAAGGGAAGTGTTGAAGTGCCTGGGTGGCTCAGTTGGTTAAGCACCTGTCTTTGGCTCAAGTCATGATCCCAGGATCCTCGGATCAAGCCCCATGTCAGGCTCCCTGCTCAGTGGAGAGCTTGCTTCTCACTTTCCTTCTGCTTCTCCACCGCCCACTGGTGCTTTCTCCTTCACTCTCTATCTCAAATAAATAAATAAAATCCTTTAAAAAGGAGGGGTGTCTTTTTAACTAAATAGTATTCTCAAGTTTTCTTCTGAATGTTACCACATTAGAAAACCATCCAATGTGTTCTCTGAAGTCAGTAAGTTATGTCTTAGCAATCTTTGTACATTCATAACTTGGAGGTAAACCTGGAACATGAACAATTCAGAAATTTTTCACTGGTTGAGCAAATTTAAGTATTTTTTTTCTCAAATATCTACTATAGTCTAAATTTCCAAAGAAGTATTAAGAATTCTAGAGCCTGTAATCAAGCAATAACAACAACAACAAAAAGAGGCATCCAAATTGGTTAGGAAGAAGTAAAATTTTCACTATTTGCAGATGACATGATACTATATACAGAAAACCAAAAAGACTCCACCAAAAAACATAAATTTGTTTATGATTTCCAGTGGAAATCATAAACAAATTCCATAAAATCACAAGATACAAAATAAATGTACAGAAATCTGTTGCATTTCTATATACTAACAATGAAGCAGCAGAAAAAGACATTAAGGAAATTGACCATTTATGGTTGCACCAAAAATTAATAAAATATCAAGGAATAAATCTAAGCAAAAAAGGTAAAAGAACTATACTCTGAAAACTATAAAAACTGATGGAAGAAATTAAAGAGGACACAAAGAAATAGACATCCCATGTTCATGTTGAAGAAAATATATTGTTAAATGTTTATATTACCAAAAGCAGTCTACATATTTAATGCAATCCCTACCAAAATATCAGGAACATTTTTCACAGAGCTAAAACAAAGAATCCTAAAATTTGTATGGAAACACAAAAGACCTTGAATAGCCAAAGCAATCTTAAAAAGAAAAGCAAAGCTAGAGGTATCATAAATCCAGACTTCAAGTTATATTAAAAAGCTGTAGTAACCATGTGTCTGTTGGCCATCTGGATGTCTTCTTTGCAGATTGGGAGGGAGACAAACCATAAGTGACTCTTAATCTCACAAAACAAACTGAGGGTTGCCGGGGGGAGGGGGTTGGGGAGAAGGGGGTGGGATTATGGACATTGGGGAGGGTATGTGATTTGGTGAGTGCTGTGAAGTGTGTAAACCTGGTGATTCACAGACCTGGGGATAAAAATATATGTATATAAAAAATATATGTTTATAAAAAATAAAAAATAAAAAAAAAAAAAAAAAAAAAAAAAAGACAATCTAAAAAAAAAAAAAAAAAAAAAAAAAAAAAAAAAAAAAAAAGCTGTAGTAACCAAAAGAGTATGGTATTGGCACAAAAATCGACACATAGATCAAAGGAACAGAATAGAAAACACAGAAATAAACTCTTAATTATATGGTCATTTAATCTTCAACAAAAGAGGAAACAATATGCGATGAGAAAATAGTCTCTTCAACAAATGATGTTGGGAAAAACTAGACAGCAACATGCAACAAGAATGAAACTGGACCGCTTTCTTACACTATGCATAAAAATAAACTCAAAATGGATGAATGACCTAAATGTGAGACCTGAAACCATAAATTCCTTAGAAGAGTTCACAGGTAGTAATTTTTCTGCCTTTGGCCATAGCATAGAACCTAGAGAGGTTCTCTGAAGCAAGGGAAATAAAAGCAAAAATAAACTACTAGAACTATATCAAAATAAAAAGCTTCTGAGGGTATTTATGCCTGCTTCAGTTTGTTAAGTGTCTGACTTCAACTCAGGTTATGATCTCAGTGCCCCGGGATGAGCCCGTGTTAGGCTTTGTGCTCAGTAGAGAATCTGCTTGCCCATCTCCTTATGCTCCCCTCATGCTCTGTGTTCTCTCTCTCACCTAAATAAAAAGCATTAAAAATATAAAAAATAAAAAGCTTCTGCACACACATACACACACATACACAAACCAACTATAGGCACCTATGGAATGGGAGAAGATATTCGATAAAGGTTATTATCCAAAATATATAAAGAACTGATACAACTCAATGCCCAAAAAACAAATAATTTAAAAAATGGGCAGAAGACATGAACAGACATTTCTTCAAAGAAGACATACAGATGGCCAACAGATATGTGAACAAAAGCTCACCAACACTCATCATCAGGGAAATACAAATCAAAACTAAAATGAGATACTACCTCACACCTGTCAGAATGGCGAAAATCAAAAACAGAAAACAATTGGTATTGGTGAGGACATGGAGAAAAAGAAACACTTGTGCACTGTTGGTGGGAATGCAAACTGGTGCAGCCACTGTGAAAAACAGTATGAAGCTTCCTTAAAAGTTAATAATAGAGCTACCCTACAACTCTGGCAATCTCACTACTAGGTATTTACCCAAAGAATATAAAAACACTAATCCAAAGGGATATATGCACTCCTATGTTTATTGTAGCATTAATTACAATAGCCAAGATACGGAAGCAGCCCAATTTTCAATCAGCTGACGAATGGATAAAGAAGATGTGAGATAGATAGATAGATATAGATATAGGTATATAATGGAAATTATTTAGCCTTAAAAAAAGAATGAAATCTTGCCATTTGCAAGGATATGGATAATGCTAGAGAGTATAATGCTAAGTGAAATAAGTTAGAGAAGGACAAATACCATTTGATTTCACTCACGTGGAATTTAAGAAATTAAAAAACAAAAAGCAATGGGGTAAAAAAAAGAAACAAACAACCCCCCCCCCCGACTTTTAGCTATAGATAACAAACTCGTGGTTAGCAGAAGGCAGGGAGCTGGGGGGATGGGTGAAGTAGGTGATGGGGATTAAGAACTGCACTTGTCATGATGGGCACTGGGGGATTAAAATTTAAAAAAAAATCTAGAACCTAATTCTCATTTCCTATATCTTTTATATGGCCCATTAAAACATTAATGTTTGAACAGCAGTGGGTGGAAATGCAATTTAGGGCAGGGCTAGCAGTCTTATCCTGGGTAAAGTCAAATGAGTAATAAACCTCCTCCTTCAGGGCAATGCAGCTAAGTATAGCAAACTGCAGGTTTGCTGATGAGTATCAGTGGGTTCAGAGCTTCACATGTAAGTCCTATATGTGTGTATGGTATGAAATTAACAATAGCAGAAATTAAATACCAGAATAAATATTATTTATAATAAATTATTATATTAATATTATTATATCATTACATTACTATAATAAATTTGTAATAAGTAAATACCAGACACTAAGCCAGAGACAATGTAGGGTGTTTACCTAGAGCGAGTAGAACCCTTAACTCTGGTAGTAGAATATATATCACACATTTTTGTGTGAGAATCTAAAATAAAATAATTTCTTTGAAATTAATTTGTAAATTGTATGAATAACAATGCTATACTTCCTTTTTAAAAAAATATTCTTAGGAAACCTAGTTTTCTCCTTATCTCCTTTTTTTTTTTTTTTTTTCAATGAGAGATCCATTCTTTGACTTTAATACTTTAATATGACATTCCTGCTTCTATCATGGATACAACAATTTTTGTGCATGTTCATAGTTTAAACCAAAATATGGTTTGGTATATACTTTGATAATGTAAAACTTTCTATGAATTTTGTTATTACTTCTCACAGGGATGATACACTAGTTAAATGGTGGCAGACCTGGGTAAATTAAAAACAGTAACATTTTCAAAAGAATTTATTATGAGAAATTCTATACTTCCATTCATCCAGTTTTAGCAATAGAAATTAGAAAATGAAAATACTCTAACCACAAAGAATTAAATGCTGAAATAGGAGACAGCTTTATGAAATCATTTATAAATGATTTATAAATCTGTTATTCACAGACTTTCATTCATTTTTTGGATTGTTTTAAATTCTATTGAAGTAGAGCACAAGACAAAATCAAGTGTAAATTACAAAGGTACAGATAAATCTTCATAAAGTGAACTTCGCTGTTTAATTAGTACCCACATTAAGAAATAAAATATTTACAAAACCCCAAAATTTCCTTCATTATTCCTTTATCTCTAGTCCATTTCTCTCCCACAGTGAAACCTAACAAGTTTGAGTTTTAAAAAGCATAGAAGGATGAAAAAAAAGGCTTTGAGTTTACAATTTGTTAGGGCAGGGTAGGGAGTTGAAACAGGAGAGCCCAGCTAAAGAAGGGCTATTGCTCAATAAATGACAAACTTTACCACCACCACAACAGCACACAATTCAATCCACAAAGGGGAATTATATGTATTGGTCTTAAATTGAAAATGAGACTCCCCTGAAAATTTGAAATCATAATTACCCCTCATGAGGGTTCAAAGTTCAGATGCATGTTATCTGAATCTCCAAAATAAATTATAGCCAAGAAACTTTCTGAAAACTTGTCAAGTGGTTTGCACCTTATAGCGGATTGTAATTTCCAAATGGCCTCACCAATGCATTTCCTGTTCCACAGCCTCTTCTAACAAAACCCTCTCGTCTTCAACTGGATATATCTCTTAAACTTCATGTCACAGAGCATGGCAGAAATGACACCATGCGACTTCTGAGGAGAGGTCATAAGAGGTAATACGAAACCTAGCTGTATCACTTAGGACAGGTACCTTTGGAATTCTAAGGGGCAATATAAGAAATATGGGTAGCCTGAAGATTTTAGGTTGGAGAGAACACACAGAGAGCTAACTGAGGAAGTCCAACTGTTCTAGTCCCCAGCTGTTTGAGTTTTCTAATGCGGGTACTATGCATGTGAGTGAGCCTTCAGATGAATCCAGCCACTGAGCTACCCAGGAAGCTGGCCAAAGTAACACAACCTTCTGAATGAATATGGCATCAAACAAAATGTCCTGGTGTTTCTGTGAATTCTCAGATTCACAGAACCCAACACATCCTAAACAATACCAATTATATAGAAACTATATTGCATCCAAGTCAAGGAGAACATCTTAACCTCAACACAGAATAGAATTGCTTAGGAGAGAAGATCAGTGAGACTGATAGCTGACTTCTCAGCAACGACACAGATGGCAGAAAAAAGAAGAATATCTTTTAAGTGCTAAAGAAAAATATCACACCTCCAATATGTATACACTGAGGTTATACATGATATTAAATAATATCAAATTTTATAGGTTACATCGTCTTCATAGAACTCATATCACTTACTACATACATTTAAAAGAAAAAAGACTAAAAATAATAACCTTGTGTCCATATTTAAGTGCTACAGACAAAATAGAGTGATGCAAAAAGTTAAGAAGTTTAATGGTGAAGATGAGCAGTAATCAATGGATTAAATAAAATGGATTAAAATCAACAAATAGAGAAAATAAACAAACTAGAAGTTTCATCTTTGAAAAGTTGGACAATATCTAGCAAACTCTCAAAAATGTCATGAGGAAAAATAAAAACCCACCAGAGAAACACTTTAAAGTATTAAAAATGGAAAGAAGAAATGACTATAAAAACAGTAGCAAACATGAAAAACAAATGTGCTCTAAAAGTATGCATTATATGATTCAAATAGATTGACATCAATAAGAGGGAAAATTTATAATGCATTATTTATTTGAAATGATCTAAATAAGAAGAAATGATAATATATTTTATTGAGTAAGAAAGAAAGGAAATTTCAAATACTATGTAATGTTTTGTTATTAGCTATTTGATTCACAAGTATTCACAATCTCTTTTATATTATATATTATGTTTATTCTATTTTATGTATGAAATAGTTCCTGAAATGTTTAAGAGATAATTTTCTTAGAGTGTAAGAGCACATTCATTTTTAATCTAATCATGTGTTTTTTTATTTTCATTTCAGAAAATATCACAGTTATGCATCTTTGCAATTAGATACCTACGTTGGAGGTAGAAGGAAATGTGACTGTTAATATTAGTTATGATTATTCACATTGCAGAAAACAACTTGTACCTTAAATATTTAACCTAAAACTATTCTATTTTATAATTCTCTTCATGACAAAAGAGAAGATTTAATTATTTTAAGCAAACTAAAACCTTCTTCCTGGCTAAAAAAATTAATCATGTTTTTATTGGGATAGGTCATATAGCAAGTATTCCATAACTAGAATTTTAATATAAAATAACTTTATTTTAATATTTAATACTAATATTATTTAATATTTCTCCAATCAGTTTGTTCAGGCAATTTTCTGTGAGGTTTCAGTGGGCAGTTTTCATTTTTCTCAACTTTTCTTAATGATCCAGAAATTTAAAAGGGGTTATGACATATTCAATACATTTGTTCAGACCTTGAAATATTCAAATAATAGAAAATATGCCTTTGTAAAGCACAGGCATGTTAGTCTTTGATACTTTTATGGTTTAGACTACTTTATGATTTTCTCTCAATAAAAGCCATAAAATTAAAATGACCATGCAAGGGTTTATGAAGCGCCTCTGACCCAACATGGTGAAGCTAATGTTAGCAAAATTGTTTCCTGAATCTGCTAAAATACCTGGAGGGAACTATTTTACAATAAATGGGCAGACAGGAGGTCTGGAAAATTCATTTTTAGGGAAACCCCTCATCTGGCAGCTGCACATAGAAAGAAGTGTCAGTGTCCACAAATTATATTTTAAATATTGCAAAACATAGGTCAAACAACACCTTAGCTATCATACTGTGGAGAGAAACAAATGATAAAGACCTTGACAAAAATAAAAGTAGAATTACAATGGAAACCATGAACAATAATAGGTACTAGGTCATTACTCAAGTTCCATCACTCATTGCATTTTTTTCTAATAGTAGAGACAAAAATGAATGATAAAAACATTGGCTCATTGGATTAAGTTCCTCTCGCCATTATTTCTTTCCTAAAAATAAAAAAAAATTGCATCATCTAAAACATCTGAATTTAGGGGCATGAGATCTATGTTCAAATTATATTAAAATTTTTCTCTGAGCATCCTAATAGATTGACTCTCTGCAGTACACATTTTTATATAAGGGGATTGAAACTGACATATCTTGCTCATATATACAGTCTATGTGACCACAGAAGTCTTATAATCATTGGCTCTGTTTTGTTCTTTGAGGGAAGCAGAGATCAGAGGTTTGAGGCAGGAAGGCAATATGATATAATAATGAATGGGGTCAGTCACTGTTTTGAGTATTATCTACCACCTGGCTTTCAAATGTTTTATTCTATAATTATCATCATGGTCATTATATTACTTATTATTTAGTCATTATCAAGGAAACTCTAGGTATCAGTGGCTTAAACAAATTAGTTTTTTTTTCTTATTTTTATCAAGTGACAAGAAGAGATGGTTATGATAATAGCTATAGGCGCTCAATATTCTTGCATTCTTCTGTATCTGTGATTCTTACAGGCTCTCCCAGAGATCCTAAGAAGACCACCATGGCTCCAGTAAAAATAACCTTGAGTCACAGGAAGAGGGGATTGTCCCTTTTATATGGAAACAAGTTTTCTCATGAGTATCCCTTGTGGATTTTCATATACATCTTATTGTTCAGAATTATGTCATGTGATTCCCTCCGCAAGGGTAATGTTAGACCCGGACCGTGAGACCTGACTATTCTAGCCTCCACTGCTGGCAGATGGGAGAGGCAGAACATCCTTGGGGATGGAAATTGATTAGCCAACCACTAGGATCTGCTGAAGTCATCAAAAGTTATTTATTCATTCAATATATACTTGTTGAGTGTTAAGTATTATTTTAGGCTCTATTTAAGTAACCTATATACATATGTTAATTGACTACTTAATATTTACAAAACATCTTTTTATAAATTCAAAGTAATTTTTTAAACTCTAGAAAACATACACCACTTCAAGAATTATAATAGAAGCTTGCAATATACAGTTTTTAAAAAATATGCTTTCAAAAACTATACCTAAGCATTCTGGAAAATGTTATGAAAACAGATATTGCAGTTTAAATAGTACTACACTAGAACACATAAGTATTTATAGAAAACTTACAGATCTATAGATGTTTCTGTGAGAACATAAAGGGACTAATGCACCCATGATGCATTGGACAGATGGCTTAACAACGTGCTATCAGGCATTATAACTTTTATATATTTGTTGATTCTTTGCTATTGCCATTAAATCTGTTTTTCTTACTGAGACAATAGAATAGACAAGGTAGATGTCAATAACTCTTTTATTCCTGTGAGAAAATATTAGGCAGTAAAAAAGAGAAAATTAATGGGGATAATTTACATATTACATATATGTTCCTGAAAGCATATAAAGGAATAATAGGAATAGTATCATCTCATAACAGCATTTTTATTTGTTCATTTGGCAAAAGTGTTTATTTGGCAATTTTAAAACAAATGTTTATTATTATGTTTAAGTGATGTAATTTTTCAGTTCTGATCTCATCTAATAATATTAAAGAGTTGAAGCAAATTCATTTCTTCTTTTGAATCTGAAAAAAGCCACTTTTGGAAGATTCTAAAATGAAAAAAATGCTATAAATGTGTTTTACTAAATTGTCTTTTTTTAATATGTATTTTGAATGGCTACAACAATGTGTAATGTAAAACTTTATTATTAATTTTATCTCTCAGACATATCCATGGGACCAGAATAAAAATAAATGATTTTCTTAGCTAGATATGAATTTATTTTATAAAGAGCTTCTAATGGCTAAAGTACTTGGGTCAAAACTTCATCTCTATCCAGTATCAGGTGGAGGGATAAATATGATTAGGATCAAACTTGTTTAGCTTGTAATCCCCTCCTCTGGCTCCTCTTGAAACGTTCTGAACGTTTGCTATCAAAAGAACTTTCTATTCACTATTTGGCCTTTCAGTGGTCCCTTACTCTTCTGAGAATGACGACATTCTCGCATTGAAGACTATTATATAATGCTGAGTAGTAAGTATTAAAAATAGAAGTAAAAATAAAATGGTGAAATTCTATTTTATTTAACTCTATATTCCAAAAATTTGTAATTTCAATATGTACTTATTATACCTATTAATGATATATTTCAACTTCTTTTCTTATACTAAATTTTCAAAATTCAGATTTTACAGAATATCTCAATTAAGACTAGCTACATTTCAAGTGCTGTCGAGAGCCAAATGTGGCTAGTGTCTACTGTATTGAACAGTCCAGCTCCACAGTATCTGGGAAGTTGCTAGTCTGTTCCTAGTTGACTAAAGTAGCACATCTACATAACAATCAAGCTAGGTACTGGGTTAAAACAGTATTATATAAACTGAGGTATATAACAAAGATGAATGCCTAAATAATACAAAACTAACTGTACTTGGAGGTAAATCAAGCTTTTATCTTAAGCCAAAGTATAGAGCACATGTAACAGAACATTCAGATAATCATCACAAGTCTGCTTTTAATTTTAAAATATTTGAAATATAACCATACAACATTAAAGCAGTAACAAAAAATTTTGATATAGTCTAATAGTAAAAAATTTATAGAGACAATAAAAATGATGAGTAGTAAATACTTATTTAACAATATGAATACTATATCTAATATATATTTTAAATAAAATGAGTTCTAAGACATTATGTTTGGTATGACTTCATTTGGGCAAAATAAAAACATTTATCATTATTCAAACATATATATATAGCAGAAAAATTTGAAAGGCTATAGAAGAAACTCTTTAAAATGTAATATATGGATATTTGATTTATCCATACATACAAAAATGAATCCTTTTTCCATATGCATATCTATATTTTCTGAAAGATACTACTTTAGTTCATAACAAAAAAATAAAATATTGGGATAGCAATATGCATGAATAAATAATCTGAAAATCCTTCTACGATAACAACTGGATATGCAAGACAAATTATATCAAGCATTTTTGTATGTATGCAATTGAGGGAAAGAACAATTTATATGGGAAAGCACAATTTCTTATATTCCACAAAAAGAAAGAGTTCAAAACATGTTCAATAAGCATCCAAGTTGGTGTTGTAGCTTCCCTAAATGAATGACTATATGAAGATGGATGGGGAGCTTTTCTATAACCTGGAAGCTTGGGTTTTACTATCTATACAGGAATAAGAACTATGTATTGGGATCCTGAAGGGGCATTGTTTGAAAATGAAACCCTTACCATAAAAATAATCTGCAATGTGAACACTGGTTAAAATATCCACCAGCAAACACAGGGAAATGACAAGCATATTTATGTCCTCCCCCCGCTGCTTGGACTGCAGCTGGAATGTCTTCTAAACATTTGTAACTACATGTGTACCATCCAGTAAGTGTGGCTTCAGTGTCTACTAAAACTTGACCCACACAAGTCTAGCTGATAAATATAAAATTACATCCTGAACTAATTACATTTTTATGCCAAGACAAACTTAAATCCAGGCTACACAAGCGTTTCAGGATAAAGTATTACAAATTCCTGGCTTATAATAGATAAACAAATTTACAAAGCCTATTAGAGTTTCTATCTCTGTAAAACAAATTCTCACAAAGCTACTGGCTTAAAACAACTATTTTATATATTCATGAGTTCTTTGGGCTTAGAATTCAGAAAGAGCATAACAGTTATATTTTATTTGTTGCATGATGCCTGGGGCATAGGCTTGTGGAGACTTGAGAGGTAGGGGTGACTCCATGGTTGGTGGCTGGAATCAACAAAAGTCTTTACATTGCCTGTGAGTTGATTTTGGCTGTTGTCTAGGAACTCATCTGGAGTCCACAGGAACACCAAGATGGCCTTTCAATGCTCCTTGGCCTTCTGCTACATGATAGCCCAAAGATTCCAGAAGGAAGTATCCAAGTGAACAAGTCAGAATCAACTCTGCCTTTAATGAGGTGGTTTCAGAGGCCTTGAGTCTATTTATTCACTATAGTCTATTCAAAATGAGTTATTTATATCAGCTGTGATTCAAAGGAAAGGAGACACAGAAACTATCCTCAAGGAGAACAGTGTTAAAGGATTTGTGGATGTTTTTTAAAACTACCACAATCTGCATTAACTATAAATGATTTATATTCCTCCCACTTACAAAATATACTTATCTTCTCTCAAGACTCCTCAAAAATTATAACATTAGGTTCAGAGCAAGGCTTAGGATCTCAATCTAAATCAGATCCATGTCAGATTAAGTTCTTTATGTACAGATACCCTTGATACGAAGATCTGTAAAGCAAAGGGATACTTTTTCTGTCCTCTCTGCCCACACTCCTCTCCCAAACATATGCAACATCTATGGTGATACAGGTATTGGATAATTGCTACTGATAAACCCACTTAAAAAGTCCCCCACCACCACCACCCCAGCAGTGCTATGTAATAGTGTTTGGTCCAACAGGAATTCTGAAATACAGTCAGGTACATGTTGGCAGGTCCTTGATGAAGACTCAATCTAATGTTTTGGGTTTTTGTTTTCTTTTGTTTCTTTATTTTTCCTGTGGCCCTTGGGTTTGACTTCTGGGTTCTTGATTTTCCTCTCTGACAAGTTTTACATTTTCATAGATATTCATGACAAATTATGAGCTAAAAATGTAAAATTACAAAGCCCATTAGGAAATAATCTAACAATATTGAATGTAATGAATATTAATTAAAAATAGGTTTAGAATATCAAGTGTTTATAGAAGCATTATGATAGTAAAATGAATATGTTAAGGGTGCCTGGGTGGCTCAGTCATTAAGCATCTGCCTTTGGCTCAGGTCATGATCCCAGGGTCCTGGAATCGAGCCCCACATCGGGCTCCCTGGTCTACAGGAAGTCTGCTTCTTCCTCTCCCACTCCCCCTGCTTGTGTTCTCTCTCTTGCTATGTCTTTCTCTGTCAAATAAATACATAAAATCTTTAAAAAAATGAATATGTTAAATGATTAAGACATAATCTTAAAATCATAAAATAAGATACCATGGGCAGTGAATATAGGTTTAAAAATAGAATTTTAGGAATAAAATTATAAAATATTAAAACACATTACATGGGTAAAAGTAGCTTGGAAACAATTTTAGATGGAATTAGTTAACTAGAAGAAAAGACTAAAGAGAATGCAGATCAGAGTGAAAAGGATGAAAAAAAAATATGTGAGGTTTAAGAAACTTACGGGCAAAAATTATATAGTCGGGCATTATGTAATGGAGTCTCTTTGAAAAAAGTAAAAAGGTAATATAAGACATAAAGTAAAACTGCTCCAGAATTATCCTGAATCATTAGTTCCTAGAAGTATAGTCAGTCCTAAATAAGATAAATAACAATAAATTTCTTAAACAGCCTGAGGAAAAAGACTGGATAACTAAAACAACAACAACAACAACAACAATAAACTTGATATATTAAATTTGATATCATTAAAATGTAGAAGACAATGTTACATTCACGGTACTCAGAAAAAAAAAAAAAAAGGATTATTAGTACGGAATTCCATTCCCAGGTTAACTGTCATTAAGAGTAGCATAAAATAAATATCTACCTAAGAAAAATAAAGTGAATTAAAGCTTGTTAAAAAAAGTAGGTATAAAATAGATATTTTCTTATTAAAAAAAAAAGGAGACACCATCATTCCAGACATTCATAAAAAACAAAATAAAACAAAACCAACAAAACAAAACAAAAAACTTACTAAGGATTTCATTTAGGAGGAAGAAATTTCTACATAAGAGGAAGGAATATGATACAAGGAATATGATTCAAGGAATACAAACTAGATAAACAGTGATCAAAAATCCGTTAGAAGTATGGGAAATCTAATTAAGGCTTACCTAAATTTTAAAAATATAAAAAAATTTATGGACAGGAAAATTGTGTAAGACAGGAGAGAGTGGAGTAATTGGAGGTAATAGATAATAAACTTGCCTATCTTGGGGGAAACCAATCATAACAACTAACTTTAAACATTGTTAAATTATGGTTATTAAAATTCTTAAAATATTATGAAAGTAAGGGAAAGAAGATAAAGGGGGAAAACTGTTTCAGAAAAATAGAAGACAAGGTACTTTGAAAATTCTTTTGTGACAAAACGCAATGTTGGATAGAATATAGCAAATATCACTACAAGTATATACTGAAATTTTTAGGATTGAAGTACAGCACCTTGGGTCCAAAAACAAAGAGTAGGAAGGGAAAACTGATGTAGCAGCTATGCTAGGAGGTGTTTATAATGGTACCAAAGCCTGCTCAAAATGGTCCAAAAGACACAGTGTAAGTTGAAAACTGGGGAAGGAAGTGAGTACTGATATTTTAGTTGTGCCTGGTGGTATTTGTTGATCATGGTCATCATCATGGCTTGGATGCTAATAGTCATCTAAGTACAGGTCAAAATGGAATATGAGAATTTGAGAAAGAGAATCTCGCATGACGTACAGACTCTCAAAGAGTCTCTAACCTCTATAAATGTAAACCAAACCAAACCAAACCAAAATCACAACAACAGCAAATGCCTATCTTCAACAGGAAATAAAAATAATATTGTCTGTTTGAGGTTTGGCTATTGATAGGGAAGAAAAAATATTTCCTCTAATATTTTGTGACCATATGTGCCTAGTCACATTGATTTTGTATTAATATTTACACTACTTTACTTGTGAGGTCTGGGAACTCAGGCAACTCAGGGTTTCTGAGATAAAGTCCCACCAAATATAAGCTTTTAATCTAAAATAAAAAAAATACAAGGGGAAGCATGCTACTATGATATCAACAGCAGACAGAAACACATAGTATGATTAATCTGTCAAGAAAAGCAGAAGAGAATTATTAAATGAGACTAGAGGGCATAGCTAGCTACCCGTTCTTCCTCTTGGATTCAGAGGGGCCAAAATACTTTTACTAGGAGTCCCAGAAGAGAGGCACATTTTGCTTCTCTTTGTGCCCAGAAGAGAGGCACAAAAAATAACAATGTTTTGGATCTGATGAAAGAGCCATATTAAGGAAGCACATTATGTCCCACATAGGTAATAAGAAATTGATACTTAGGCATCTGTGAAACTGAAGATCACAAAAGTTAAAAGATGACCTTAAAGCAATCTAAGAAAAGACATTTTACCTAGAAGTAACACTGACAGCAGATTCTCATCTGTAACCACAACATTTATGAAAGTGTGGGAAAAATAACATCACATTATGGAGTGTGTCAAAATATCTAACCTATTATTCAAAGTAGAAGTGGTTATTTTATTTTTATTTTTACAAACTAAGGATGTTTACCATCAATTTGTCTTCACTAGTGGAAATACCAGGATGAAGAAAACAGCATACTGAAGGAAGAACTGAGTGAAAGAATCATTATTTAGCGAGAAAAAATAATTTATTTCATAAATATATATACTGAACCTCGTACAAAGCTCTGAAATAAAACCTGAGAACACAGAAATAAATAATGAAATAAACACCTAGTCTCAGAGAACTGAGACTCTAGAGGGAAGTAATTAAAACATTTTATTCAGTGCTAAAATTTATGGTAAAATTTAAAGCAGAGAATGGAGATAGAATGTTCAGAAGGAGTTTCAATTTTTAAAAGCATGGTCAGGAAAGTTAAGCATAGTTTCCCTTCATGTTTGCTGGCTAAAAGCAGAGGCCTAAACATTTATTTTAGCATAAGTAAATGTAATACCAGGTGATCAAGACTGGAAAGTATATGTACAGAAATGTTTGCTTCGGAGCACCTGGGTGGTTCAGTTGGTTAAGTGCCTTCAGCTCAGGTCATAATCCTGTTGTCCCAGGATCCAGTCCTGCATTCAGGCTCCCTGCTCAGCAGGGAGTCTGCTCTCCCTCTGACCCTGCCCCGCTCCCCTTGTGGTTTCTCTCTCTCTCTCTCAAATACATAAATAAATACAATCTTTAAAAAAAAAAAAAAGAAATGTTTGTATTATTCTATATAGTCTTAAAGTACATGAAGTTAAAAATGAAGAGACAGGGAAATACAGAAAAATAGTCTGCAACTAAGAAATACCTAGAATAAGTAAAACTAAAACATAAGAGTAAAATTAAGAAGGCAAATAAAGTGATGCTGGTGAACCGAAATAAAATTTTAAATAAGATAGAACTAGAAAGTCAATTAAGTCATTGAACAAGTATTAATAGAAATAACCAAAATGAAGTGAATCCTATTAAGTAAGTAATAACCTAGAGTGACTATCAGGAGGAAAAAAAAAGACAAAATGAATGAATCAAAAGAAAAGCATAGGGTGCCTGGGTGGCTCAGTTGGTTAAGCAACTGCTTTTGGCTCAGGTCATGATCCTGGAGTCCCAGGATGGAGTCCTACATCAGGCTCCCTGCTCAGCGGGGAGTCTGCTTCTCCCTCTGATGCTCCCGGCTCTCACGCTCTCTCACTTTCTCTCTCAAATAAAGAAATAAATAAAATCTTAAAAAAGAAAAAAAGAAAAGAAAAGCATAAAAGTAGGTAAGAAGGTCCTTGGAATGGCTCAACATCCATAGAAAGTAGCTCCTGTTGGCCTTGTGGCTTATTTCTCTTTCAGTCCCCATCACTGCATACCAGCCTCATCCTCTTTCATTGTCTTCTGTGTAGATCCTTTCTGTCTCTACTCTAACGTCGATACTCATCTTCCTATCACTATAGGCATCTATCAATTCATAAATTTGAGGACACAATAGCTAGAAATATTTTGAGTGAAAACCTTCTCCTCAAGGAATGTATAAGAAGTTCATTTAATTTTTTTGCACTCATTTCTCTTCAACTATAAGGTGTTTTTCCCCCAAATTAGTTATTAATCCTTCCAGATTAACCTTTCCCATCAAGGAGTATTTTCATTATGAGATACAAATATCAATAAGTTAG
This sequence comes from Mustela lutreola, assembly GCF_030435805.1. Taxonomy (NCBI): domain Eukaryota; kingdom Metazoa; phylum Chordata; class Mammalia; order Carnivora; family Mustelidae; genus Mustela; species Mustela lutreola. Next base: position 116,569,129 of record NC_081297.1, read on the forward strand.
GGAGAGGAGGTACTCAAAGATTTTGATTTTCAAATTTAGCTAGAATGTCCTGGAAGTCTTAATTAAAACATAGGCTGCTTGGGTTGCAGTTAGAGTTTCTGATTCAGTACAGGGCCCAGAGATCTGTATTTCCAACAAGTACTCAGGTGATGCTGACCTTGCCGGTCCAGGGACCACAACTGAGAATGACTACATGATGCTGAGAGTTTATTCTTTCTTCCACTATGAGCCACATGAAGCTACAGAATTTGTGAAAACTGAGTATCTTATAGGGAATGTTATTAACTCTGATAAGGCAATACTGCTCACAAACGGACTTCATTTATTAATTGCCACCTAATTGAATGGCTGCAAGTTACTTAATTTCCCTAAATTTTTATTTCCTTCTCAATAAGAAGGATAACACATGTGGATGGTTAATGCTTGTATATGTGATGGGGTTCACATAACGTTTCTGTATAAAATGCTTGATATAATGCCACAGAGTACATCCTCATCACTGGTAAGAGGATGAAAAGGAAAAGAAAAGAAAGAGGAAGAGAAGCTGAACATTAGGAGGAAAAACATTTAATGTGTCACACATATAATTGCAAGGTGAAACAATATTATATCTTTTCAAAAGACACCCTAAAAGTAAATAAAAATTAGTATTAATATAAAAGTTATATAATATAATATATAATATAATAAACGTTTTTCTATAAAAGTAAATGGCATGATTAAACATTTTAATTAAACTTACAAATACATTGCATATATATTTAAAGCTAAACAAATACTATGTTCATATATCCTTCTACACTGAAATATAAATATATTATAAATTGTGGGCATGTGAATGATTATGAGAATCTTTTCTTTGGATTATGTATTAAATATATATATTAATATGTGGTAACAATTTTTTTTGGTTTTTTCCCAATGTTGAGATATTTCTTTTTAAGATTTTATTTATTTATCTGACAGAAAGAGAGCGAGCACAAGCGAGGAAACGGCAGGCAGAGGGAGAAGGAGAAGAAGGCTCCCCACACAGCAGGGGGAGCCCAATGTGGGACTAGAACCCAGAACCCTAGGATCATGACCTCAGCTGAAGGTAGTTGCCAAACCAAATGAGCCCCCCAGGCACCCTAAAAAGGTGAGTGATACGAATTTTATCTGAAACCCAGTTTCCTAAGTGAATTGACACATGCTACATCATATTTACTTAGCATCACTTCTAAATTCTGGTTTACATCTACATTTGTGGAACGCTAAAAACTTCTCTTCTGATACATAGAAAGGCAGAGGAATTAATGTTAATTGCTTTTCTCAGTCTTTCTTGAATGAAGTTAATGAGTTGTATTCTCCAGTAATGCAGTTGAAACAATTTATTTGCAGTGAGATGGGAAGAAAGTAAAAGGGAACAAATGCACAGCCATAATTCAAAGAATCCTTAAAAAACACATACATAATGGTGATTTATGAGAATATACTGATGGGGGACACACCCAAACTCTGTTGATAGGTAAATTAAATAGCCCTTTCTACTGTACTATGAGTTCCTGCCAGTGCTCAGTGTGGGTCAGAGCTCTGTTTTGACTATTAAACAGCAAATAGTAACATCTGGAAATGTGAAGGTCAAAGGTCATTTTACTCATAAAACTGCACCAGCATGATTCATAATAACCTGTAGCTGAACTTTACATGAATTAAGGGCTGCTGCTGATATTGCTATATAAATAAATAAATAAATAAATAAAAACCCATTCTTTTCATTCTGTTGTGATTTTATTTTGGTGACTTGTGTTACTTAAACAACTAGTATGGGATTCAAAAGTTCCAAATGTTGCATCCTTATGTTTAAATTGAAAAGTATCTATTTTTGCTGAAATTCATTCCATCTTACATATGTTATAAAAGCACTTGGCAGGCAAGGTTTATTAAAATAAAAAATGTTTCCATATTCAAAGCTTGCATGTTATTCTCTACTTCTTATGTTGATAATTGAATGTATCATATTTACATTTGAAAGTATGTACAACTTAAATAATACCTAAAACAGAGCTCCTGAATTTTCTTTTTTCTATAATTGTTTCTCTTATATCTCACCACAATCTTTTTATTGAATACATGTTTGCATGCCTCCTCAACTCAAATGTTGAAGTCCTATTCTCCCATGCAGCTATATTTGGTGAGGGGACTTCTTAGGAAGTAATTAAGTTTAATGAAGTCATAAGGAAGGGGCAGTCTGATCCTATAGGGACTAGTGAACTTATAAGAAGAGAAGCCATGTGTCTTGTGTGCAAGAGGAGGTCTCGTGAGCACACATGGGTATGGCTACCACCTACAAGCCAAGAGTCTTCATCAGAAACCAACCGTATTGGTACCCTGATCTTGCACTTCCACCTTTTAGGACTTTCAGAAAATAAATTTCTGTTGCTTAAACCACTCAGTCAGTGGTATTTTGTTATGGCAATCTGAGCTGAATAATTAAATATGTTATTATTATTTTTTTAATTTTTAAATTTTTTAAAGATAATTTTTTAAAGATATTTAAATTTTTTAAAGATATTTTTAAAATATCTTTTTAAAGATAATAAAAATAATAATGAGGAAGAATGGATTATTTTCAAGGAATGTTACTTATGATATTTTGAATAGTTATCTCTATTCTTGTTGATTGTATAACTGACCACTAACTATAAAGAAGTCTAACTTTTAGCCAATTTCTAACGGTTACCTATAACTGAATAAAATGTCACCTTATTTAGGTAGCAAGTAAAAATACCTTAAGAGTGCTATATTTAGGGGTGCCTGGGTGGCTCAGTGGGTTAAGTCTCTGCCTTTGGCTTACATCATGGTCTCAGGGTCCTGGGATGGAGCCCCTCATCCGGCTCTCTGCTCCATGGGGAGCCTGCCTCTCTGCCTGCTTGGGATCTCTCTGTCAAATAAATAAATAAAATCTTAAAAAAAAAGAGTGCCATATTTAGGAATATTTTTGCACATACTTAGGGCAGAGAAAATTAATTCTCCTTCCCCTCCCCACACTTTTTGGATAAAATTTGCCCATATCCGTCTCAATTCAGATGGCTGCATAAGTTTAAATATCTTCTTACTGCACTTCTGTTGCACCACTGGTCCACAGAAAACAATCTGAAAAATTCTTGCAGAAGTTGTGGGATCATTTGGAAAAGGAGAATTTTCAGAGAGCAGATGTTCCTTAAGTGTGTAAGTTAGATGCTACTGGCAAATCAATGTTCTACTTCTGCTTTTAGCCCTTTTCCTAAGACTGAATATTCTTTAACTGTTAGATCAAGCTGGAGTTTAACTGTTTGAAACTTCAGACTGATTTAAAAAAAAAAAAAAAGAAATCATGGTTTTATCTCAGTTGTTTCTTATAAGAGAGAAGAATGTTTAATTATTCAATGATAAGTGATCTCTATATCCTCATGTGATTGGTTTGTTACTAGATTGAGTCAGGTGGATAGTGATTGGTTGCGATGGGATTGCTAAAGTGATTGTCACCCTCACTGGTGAACTAAAGGCAGCAATTGTTATTAGTGAAATTACTGGTGAGGATGTTGTTCCTAGGGTAGGAGGAGGAGGAAATCATCAAATTTTATTTTTAGAAAAATCAGTGGTTTGAATGATTGTATTTCATTATAATAAATATTTTTCATGTATTTGAAAAGTGCTTTAATGAGTTTCTTTGTATTGAGCTTTATTGTTTAAAAAAAGATATGATCTACGATTTCTTGTAGATCTTGCTAAATAAGTACCAGGTGCTTGTCAGTTAACATTTGTCAATTTCCTATCAGTATCTGTGAACAAATGTTCCTAGTTAAACAAAATAGGAGAACTGGGGACTATGAAAGGGTCAGCGTATACCTGGGTCATAGTTGGCTTCATCTGATATGTTAAAGCTGATGTCTGGTTTCTTTAAATAACATATTAAAGCCAGAGGATTGAGAAAAAATAACAGGTTTTGACCTCAGAGGCATTAGCAGATGAATTTAAAAGACTGCTTCTGTAAAATGAGAAAAAAAAAATGTGCAAAGACTGGTTTGACAAAAGAAAATTTTAAAAAAATTAATACAATTACATTTAGGTCAGCATATTTTTGGTTAATAAATCTGTTTTTTACATCATTTTGAATGTTTATGTGTTATATGGAATACTACAAATTACTTAATTGGAGCGCTAAAAATAGTGATCAAATAGCTAAGGCAGAAAAAGAATATATGTATACATAGAACTATAATGCATAGCTCCTAGAAATTTAGATTTCTTTAAATTGAAGTTGTCAGGATTTTAGAGCTTGATAGATTACAGAGGGTGGGTGTGTTTGTGAGTATGAGTGGGGGGTGGCTGTGTTATAGCAGACTTCCAGTATCCAACTGGTAAACACTAAGAAAACTGTTGAGAATTTATTAGCATAGAGAAGTGCTAAAGTCTAGAATCATTGTATGAAGTTTTAGATTTTCCTCTAATATCTTAACTCAGTTTGAAAAAGAGACCTACCAACCGGATCTTATTTTTTTTTCTTTTTACAACTTTCTGCTGTTGCTTTTTTTTCTTCACCTTTAGAATTTCTGTGCCCCATTTCATAAATTAATCATTGAATCTTACTTTCACTTTAATACAATTTACTTAAGAACTTACTGTATTGGTAAGTTGGTCATTAGGTCAGACTTCTTAGAAGAAATAATTCTGTTGATACCCCCCCCACCTTTATTTATTATTATTTTCTATTCCTGACCAATGCTCCAGAAATAAAATTCAAATGTTTGTTTAATATCTTGATCCAATTTACTTCCAGAGTAAACCACACTTCTTTTTCTTTATAACTTTCATTCATTTTAAACAGTCAATTGCTAACTCTTGTCCTTCATAAATTTTACATTACTCTAAGTGTAATGGAAGTCCTTCTAATTTAACACAAAAAGTTTTGAGTCCCATGTGGAGAATAGATTGGATTGGGAAGCAAGAATGTAGAATGTTGCAACAAATGAGGAATGAGGTAAATTGCTACAAACAAAGATGGAAAGAAAGGGGACACTGAAGATAACTTTGGAATTTAAGAATAAACAGTACTCAAGACTAGATTTGGAGAGGAGATTAAAGGTTAATAATACCATCTAGATAATTGGTGTGGGCAACTGGCAGAAAGGGATAGCATTTACTGAGATGGAGAACAGCTTGGAGCATATTATTTTTCCTCCAGCATTAGTGGATAGCACGCACTTTGGCAGTTGGGAAAATTTTGCAGTCCTTCACGGTGACTTTCTGTGAATCCTCTACCTCACTGCTGTAAACTGCTGTACTTATCCCCCGAAATTTCCTGTGATTCCTGTGACTGCCTGACACCTTGAGAGGGACTGGCATCTGGAAAGCTAACAGTGACTTTTTGTATCCTTATTTATTCATGTTTCCTTATAATTCATATTTTATAAGTATCCGATCACCTATATTAAACATATTCCAGTTTTATTTTTTATTTTTTTCATATTCTTGTTTTAAATAGCTATAATAATTTCTGTTTTACTCACCATCTCAATTATTTAAAATAGAAATGCACTAAAATATGCCGAAAGGAAATTTGTCAAAAAATTTCAATTATATCTCTTGGAATGGGAGGGGCAGTAGTAACTCTTGACAATATAATTTTTGCCAAATATTTATTTTCTGAAATTTTTAACTTTATAAGCAGTTACAATTCAATGATCAGAAAAAATAAATGTATATTTTCTGGAACTTATTCAGATAATTATTATAATAGCAATTAAGCTTATTAACAAATATTGGTACCTGCTGCCTACCAGGCACTGTGGGATATAACAGATATTCTGTAAAACAGAATATTTAGGCTCATTAAATTCACAAATATGTATCAAGCAGAGATAGAAATAGAAAGATAAGAGGACAGTAGGGAATAAGAGGTAGATGAATTTTAAGCAGAGTTCTAAATAACTGAAATACTGAGTCATGTATTATAGTCAGGCAATAATTGACCAAACCAAAAGTGGCAAGTGCAAAGGTCTTGAGGTGAAAATTTGTTTGACTTATTTAAAGAGCATCAAGGAGATGAAGGTAGATGGTTTGTTCTGAAGAAGTGGGAGAAGACCCAGATTTCATTCAAGACGTTGGATGTTATTTTAAATGCGATGAGGAAGCACTGGAGTTTGTGAGTAGTTGTGAGAAGAAATGTGGAGTAACATGTAGACTTACATGGCAGCTTTGCAGGAAGCCCAGCTTAAAGATGTTGGAAACTTGTGAGGTGTCCGGTAAAAACAATGGAAAATTTCGGAGTTCAGAATGTATTTTTGAAACTAGATTCCAAAAGATAACTCCTGGGAAAAAGAATAAATGATGCAACTTGATTTGGGCCCTGAATGACAAGTTCAACAACCCAGTGTTGCTATATTATAGCTCTGCTAAGTGTCTACATGTGTCATTTCATTATATTTCTACAGCAACACTATGAGGAACATTCTATGTTACCTAATTTTTTTCCCTTTGGATAAGAAACTGAGATACAGATTAAATTAAAAGAAAGAAAGAAAAAAAAAAGAAAAGAAAAGAAAAACCAGTACAAGGTCACAAAACTACTAAGTTGTAGAGAAGGAAGAAAATTCTCCAGGAGAACAAGTTGTTTTAAAATAGTAATAAGGAATGTTATATCCTATTGATCATGTAAAATATTTTTGCTGCCTTATTTCTTACCACATTGTTTAAAAAATCAAATGATTTATAATATTTTATCCATTAGGGATATTGAAGATGTATTGATAAAATATAATTGATTGAAGAGAAATATCAACTTATTGATTTGTTTCAAGGTTCTCCATAATCAGTTAGAGACACCTCTGCAGAGATGCATTAACTGCATCTCTGTCCCGGGATGTCTAGATTCCATAATTTAAAATGCAATAGGGAAATTTTATTCAGGGAGATTATTGGTTCAACATCAAAAACAATTACTTGCAGAAATGTACAGGCTTTAAGACCCATAAAGACATAAATTTCTATATGTTAACAATAGATACTACTTATTGTGTGCTGTTTGCTAGCCACTGTTCTAAGTGCTACCTGTTTATTGATTCACTTAATACTCATGGTAGCCTTAAGAGTTGCATAACTATTATAGGTCATTATAATTATTTCATTTTGTAAATGAGAAAACTAAGTTTCAGAGAGATTAAACCATTTAGCGAAGGTCAGACAACAAGAAAGTGGAAGAGTTAAATCTGAAGACAGTGCTGGAACTCTAGGGTCCATAAATCCCAAGCACTGTACAAAAGTTATCTCCTGCTTTCCTGCTGCCTATCAAAGTGAAAAGTAGATTTAGTTATTACAGAATTATAATTTGTCACAGTAATTACAGTAATATTTTAGCAATTATAATATGAATGAATATATCTGATTTTGACTTGGAATTCCTAAAAGCATCCACAGGAACATGTCCTCCAACAGAATAACTTTTTTTATTTTTTTGTATTCCTCCGGAATTACTGGATACTGAGAAGGAAAGGATCAGTGTGTAAGATACAGGGTACACCAGTCGGGTGCCTTATTTTGTTTAAAAACAAATTATAGTAACAATGCTGTAATTTTATAAATATGTTATTTTGCGTACTCTCAAAATTTATATTTGAGATTGTTTTACTCTCTTAGTACTTTAGTTTCAGAAGAATCTAGTTGGTTATATGAAGTTGTGAATAAACCTGAAGTTACCCTTGACATCTTGTTTCATTTTTTTATTCAAGTGTAGAAATTGTGAAAAGCTTATATTGCTTGACTAAGATCATCCAACTCCTAGATTACATTTTCTTGAGTACTCATTGTCATTTTTAAGATGTTGTGTGTTTGTGTTGTTTCATAGAACTTGTAAATACTGAAGACAAAAGATAATGCATAAAATGTCAAGAATATAAAAATAAATGGTCTGTGATCTCCCAAGTTGAAAAGCAGATATTCACATACCTTTTAACACACACATAAAATAAACTCAAATATCACAGCACAATAATATACAATGCGATGATTATTTTTTTTTAAGGTAGATTAATAAAACTGAGAAAAAGTAATTGGCTATATTGGAGGTTAAGATAGGTTAAGATACCAAGCTTGTTTTCACTGGATATTTTTCTATTTAGAATTTATGTTTCAGGGCGCCTGGTTCAGTGGGTGAAAGCCTCTGTCTTTGGCTCAGGTCATAATCCTGGAGTCCTGGGATCGAGCCCCGCCTCGGGCTCTCTGCTCAGGGAGGAGCCTGCTTCCTCCTCTTTCTCTGCCTGCCTCTCTGCCTACTTGAGATCTCTGCCTGTCAAATATATAAATAAAAAAATCTTAAGAAAAGAAAGTAAGAAAGAAAAAAAGAAAGAAAGAAAGAAATTATGTTTCAAGAACAGCCTGCATTTTTCAATATTTAGTAAAAAAAAATCCTAAGAAATTCATAAAATGATCATTTTATAATAACTTATTATGAACATTAACAAAAAATGAGTTCTAAATAAATGCAATAAAAAATATATTCGCAAACACTATTCTAGGTTTTACCCTGTTCATTATATTCTCATAGTACTACTGTTATCGACACAGAGAGACTGAGTAACCTGCTCAGAGTGCAGAAATTGAACTAATAAAGACTGACAACAGTTTCTTAAAATATGACAATCAACCATTTAAAAATAGCAATTTATTTTGCTTTTCTCTATTTCTTCCAATTATCAAAATTAATAAGCATATCTAACAGTTATCAAGTGCTAGTAATGATCACATTTATGCAAAAGAAAACTATTATTATTCCTAACTTACAAATGAGAAAACTGAAGTTCAGACAATTTGGGGAAAAAAAAGAAAAAAACAAACCTATTAATATCCAGTCTCCTCACTGAGCCCATATTTAAACATTGATTTCTCTTGCTTCTCAATAGTTATTTATATGCTTCTCAATAGTTATTTTATATGATATTTTATATTTTACATTACTTTAAATAAATTTTTTATATTTTATATTGTAATGGTGTTATTATATACTGACTGCATAGTGTCTAGTATTTTATAATTTTATTTTTACTTTTAGTCTACTATTATAAACATTTTCTTTATGATTAATCATGGTCCATGTAGTTGATAATGCCATGATTTAATATTCTTTTTTTTGGTGGACATTGACATAAATAATTAGATAGATATATTAAAAGAAAGTCCTTCTGTATTTTTGTTTTATAAAATATGTTTGTTTATCCCATCTCACTTTTCCAAAGCATCTGAGAAGACTGAGTTACAGGTTTCTACTCTTAGGCATTTTTGTAATTCATTCTCTCCTTCACCATATGATTTCATCCTTTTTACCAAATCCTGCTTCCACCAGTAATATGTGATTGCCAAATTTCTTTTCCTAGCTCTGGTCTTTCTCCTAAGTATTAGAACCAGATATTTCTACATGCTACCTAGACGGCTTCATTTCATTGTTTCACAGGCACCACACGTCAAGATTTTCAAGCAGATTTTTACTTCCCACATACATGTTTTATTTTTTATAGGCATTATCTCAGGCATGACATTTTTTCCTCCCAGAAACTGCATAATATTTCAGTCATCACTGAGTTCTCCCTTATCTCCTATATAATTATTTACAATAAACCGTGGCATTTCTTTCTCTTACACATTTCTAGGTTTTATCCCTTTTGCTCCAAACTGCTTGCTTTTGCTTTATTCATTCTCTTTCTCTACTTATCAACATTGCCTCCTGACAAGTCCCTGTGTCCAATCTGTCTCTCTCCCAAGGCTGCCAATTATATTTCTAAAGGACATACCACATGATACTATATCTTTTCTTAAAAATGTCAAGATGATCTCCATTTCTCATAGATAAAATCCTATATTTTATGATATGAGAAAGGATAATTACACTTTTCACTAGGAGGAAAAAAACCAATTTTATATAGTGCCTTTGGTTATAAAAGGCAAATCAGATATGAAGGATTTAGAGAAACACAGAAAGTATTGCACTGATATAATGATTTTGTTATATAAATTTTGATTATCTCCTTAGAAGTGAGGTTAACAAGGCCTGAAAACCCTGGAACTGGAGAAAAATACAATAATCAAGAAGGGTAGAGTTGAGTTGGCTGAGACAAGGGTCAGAATAAAGAAGTAGAATTTTCAGAAGGAAAAGAATAAGAAAAAATATCCAGTGATGGGAATGGTCACTTAACTTTGCCTGTGATTTTTTTTTTTTAACAACTTCTCTACTGTATATTTTTAGCACTGTTAACTTATAAAACCTTTATTGAACATCAGGAATTTTTCTAGGTTCCTATAAGAGTCAACCAAATTGGCAAAACAAAAACAGAAACAAAAACAAACAGTACTCTCAGGGAGCTTACATTCAAATAGACTATTAAAAAAAAAAGGTATACAACTTCTAAGATACATCTTCAAACATCTCACTTTCTATATTTAGTTATAAATAATTAATACCAATAGGAAAGTTAAATTTTTATAATTATTGACAGCTCAAAGAAATGCATATATTCTTTTGATTTTCCAGAACAAGCTGCTAGTCTAGCTGAACATAGCCATAGGTGTTTATCAACACTCATGTATGATTTCTCACCCACAGACTACTTACTCACACAACATACACACAAAGACACCTGAAAAGAATACTGTTACCCACATATATAAATATATTATATTTTTCTATTTGTTGAATGTCTGAATCCAAAAATATCTGGGTGATAATAGGTGTTATGGGAGAATAGCTTGGTGAAGGAAGAATATGGGTTTTGTAGTAACAAACTTCAGTTCCTGTGTGTCATTGAACAAATTACTTAGCTGTTCTAATTCAACAGTTCTCAAGCTGTTTAGGTTCTTAAGACTCTTTTATACTTTCAAAAATTATCAAGAACTCCAAAGACTTTTTCCTCATGTATAGTATATATGTTGATACTTACATGTCACATTTTTCACACTACCATATTTATTCTTACTCATATATCTGTAATAGTAAGGATAGTTGGATCTTTTCCCATTGTCTTTTCTAGGACAATCTTGAAATCTAGAGGATAATTTGGGACTTTGGAAACCAACAATTCAAAGGTTAAGAGATTATAAAAGGGTAAAGAAACTAGTGTTGATTCATGGGGGTTAAATCTAACAAGTTTTCACTTAAATAATTATTTGTTGAATTCCTGCTGCTGAAAATGCTTATAACTGGAAAGACAAAATGTGGAATGCATGGTAAGTCAGGACTGCTTTCCATCCACGTTTCAGGTAGAGCCAAGGAGAATAGGGTGAGGGCAGGATAGATGAGATGTTGAGAATATTGACAGGGAGCAGATGTTCAAATCTGTTGAGAAAGTCATTGCTTTCAACTGTCAGTTCTTTATGATCTGGAGTCTGAGCAAGTGCCTCCAGATTTTCCTGAATGTACGAAAGGAAAATTCGAATACAGATGTTTGTTTTTGTAAAACACTTCACCGTATATATTCCATATTTATTGGCTTGTCCATAGTTCAGAGGGAAAGTTTTATTCAAATAAAATAGCCCAGATAAAATCTGGATTTGGGGATTTTTACTTATGGTTACATTTCCATCTATGTACCTGTTCAATTTAACCCAATAACAGGGAAAAGGAAGACAACTGTTTTTTGTCTGCATTGACTTATGAGATCTGATCTCTTCTGAGATATGGTACTGATTAAGAAAGGTTTTGAACCATTTGGAATGCATTACTAAGCGATGTTATGAAGTATCTTTTCTTAAGAGCTCTAGGAACATGGCAGAAAACTATTTTTCTTTGTATATCAGACAGGAATGAACAGAATCAAAGATCCTAAACCCTTTGTATAAGGAAGTTTGTGGGTAAGGGCTTTAGTGCATTATTCTGAGGAGAGGGTACACAGCTGTCGTCAGATTTTTCAAAAGGGTAAGAAAACCTCACAAAAAACAACAGACACTCGGTGAACACAGAGTCTCTTTAGTCCTATAAGTGCATAACTGCTTAAATAGGTTAACAAAAAATAAGTAAGCTAGTAAATAGGAAGGAATGGTTTGTGTACATGGGACTTTTCAAAAAAGTAAATATTTTTAAATAACACATGTTTCCTTAGAGCACCTGACATTGTGGCAGATTTTTATAATTTAAAGAGGAATGTTATTTACTTTATTTACTGCAAAAAAAAAAACATAGAAGTATATACTTGCCACTAACAATTTCTTTATTATGTTTTTCAATTCTTACAAAAAGCTCTTAATTTTCATTGATTACTGATGGTGGTCTAACACTGCAATACTCTGACAGAGGGGACACCAACAAAACTGAAGATAGGTCTTATTTTCCTGTTGTATTCTTTTGAGAAACTATGTGCCATTGTACAGAAATCATTTTTTTTTTCTGAACACAAGGAGTGAAAGCATCAGTTAAATAACTTAATAATCTTTTTTTTAATTTTTTAAAGATTTTTATTTATTTATTTGACATAGAGAGAGATCACAAGCAGGCAGAGAGACAGGCAGAGAGAGAGGGGGAAGCAGGCTCCCTGCCACGCTGAGGGTCAGACCTGGGGCCTGATCCCAGGACACTGAGATCATGACCTGAGCTGAAGGTGGAGGCTTAACCCACTGAGCCAACCAGGTGACCCTTAATAATCTATTCTTAAAGGTGATGTATTTCACACTGTTCACATTGACCCAAGGAGCGGAGTTTTATAAATCTTCAGGAAAAAAGATATTACACAGTGAAGTCTGAATAGTTAAAATCCACACTTAGAGACTTTTGTATATGTCAATCATATTTATAAGACTAGAAGAAAACGCTATTACTCTCCTCTTAAATTTGTCCATGTTTATTAAATGTATTTAACATATTTTCTCATATATAACTCTGATAGCTTGACTTAACCTTGCAGTAGAACCTTTCAAATACTAATTTAATATTCTTTCAAGAATATAGTAGTATTTTACATCATTATATCTTAGGGTCCGGGAGGAGGACATAACAGTGGAGGCAACAAGTTTTTTTAAAGTTTCCCACATCTTGATTTACCTCATCCCTGAAACACAAGCATATCTTTGGAATTCAATAACCCAGTCTCTTTGTACTTCTTCAGATTTGATGTATTGCTTTGGTGGTATTGACTACCCAGAGTTTCCGTTAATTAACTTTACAGAATTTGCAATTTGCAGTAGGTTTCCATTTAGATTTGTTAACTCCATTAGAATTGTTTTAGTGTCTAAAGTAAGTAGGATAATGAAGTTTGATAAGATAAAGTCCCATACTCTAGTAAATCTAATGTATCATTGCATACTATTTTACAAGTGTGATTTATAAAACTTCAACTATACTGTAAACAAAAAATCACAAATAGTTAAAGAAAACTCTTCACTGAACAATTACTTGCTAAAAAGTTACAAATCATGCCAATTAAAATCAGGTTAATTTTATCAGGACATTTAACATGTTTAAAAATAATGTCTAATGCCTGATATAGATGCCAAATTATGCATTTCAAGGGCACAAAAATGAGTGATATTGTCCTCAGCCTCAAGAACATTATCTGCTACAAAATTGAGAACACTTCATGAATAACATGTTGTAGAGACTAGTAAAATCCATGACTGAATTGAAAAGTGGTAGAAGGGCTCAAGATATTAGGCGATACTGTATCAACAAATAATTATAAAATTTCATTTTTATGGTGCTGGAGAATGATTTAAGTCATGTGACATCTGCCCATACTTTTTGACTATACTGAACACATTTTATAAGATGTGGTATTTGCCTGTCACTTTGAATACATTTTCTATTACTTTTTCCCCATATTATGTTCTAGCAGCATATATCTTCTTTCTGGAACTCAAATAGACTTCATTCTCATGTCAGAGTCTTTGCTAACTGCTGTAACCTCTCCTTGGAATACATTCCACCCTTACCTCCACCACCAGAGTTACCATGGCTGTTAACCATTCATCATTAATGTCTTAATTCAAATATGATCTCTTTGACAGGAATGTGTTGACCATCCTATTTAAATTACTCTCTTGAACTGTCTTATATTTTAGCTTCTTTTAGTCATATTCCCCTCTTATTATTACCTATTACCCCCTTTCAATTTTTCATATCACTTTTTACTAGTCATTTTATATTTTATTATATTTATTTATTCTTTTATTGACTGTATCTTCCCCCATTAGAGTATAAGCCCCATGGTGACACACTCATGTCATTCTTCATTGTTCTAGCTGCAATGTTTAAACCAGTGCTCAGTATGTAGTAGACATTCAACAGTATTGACGAAGTTTACATAAAATATGGTTGAGGAATTCACTGCATAGAAGAGAGTTTTGTTTGACATTTTTTATATTTTAAAACTAAACACAGATATAGTGTTTCTCTTATTTAAATCTCCATAATTTTTTAAACGAAGAACCTTAAACCCATTTCCCTATATGTACCCCAATGAGATTTTTACAAACAGCACTTAACAATACATACAGGTCTTGAAGATGTATTTTTTTTTAAAGATTTACTTATTCATTTTTAGAGAGACAGAGACAGAGACAGAGAGGGCATCTGTGTGAGCAGGATGTAGGTAGGTATCAAGGGAGAAAGAATCTCCAGCAGACTCCCTGCTAAGCTTAGAGCCCTACTAGGGGATCAGTCTCAGAACCCTGAGATCATGACCTGAGTCAAAACCAAGAGTTGGATGCTCAAACAACTGAGCCACCCAGGCGCCCGACGTCTTGAAAATATTTAAATGATTTGAAAGGCTGGAGAATTTAAGAAAAGCAGAGGAAGAAAACTCTATCTAGTGGGCATAACTTATGGAAAAGGGAGAGAACAAAGTAAGAAAGAGCAAGTAGCTGAAGTAGGCAGGATCATAGGGTGTATACAGTAAAATAATGACAGATAGGACTAAAGAGAAGACAGAAGATAGGTGGATTAAATTATTTTAGGCTAGTGGGGCACCTGGGTGGCTCAGTGGGTTAAACCTCTGCCTTAGGCTCAAGTCATGATCTCAAAGTCCTGGGATAGAGCCCCGCATCGGGCTCTCTGCCAGCAGGGAGCCTGCTTCCCCTCTCTCTCTCTGCCTAGCTCTCTGCCTACTTGTGATCTCTCTCTCTGTCAAATATGTAAATAAAATCTTTTAAAAAATTATTTTAGGCTAGCATGCTAAATTTTACAGAGGTGCTATTTGAATTTAGGAATAAAAAATGGATAGAACTTAAGAAAAGGTTATTTTATGTATAAGAAGTTTGTGAGCCTAGAACAGAAGTAGAAAAACATCCTGCCATTAACTCATTCTGAGCTCAAATATTGAAGGAATGTACCTTTCATGCCCAGCATGACAGCTGTATTCATTCTTATCAAACTCTACTGTGAACCCTGTTCTAATCCCCTTTACTATATGAATTTCTCTCTACATCTCCCTTGATACTTATTTTTGTTTTTATAGGATTCTTATTTTATAGCACAATTTATAGTATTTGTTTAATTTTTGAAAAGTTTTTCCTGTTTAGAATCAAAATATCTATGTAGATACAAAATGACTTTCCTGTTTAGAATCAAAATATCTATGTAGATACAGAATTCTCCTTTTTAGTATCATATCTCTGACAGTGACTAAAATCAATCATCATATCTTATAGTTAGACAAAGGGCTCATCCTCACCATCTCTTTCCTTCCTCCCTGCCCCCTTCACACACATACTTTCTACTATGCTCTGTTCTGATCTTGACATGGTCCTTTGTCTATGATTATATGAATATTATCCTTTACATTATTTCTCTGGGAAAAGCATTTTTGCTTGATGAGTTTTTAAAGTTTATGCCACAATCCCTACTATAAATTTTCTCTCCTTCCACATGCTAATTACATTAAACCTAATGTTTTCATGAACATATTTCTCTTCAAGAAATTTCATCTCTTTGGGAATTTTTTTTTTTTAATGAAAACACTGGGAAACCATCCCAAGATTCCAACTAGAGCAATGTGACCCTCATGGTTGCCTCATCTTCATGGGGATATTTTCCTAGAATTACTTTACTGACCTTGATTCAAATACCTATTTGTGGTGTTCCATATTAGTATTTCCTAGCTTATAGCCCGTTGTGTTAGAATGACATTGGTATATTAATATTCTGAATTTTTTATCTTGACCACATCAGAGATTATATATTCTTTAAATAAAACCAGTAGAATAGGTTCATTTTAATGGCATAAAACATTAAAGAAGACTGTAACTAACACACACACAGGCACACACACAAACACACACATACTAAACTAGTAGACAACTTAAAAGCTGATTAAAATTAATGGATTTGGCTTAGCACTGGTATGGAATATACAATGCAACCAATTTTTAAATGGTGATGTAACAGCTTATACAATATGTATCATTTTCATAATTTTAAATTTAAAGTATTTATTTGAACAACATAAATATGTAACTTGCCCTAATTTATGGACCATAATATACATGTGCTTTAAAACAAGACAAAATTTAAGCTCCCTTTACTGTCTTGAGCAACAAAAAATATTAGAAAAAAAGAAAGAATGAAAAATTAGGAGAAAATTAAGAAATAGATTTTGGAGATTCACTTCTGGCATGATAGAGTAAGGAAATCAAAAAAATTTTCCCCCCAAAGCAACTATGAAGTTGGACAAACAGATCAACCCTGCTGATGCTCTGGAAATCGACCAATGACATTGAGCAAGCTGAGAAGTGTTTATTCAGGAAAACTACTGAACTTCATTCAGGTAAGAATAGCCTGAACTGTATGGAGTTCCTGTTTGGAGCTGCTGCCATCCCCCCATCTCTGCTGGTATACCAGTTCAAAGTAGGCAAGGAAGGCTGTGAAAATCAGCAGCCTGCCAGCCACTGCTGAAATGGTCTCACTTTACTCACCAGCAATTCCACTTTTA
Source organism: Mustela lutreola (assembly GCF_030435805.1). NCBI lineage: Eukaryota > Metazoa > Chordata > Mammalia > Carnivora > Mustelidae > Mustela > Mustela lutreola. Next base: position 116,586,048 of record NC_081297.1, read on the forward strand.
GGAATCTATCCAATGTAAATGAAAAAGTGCACAAAGAGACTTGTATGTGAATGCTCATAATGGCATTATTAATAATTGTTTAAAAAAACTTAGTAAATTCAAATAGTAAGTATTTGTTTATGAAAACATAAACAAATGTGGCATATCCATATAATGGAGTACTAGTCACCAATGAAAATGAACAAAGTATTGATATATGCTGCAACATGGACATGGCTCAAAACATCATGCTGAGAGAAATAAACCAGATAGAAAAGTCTATCCATAGTATTATTCAATTTATATGAAATCCCAGGAAAAAAACACATTTATTGAGACAGAGAGCAGTGTACAGTGTTTAACTGGTAGTTAGGCATGGATAGGAGTTACCTGCCAGTAGGATTGAGGGAAATTATTTTGGTGATGAAAGTTCTAAAACTGGATTATGGTGATGGTGACACAATTTTATAAATGAATTCATTTTATAAATGAATAAAAATCACCTAATTATATACTTGCAATTAATGAAATTTTATGGTATGTAAATTGTATCTTAATAAGGCTCTGCAAAAATAACCATTGTATTAAAAACAACCACTATGCCAATTTAAAAAGTAGGACTACATTTTAAAGCAATAGAGGTGATTTTAAAAAATCTTCAAATTTTTCTTTAGTAATAAAACACATGGTAATATTGAAAATATGTTCAGTAAAGAAAAATAAATGGATTACATTCCATACTCTGTTAGATGCTCATAAGGAATATATTCTGTTTTAACAGGAAGCTTAGACCAAAGGAAGCCTTTAGTACTATAACAGATATACTGGAAAAACAGAAATTAATTATAATGGAGCTTAACACTACATGTGCATTCATACCAAACATTAGTGTATTATTAAGTGGTTTGTTAATTTTGGTTTTGTTTTTGATTCATAAAAAAAACTACTTAGAATTAGTCACTCCTAAAATGAACTTGAAATACATGAATATCATAACATTTTGATGCATATTTTTCAAATCTGACAATAATCCTAAAAATATGCATGATATTACCAATACCTTTTGAAGAAATTTTTAAAACCACCAATGGCAAAAATGAAATTTTGGTCTGAAGAAAGACTAACTTTTCTTTCATAGAAAAACAAACTGTAATATAGTTTTCATATGAGGCAAACACTATAGAATATATAGACAAAAATGAAGACCAAAAATATATTAGAAATATGGCAGGATAGTTTTAAAAACATTATTTTATTATTCTGAATAATTATCATCATATTTGTCAGTTATTTAAAAATTTATAACACTGGGGTTTGTTTTTTATTTAAATAAACATGTATAGTACTGTATTCATAGTTTTCTATTTTTCTTTAAACATTTCCCTCTTGTAATTTGTATAAGCTTCATGACCTACAAAATCTCCATCTGTCTCGTTACCCTTAATGACATTCCAAAGTCTGTGATGCTATTTGTACCAGTATCAGAAAATAATCAGTTAATGATTTGCTGAGTCTTGGTCTCTACCACTAGAGTCAAACCCTGAGGTTACTATTTCTCTTCCTAAGATCTGAGCTCCTCTCTATTTCTCATGGTATAGAACCCTCAGCTAGTATGAGGCAGTCCTATTTGGCACAACCCAACTGTTTGCCTCCCAGATCATAGTTTTAGAAGAACAAAACTCTTAACTCTCTACTTGGTGCAAAGTAACCCTACATTTTTCTCATGTAAAGCTAAACCTTTCCTTCTTGCAAGAAATAAAGGGAAATTGACCTCTTCTTTCTTCTATTGTGTTACACACTGCTAAGGAAAATTAGGCTATGTTAAAACTTACTGAGAAATTCTACAACACACGGTATTGAATTAACCAAATATAATAATGGCCTAGTTTGAACATTAGAAAGTTTCCCCTAACCACATTCCCATCTCTATATCCCACTCCCTATCATCTTAGTAACCCTTGATTGGAATCCTTGGGTACAGGAAATATTCATTTTGGTGGCAATAATAATAATACTCTTTTATTTTAAACCTATGTCGTTTCAAATTAGTTATCTCAAATCTCAAATTTATTTTTTTCCTGCCTCTGTAAGAAGCTTAAAAAAAAAAAAGAATCTTGCCCTGACAGCAGTTAAATTAACTGACGTCCTTGGTGTTCATCTACATCTATTCGCCTCTAGGCTTTTGCCAGCTGTTACAAGTTCTGCCTCATGGCTCACGCTTGACATTGCTGTTGGCATGTCGCTCTTCTTTCATTGTCACAGAGGTATTGCTCCTCCTGTCACTGCCAATCTTCCACTGCAGTCCTCATGTCATTGCTGGGACAGCTCTCACTGAAGTGACTGAGGCACTCTTCCACTTAAGAGACTCTACTGCTCTCTTATTGTCTTCCGTCTTCCTAAGTCAAGAAACTCATCTTATCCCCTGGTCAGGAGATATTTGAGTGTCATCAGACATCATGTGCTAGAAGATATTCTTCTTTTGTGTCCTTAGTGAGCAGGCATCTCTATTCTCATTTCAGGTAAGTTTCCTCATTCATCTACAAGCACTATCTAATAGGGTGGAGTGGTCCTGTCCCAGTCCTGACACTTATTAAAGAGATTTTACCTCAAATCTTAACCCTACATCTTTCCATGTATTTTTTTTTCCCCTTATGGGAAGTCTATCTGGTATACATGGACTACCTAGAAATCATGATGGCCCATGCATGCCTCCCCATGGAAATGCAGAACAGTTTCTTTCCTGGGGCCAGAAAAAGAAAATGTGCACTTTATTTCAAAGGTGGCATCTGTGCTTTAAAATTTTTTTTTTTAATATTTAAAATCTTTTCCAGCTCTAAGAGTCCACATGCTAAAGATTTTATTTATTAATTTGACAGGGAGAAATCACAAGTAGATGGAGAGGCAGCCAGAGAGAGAGAGAGAGAGAGATAGGGAAGCAGGTTCCCTGCTGAGCAGAGAGCCTGATGCGGGACTCGATCCCAGGACTCTGGGATCATGACCTGAGCCGAAGGCAGAGGCTTAACCCACTGAGCCACCCAGGCGCCCTTAAAATTTTTTATATCTCCACAGAAACCATTATTTTGTCTCACTTACAATATTTATGTATATACCAAACATATATATAATATGAATCAATTTTATTTATAAATCAATTATATTTGTATAAGTATATATGAGATACCTAACTAAGTAGAAAATCTCACAAAACTCCCTCAATAATGTTTCTCACCTTATTTAAGCCTTTCACTAATCCACCATTAAAATTTTATCACCTCCTATATAAGAAAATATTATTGATGTTTGGACACATTCCACGGTTGGTTTCTCTAAGTCACTGTGAAATGCATTGCATGATACTTACTAAAATTACAGGATACATATTAAAATATCAGAAATAAATCATTGTTATAAAAACAAAAATAAAATCCTAGAGATCAGTTTTAAAAACTGAGATCAATTTTATAAGCCTATTTATTGATTTTAGAGAGTGCAAGAGCACGTGTGAGTGGAGGGAAGGGAGAGACAGGGGCAGAGAATCTCAAGCAGAGTCCTTGCAAAGCAAAGAGCCCAACACGGGGCTCTGTCCCATGATCCATGAGATCACAACCTGAGCTGAAACCAAGAGTCGGTGCTCAACCGACTGAGCCACCCACACACTGCTAATTAGTTTTAAAATTTTAATAATAGTATTTTTTTTTAGATTTTTACAGACGAAAGACATTAATTAATGACACTTAGGGACATATGAAAATGTACAAAGAACACATTATCAATATCTAAAATTCCATTTCATAGATATAACCATTGCTAATTTCCTCTTCCAGGTAGATTTATACCTGTACCCACAAATATTCCCAACAACTAGAATCTTACTGAAACTACTTATTTACATACTTAGTGCAACCATTTTTTTTCTATTTAACTATTGTGAGCTTTTTCTTCATTTATTTAAATTCTTCCAAGTCACAGCTTTAAAGAAGAAATGCTATGGATTTTTTAATTCATAAAGTAATAAGTTATCATTTAGAAATATGTGAGGAATAAGAAAGGACGAAAGCTAGAGCTAATTTAAACTAACAGAGATAAAATTAAAAAGCAAACACTTTAACTCTATAGATGAATCTCCTATTCCCAAATTTTAACTACCTTTCTAAGTGCAGGCAATCTTCATAATCCAAATAACGTTGGGTGGTGCATTGAAAGACATTCAGAACTGCATCAGAATTTTGAAAATGGAACAATTTGCACAGCCATATGCCTTCAGATTATTTTTTCTAAAAAACAACACAATGGAAACTTAGCTAAAATGTCTAAGTCTTCCACCTTGAGGGAGAATTATATTAGAGTTCTCCAGAGAAACAGAACCGATAATGCAAATATATGGAGAGATACCAAAAATTGGCTCACATGGTTATGGAGGCTGAGGAGTCCCATAATGTGTGATGTGTGTTCTGGAAATCCAGGAAAGTTGGTAGCATACTTCAGTTGCAACTGAAGTTCTGGGAAACAGGGGAACTAGTGTTGGAGTCCAAAGACTAGGCCAGGGGCTCCGTTGTCAGGAGAAGATGGATGACCCAGCGCAGGAAAAGAGAGAGAGAAAACTTGCCCTTCCTTTGTCTTTTTATTTCATTCAAGCTCTCAGTGGGTTGGATAATGCCATCCACATTGGTGAGAGTGGTTCTCTTAACTCAGTCCACCAAATCAACTGCTAATCTCTTCCAGAAACACCTTCAGAGACACACTCAGAAATAACATTTCATGGGCTATTTGGGTATCCTTTAGCCCAGTCAAGTTGACATATAGAATTAACCATCCCCAGGATTAAGCTTAATACTTGAAAAAGCTTAGATGATACCTGTACCTACCCACTCACTTCATTCAGGGCAGATACCTTCTGTTCCCCTCTAGGATCAACTACAGTGCTTTGGGGAGCTCTGCTGTGGAAATTTAAAAAGTAACCTTAATCAATATTGAGGAAGCCCTTTTCTGTATATAATATTCCTTAATCTAAGCCAACTTTTTGACTATGAGAAAATAACAATTAAGGAAAATTAATTTTCAGAAAAAGGAGTGTAATCTATCAAGGAAATTGGTTCTCACTGAAGCAGAAATAAGTCTGGAAATAAGCTTTGAAAATACTGTAAGTATATATTTATATTATGTATTTATATATTTATATTATATAGTATAAATATATTCTTAAATATATAATATATACTATATACCTAGTTATATAAATATATATAATGTATATAATATATAAGAAATATTTAATTAGTATCTTAAGTGAGAACACAAAGTATTTGTAAGACAGGAGTATTCAGCTACAAAGACAGGACAATTGCATTTTTAAATTAACCAATGTCTTTGACATTTATGGAGAAAACTGCTAATAGGGTTTGTCTACAAGGCATATGTTAATTTAGATTTCAAGGAATGAGGTAGGGAAGGGCATCTGAAATGAAAACAGAAATAGAACTGGGAAATAGCACAAAAAACGACCAGTGAAAGAACAGTCAAGGAAAAGAGGCTGAAAATGAAAAGTTATTGGCCTGCCTGAAAACCCATTAAAAAAAAAAAAAAAGGCCACTTTGGTGGGTGAGAGCAATATTGGTAGAGGAAATCAAAGATGAAGCCTGGGGTTAGACTCTAGGAACTTGCAGGTCCCGTAAGAATTTGAATCTTCTCACGATTAATGGTACATCACTGAAGGAAAAAGGAAAGGATCTGATTTGTGGAAAACAGACATGAGGAAGGGCAACAGTGGAGTCTATTTAGGAAGCTAGTTTTTAGCCAGTTTAAAAGCCAGTTTAATTTAGACTAGAAGGGACAGTGGAGATCAAGGTGAATGCCAGCTATATGTAGAAAGAGAATTGGTAGGAATTTTCGGTGACTTGGTTATAGAGAAGATATCAACAACACAGAATAGGAAATTCAGGAAGATAATCTGTTATTTAAAGAAATTTGGTAAATTATAAAGATGATAATTCAGATCCAAGATACAGAAATTAACCTCAGTGGATTGGAACAATTGACTCATGATTTGGAAAAATAAATTATACACCCATCTGACATTACTTATATATCTCAGATGTATGAAATATTAAAGGTTTAAATTTTATAGTTACAGGAGAATATAAAAGATAATTTTTATAAAATTAGGTAAATAAAACCTTACTAATTGTGACATAAACCCAGAAGCCACATGGGAAAACCTGGGCAGAACTGTATATGTACAGACTAAAAACATCTGTACAGCAATAAACACCCCGAAGTTGAAAGAATGGAAATACCTCAACATATATGGCACCCAAAGGATCTCTTTTTATAACATATGAGCTGAATGTAATCAAGTACATGAAAATAAAAATGATAGGAAAAAGCATAATCAATTGTATGCCTGTGATATGTGTGCTAAACATGTCATGTACATTATTTAATCTGTTCTTTACAAAACATCTATCTATGACATAGGAACTATTTGAATCTTCACTCTACAGGTGAGGAAACTGAAGCTCAGTATGGTTAAGTGATCTCCTCAGGATTACACAACCATGGTATTCTGGATTTCATGCTTATACAGCAGTTGTGAAATTAAATTTAATGCTCTGCTTTATATTCTGCTCTGGCATATTATTATACTATACTGTTAAATCCCATCTTATCCTTTCCTATCTCATCTTATTCTATACCATATTCAACTCTACTGTGCTGTACTAAAGACCCTATAGTATACTATTCCATATCAAACTACCCAGCTTCAACATGGTTGAAAGCAAAAATACTTCTTTTTATAACATATACATATGATATCTCTCCTACCCATTGGGAAAAAGTGTATTTCCTATTTCTAATGTATCCTCTGTGTCTATGTCACACACACACACACACACACACACACACACAGAAACATTGCCTAATATTTGCTAGCAGCACTATAGAGATTATTTAATGAGTAATAGCTTTTTATTAAATTGTGCTGAGCACTATTTATTATGATTGTATATTTTGAACATGAATTCACTGTTATATATCATAACAATAAATGATATGCACAGATAGTCTGAAGGCAGGCATTCCAAGAAAATAATTATTCTATCTTAAGATGTTTTATTGACTTGATGAACTAAAAAAAATTAATATACTCCTCAATAATAAATGCATTGCTCTCCTGAAGTGACAACATTCCTCACTATAAAATTATTAATTTACTGGCTTCATAATGATTTTGAAATCATCATTTATACACTACAGTGCTGCATAAGCATTTAAACATTACTAATTATTTTATGATCAGATTAAAGAGCACAGTTTTTATTACTTGAATGAATGTACTTCTACAATTTATCACCGAACTCTTATAATATTTATCCTACACTCAACAGAAATACTTTCTTACATGTAAATATTCTCTAGAGGAAATAGACAAACTAATTATAGTTCAGCTTCAACAAAAATAGAAATGAAAATGGAACTTAATAGTTTTGTCCTTGTATTTCCTTTACATAAAAGGGAGAAGCTAGCTGGGTGACTTGGCTGTCATGTGCTGTGAGACTGATCACCTTACCAGGTAATTTATTAGGTCCTTATCAGCAGAATCTATTGCTGCTCCAGCCAAAACATTTGATTTGGCAGAAGCAATAGATGCAAAGCCTCGCATTTATGAGTTTACTAGAGATGTACTTTTTTAATTTAAAAGAAATATGCTTTGATTGATAGCTCAAGTTTGGTCTATAAAAAGATTTGGGAGATAACTGTTCATAAGCATTTCTTAGGCTTATATATTTGGATTTAAATAACTATCCCTAAAGATCCTGTTTATAACTGTTGCCAAGTATTTAAAATTTATAATAAAAACACAGTATTCTTTTGAAGTAGAATCCCTCCTGTTTTATGGCATCAATTTCTGACATGAGGCCAACAAATTGCTGTTTGAATATAAATAGATTTCTTCCAATAGCTAAAATTGTCAAAAGTATTTTCATTTTTGGTGGTCTAGCAAATATTATTATATAACAATACTCATAATGTGCCTGATGCTGTAAGATAGTGTAATATTATTCTAACCTATGGAATGAGAGATGAGTTAAACAAGTCTGTAAAATACCATTTGATGTCCTCCAGTGGCCACATGAATTACAACAACATAAGAGATATAATTCTCTTGGCAGAGCATCCTATTTAGTTTCTTTATGGCATGTTATTTTTCCTGGGCCTGATGCAGTTGAGGACAGAACTGAGAACAAGGAAAAGCTAAAGTCTTCACGATACGTATCTGATTGGTTGCTTGAAGAACTCAAACACTGTACATGTGTTGTTACAATTCAGGGCATGGCACAGAGCTGAGTGTACCGCCAATGATCAGAGGATATTAAGGTTGTCTTCTTAATCACAAATGAGAATAATCCATGTAGTTATATTGAAAGCTAAAATATCAATGTGTGATTTAATTTGGGAAATCTTTCTCTTTGTAGAAGAGGGACTATATAATTTAATGTGTGCTAACATAAGCCAGAACAAAGTTTCTGGAGGGCTAAGAATATATATATTTTTCTTTTTTCTAACTCACATGTTATTATAAGCAAAGGACCTAATTTTCTCTACTCTGATTCTACATCAAAAAAGTTTTTTTTAAGTTATATATTTGGATTGCCTTCTATAATCAGTTTGTCTGGCTTTCTTCTTTCCCTCTCATTTCTAGTCCCTCTATAGAAAAAATAAAGAACATTAAATACAGCCCTTAAGCCTTTATTTAGCTTATAGGTAGGTACTTATTGACTATACACTGTTTGTAAAGCATTGTTTTAGTAGTCGTACTTTTTTTTTTTAAGATTTTATTTATTTATTTGACAGATAGAGATAACAAGTAGGCAGAAAGGCAGGCAGAGAGAGAGAGAGAGGAGGAAGCAGGCTCCCTGCTGAGCAGAACGCCCAATGCAGGACTCAATCCCAGGACCCTGGAATCATGAACAGAGTCGAAGGCAGAGGCTTTAACCCACTGAGCCACCTAGGTACCCCAGTAGTTGTACTTTTAATTAGAGCCCTGCATGTTTAGATCTTAGTATAAACTGGAACAATTCTTCCCAACTATTGAAGAAGTCATTTTTTTTTCTTCTTATAAAAGGAAGTGTGTTAGGAACAACTTGAGCCAAAGAAGAAATATATATATGTAAGGACCTATTTAGAAACTGTCCCTGCTCCCCTTCCTCTAGGGGATTTACTTGGAGACTAGTCCCAGAAACCAGCTTCAGGTAACAAAGCCCAGATACAAAGGTGGGTCAGGTGGAGACATCGATCAGTGGGTGGGGGGGGGATGCATATTGTCTCCCTGGTTACCAAGGAGTATGGGCCTGGCCCTTTGGGAGCCTTTTTGGCGCTAGTCTCAATCAAGGTGTAATAGGCTGGTTCAAATGTCTACTAGGGTAAATTGTAACTCAATTGGTCACCTAGCATCACTGTGGAGTTTCCTGTGTGTGTTACAATCTCATTGGCCACCTGTGCGTGGCCAGGCCTGACTGCATGGCCTTTGCCCTTAAAAGCTAGTCTGTGATACAGAGAAGTGTTGCCCTCTTGTAAGAGGTGCGTCCCGAACGTTCGGTTAGATTCTTTTTTTTTTTTTTTTTTTTAAGATTTTATTTATTTATTTGACAGAGAGAAATCACAAGTAGGCAGAGAGGCAGGCAGAGAGAGAGAGAGAGGAGGAAGCAGGCTCCCTGCTGAGCAGAGAGCCCGATGCGGGACTCGATCCCAGGACCCTGAGATCATGACCTGAGCCGAAGGCAGCGGCTTAACCACTGAGCCACCCAGGCGCCCCGTTCGGTTAGATTCTTGATGCTTGGCGCGAAATAAAGCTTTGCTTGATCTTCGCTTTGTATCAGTTTCGCTCCTTTAATCATAGACCCATTATTAGGGCATAACTATATATATATATTTTTTTTAAAGAATACAATACAAAGGATGTAACATCTTAACAGTAAGAAAAGGAGTTATGGAATGATTTGATTGAATTTTGTTAAAGAATTTCAGACTAGTATTTCTCATATATATGTCATATTTATCTCCTTTGAATACAAAGTAGAATCCAACCTTAGCAAAAAATTCAGTGTCTGTATGTCTGTCACTACTGCCTTAGAGAAGGTTCATTTTTCTAAAACATGGCTTCCTACTACTTACAAAATAAAATCCAAATCTTTGCAAAATATCTAAGGCCAATTAATATCTATTTTACATCTATACACTTTCCTGGGCCATATACATAATTTTGATAAGCCCTATCTGTTATTTCCTGGTGATGGTCCAGATTTTGCTGCACTATTTCTTAACCAATATTCTCTCATTTAAGAGGAATGTTCCTTCTCTAACCTCACCCACCAAAATCTAGTAAATTCTTCAGCATTTGGATCAAATATGACCTATACAATTCCTTTTCATTTCTTCCTATTAGAAATAATCTTTTCTTTTCAAAATTCAATTGTACTTGTTAAAATATATATATTTTCTTAATTATACTAGTAACACCAGGTTTTGACTTACATAAAGAAGGCAAGACTAGATAGGATGGCAACGCTGACCATACCACCTGGTTAGGAACAGTCCATTTGGAGAATTCTCAAGTTAGTAGGGACCCTGGTTGCAGCTTCACAGTATACAGTGCAATTATTAAAAAAAAAAAAAAAAAAAAAAAAAGCTTTAGACTATTGCTGTTTATTTTTTTGTTTGTTTGTTTGTTTGTTTTAGCTCAATGGCAATACATACATATTATTTGCCTCCGAATTCTTTAGTCACCTACCAGAATCCTTGAACATATGGATATTTTATACATGTGCATATATGGTTTTTTAGTTCAGGCATCACAAATGATTCCCATGACTCTTTCACGTTATGGAATCCTCAGAAAGTAGAAAGGTGAGCACTGTAGATACTCGGGTAACTCATGGAAAATGAAAAAAAAAGACAACAACAAACCACAAACAGAATTTCCTTTGGTCCAATCACTGATAGAGCTGCAGGCTTTTAATGAAAAAAAAAAAAAAAAAGAAAGAAAGAAAGAAAAAAATCAGCCAGCAAACTCCTTAAATAATTGTGAAGTTGAGTTCTGAGCACTGTAGAAAAAGCACACTTTTATTTGGCTGAAAATCACTGAAACAAAAGAAAGGGAAAACCAACCAAACAAACCTAAACTTCATAATCATATAGATATCAATATTTTATTTTGATCTGCTAATTAAAAATCTAATCAACATTTGGTCTATTATATTTCTTATGTTAAATTAAAGCATTTCACCCTCTTAAATTGCAAATGTTGATTCTTACTCCCTTTGCTTTGCTTGAAAAGATTCTGAATAAAGAGTACAGTGGAATAAATATATATTATTTGCATGTTATTAAAGCTTATGTTTGAAGTACATGACTTCAGTCCAAAAAATTCCCTCTTGTGCCATTTGCAGAATTAGTGTAAGGCAGTGAGTAAAACAACAAGGACAGTTAGTTCTATGTTTACAAAACGAGCACCTCACTTGGCAAAGAATATGTGCCTAAAGATGAAACTCTGGGCAGGAAATGAAGACATAATGAGGTAACTGGAGAATTTCATGGTCTCAAGCATTTAAATAAATTAATTACCTTAATGATCATGTAAATGGGTGATCATAAATGAATTCCTGATAATATTAAAACCCCCATAATGTACCTCAGAAAGACTATGCACGCAAGCCTGGGTAGCTCAGTTAGTTAAGCAGCTGCCTTCCGCTCAGGTCATGATTACTGGGTTCCAGAGGTCAGCCTAGCCTTGGGCTCCTTGTTGGGTGGGGAGCCTGCTTCTCCTTCTCCCTCTTTGCCTCTGCCTCTCTCTTCCCACCTCCATTCATGTGCTGTCTCTCTGTCTTAAAAAAAATTGCATCATTATACTTGATAACTTATTGTATAGCCTTTAGAATCGGCCTCCAAGCAAATTAGATTTTAATTGTTCTAAGGATTGGATTTTACTTCAAAATCATGCAAATTTCATGGAATAGAGGTTGATTGCCTCTATTCCTCAATCTGCAGAAAGAACTAAAAATCTGTTATTTAATTAATGAACCTTATCCTTATGATAGTCAGTTATCCTGCTCATCTAATTCTTGTTTTTAGTTCTGCTAAATATATTTCGTAACTGGCAATTTCAGTTTAATGACTAACATTACACTGTTACATCTGTGTATATGTGTGGTATATATATATACATACACACACACTATATAAATATATATATATATATATATATCATGTATATATATAGCTTATTTAATATAACTCAGTAGGAATTAGAAATTTACTCTTCATTTTCTTCATTTTCTCTTTTCTTTCTCCTTTGTTAGTAAAAGCAATTTGAATAATAATGCTAGTCAATCAACTTGAATAATAATTGAGATATGATCTATATCCCATACCAACAGACTCTTTTTAGAGGAAATAATTCCAGATGACCCTACAAGTGATGATTCAAACTTTCAGACACTGATTGCACCATGAATAAATGAGTAATATATTCATCATCCAAAGATAGTTTATTAATGAATGTAGTTTTGAATATTTTAACAAAAACCCTTATTTATGCTTCTATAACTAGCTGATATGAATGTGTTTATTTTTTAGCCTTAATGTAATGAGATCTGTTTCACATTTCCAATGGTACTAATCAGACCTAAAGAGAGAAAGTAGTCATTTAGACACTGTGGGAGAAATCTTCTATGTATATATAACCATAAAATTGTTATTAAGTCAATATATTAAGAATGTCTGATTCTCTTGGGGCGCCGGGGGGCTCAGCTGGTTAAGCATCTGACTCTTGATCTCAGCTCAGGTCTTAATCTCAGGTTCATGAGTTCGATCCCGCATTGGGCTGCACACTGCATGTGAAGACTACTTTTTAAAAAAAAAAATCCAATGCTCTCAAAAAAGGAGATAAAAGAATTGAGTTCCAAAGGAAAAGAGGATGGACAAGAGATTTTTAAGAATACCTGAAACTTCACAGTAACTACAATTCATATGAAAGGGCATTTTTCAACTCATTTTTTTTTTTCCTATTTTGTTTTGGGCTTATCGTGAAAAAGAGTGTGAGCCAAGTTTCATTCAAATATAAAAAAGTAGAGTTTTAGGGCACCTGGGTGGCTCAGTGGGTTAAGCCGCTGCCTTTGGCTCAGGTCATGATCTCAGAGTCCTGGGATCGAGTCCCGCATCGGGCTCTCTGCTCAGCAGGGAGCCTGCTTCCCTCTCTCTCTCTCTGCCTGCCTCTCTGTCTACTTGTGATCTCTCTCTGTCAAATAAATAAATAAAAATAAAATCTTTAAAAAAAAAAAAAGTAGAGTTTTAAAGGCTAGCAACAATAAAGGAAAACACAAAAAAAAGATAGAGAAGCTATTTATACTGTGCCTTAAAAGATCCTTATAAAATTCAAACTTTTAGGGGCACCTAGGTGGCTCAGTCATTAGGTATCTGCCTTTGGCTTGGGTCATGATCTCAGGGTCCTGGGATCCAGCCCTGCATCTGGCTCCCTGCTCGGCAGGAAGCCTGCTTCTCTCTCTCCCTCCCTCTCCCCCCGTTTGTATTCCCTCTCTCTGTGTCTCTCCCTGTCAAATAAAATCTTAAAAACAAACAAACAAACAAACTAAACTTTTAGATGGAATGTAATCTTAAACTTAATATCTGCACTGCTTCATTGCAAATTTATTCCTCTGCCTACTGCAGTCTACACTGCCTCTACTACTACATTGAGCCTGCCCCTTCTGGGGTTACCAACTGCTCCTTGTTGATAAATTTAAAAGCATTCTTCAGTATGTACATACCTGACTTTCATTTAGCTTCCCATATCCCTCAGCAGTAAACATCCCTTTGATTTTCAAAATATCCTGTTTTCTTGCTGGTATTTCCTTGTCCTTTCATATCAGTATACTGCATTTGCGAAGGACAGCATTTTTTTTTCTGCTCTAGAAACTAAGCACATGATTTTTTCACAAAGGGCATGGAAGGGTAATACTAATACAGCACTATAAGTATGCTGCCTGGCTTGTTAGATAATTTAGGAGCTATATATGAAGCAAGCAGAAGTTCATACTTACTGCCAAATTACATTGTGTGTGTACCCATATCTGCAGAGAAACTGGCTGAAAAGTTCAAGTATGGTAGTCAGGTTTAACTCAGAGACAGCAGAAGAAAGAACTAACCACTGAAAAGTATGTTAGGTCATTCACAGTTGCAGGGGATGTCTGTGCTTGGGGCCAGGCAGGGGAAATTCTAAGTTTCCTATTTCGGCCAAATAGCTTGAGAAACAAGCATACAGTGTGAGGTGGGTAGCCACATCAATGAAGTTATGCTCAGTAGATCCCAGTGTAGTTGGCTGTGTTCAATGTTTCAATGTTTACAATGTAATATGATAATGGCACAAATCCTCAATTAGAGGAAAGACACTTTGAAGACTTATTCTCACTGTTTTATTTAAAAGGCTCCCGTCTGACTTGGAATGCGATGCTCATACATTGGGTCTGGCTGGGTCTCCAAGTCCCAGTCAAACCCAATGTATAAGAGAGTTAACGGGCCTTTACATTTTCAAGGTATAGGTGACCTTTACACTTGGGAAAGAGAGGAGATTTTCTACAGGGAAAGAATGATTTTTGGGACACCTGGGTGGCTCAGTTGGTAAAGCAGCTGCCTTCAGCTCAGGTCATGATCCCAGCGTCCTGGGATCGAGTCCCACATCGGGCTCTTTGCTCAGCAGGGAGCCTGCTTCTCCCTCTGCCTCTGCCTGCCATTCTGTCTGCCTGTGCTCTCTCTCTTCCCCTCTCTCTCTCTGATAAATAAATAAAATTAAAAAAAAAAAAAAAGAATGATTTTAACGTTTGAGCCCTTTCTTAGGGTTTGAGGGGCTAAAAAGCAAAATGACTGGATGCATGGTGGGGGTGAGCCCTAGGATTGTAAAGAGCTAACTTTGACCTCTGAATCTGCTCATCCAGATGATCATGCATATTAATACTGGGGTGGGGTAAAACTGAGGAATCTCAGAGGCTAATGACTGTGTGAATAACTGCTTTAAATGTAATCAAGTGAAAGAATTTATCAGAGTGCATAAAACAAGACCCAAATATATATGTTGTTTATGAGAAATACACCCAAATATAAATACAGGTTGAGAGAAGGAGAAACATACACCATGCTAATCTAATCAGAAGAAAACAAAAATAACTATATTAATTTCAGATAAAGCCAAACTTCAGAACAAGGGAAACTATTAGGGCTAAAGACAGTTATGTTCTTGTGGCTCATCTGGGTTACACATCAACAGTCATAAATCATGTCATAAATGTATTCATTTGGTTACTGTGTTAGTCAGGGATTGCTCACATACTACTTATGATTCAGTTATTAAGAATCACTGATACTAAACTCAAGATTTTTATATGACGATTGTGGCCAGATCTCTTAAAATCAATAGGGAACAAGAGAAACCTGGCTCCCTTTTGAACATGCAGCATTTAAGAAAATCTAAGGAAGAAATTATTATTTTTTTAAGATTTAATTTATTTATTTGAGAGGAGAGTGAGTAAGTGAGAGAGGAACAGGAGAACGAGAGATGGGGAGATGCAGAGGGAGAGGGAAAAGCAGACTCCCTGCTGAGCAGGGCTGATCTCAGGATCCCTGGGTCATGACCTGAGCAAAAGGTAGCCCCTTGACAAACTGACCCACTCAGGCACCCCTAAGGAAGACATTTTCTGACAGCAAAGAAGGTTAAATTGTTGTTAGAAGTTGTGAAATCTTCTCTTCTGCAGGTGTTTATAAATACAATTATTTTAGATGTAATCTCATCAGAAGACAGAATGATGAATGAGGTTACTTCTTAGATTTGCCTCTTCTGCTAAATTTAATATTACAGTAGCAAGTTGTCATCCTGAAGAAAATAACTGAACTTTGGAAAATGAAGAATAATAGGAAGGGATGACATAGATGGAATGGAGGCTTACTCTGTACTTGAAACTATTAACGTGATGAAAGGCCTGCATTTTAGTACCAGACAGATATTTATGTCCATTTCATTAAGGTTAGAAACCCACCCATTCATTTAATGATGCGTTACACACCAAATATTAAGTGGCTATAATTAATACACTTTGATAGTTGTTAGGTGCTAACAATTTTTTTAAAATGCTTTTTCATAGGAGAAAATTGGGAATTAAAAAAAAAAAAACAGTAACTAGAGTTTCTGTTTTTTTTTTTTTTTCCAAAAACCAATATTCCCAGTTCTAATTTATTCAAAAAACTTTGTCTTGGTCAGTTAAAGCATAAGACAAAGGAAAGACAAATCTATATTGTGGATGCTTTATTTACAAATTGATACTTTCTCAGTTTCAACTGATTCTGTATCATAGCTAAATAACACTTTTTTTTTTTTTTTAATCACGGAGTCATGTATCTTTACTTTTTAAAATTTTTTAAAGATTTTATTCATTTATTTGATAGAGAGAGAGCACAAGCAAAGGGATCAGCAGGGAGAGGCAGAGGGAGAAGCAGGCTCTCTTCAGAGCAAGGAGCCAAATGCAGGACTCAATCGCAAGACCCTGGGATCACGACCCTAGCTGAAGGCAACCACTTACCCAACTGAGCCACAAAGGCATCCTTCTGTTTTTTAGATTATTTTCTCCCCTGCTTAATATTTTCTTTTCTCGTAGTCTCTCTCACTTTTTATAAAATGTAAGCCCTTTCCTCAAGACTGTCGTCAAGACCAAGCCTCCTACTCCTACCAGTTAAATAGGATTTCCACTGAAATCTTAGAAATTGAAGCAACTAGGTATGAACCACTTATCTCCCTGGTCATAACTCTCACGCATACATACTTATGATCTAAAACAGTTTCTATCCTATAGTTTCATGGGCTGAAACCTCTTTCCATTTAGTCAATAAGGAATTAAAATGTGTTTGCTCTGTGACAAGCCTTATGAGGAGCAGTGTTTGAAGCCATGCTATCATGATATACTCATTTTATTTTTTGTATTTTATTTATTAACATATAATGTATTGTTTGTTTCAAGGGTACAGGTCTGTGAATCATCAGTCTTACACAATTCACAGTATTCACCATAGCACATACCCTCCCAATGTCCATCACTGCCTTCTTCCCATAGTCGTCTTCAGCATTATTTTTCTCAGTTTTAGTTAATTTATTCATATCAGCCTGTGAGTAAGACTATTTTCTTTGATCTAAAATTTTTAAAAAAGTGAATTTTAATCGTTATCCCTAAACTATAAGAATCTTTGTTTCCCTTATCAATTTTCATAAAGTCAAAATCATTGTCTACTCTATTCTTACTTTTCAAAGTAGTTCCCATTACAACGCACACACAACACAGAAAGGCACTGCTTTTGAGGAATACCAATAATTATCTTTTTGCCAAAATAGACAACCATGCTATTTAAGGTTTCCTACTGAACATCTAAACTACTTTTGTAACTGTAACAGGCATTGCCTTGTGAAATGTCTCTACCCCCATAAGACAGATATATTATTATACTCTCATAATTCTCTGTTCTAGCTAGCTCTCCCTTTCACTCTAAGATTACTGGGTTCTATTCCCCCTGTGTGTGCTTCACTGTATTTTTTTGAGATTACTGAGGACTTCAAAATCATAACCTCTCTTCTGAGGTTTACATTTTAGACACTTCCTTATGGCAGTGGCGGGGAAATGATTAATAATATGAAAAAGTTTACCTACAGAATATTTTTATTCTCCCTTTAAAGCCCCTAATTCATTTCTATATTTAAGACCCTTATTATCTGTATCTTGAGATATTGCAGTAATTTCATACTTGTTCACCTTGCTTTTAATATTGTCCCCTTTCAATTTATTCTTTATCTGGCTTTATCTAACTAGATAATTCCATTTGAAAGCAATTTGGCCCATTCTAAATTTTTATGAAATATTTCAATGATTCAGCTTTGCTTTTCGAAAAACATATATATATATATGATCTTTATGACAGAATTCAAGGACTTTCAAAGTCTAGTCTCTATGTATTTCTTTATACTCATATCCTGAAATAGCTTTAAATATATTATGCCAGATCATGGTTTTTCATATAAGTACTATTTTGGCTTTTCTACTTTATTGTATTGTTTTTTCTACTTTATCTGGTGACTTTTGCTTATATTTTAAGACTCAATTCAGGCATTGTATCCTATAAGAAATTTCTCTAAATTTCTTGTTTTATTTTTATTTTTATTTTTTTTAAGATTTATTTATTTATTTGACAGACAGAAATCACAAGGAGGCAGAGAGGCAGACAGAGAGAGGAGAAAGCAGGCTCCCCACCGAGCAGAGAGCCCGATGAGGGACTCAAACCCAGGACCCTGGGATCATGACATGAGCCGAAGGCAGAGGCTTTAACCCACTGAGCCACCCAGGCGTCCCTAAATTTCTTGTTTTAGTGGTGGAGCCTTCCTTTGAGTTCTCCTTGGCAAGGATTTATATCTATATCTTCTAATTTATGCCATTTAGAAATAATCTGTCTAGGTTTGTTCCTTCACTAGTGGAAGATAATTTCTTTAAAGTCTAAACTTTCCTTGCCTTGCATAGTACAGGGCACAGTGCAGGATAATATTAAATTACAAACTGTGACAGTGGCTTCCAGGAAGATGGAATAGATGTATCTTCCTTATTCATCTTACTATGTACAAGTAAAAGATAAGAACACCATATATGAAACAACCATAAAAAGACTCTGAAAGGTGGAGAGAAGGCTGATGGGATTATGATACAAGGAATGCTACAGTGGTGAGCATCTTTTTTGGAGGGGCTTACTTTACTTTATATATTTCAGACTTGGCGTGGAGTAAACTGGCAACCCCAAAACACCAATCAAAAGTACCCTAAACAGATAAAAAATAAAAGCACCCTAAAAAACCTTTTGTGTTCTCTAAATCTGTTCTGTCTAGTCAAAGGTCCAGGAAAGGAGATTAGCAAAACAGAAACCTTTTAGACAATAACTGCTCTATTCCAGCCAGACACCACAGAAAAACTGCCCTCCCCCTAATTTTGCCAGCAAAAACCAAGTAGAGATCCTAGTTATCCACCCTTGCCATGAGGTGACCCAATTCCCCACTCTACACACAGAATTATCAGAGAGGAAGCCCGGGGAGGGGACTTTTACCCTACTGAGCAGTAATATCCCCTTCCCAACCTCAGGTAGTACAAGTAGACACCATAAGAGACTGGGCTTTCATTCCCACCAATTCCTATCAATAATCCCAGGAACATCTTTTGTAGTTATAAAGAAATAAAATACAAATATAATATGAAATCACTATATACCTATTAGAACAGCTAAAAAATTTTGTTACTGCGACAATATCAATTGCTGGAAAATAATTTGGCAGTGTATTAAGAAAACAAACACAGCTAAATAAATATTTACTCTATGACCCAGAGGTTGTACTTCTGGACATTATCCCAGAGAAATAAACACTTTTATCTACACATAAACTTGTATATGAATGTTCATAGCAGCAAATAACCAAAACCCGGAAAACTAAATTATCCCTTCATAGGTGAATGGTTGAACAAACGATAATATCTCCATATCATGAAATACTACTCAGTAATAAAAGGGAATAAACGACTGATAAACACCATTTGGATAGGTCTCCAGCGCCTTATGCTGAGAAAAACAAAAACAACAAAACCGAAACTATTGTGTACTTTGTTTCAAGATGCACAGCATTTTTTGAAATGACAAAATTCTAGAAATGGAAAACAGTTTAGCGATTGCCATGGGTTAAGGACTGGGGCGGGAGGGCAGTGCAGGAACTAGAAAGTGTAGCAGGAAGGAGATCTGTACCGTGTCCACACGGCTCTGTATCCTGACTAAAATGGTGGTTACGCACATTTACTCCAGTCAAATGGCACAGAACCACACACTTTGTTCCAACGCCAACTTCCTGGTTCAGAGTTTGTACTCTAATTCTGTAAGACGCAATCTTAGAGGAAAGCACGAAGGGTACGTAGGTCCCCTTGGTATGACCTTCCTAATATCCTGGGACTCTGTGACGTGCAAGCACCTGGACAGCGGGCCTGTCGGGCTGTACGGTGGCGCCTCACATTCAGCTTTTCAGAGACAACTATCTGGAATAAACACCTTCCCAGCCACTGGGCTGCCCCACCTCAGAAGTTTATTTTCTTCAGGGATCTCTGCTTTGAGGGCTTGTTTTTCCCTCCCCTTCCCCTTCCGGAGCATTAATTCCCGCGCTTCGATTTTCCCGCCCCTGTTTGAAAGTCACCAATAAACTGAAAGCCCGGGAAACGGACGCCGCAGGCGCCCATCCCCCACCCCCACAGAAGCAGAACCGAGACGCATGCTCTTCGGCCCTACCTGCGACCTCGCGGAGTGCCGAGAATCCTTCGGAACCTGTGAGTAATAAACCTTGTTTTTTCTGAAAGTGTCCTGACCGTTGTCGCTGAGCTGGGTCTTGCAGTCATAATAAGAAACACGATAGCGTGGGGCGTCTGGGTGGATCAGTCGGTGAAGGGTTTGCCTTTGGTTGAGGTCCTGATCTCAGCATCCTGGGATTGAGCCCTGCTCAGCTGAAAGCCGGCTTCTCCCATCTCTCTGGCTGCCCACTCTGTCTGCTCGTGCTCTTTGTTAAATAAACAAGATCTAAAAAAAAAAAAAAAAAAGAAAAAAAAAAGAAAGAAAGAAAGAAAAAAGAAACACAAGAGCGGTAGAAAGAAAGAAAGAAAAAAGAAACACAAGAGCGGTAAAGAAAGAAAAAAGAAACACAAGCGAGGTCTGGCCACAAGCCTGACTCCCAGAGGGGAAATGCTTGTGTGGGCTTTACCTCAGCCCCTGTAAGTGCCCTCAGGCATTCCTTGAGGATTATTGATTATTCAGGGGCAGGGAGTGGCACAAAATACTATGACTATTTCAGTATAAAAATCTAAAACATACAAATTAAAAACAATATTTTCAGACAGAAAAACAAATCTTGTTTGATAAATATTGTTTGATCTCACATGTATGTGGGATCTGAAGAAAACTCAGAAACAGAAGATTGGTGGGTGGTGGTTGGGGTGGAATGGGGGGAGGGGAAGGAATAGAAAAAAAGAAGTGAAGGTGGCCCAAGAGTACAAACTTCACCATTATGAGTAAGTTTCCGGGCTCTAATATACAGAGTGCTGGCCATAGTTAACACTGAATTGTATACTTGAAAGTTGTTGAGTTAACCTAAAAAGTTCTCATCGTATGGTGATATTGGTAACATAAGTATTAAATATATATGTACGATATATAAGATATATGTCAAAACAAGTTGTACACTTTAAGTTGATAATGTTTATGCTGATGATACTTCAGTGGCATTGCTGAAAAAAATCTTGGTGAATCCTGTGAAGGTAGGTTGTGGGTGAATGAAGTCATTAATGAAATGAGTAATGTAAACAGAAATGCCTCAAAGCCGTTTTCATGTAGATCTTCCTTGTTTGAAAGATATGCAGATCCTTAAACTGAATTTGGTTGAAATGCGATTATTTATACATATACGGGGAGACTCACCAATAAGATGGGAAGATCAAAGGCAAAGCTATACATTGAGACGTCCCACAGAAGCTGCATTACAGAGAGGGAACATCTTGGAGGTGTGTGTATAAGGTCACAATACTGAGCTGTCTACTTATTGCCCGCGGCTGTGGAAAGTAGTCCTTCATTAAGGAGTAGGCCATCTGGGCAGATGCCTGCACCAGTCTACCAGAAGGCTAAGTCATCACTGGAATATGTTTAAAATGCTAAGCCAGTTAATAGAGTTTCTTATAGGCACATATTAACATAACTGGCAGAAAGTAAGCTCTTTCTGCTCTAATTGAAGTAGCAATTTAAAACTTGGTAATATATCTCTAAGAATTTTAGGGATCAGTATCTTCATGTTGCATGTTATAATTAAAGGGCCACATTACAGACTCAGAAATAAGCTTGATTGTAGTATGATCTTGGCATAATAAGATTTCAGCCAACTGAAATTCTAGAATTTAAAATGCATGGCATAATATTACTTGTGGTGAATGGGTGACTTATTTTATAAAATCTAAATTTTATACAAATTAATATTCCTCTAAAAATATTGCCAAGTTTAGAAAGCTAAATTCGAAAACAAGAAGGAACAAACTGAGTACAAAATATTTTGTGAAATTGGAAATCTGAAAAATATGTTTAAACATCTTTAATCCCAATATAAACCAGAGTCCAAATATTTATGCCTCTGAATCTTTTCATTTTTGCAAACAAAAAGAAGTTGAATACTAATTGAATATACTACATTTTTACTTGTTTTTCTTACAGGGCATCAAATAGCAAAGAATGTAATTCATAAATAACAACACTCTAAAATTTTTCAAGGGGTACTCTTTTTTTTTTAAAGATTTTATTTATTTATTTGACAGATAGAGATCAAAAGTAGGCAGAGAGGCAGGCAGAGAGAGAGAGAGGGAAGCAGGCTCCCCGCTGAGCAGAGAGCCCATTGCAGGACTCGATCTCAGGACCCTGAGATCATGACCTGAGCCGAAGGCAGCAGCTTAATCCCCTGAGCTCCCTGCCGAGCAGATAGCCCAATGCGGAACTCGATCCCAGGACCCCGAGATCATGACCTGAGCCGAAGGCAGCGGCTTAACCCACTGAGCCACCCAGGCGCCCC
Source organism: Mustela lutreola (assembly GCF_030435805.1). Taxonomy (NCBI): domain Eukaryota; kingdom Metazoa; phylum Chordata; class Mammalia; order Carnivora; family Mustelidae; genus Mustela; species Mustela lutreola. Next base: position 116,608,729 of record NC_081297.1, read on the forward strand.
CCTCAAGGAGTACTCTTAATGATTAATAAATGTTAAAGAAATTCATTTTTATTCTTTCATACTTTTACCAAATTCTCATTGTTTACACATATGTATACTAATATGTACACACATGGATTTCAATTTTTTTCATACAAATATAATCATACTTTATAAACAAATCTACAACTTTATTAACAATGCATCAACAAAAACTTAATATATAATGGATCTGCCTACAGTTAATTGATAGAAATTTAATTCTATCTTCTCTTATACTTACTTTTGTCATGAGTATATTCACAAATTTTGTATTGAGTGTGAGAATATGGGTATAAACACACACATGCCCATACATGTGTAATAATCCTATTTCTAGATCTTGGGAAGCTATAGTACTTTCTAGACAAAAAATCCTTTTTTCTCTTTTTCTGCTAAAGGCATCCTCACCAATTATTTTGACACAAGTATTTCCTATCAGAATATCAGGCAGAACATGTTTTACATCACGTGTGTTAGTTAAACAAGTGATGGGGTAAAGAGGTACAACATCTTAAATACTTTAACCTATTTGACTCTTTGAAGCACCCTTGTATTTTGTCGTTATGTTGTCATAAAGCCGCTTTTCTGAGCTATCTCTATTTTTAAGTGTAATTAAAGTGCAAGATAATAGTGGACTCCCCAAAGTTTCAAAATTAGTGAAAAATAATGTAATATTGGTGCTTAATATTCTTGAAATTGAATAAACACACAGAAGAGAAAATACTGACTGCAGTTAGTTGAATAAATCCAACAAACCCCAGGATTAAGTGTGGAAGTAGATTTCGGGGATGGGGGCAGATAACACTGTGCACATATCCTATCCATTGGTAAAAGGAAAGAGGAGAATTAGGACATTAAAATCCCAGGTTTCCTGGAGGTTTTTTAAATTTGTTTTTTGTTTTTGTTTTTTTTAGAAATGAAGGAAGGTATAGATCAACTTGCAGAGAAAATAACTGGTATTTTGTTTCTCTACAAATTAGAGACATAAATACATAAATATGTGAAACAGAGAGAAGATAACACTAGTAACAAAACAGAAATGTGGAGTTGGATATGGCCCAGGGTATAGGATATAGGGTAGAAGATATAGGATAGGAAGGACATATTACTTTATAACTTGAATCTCAAGCTTCTTAGGAGAAAGTATGATTCCTCAATTATAACAAATCAGTCTACCCACTCCAATATACCAAAACAAAACAAAAGACTGTCTTTATCTGCTAACGTGTAAGTCTTGTGAAGTCAGTCTGTGTGTGTGTGTGTGTGTGTGTGTGTGTGTGTATGTGTGTGTGTGTACTTAGGAACCACAGTGCTTAGAACATGTTATTGTCTAATGGTATCCAAATAAATTTCTTTAATCAACAAAGTGGTTTTTTTGTTTTTTCTTTTAGTTTATTTAATTTACTGTGTTTTAGTTGTTCACTTCTCTCAAAGCTGACCCCCGGTAGATTTGATTGTATCTTTCTGTTCTTTAAAGTATCTTAAGTACATCTTTCATAAGTCTTTGTTTTGCTGCACAGAATCAATACTGTATTTCCTAGGTTCCCTCAGCACTGTATCTGACCATGTACTAAATTATCACTAGTAAGATGTAAGGGCAACCCAAGAAATTCTCTCTCAAGAATTTGAAATCACTGGCCCAGAGCCAGTAGCCTCTATAATTCGTTTATGTGACATAGAAACTCTGTCTTGAGACATTTTTAAATTTCATTTTCTGAGATTTTCAAATGAATCTCACAAACCTAATCCTAAGAAATGTACCATCCCTTCTCTAGATTCTGTATCTTAGTCTGCAAGATAAATGCTGCCCAAGTATGAACAACAGACATATGAAGCTGAAGTTCCAAAAAGTTAAAATATTATGTCATGTTTATTTTTTGTAATACACCAGGTCTTTTAAATATCAGCATGTTTACCATTTATATTAATGGGTAAATATTTTGTTCCCATTCCTACTCAATGCATGTGAATAAGAGTGCAAGCATATTGTTTAGAAACTGCCAAGGGATAGTTTCACCATGTGCTTATATGTTTTTGTGTGACATGTACATTTTTATTTTAAAGTAAGGAGGTATTTGGCAGCAAATTATCCCCATGATATCACTTTAAAGTAAGTGTATTTTGAGCAAGAGGGATGTGAAACATTCCAGGATGTATTTCTTCTGTTCAGAGTAGATGTACAGTACATAAATATTCACACAAAGGCACTGTAGGGCAATGAAAACCCTGAATCAGTCCCTAAGAATCCATCCCTCTCTCCTTCCCCTACTTAGTACTTCTATATCAAGAAAACAGAAATGAAATCTACATTAGAGACAAATCAGCAACAATCGCAGGAGTTTAGATTTCATGGACTATCAAGACTGACAAAGATAAAAACAGATCCTTGATGCAGATCAAAGGCCAGAACTTCTATTACCAATTAACTGAAAGCTATCTATAATCTTTGTTGGTCCTTGTTACATCCTGTATTTGGTATACTGTGAATCTCGTATACCAGAAGATGAGAGTTGGAGTCATGAGAAAAATGAAGTACATTTCGTGTATTGTCCATATTTAAGACTCCTGTGTTCCACTTATACAACTGTTCATTTATAGGAAAATACTGCCGTGACATGGACCTGAAAGGTCTAGATTAAACAGCATGGAATTTTCCTTACCTAGATTTATAAACGTCTAGTCAGCAATTGGGATTTTGTTTTCACTTGCAAGGCAATATCTTTTTTTTTTTTTTAATTTTTTATTTTTTATAAACATATATTTTTATCCCCAGGGGTACAGGTCTGTGAATCACCAGGTTTACACACTTCACAGCACTCACCAAAGAACATACCCTCCCCAATGTCCATAAACCCACCCCCTTCTCCCAATCCACCTCCCCCCAGCAACCCTCAGTTTGTTTTGTGAAATTAAGAGTCACTTATGGTTTGTCTCCCTCCCAATTCCATCTTGTTTAATTGATTCTTCTTCTACCCACTTAAGCCCCCATGTTGCATCACCACTTCCTCATATCAGGGAGATCATATGATAGTTGTCTTTCTCTGCTTGACTTATTTCGCTAAGCATGATACACTTCCTACTTCTATTAGAGATTCTGAAAAGACTAGTCATATGTTTAAATAGATAACAGATGTTAACAAGAATTGTTGTGGTGATGGTCTTTTTGCAATATTTACAAATATCAGATCATTATGTAATATACCTGAAACTAATATAATGTTGTAAATGAAATATACTTCAATGAAATAAAAGAGAAAAAGACATTTTAATTAGGTTTTCTAAGATTTCTGCATATTTAAAATTTTTATCTTAATGTTACTCTAGGTAAATGGAATTCCTAAGAAATTAGTTCATGTAGACACTAGGGTCTGATTAAATATCAAGGCAGTTTCAATAGCTTGTAATAGGTGTATTCTGTGTGTATGTCCACTGTCTATGTGTATTTCTCATAATACTGCCTAGTTGTTTTTTGAAAAGTGTACTGTTGGATCACTTGGAAGCCTCGGAGAAAATAGTGAGATGAATACAAATCTACTGGCTTTACTAGAAGTATAAAATTGCATACCTTATTTTAGCTTTTGTTTGTCTTTTGAAGGTTATAGTTAACCATTGTTTATTTTGTTAAATTCTATTATGTAACATAAATAAATGAATGTAATTTTAAAAGCTGACCATATAATTAATGTTAGACACACAAATCTAACAGAAGAGGGTAAACAGGATACTCTGAGCTAAATTTCTATTACTATATCAGGTGGTATGTGCTTTGGGCTCTGTTTTTATGCACATCTTCTGAAAATGGACATCTGAATAAGTTAGTTTTACTCTAAGCTTCCACCACAACAATCAAAATTACAATTGTAGGTATTCTGTGGGAATTATGAAAAAGTATGGCAGCAGCATATGTAGTCTATCCCCAAATTACTACCCAACCCCCTGAAAGCGTTGATAGGTTGAACTTTTATGACTGGGACATATAAATAATGCTATTCATGGTGGTTTGGTTTCAGGCCAGTCTTCAAATCCAGTTAACCCAAAATGCAATTTAAAAATTGATTCTAATCTCCATATGTAATTACATTTTTATGGGAAAATAAATCAATATGTCTTTCTCACTGAAGCACTAATGTCGTATTGGTTACTATTTTACTTCTTTAGACTTTTAACTTTTGAAAAGGCTTTATAAACACTTTACTGGCATAGTAGATTATTTTTGCAGCAAATATTGCTTAGCCCCCAAAACTGCCCCCTCCATGGGAAGATTATACTTCCTTATCTCTTGACTTTGAGCTTGGCCATGTGACTTGCTTTGAGGCATTTCACACAGAGCCTTTAAATGTGCTTGGCCTATTTCCCTTGCTGTCCTGGGTGTTTGCCATTATCATAGGGACACCATACCTTGAGAAGCCCCTGCCCCAGAAAAAAAAAAAAATTTGGAGCAGTTTCCACAGGCAAACCTTAGATGTTGGAATGAAAAATGCATTAGTCATTTCCCACTGGCATTTTGTGGTAGTTTGTATGTGTTAACTGTTGTTTCAGTAATTCTTCATAACAACCACCTACAAGTCTGTGGAGGGTGTCTCAAAAGAAGACTCAAAGTTAAGAAAAAAATGCTACAAGAGTTGTATCAAAAGCTAAGATCATAAAATCTTGCTTATGAAGGAGGTGACACTCTAAATTTTATCACTTAAATCAGTTTTTTTGTTTTTTGTTTTTTGTTTTGTTTTTGTTTTTAAATACAATACAGAGGTCCTGTGTGGCTCAATTGGTTGAGAATCCCAACTCTTGGTTTTGGCTCATGTCGTCATCCCAAGGTCATGATCTCAGGGTGGTGAGGTAGAGCCCTGTGTCAGGCTCTATGCTCTGTGGGGAGTCTGCTTGAGATTCTTTCCCTCTCCCTCTGCCCTTCCCTCTCTAAAATAAATAAATCTTTAAAAAACAATAAAAAACCCAAAACAGTAATATCTTTAAAAAGTGAGGCAAGAATGCATTTTTGGAAAATACCTTTTAATCACACACCATTGTTATAACTGGTTCTACTTCAAATAACCCAGGAAAGAATAATGGTGCAAAATTAATGATGGACTTTTAAAAACATCGACCAGTGGTAATAAAATCAATAAAGGTTGTAACATTAGCAACATAAAATTGGAAAAATAAAAAAAAAGAGGCTCTGAAAACTGTCAAAATATTAAAAATCGTATTTGATAAGAGAAGAGAATTTTTGGTAATATGAAATCTGGACAGGTGTCAGGCATAAGAGGAATGAGGGAAATATTCTAAAATTACAGGGGGGTATATATTACTAGTATTTGTAAAACAGTATAACTTAGTTTTATGCAGGGAGATCCTGAGAAAGATCTATAGCCCAATGAGTAAGCTTAAGAATGTTTCACCATGGGTTGGTGGCTCAGTTGTTAAATATCTGCCTTCAGCTCGAAGTCCTGATTCCAGGGTCTTGGGATGGAGTCCCAAGTCAGGCTCCCTGCTCTGTGGGAGCCTGCTTCTCCCTCTCCCACTGCCCCTGCTTCTGTTCTCTCTCTCACTGTCTGTCTCTCTCTGTCAAATAAATAAAATCTAAAACAACAACAACAAAAAAACCAAAAAAAAAAAAAAAAACCCTTCCACTGTCCCCATAGGTAAATATCCTTAGTCACAAATAAGATTTTTTAATAAGGATAAGAACAGAGAGAAGGTATATTGGGGTATTCTTGATAGCATGTAAGGAATGTCGAGAGTAACAAGGTGCTAGGTTGTTGGCCTGCTTATTTCTGTCCTGATATTTCTATTAAAATGGTACTTCTCCAAACCACACACTGATAATGGAGATAAAATTGCACTTGGTTTTCATGAGCAAGTTACCCATTTCTTTAATTGCTAATAATCACCAACATTCAGTATGTTTAAAGGTGCACTGATAGAGTAAGCATGCTTATTTTTAAGGTTTATGTGGATATTTATTCAGATGATAAACAACTGAAAGCCAAAGAGCATAAAACAGAACATCCCTAAGGAAATTGTGGGAAAAGGTGATTGCCTATAGTTAGGCAAATAACCCCAGGTAACTTGCCTAAATCTTTGTTTTTGCCTAGAGATGATATTACATGGATTGTTATTTATCAGTCAGTATTTTCTCAGGAGGAGCCATACTAAAAAACAAATTTCATCTTTTGTTGCTTTTTTACCATTAACTAAAATCTGGTTCAAAATTCAAGCATTTTTTCAAATAAAAATTTACACCTCAGGCATTATTTAGCTTTTCCTTAAATTTTTATTTCTAGGTGGGGTTTAGGGAAATAAGAAAAAATCTTAACTTGCATAGATGAATGCACAAAAAGTTGTAGAGTGTGGTTTTACAAGTCCACAATTTAGATTCTACATACAAGTGAGATCATAGAGTATTTGTTTTCTCTGACTTAATTCACTTATCGTTAACACCCTCAAGTTTCATCCACGTTTTTGCAAATGGCAAGGTTTCATTCTATTTTTTATTAATGAATAGTATTCCATTTGTGTGTGTGTGTGTGTGTGTGTATCACATTGTCTTTACCTATTCAACTGTCAGTGGACACTTAAGATTGCTTCCGTATCTCAGCTATTATAAATAATACCACAATGAACATTAGGTTGCAGATATCTTTTTGAGTTAGTTTTTTCGTTTTCTTGAGGTACATATCCGGAAATGGAATTGCTCAATCATATGGTAGCTCTATTTTTATTTTTTTGAGGAATCTCCATACTGTTCCAATATATATTGTATAATGGCTGTGCCAGTTTACATTCCTACCAACAGTGCATAAAGGGTTCCCTTTTCTCCATATTCTCTTCAGAATTTGTTATCTCTTGACTTTTTGGTAATAGCCATTCTAACAGGTATGAGATAATATCCCATTTTGGTTTTGATTTGCATTTTTCTGATGATTCATGATGTTAAACATCTTTTCATGTACCTGTTAGCCATCCATGTCCTTGGATAAATGTTCACTCAAATCCTCTGTTTATTTTTTAATTAAATTTAAACAAATTTTTAAATTTGCTATTGTGTTGTATGTGTTCTTACATATTTTGGCTATCAACCCGTTATTAGACATGATATTTGTAAATATTTTCTCTGGTTCTGTAGGTTGTCTTTTCATTTTGCAGATGATTTAAAAAAAAAATTAAATTTTTTTTTTTTTTTTTTTTTTTTTTTGCTCTGCAGAATTTTTAGTTCAATGTAGTTCCATTTGTTAATTTTTGCTTTTGTTAGGTGTCAAGAAGAATGTCAAGAAGAATTTGCCCATGCTTTCTTTTAGTATTTCTATGGTTTCAGGTCTTATATTCAAGTCCTTAATCCATTTTGACTAAGTTTTTTTGTTTGGTATAAGATAGTGGTCAAGTTTCATTCTTAAGCATGTGACTGGTTTAACCAAAACCATTTATAAGAGACTTACTATAGCTTTGTAATATAGTTTTAAATCAGTTAGTATGACGCTCTCTGGGTGGTGAGAGTGAGCATGTTTGTCTTGTTCCTTTTCTTAGAGGAAATGCTTTTAGCTTTTCACTAAAAGGAAGATGAGGAAGATGTTAGCTGTTGGCTGTACTATAGTTTTTCATTTTCGGTGCAAATGTTCAAAGTGGATACTATTTCTTCCTGTTCTACAGGTAAGGAAACTGATGCTCATTATGACTAAAAACTTTGAAAAGTTTATTATTTATTTTTTGTAATTCTGTAAAATGTGCTGCTCAAATAGCAGCATAAGGTAAGGTTATCTGCCTCAAAGGTTATTTCTTCTCTTTCTTTTTAATGGTCTTGTTACCATTTCTATTAGCTATTACTGATTCTAGGTGCCTTTTTTTTTTTTTTTTAAAGATTTATTTATTTATTTATTTGACAGACAGAGATCACAAGCAGGCAGAGAGAGAGGGAAGAGGCTCCCTGCCAAGCAGAGAGCCTGATATGGGGCCAATCCCAGACCCTGGGATCATGACCTGAGCTGAAGGCAGAGGCTTTAACCTCTGAGCCACCCAAGCGCCCCTCTAGGTGCTTTTTATTTGAGTTTTTAAACATTTGCTGAGTCATAAGGTGACATTTGTATCTTTTTAAACTTTAATGAAGTATAACTGACATATGACATTCTTAATTTACAGTGTCAACAGTTTGATTTGATATATATATATATATATATACATATAAATGTTTCAGTAATGAAGATTAAAGTGAGGATTATAAAGATACTGTATGGTCACACATTCTAAAAAATCTTGTTTTTTTTTTTTCTAAATTAAGGGATGATTTAATTTCTCTCTTCTCTTGGGAATATCGATAGGTTCCCAAGTTAGAGTGTAGAATCACTTGAAAAATATCAATTAGGCAATTAAATAATACCTAGACACATTTCAGAAATAAGACTGGAGCGGATAGAATGCTATAAATACCATTTATTTTGAAAAATACGAATCTAAGCCTCTAACTTAAGACTTTCAGAGCATGGTAAAGGAAATTATATAAAATAGGGGCGCCTGGGTAGCTCAGGTTAACTTAGGAGACTACCTTCAGCTCAGGACATGATCCCGGGGTCCTGGGGTGGAGCCCCGAATCATGGTGCCTGCTGGGCGGGAGGCCTGCTTCTCCCTCTCCTACTCCCCTGCTTGTGTTCCCTCTCTTACTATGTCAAATAAATAAAAATCTTAAAAAAAAAAAAGGAAATTATATAAAACAGTGACTTTCAAACATTAAAATGCATCAGTATTACCGTTGAAAATACTGATTTCTGGGCTCAACTCTCAGAGCTTCTGATTCAGAGGGTCTGGTGTAGGGCTGAATTTTTGTTTTTCTAATAAGTATCCAGTTAATACTGATGCTGCTGGTCTGTGGACCACACATTGTGAATGGCTTAATACAGGAAACACTGGGTGTGGGGTGCAAGAGAGATAGGGGAAGCACTGGGTTCTGACTTCAGGTAGGAGGGAGGGGAAGCCAGTATTTGGCAACTGAGGAGGCCACAGGGGCAGAGGAGTTGAAATTCCAAGATTAATTTTTGACCCAGAGTTTTTATTTCTGAAATGTTTAAAAGAATGAATGAATGAACTAATAACATTGCCACTCATAAAAATATATTATTTGAGATACAGTGAAGGAACCATAGTGTACTTGACTGCAAAATGTGTAACAAAATACTTCCTGACAAATATTAGATTTAATCAATTTACAACACATTTCAAAGAATTACATAATCATTCACATCTGTCTTCATATGTGGAATGCTCTAAAGAACCCTATCAAAATTTAATTTGAATTCAGTGTTTGAGCAAATCTGGTTTAAATAATTTTTCTGTGGATAAGGGACAGCTTCCTTTCCACTTTTGGATGTGTCATTATTTAAAAACCCTACCTCTGTCCCTGAAAACGTAGAATGGAAAGTGCATGAAATTGGAGTATAAATGCATGACCTCTATTTTCTCGCAGGGATTTTTTTTGTAGGTTAACAAGATTTTCACTTATTGCATGTTTGATATCTTTTGATGAGAGAAGCTATATAAATATCAAATATTATTCTAGGCAAAGGGTTCATTAGTGCTCTATTTTCCATTAATTTTGCCAAAACCAAATTGGCACTGAATGGAATTCTACAGCATGTTTGGCAACTACTTGTTTTCTGTCAAAATCATGTCAATATACAGATGGATTGCATTTTCACAGGAACTTAAAGTGATATTCAAGATTAAAATTTGGGATGAAATAACTATTAATGTGTGAAATGCCTTAAGGAATTTATGCAGTAATGCAGAATGTGATGAAATGCAATAAAAGCTAACTAAATTATGAAACTACTCAGAAAAATAGATGGAGTTGGATATGTTATGATGATAACCATTGGCAGTCTCCTGTAATCACACGATACCAATAGCAAAGGGAATATTTTTAAATTTAAAAGTACACAGTTAGTAAATCTGGCCAGAAATAACTCCTAATGTTAATATAAAGAAATTACCTCTCTCTTGGGAAAAGTGCTGTTTGTCACTGTCTGAACACATCATAAAACTCTAATGCTACGTTGTGAAAAATTGTGTGTGTGTGAGTGAATGTGCACAAGGGTGAAACTATTGAGAGTCATGAAAGCGATCCTGTGAAAGTAGACAGTCTAGGCCAAATAGCACATAAACAGCTAGATATTTCACAGGGATGAGTGTTAGTTACTCTTTTATGCTTTAGAATTACCTGAGAGTGATGACTTAAACCTATCTAAGGAGAGGAGCTTAACTAGGGAGTCTTTAGAAAGAGACACAAACTGTCCTTACTTCAGTCTTTATGACTTTATTGATAGCAACCATTTAGAAGGCACAGTCTTAAGCTGGAGAGTTACAGAGACAAAGAAACAATAAATATGTCCCCATGGAACTTAGTGGAACTTAGTTTGTGTTCTGTTAGGGAAGGCACATAATTTGAAAATGCATATATAACATGTGAAATACATGTTAAATATATAATATAAATATAGAATGTATTGACAGGGTCATTGATTTATAGAAAAGTTGGAGTTGTTCAGGTAATAGAGTTTGAGATGATGCCATTTTAAGAGAAATATCAAAGCAAGTGTCTCAGCGGGAGTGATATTTGAGCAGAGATCTGAAAACGGGTTGATAACCTATGGGAAGAGACTTTCAATTTGAGAAAATAAGGGTACATGAGGGTAAACATACTTGTTATTTTTAAGGAACATCAGTAAAGCTAGAGAAGTACATGGAGGGAAACTATGGCCTGGGACACATCATGAAGACATGGAGCAGATCATGTTGGCCATATAAAATTTTATATTTTAATCTAAATTGAATATAAATCCATAAGAACATTTTGAGGAGGAAAGTGACATGATCTGACTCATTTGTAAGTAAGGAATAAATTCTATCTTAATGTGAAAGTTTGCAGATTTAAGTAACGTTGTAGTATAGGTCCATGCTTTTGAGCCTACTAAGGTGCTACTGTTATCTTTATGAAATATTAATTCACAATAATATTTAAATGGATTTAATTTCAAAATGACTTATATATGTTAGGAATACTCTGTAAGTGCTTTATTCTTCCTATGAAACACATTTATTACATCTATGAACAGTTTTGAAAGTAGTGATAAAATGAACACATGTAGTCTCTGTCAGGTTTATGTTAAAGTCTTAATGACCTCTTTTAGAGGCCTTTTATATTGATTAAATACATTTCTAAGAATTTAGTGTCTTATGTTGCTGTAAGTGAAATTAAAAAAAAAAATACCCAATATTGAAATGCTGGCATATGAAAATGGTTTATAAGTTATCCTATTATCCAGAGATCTTGCTAAATTATTTCATTAGTTCTATCATTTTTGTAGTTTCTTTAGGATTATCTATATGAAGAATCTTGTCATCTGAAAATAAAATTTAATTTCTCACCTTCTAATCTTCATGAAATTTATTCTTTTTCATATCTTCTTGTAGTAGGTATTACCTTCAGAAATGTTGTAGTGGTAAGAGCAGACTTTCTTGTTGTCCTGATCCTAGGAGTAATTGGCCCATGTTTACCACTAAGTAGGTTAGGAGTGTGACCCTATAGAAGTTCTTTATCAGGTGGAAAAAGTTTGTTTCTATTATGTTTTTAAGAGTTTGCATCATGAATATATATTTAATCTAATACATGTGTTTCTTCATTACATGAAGGTGATATTAATGTAGGTCACCTTTCATTGTCTTTTTAAATGTGAGTCAGATTTTCCTGGTTTTTGTAATATTGAATTGAATGCTGTATACTATGAATGCTGTTAGGAAGAATTTGTGAACAACATATGGGGTTCCCCACTAGTGTTTCTCTTTTTTTTTTTTTAAGGATTCAAACCTCATTTTCTGGCAGATACAGATGTCTTACATTCTGCTTCTGATTCTTCATGACATGAAGACTGTGGGTTTTCTGTTAGTGTTTTATGCCCTACCCAAGGCACTGACTTCCGTCAGCCCTCAGGCTGAAAGCTGGAAAAATTTGTAAATATATCTGTGCCACTTCCTACTTTCGAATATTGACTTATCTTCAGAATCTGCCTGCCTTCAGATGGTTGTGTATTTGTGTGTGCACTTTTCTTTACTTTTTTTTTTTTTTTTTAGTTTGTATTTGCTATCTGTGACATCATTGAGTTCTGCAAGAACTACTTAGCTACAAAATAAGTAAAAGGCTTTATCTTCTTACTTTCAACCTGAGTTTTGCAATAATAAGAAAATTTTGTATAGACAGCTCTTCATCTTTGAAGATCAGAAACTATTCATTTTCTTCAAAATCTTGCTTGATAAACTTAACAAGTTATTACATCTATGTAGGTAATTATATTTCTTCTGCTGTCATTTGAAAATACTAGTAAAATTTCAACTGGCCTATCTCGATTTGCAGATGACATGATTCTATACACTGAAAATCCCAAAGCGATACCTGGGTGGCTCAATTGGCTAAGCATATGAGTCTTGATCTCAGCTCAGGTCTTGACCCCCGGGTCGTGAATTCAAGCCCAACATAGAGCCTACTTGGAAAGGAGAAAAAAAAATCACAAAGAACCTACGAACCGACAAAACCTAAAGCAAAATTATGAGAAATAATAAATTCAGCAAATCATTAGGATAGAAGATCAATATAAAAATAGTTTTTATATACCAGCAATGATTATTAAAAAAGGAAACTAAGAGAGCAAATCTATTTATAATAGTATTCAAAATCATCAAATGCCCTCGAATGAATTTAATGAAGAGATAAACTTAATGCAAAAAAAATTATATACTGAAAACTGTAAAACAGTGCTGAAAGAAATTAAAGACTTAGATGAAATGGAAAGACATTCTGTGTTCATGGATTATTACTGAGAAGTCAAAACTAACCAGTTATCTATAGATTTCATACAATCCATACTAATATTCCCAGTGGCCAATTGTGTGAATGTAGAAAAGTAGATCCTGAAATTCATATGGAATTGTGAGGAACCTAGCTTTACCAAAATGACCCTGAAAAAGAAGAACAAAGTTGGAACTCTCACAATTCCTGATTTCAAAATTTGCTACAAAGATACTGTACAAATATAGTGTAATATTGATATAATGACAGACATTGAAGTCAATGGAATAGAACTGGGAATCTTGAAATAAACTCCATCTATAATCCTGTGATGCTGGACAAGTTGCCAAGGCCATATAATGAGCAAAAACTAATCTCCTCAGTAACAGATAATGGGATGACTGGATATCTACAAGCAATAAAGTGAGGTTGTACATTTATTTCACAACATATACAAAAATCAGCTCCAAATAAATCAATGGCCTACATAGAAGAGCTATGGAGAGGAAATGAAGGGTGACCGCCGAATGAAGTTTGCCTGGTACACAGTTTTCCTTTGGGGTGATGAAATATCTTGAAATTAGATGGAGGTGGTCGTTGTACAATGCAAATGAATTAAACTATACACTTTACAAAGGTTAATTTTATGTTAGGTGAACTCACCTAAAAAGTCACACTGTTACTCTTTTTCACGGATGGACAAAACCCCAAGATTTAGAACATGTTCTGTTGGAAAGGCTTGTGGGGAAAACAGGTGCTGTCACACTCTGCTAATGGGAATGCAAAATAGCACAAACCCCATTGAGGGGAATCTGGCATTCCCGAGCAAAATTGCATGTGTACTAGCCCACTTCTAAGAATAGCTTCTATAGATGCAGTGGCTAAAAGACCAAATGATGTATGTGCAAGTCCATTCAGTGGAATTCTTTGTAAAGGCGAAAGAGTAGAAACAGGGTAAATGTCTATTAGTAGGGACTGGGGGGATAAGCCAGGTTTCATTCACACAATGGAGGACTCTGTGTCTGTAACAAGGACTGAGGAAGATCAATTCACTGCTGTAAGAGATTGCTGGGGTGGGTTTTTCCATGAAAAAAGCAAAGTGAATGTCCAGAATAGACAAACCTACAGAGACAGATCTAAAGAGATTAGTGTCTGCCTATGGCTGGGAGCAAAAGGCATGGGAGAGAGGAAGATTAGGAATTTCTTATTCAGCAATAAAATTAAGTGGTGATGAGTGTACAAGTTTGAAAAGACTAAAAACCATTGAATTGTATTTTTAAATGGGTAAACTTTATAATATGTGAATTATATCTCAATAAAGTTGTTCTAGAAAAAGAGAGGTGATAGGTTGGCACATGGTTGCAGAAATCTGTCAGATTGCATATTTTCCATCATTGAGCTACAGTAAATTAATAGTCCGAAGGCAATGGTCCGGGTTAATGGGGATTTTTATAAAATCCTGTTATTTAGAGAGACCTCCAAAATGGGGGCAGAGGTGAGAAAGAAGTGATTTCCAATCTAGGTTAAATTAATACAAAGTTCTAGGAAATAATTTTTGAGATAAAACAGAGTGCTTCCTCATTTAGAAGGCCTAGAACCAAACTATTGGAAGCAAATTGAATTGGGCCTAGAGAGTTATTTTGGAGAACCCGAAGGAAAAAAATATTTCAAACTGGCTCAAGAAGTGACAGAAAAGCAAATGGAAAAATGGCAGCTAAAAGTATAAATAAGGTGATCTGGTATCTAATCTTGCCAGGACTGGTTATAGATGAATTATAAGAAAAGTCTAGAAGAATTCCACAGGAGAACATTAAAAATAGGATTAGGGAAGGAGTCTAGGAAAGAAATAGTTTAAGTTGGCCAGCCTCTCTTTGTTTATGCGTATCTGGATCTCTCATGGTAGCGGGAAATTCCTGTAGAATGGGTCATTGTACACTTTTCACAATCAGAATGTTGGAGGAAAATGAGAAAACCGAGGTGCTACTGAGAAAACCAGTAATACAGAAGGTGATGACAAAAGAAGGGAGCAAGCTAAATTTGTGGAGGCTGCAAGAAGTCAGGTGACAAGATAAGTAAACAAAAAGTTGTTGATTATAAATTAGCCAACCAGAATAATTTTGCAGTGATTTAAAAGCAATTAAAAGAGTCACATCATCACATTAAATTCACTTTAATATTCAACTTATCTGTCACCTGTCAAAACAAGTTTTTTTTTTTTTTAAGAAAAGCTTTTATGTAAAATATCCTATAGTAAATTTAAGAACATTCAATCCTTGATTATAGTTGTATAAGTGAAGGAAGGACACATGAATAAAATGAGTCTTACAGATAATTTGATCTTTTTTTGTAGTATACGCTGAAGATTAAATATTTGTGGGGTTATTGGTATTATTAAAATTTACTTCTGCACCTTGATATTCCAGAGATTGGGTAATCAGTATACAGAGAAATGGCTTACCTTTAATCTAGCAAACTTGATTTCTTGATTTTAAGGGATTTATGTCATGGACTTCTGAAAATAGTGTTTTTAAAGGATACCTAGTACTGATAGGGAAAGCTGGTTTCGAAAGAATGATCAGATTTCCCACCCTGCCCCCACATTTCCCCTGACCAGTATCCAATTCAGTGCATTTAAAAACAAAAGGGGAACTTATGTGAATGTTAAACATAGACTTTATGATTAATAATCATAGAAAATAGTTTTCTCAGTTCCTCAACTTACTTTCTCCTCAGAATATTTGAGATGCTTCCCAACTGTTAGTTCATATGTTCACTTCCAAAATATAAAAAGATTATTATATTTCCTTGTTGATTTTAAATCTAAAATGTGGATTCAGGATTCAACTCTACTACTAGATTAGTTTCTTTTGACCTTTTATCTTTTCAGATGTTATCCAAATGGAACAAAAATATTCTCTAAGAACGCATAGGATAAAAAAGGGAGAAAAAATATTTTTTAAAGATTTTTATTTATTTATTTGACAGAGAGAGAGAGAGAGATCACAAGTAGGCAGAGAGGCAGGCAGGCGGTGGTGTGGGGAGGAAGCAGGCTCCCTGCTGAGCAGAGAGCCCATAAGGGGGTTTGATCCCAGGACCCTGGGATCATGACCTGAGCTGAAAGCAGATACTTAATTACTGAGCCACCCAGGCGCCCCGAGAAAATATATTTTTGATGGTTTGTTCAATCTTTTAAATTTTGTTCTTGTTTTTACCTATATAGAGATAATCTAAAAGCTGTATTTTATATCTAAGGAAAGAAATTCCAGATGTCAGGGACCAAGAGATTTACTTATTTAATTTGTGGTGTTTGAAAATTATAATGTGGAGTTCACAATTATGGGTTTGGAGTTCTGAAGGCAATTACTTTTTATAAACAAAGTATTATTCCATTATTGTTATTTTATGTTGTTATAGCTCAAGGAATTTGTCTCAACAATTTGCATTTTTAAGTAAATATTGTCTTCTTGGTAGGTTTCATTATACCATGAGCTTCCTAATGTTTATATTACACCTGATTTATGATCATTTTGTTAATATTCTTTCTGAAGAGATTTCACAGAATTAATCTAACTTTATATTGATCAGAATCATTTAATTTATATCTGATAATCATTTTATTTTTTCTTTTCATTAGCAATGTATTTCTCATTAGCTTTAGTCTTCAACATAGATTTTTAAATCTAAACTATGTTAAAACAAAATACATTTCTAGTAGGGCTTCAAATGCTGGTAATTCTTTGGTTCTTCATTTTCTGAATTTTTTTATGTATCGACTATGTGCAATTACTACTCTAAGAATGAATGAATGGAAAGGCACTGAGCTGAATTTTATCTCCATCTCCAGGTCTCACTTAAAAGTCATCTTTCCTATAAAACTTCCCAAGTATTCTAGTCCATATTGATTTTTTTTTTTATCTAAGTTTGTATTAACATTCATCATTTGGATTCATCAGTCAATTAAACAGTTTTTTTGTTGAGTGCTGATAATATGCCAGGAACACAAAACAGATATGATATTTGATTATACTTTAATATTTCTCATTTATTATATATGTATATACATATTGCTAAGAAAACCTTGAGGATTATATCATTTTAATTTTTTTCTCACAGAATTGGGTACAAAATAAGAATGTAATAAATGTATATTGAATTTATCAACTTATATATGTGATAAACTTAACAAGGATAAATGATTTGTCATCTTACAATCAATAATCCTATTAATTGGGTGATGGGCCTTCTTTTTATTTATGTATTTATTCTTATTCTTTTTTTAAGTAACCCCCCCCACCACCCAGCATGGAGTCCTAAGTGAGGCATGAACTCATGACCCTGAGATCAAAACCTGAGCTGATATCAAGAGTTGGATGCTTAACTGACTGAACCACCCATGTGCCCCTGGAGGATGGACCTTCTTAATATTAAACACTTTTGGGGAACCTGGGTGGCTCAGATGGTTGAGTCTGCCCAAAGCACAAGTCCTTATGTCCAGCTCCCAGCTCAGGAGTGAGTCCGCTTCTCTCTCTTCCTCTGCTTCCCCCCAACCCCCACTTGTGCACCTTCTGTCTCTGTCTCTCTCAAATGAATAAATAAAATATTTTTAAAAGATATTAAACACTTTCATCATGCCTGATCTACGAAGGAAGGAAGGGAATGTAAGCTAAAAGAAAGTCACCTTAACCCCCTGCTCCTTCCACCCACGGCCATTATTACAGACTCTGTTATATAATAAATTATAGAAACATAATTTCAAGTGAGGAAACAGAATGCTGTAAACTTTTAAAAGGGAAACTGATCCATCGTGGATGTATGCCATGCATAAATTTTTTGAATATGCAAAGTGTTAGTTGACATCTAAAAGAAGAGTAGGAGTTAATAAAATGAATAGATGAAGGGATCTCACACTTGTAGAAATGTGGGAAGTTCCAAAGGAAAGTGGGAGAAGCATGGCTGTAAATAACCGAAAAGAAGTCCGTATTGCCCCCATTTTGAGCAACAGCTTAAAATGACATATTATCTGAGGGTATCCGATAGTGACTTTATCAGTATCTCATTGTTAATCAGATAGAAATATGCAGATTCAAACTCGTCTGTCTAATCCTAAATCTTCTGATGATATAGATAAATCCAAAATTTAATCACAGTATGGAAGAATTGTCGTAATCTGGCCCTAGCTTTCCTCTCAATCTAATTTTCCATTCCACCTCATCGTGGAAACTGCATTTCAGACAAATGATATGGTAAAATCTTAGTCACAAAACAAATCTTATTTATCTTCCTCTTCCCCTCAGGACCTGGCAAAATATCTTGCTCCAGTAGGAAATCAGTAAATATTTATTGAATTTTCATTAACAGTTCCATTGTCATAAAATGCAGTTTGTATTGTTAAAAAAAAAAAAGGATACTGCTTATCAAATAAAAAAGCAGACAAGTGTTTGGTTTTGTTATTTGAGAATAAAAAACAATTTAGCCAAAATAGCATGATAAATAGTCTGTGACAAATGTTGCAAAACAGAGGAGTTAGTTCTGAGTAAAATTTTAATTAATCCCTGAGCAAAAGAAATATAGATTCAAATATGTACAGTTATTTGAAATATTTGAATATTGAAGTTTTTGTTGTCATAAGCAGTTATAATTTATGTCATTTTGCTTGAATAACATAGCTTCAATGTTGTCTTTTTTGGAACCTGGTAGACTATGAATAAATAAAACAAGGTTTTCCATTTCAGAAACTCATCTCCTTATTGTCTGAAATTGTGTCATTTGCTTTGTATAGTCAGTTTATAATGGAGAATTGTCATATGAATTAATAAACTAAATACTCTTTTCAAATATGCACACAAAACTCTGTTATTAAATATAAAATATATATCCTAATTATAAAATACAGTTGAGCTATTATTACTTGAGATACATTCTCTGGTGAAGTTTCTTTCTTTTTTTTTTTAAGTATTTATTTATTTGACAGAGAGAGATCACAAGTAGGCAGGGAGGAGGCAGAGAGAGAGAGAGAGGAGGAAGCAGGTTCCCAAGCCAAAGGCAGAGGCTTTAACCCACTGAGCCGCCCAGGCGCCCCTGTGGTGAAGTTTCTAATGAAATTCTAAAGCCATGTGGTTGGAAGTTCTATCATCATGATATGACTTATATTTTTGGTGTCTTCTGGTTTTATTATTTTCTATGTTGTGGCCCCAAAACATTTATGCCTTCTAACCAATTATCTAACTCTAATTCTAGTCCATTGTGGGAGAAGTCTGTGGCAAAGCTTAAGACAATAAACAACTACTTTTATGTTTCACCATGATGAGGAATGAGTTTTTATTATTCCTGGGCTGGTAGAGGAAGTAAGGTGGGGGCTTCTCAGTGATGGTGTATTAAGTGCATTAAATGAATTTCTTAATCAAATTCTATAACAATCTTTTGAGGGATGATTTTTTTCTTACTCCTATTTAATATGAAGAAAGTGGCATTCCTTTGGTTACACAGCGGAAAGAAGTACTGGACTCTTTTTCTCCCGTAGTTTTTAGGTCCATGTGGTTGGAATCTTTCAAGTTAAACTTCAAGCTCTATTAACTTTGAAAGGAGGTAGACCCACTGATCGCAATTTTAGTTTGAGAGAGCTGAAAGGAGCCCTGACACATCCATCTTCAATGTAAACTTGGGAAATATACGTAATCTTCATGAGTTTCAGTTTCATTCTCTATAAAATGAGAATAGTAGCACTTATCTTTTGAGGTTATTGGGATAAATGACATAAAGTGTATAAACCATATTGCCCAGTGCCTGGTATTGAATCCCTTTTGCTGTTTTTATTCCTAATGACAGAAACACTGAAAGTAGTAACCTAATCAGAAATTGAGGCCCTTTCCTAGCAGCCTGTGTTTGGGTGAGTTGTCTCTAACTGAATCATCTGTGTAACTAGAATAAACTTACTATCTCTAAGAATTTTATAAAGATTAAAATTGATAATGTATGTAGTGCTCCTGGCAGAGTATCTGACACATTGTGAGGTCTTAATGTATATTTATGTCTTAGTCTTCTCTGTGTGAATGACCTTAGCTACAATTTTAATGTATAGGAAGTGGGACCACTGAAAGATGCAGGGACCACCAACCAAGTCTGAAAATCTTTATGAGTTTTCAAATCTCTGTGAAACACTATTTGGGTAACGGTGTTTGGATTGGGAGAAATTCTCTAAGGTGCCAAGTTGCAAGTGTGCAATTTATGTGGTTTTTCAGATTAATATGTTATAAAGGAACTTGGCTACTAATTCTGCTTTTAAAAGTTTAACTGCATTACATAGTGAAATTAGAACCTCTGTTTTCAATGTCTAATTTTACAACCTTTTAAAATATAGCTTTTTAAATTAATTTTAGCCAGAGCCAATACCTTAAAATATATAGACTTATTTAAGTAACTCTTTAAGTATATTAAACAACTATCTATTAAGCTAGCCTCAATGAAACTTTAGTTATATTAAACAAATTTATTATTGAATATGACATTTATTATTTTAGGTACTGTCAGTTACAAAGAGAGATCTGTGAGAACACTGCACATGTGTAAACATTAATGTGATCAGCCACAACAAAATCAATTTTGGTGGTCAACTGTAAGAATTTGGTGATTAAAAAAATCAATCATTATATAGTTTTATAGAAAGATTCTTAAATCATTATTTCAACAAAATGGTTTCCCAAACTTTTCTTTTATCATTTGAAAATATTTTCAATTAGTAGAAATTTACATTTTAACATTATTAAGTTTTGTATCATTCCATTGAATCATATCCAGATCTGAAACATTTCTAAGATTTCTAGGAAATAATCCTAATGTCCTAGATTATGAATATCTTATATCTGATCAATGGGATTCCAGCTATGTTCCTTTAACTCTGTCCAACTATATACAATCACTTGTTCATATCTATTTTTAAGTTCTTAAAATTTGCACATGAATTCTGCTAAATACTATAAGTTAACTTACATATGTATATAAAATAGCACTCAGTAGCTTAGATTTTTTTTTTTACACTTTTAGGGTGATTTATAAAATTATGAAGGGAATTTTGACTATATGTGTCGTACATATTCGTTTTTGAGCCTAACTTATAATAAAACGAGATACCTCTGGATTTGAATTTAACATTTGTGTAAAACAACTTAAATATGGTTAACATTTACTTAATGTCCTACACTTCAGAAAAACTTGAGTTTTTCAGTAATACAGGAAAAAGTAACAATTGTGTATTTTAGCTACATGATTTTTTTGTTGTTGTTATTATAGTGTTGATTTTAAGAGTATCAAACCAGAGGACTTAAAAGGATTTCTAAATTAATAGCAAGCTAATTATTAAAATACCATGGAAACAGCTAAAATATTTATAAACACCTTAAAATCAAATATAAAATTATAAATAAGACTTGAATTATACTCCCATCACAGTTCAAAATATTTCTGTTCAGTAGAAATAATTCAGTCATTCATTACAAGAGTACTGTATACCAATGATTTTCTGACAGTGAAGCTACAACAGTGAACAAACTAGAAAAAAAAAATCATCGTGCATGGGAGCTTTCATTTAATAGGAAAATCAGGCAAAAACCAAGGTAGGTAGTTAATGGTATGGGAAATGATGATATGCTACAAAGCAAAAAATAACAGGGTTTTTGGAAGGAGGTTGCGGGGCTGCGTAGAAGGAAGTATTGGTTTTACAAAATTAAATAGAGTGTTCAGAAAAGATTTCATTGAGAAAGTGACATTTTATTAAAGATCTAAAGGCAGAAAGGAAATACGTCATGCAAATATATGAGGAAAGAACATCTTGGGTCCAGAAAAGAGAAGTGAAAATGGCTTCAAGCCCTGAATAGTTAAGAGGTCAGAGTGAGCAAAGAGAGTAGTATTATGTATGAAAAAACAAGACAACAAGCCCGAAATGGAGTTGCTTATGCTAAACCTTATGTCACAAAGCTGCACCAATCCTTAGCTCTTGGTCAGTTTGTGGTTCCAGTCTAGGGCTTAGAAACACAATTTATATCCTAAAGGCCTTTATGCACTATTGAGTTTTTCATTAGCATAGCTCATGGCTAAAATTTTAAAAGTTGTAAGATTTCTGTGGCTGTCTATAGGTCTTTTTGTGATTATGTATATCTTCTAGATCTTTTTTTTTTTTCCTTACCTCTGATGGTATTGCCTAAATTAATTTGAAAGAGAACTTTAGATTATGGTTAAGCTGTTTAATGCCTCATGAAATTTTTATAGTAATCTAAACATAATTGTTAAGAACTAGTAAATAGATGAAAGTAAAAGTTTGTAAAAAGTTTAAATAATAATTATGCTTTATTGTATGTCTACTTTAAAATAATTTCTATATCTTCAGTAACTTAAAACTTTGAAGTTACACTGATAAAAATTTAGTTACATTCATTGAATATCTACATAATTTCCAAATAAGATGCAATGTTGAAATGTTAGTTACTGAATATAGGTTTATCCACTTTTGGCTTGCATTTACAGAGAAACTAAAGATAATTGGATGTATTAGTAAACATGTTTTGCGCCACACTGAAAAATTTACTGAGGAAGAATATGCTTCTAGAAATTATAAAATATATTTATAGATTTGCCAATCCACAGAATGTGAGTGTAACCATCCACAATTGCTTACATCTTAGTTTTCACTAGGAATAAAGCATTTTAATCAATATATTTATTTAAAGCTCCTTTAATAAGATTGAGAGGAAACAACTGTGTATGAAAAGTAGGTAAGGAAAGACTGTTGTTCCAGAAAGAGAAGAAAAAAAAAGAAAAAGACAAAATCTGAATGAACATAAAAAAGCTGTAGGAAGTTTATGGAAAAAGAATCTTGGAAAAGGAGTTTTATGTGTGATCAAGCTGGCTAAGATTAGAATGGGTTTATTAAATTCTTTTAAAAAATGAGTTTTAATACCTAATGTATACAGGTGCAAAATTAGAATTTGGTTTTCTCCCTATTAACAGGACAAAGTTTTTTTGGAGTTTTGGTCTGCTCTTGATTAGAGATTGTAAAAGGTTTTTGTCTGTTTGTTTAACCTTTTGAATAATCTACCTATAAAGCAAAGAATTTTTACCAAATAACCTATTGTGCTTCATGTTATCTCTGAGTTTTTCAAGCTGAGCAACTTGGACAATTGTCTTTAGTAGAGATGGAGAAGAAACAGATTTACACGGTGTGAGTGTGTGTGGTGGTTGATGAGGAGTGACCAGAAAGCTCAATTTGGGTATGAGGATTTGATAATCTTACTAGATAGTCAAGGAGAGATGTCAAGAAACTAAGTTAATTACGTAAAGAAGATGAGCAGAAAACTGTGGGCTCAAGGTATCAATCTAGGAATTATCAGAATACTTAAAGCTATTTATGTGTTCACCAAAGATTTGATAGACATTAGAATGTAGATGAAAAGAAATTCAAAGAAACAAACATAGGCACTCCAACTTTTAGAGTTTGGGGGTAAACAGAAGATTGAGACGGAACTCCTAGAAATATAGTGGAAAACACATGGCACAATGGATAATATAGGACAGTGGAAGAAGAAAGGGAGTGGAAATGAATGATCAAAAAGGGCTCACTGGGCAGGTAGAATGAGAATATAAAACTGATTTTAATCTAAGCCTTTAGTTTAGAATGGACTGAATTCAAAGGAATCTTCTGGGGCTGAATTCAAAGGAATCTTCTGTTATTCACCCCCCCCCCCCAAAAAAAGTAATACTACAAATTAGAAAGTGAGGGCAAAAGTTAGTTGTATTTTCTGATACTGACCAGATAATTACAGAATGTTGGGACCATTCTTGGACTACACCCAAGAATACTGAGTAACTAATTCTCAGTCTACTGATACAGAAATGAAATTTTTTGACATTTGGAGAAAGAGGACATTGTTCCTGGACCTTTTAAATAGCTCTGAGACAGAAATATTCACATTTTGGTAGATTTGTGCTATACTGATTACCTCATCTGCTTTTTGTGTTATTGATTTTTTTCCTTTTACTATTTCCCTGCTTGATTTCTGACATTTGCAGTTAAACTCAGAAGTGTAGAGCCTTGTGGCATATTGAAAAATTCCCTTTGCCCTCTTAATTAAATCTGAAATTCAGCCTCCTTTCAGTCACTTGACCTCCTTTATTTCTTGCTTTAGGTTTACTGAAACCATCATTTTGAAAGGAATAGCTAGTATTCATATGATTAAATCTCTAGCCAATGGGCATTTAAATCTTAAACTGCTAGGCCCATTCCTTAACTTTCTAATCTTTAACATGTTTTTGTGAAAGAAAGGATAATCCTTTTGCTACACCAAGGCTCTCTCATTGTTTAGTCTCATCATGTGACTAGTTCTGACCAATGAGTTTTTAGAAGCAGTATTACACTTCAGGCTAAAGCATTTAATTGCTAATGCAAGATTGTCTGGGGCTTTCCTTATTCTTGTTCATTAATGGAACTTTGAGATTGTGGTTTCTCCATCAATCTGGATACCTGAGAAACTATGATGGGCAGAGAGTACTCTATCCCTTAGTTTGAGATAGTGTTTTTGTTTTTTGTTTCTTTAAAGCACAGCATGGTCCAGTGAATCTTGACTGAAACAGTCCTATAGGAAGTCTGCTTCCAAAATTTGTTTCCAAATTTTTTAGATTCAAAAGGATCTAGGAAACAATGATGAATTGACAGGCCATGTAGGGTTGGTTTTGTCACTTAGAATAATTGTTAAGTGTATTTTTACATCTTTAATTTTTATTTCAAAATACATAAAAATATTTTTATAAAAAATATTTTTATAAAATATTTTTAATTAAAAATATTTTTAATTAAAAAGTATGAAACTAACAAATTTTAAATAAAAATATCACCAATAATCTCAATGTATGGTTAAGATTCATTATTTTAATCTTTTTAATATTTCAAATTATTAGTATATTACTTTAGAGTCATAATAAAATACTCATAATAGCTCATCTTGTTTGAGCATTAATTACCTCCTACACACTATTCAAAGACTTTAATATACACTGATTCATTATGTTCACAATAATCTGTAAGGCACTCTCCATTTTAATGGCTGAGAAAATAAGAAGCAAGGAATAACTTGCTCAAGATCACTCAACTAGTGGTTTGTGGGAGATATTTTGTGGAAGCAGTTTGTAGGAGGACCCAGAAAGTCCAATAAGACTTGTACTCAACCACTAGACTAGATTCATGTGTGATTGAATATTTCTTATTCACATCACTTTAGATGTTTCATAATGCACTTGACATTTGGCTGATACTGGACATTATATTCTTCCAATATTTTGTATGAATAATTTTGAGATAAATATTGGGCAAACTTTCCTCCTTGTAGTTCAGAGTATTTCTATGACTTAGTTTCCTAGAAGTGTCTATATTGGCTGAAAGAACATAAACATTCTTTGGTATCTGAATAAACATTTCATAGTAATATTTTTTAATATATTTTATTTTAATATATTGTATTAAATATATTTAATATATTGTATTGAATATGTTGTATTAAACAACAATATATTGTATTTAATATATTGTATTAAACAAACAATACAATATATTTAATATATTGTATTGTATTGAGTAATACATGAAAGAGTGCCCATTGAATGGACATGGATATAAATCCAACCCAGAATCATGGGTAAACAATAGTGTAGGATGGACTAAGGGTCTCAACTTTGATACGAGAAGTATGGAAGGGTATAATATTGTATTATACAATTACTTTAATCTGTCTACCACGTGACCTAAATCCACTTTCTATACCTAAATCTACTTAGATAAGATACTCATATTTTGGTTTCACATTGATTTGAGCATATTTTAAATAACGGTGTCTAGTAACAGTGTTACTTGGTTAGAAAATGAGCAAAATAACTGAAAAACCCTGTGCAACACTGTATCAGGGCTAAAGGAAATGTTACACTGTTCAATTTTAAATTAAGAGGACAAAATAAACTCCTAATGTGGTAGATAAATCCAAAAGCATGAAGAAAATGTTTACCAGATTGAAATAACAAAGGAGAACAGATTAACCTAATCCAGGAATGAATAACAGAATTACTATGCTTCTTTTGTTAAGCATTAATTTTTCATAGGCTTTAAAAGGATTTGACTTATTTCTTGTAGTTATAGAATGTACAAAATCCATTGCCAATGACACTCATTATGCACAGTGAACCTGGTGTGTTAGCAATGAAGTGAGACATATTTAAATGTAAAGAGTAATACTGAGAGAATTCTCTGCACCCATTCATTTGCATTGCAAGTAGATTCTGAAAGGTAATCAGAAGTTTTCTAGAAAAAAGAATATACTACATTTTCCCCCTCCTTTTTCCAATTGTAATAGAAGAGTTCTTGTCTTCAAAGTTTTACTGTTGTTTACATGACTTCCTTCTTCGGACTCTACTATTATTCTGAACAGTGGACAAAGAGAAAAAAATAGCTGAAAGATGTTAAGATTATTTTGTAGCTTTTATCTCTTAAGAAGACAGTGTGTATCAGCCAATGCCTATAATTAAGTCTGGGCTGTTTAACTGTGACAAGTCACTTAAATTTTCTGGCTTTAGGTTATATGCAAAAAGCTTGGTAGTAGTCATAACTATTCTTTTTAAATTTAATTTTATTTATTTATTTATTTGACAGAGAGAGAGAGAGATCACAAGTAGACACAGAGACAGGCAGAGAGAGGGGGGAAGCAGGCTCCCTGCTGAGCAGAGAGCCCGATGCAGGACTCAATCCCAGGACCCTGGAATCGTGACCTGAGCTGAAGGCAGAGGCTTAACCCACTGAGCCACCCAGGTGCCCCATTCATAACTATTCTATTAAAAGGGTTGTTGTGAGGTTGTTAGCTTTGAATGAGCAAGTGTATGTGATGGGTAAACCATAATAGTTATTTTAGATACAAAAAAATGTGACATACTATAAGAAATTCATATTTAGTAGATGTTTATTAACTCTCTTCCCCATTCTAATCTGCTGTATATTAAAATTCCATTCATAGCTTGACCAGTGGGGCTTTTTTATAATCTTTAGGCCATATTGCTTTTGTTAATTTCTTAATTTCTGTGACCGTAGGGGCCACCCAGTGTATGTATGTAGTAGATAGTTGAAGTAAATAGACATTCAGGATACTTGCATTTGGAATCCAGTGTTATACTCAATCTTCAGTTGTAATAATTATTTGATTTAGCTATCTAATACCTCTTACCATTGCTTCTGCTGTGCCTTTCCTAATTCAATGTACGACTATGAAAGAAAATAAAAATTTAAGATAACTCACTCTTAGTAAACCTCTAAAGTGCTTCTTTAAATGAAACCAAATGGTATTATGCTACCAAGTGGAAGGTATTACTTTTATTTCTGAACATTTTTAGCATGAAATACATATTTCAGAATTTGATATTAACTATCATATTGTCTACTGAGATATGTTATTTCCTTTTCAACTCAATTGTAAGTTCTTTAGGATCAGGGTATTATATCTTACATACGATTTTCCTTTGTAGTTCTATTATAATACCATAAAAATAATAGATGATAATAATTTATTTATTTTTTATTTTTTTATTAACATATAATGTATTATTATCCCCAGGGGTACAGGTCTGTGAATTGCCAGGTTTACACACTTCACAGCACTCACCATATCCTCCCCAATTCCATAACCCAACCACCTTCTCCCTAGCCCCCTCCCCCTGGCAACCCTCAGTTTGCTTTGTGAGATTAAGAGTCTCTTATGGTTTGTCTCCCTCCCAATCCCATCTTGTTTCATTTTTTCCTTCCCTACCCTCCAAGGCCCCCATGTTGCCTCTCTGCTGCCTCATATCAGGGGGATCATATGATAATTGCCTTTCTCTGATTGACTTATTTCACTCAACATAATGCCCTCTAATTCCATCTATGTCATTGCAAATGGCAAGATTTCATTTCTTTTGATGGCTGCATAGTATTCCATTGTATATATATACCACTTCTTTATCTTTTCATCTGATGATTGACATCTAGATTCTTTCCATAGTTTGGCTATTGTGGACATTGCTGCTACAAACATTT
The DNA here is from genome assembly GCF_030435805.1 of Mustela lutreola. Taxonomy (NCBI): domain Eukaryota; kingdom Metazoa; phylum Chordata; class Mammalia; order Carnivora; family Mustelidae; genus Mustela; species Mustela lutreola. The sequence continues at coordinate 116,636,664 of NC_081297.1, forward strand.
GTGTGCAAGTATCCTTTCTAATCACTACATTTGTATCTTTAGGGTAAATACCCAGTAGTGCAATTGCTGGGTTGTAGGGTAGCTCTATTTTCAGCTTTTTGAGGAACCTCCATGCTGTTTTCCAGAGTGGTTGTACCATTGCATTCCCACCAACAGTGTAGGAGGGTTTCCATTTCCGCATCCTTGCCAGCATCTGTCGTTTCCTGACTTGTAAATTTTTGCCATTCTGACTGGTGTGAGGTGGTATCTCATTGTGGTTTTGATTTGTATTTCCCTGATGCCAAGTGATGTGGAGCACTTTTTCATGTGTTTGTTGGATAATAATAATAATTATTATTTTTAAAGATTTTATTTATTTATTTGACAGACAGAAATCATAAGTAGGCAGAGAGACAGGCAGAGAGAGAGGAGGAACCAGGTTCCCCGCTGAGCAGAGAGCCTGATGCAGGGCTCGATCCCAGGACCCTGGATCATGACCTGAGCTGAAGGCAGAGGCTTAACCCACTGAGCCACCCAGGCACCCCGATGATAATTATTTTTATGTATTGATTATATTAAATATTTTCTGAGCTACATGTTATCAACAACTGCCTTCTCTTTCTTTACAGTGTTTTATAAACTACCTTCATTATAACTCCTTATGTTATATGACACATACTTTTAAATACAATCTGATGTACGAAAATGGCTCTTTATAAATGGAAGAGCAATACATAGTTTTTTCTCTGAGACATTAATAGAGAACTATAGAAAGCATTCTTTGGAACTCCCAAATTAGGCAGACTGAATATATTGTAGATAGTGAAGCTGATCTCAATGTAATTCTACCAAGTTCTCATTTGAGAAATGGATCAGGGTGGGAACAGAGCAATCAACAGGATAATTAAGATGACTATCATAGGATTTATGTATAATCTTGTTGAGGAGTCCCAAGGTATTATTTTTAAGAATTCCTTTGAAATTGAAAGGGACAACTGGGATTCTTAAGAATGAGAGAAAAAATAGATATCTGCTAGTTGGGATTAAAGATGCCGTTATATCAATGGATTCTATAAATAAATAATGATAGAAATTAACCTCTTCTTTCTAAATGACATTCAAATAGTATTTCTATTTAGGTAGCATGCATCTTCACTTCTGTTATAAAATATAAAATTTAATATATCATTAACTAGTTTGACTATATTTAGGAGTTGTTTGGAGCCAGATTTCAGCCTCCATATCTAGATCAAATGTAAGAATATACAGATTGGTGATCCTAAATCCCAAAACTGCTCCGGGAATACACAGAGTTAAAAGCCATCGTCCAGTGCATGTCTACTGGTTCTCAGACAACTTAGTATTAGCATTTAGTAGTTATTTCTGCCATGTCATGGAAGGCCTTGTTATTTTTTTTTTGAATTTTAATTTTTTTAAAATTGTTTAAATTCAATTATTTAATATATTGTTTGTCATTAGTTTCAGATGTTGAATTCAGTAATTTATTAGTTTCTTATAACACCTACTGCACATTACATCAAGTGCCCTCTGTAATGTCCATCACCCAGTTACCCTGTCCCCTTCCCTCCAGCAACTCTCAGTTTCGTTCCTATAGTTAAGAGCCTCTTATGGTTTGTCTCCCTCTCTGATGTTTGTCTTGTTTTATTTTTCCCTCCCTTCCCCCATGATCCTCTGTTTCGCTTCTTAAATTCCACATATGAGTGAAATCATATGATAATTGTCTTTCTCTGATTGTTGTATTTTGCTCAGCATAATACCTTCTAGTTCCATCTATATTGATGTAAATAGTAAAATTTCATCCTTTTTGATGACTGTTACTCCATTGTATATATACACCACTTCTTCTTTATCGATTCATCTCTCAATGGGCATCTGAACTCTTTCCATATTTTGTCTATTGTGGACACGGCTGCTATAAACATTGGTGTGAAGGTGCCTCTTTGGATCACAATTTTGTATCCTTTGGGTAAATACCTAGTGGTGCAATTGCTGGGTCATAAGGTATTTCTATGTTTACTTTCTTGAGGAATCTGCATATTATTTTCTAGAATGGCTGTACCAGTGTGACTTCTCATCAAAAGTGTAAGAGGGTTCCCCTTTTTCTGCACTGTTGCCAGCATTTGTTGTTTCCTGACTTGTTAATTGTAGCCATCTGACTGGTGTGAGGTGATATCTCATTGGGGTTTTGATTTATATTTACCTGATGACAAGTGATGTTGAGCATTTTTTCGTGTGTCTTTTGGTCATTTGTTTTTCTTCTTTGGAGAAATGTCTGTTTATGTCTTCTTACCATTTCTTGATTGAATTATTATATTTTTATTTTTATTTTTTTAGTTTGAGAAGTTCTTAATAGATCTTGGGTACTAGCCTTTTATCTGACAAGATATTTGCTAATATCTTCTCCCATTTTGTAGGTTGTCTTTTGGTTTTGTCAACTGTTTGCTTTGCTGTGAAAAAGCTTTTTATCTGGATGAAGTCCTGATAGTTCATTTTTGCTTTTGTTTTCCTTGTCCTTGGAGACGTGTCTGGCAAGAAGTTGCTATGGTCCATGTCAAAGAGGTTGCTGCCCGTGTTCTCTTCCAGGATTTTGGTGGATTCCTTTCTCATATTTAGGTCTTTCATCCATTTTCAGTCTATTTTTGTGTACAATATGAGAAAATGGTCCAGTTTCATTTTTCTGCATGTGGCTGTCCATTTTTCTCAACACAATTTGTTGAAGAGACTTTTTTCCCACTAGATATTTTTTCCTGTCTTGTCAAAAATTAGTTGACCACAGAGTTGAGGGTCCATATCTGGGTTTTTTATTCTGTTCTATTGATTGATGTGTCTGTTTTTGTGCCAACCATACTGTCTTGATGATTAATTACAGTTTTGTAATAGAGCTTGAAGTCCAGCATTGTGATGCCACCAGCTCTGGCTTTCTTTTTTGATATTCCTCTGGCTCTTCACGTTCTTTTCTGGTTTCATATAAATTTTAGGATTATTTGTTCCAGCTCTTTGAAAAATGTTGATGGTATCTTGATAGGGATTACATTGATTTTGTAGATTTCTCTGGGTAGTATACACATTTTAACAATATGTTTTTCCAATCCATGAGCATGGTATGCTTTTCCATTTCTTTTTTTCCTCTTCAATTTCTTTCATACGTGTTCTATAGTTTTCAGAGTACAGATCCTTTACCTCTTTGGTTAGCTTTATTCCTAGGTATCTTATAGTTGTTGATGCAATTGTAAATTGTTAATTTCTCTTTCCTCTGTCTCACTGTTAATGTGTAGAAATGCAACTGATTCCTTGGGTGTTGAGTTTGCTAAGTTCTTTATAGATTCTGGACACTAGTCCTTTATCTGATATGTCGTTTGCAAATATCTTCTCCCATTCTGTCAGTTGTCTTTTGATTTTGTTAACTGTTTCCTTTGCTGTGCAAAAGCTTTTGATCTTGATGAAATCCCAGTAGTTCATTTTTTCCCTTGCTTCCCTTGCCTTTTGCGTTGTTCCTAGGAAGATGTTGCTGCGGCAGAGGTCGAAGAGGTTGCTGCCCGTGTTCTCCTCAAGGATTTTGATGGATTCCTTTCGTACATTGAGGTCCTTCATCCATTTTGAGTCTATTTTTGTGTGTGGTGTAAGGAAATGGTCCAATTTCATTTTTCTGCATGTGGCTGTCCAATTTTCCCAGCACCATTTATTGAAAAGGCTGTCTTTTTTCCATTGGACATTCTTTCCTGCTTTGTCGAAGATTAGTTGACCATAGAGTTGAGGGTCTATTTCTGGGCTCTCTATTCTGTTCCATTGATCTATGTGTCTGTTTTTGTGCCAGTACCATGCTGTCTTGATGATGACAGCTTTGTAATAGAGCTTGAAGTCCGGAATTGTGATGCCACCAACGTTGGCTTTCTTTTTCAATATCCCTTTGGCTATTCGAGGTCTTTTCTGGTTCCATATAAATTTTAGCATTATTTGTTCCATTTCTTTGAAAAAGATGGATGGTACTTTGATAGGAATTGCATTAAATGTGTAGATTGCTTTAGGTAGCATAGACATTTTCACAATATTTATTCTTCCAATCCAGGAGCATGGAACATTTTTCCATTTCTTTGTGTCTTCCTCAATTTCTTTCATGAGTACTTTATAGTTTTCTGAGTATAGATTCTGTGTCTCTTTGGTTAGGTTTATTCCTAGGTATCTTATGGTTTTGGATGCAATTGTAAATGGGATTGACTCCTTAATATCTCTTTCTTCTGTCTTGCTGTTGGTGTAGAGAAATGCAACTGATTTCTGTGCATTGATTTTATATCCTGACACTTTACTGAATTCCTGTATAAGTTCTAGCAGTTTTGGAGTGGAGTCTTTTGGGTTTTCCACATATAGTATCATATCATCTGCGAAGAGTGATAATTTGACTTCTTCTTTGCCGATTTGGATGCCTTTAATTTCCTTTTGTTGTCTGATTGCTGAGGCTAGGACCTCTAGTACGATGTTGAATAGCAGTGGTGATAATGGACATCCCTGCCGTGTTCCTGACCTTAGCGGAAAAGCTTTCAGCAAAGGAAACAGTTAACAAAATCAAAAGACAACTGACAGAATGGGAGAAGATATTTGCAAACGACATATCAGATAAAGGACTAGTGTCCAGAATCTGTAAAGAACTTAGCAAACTCAACACCCAAAGAACAAATAATCCAATCAAGAAATGGGCAGAGGACATGAACCGACATTTCTGCAAAGAAGAAATCCAGATGGCCAACAGACACATGAAAAAGTGCTCCATATCACTCGGCATCAGGGAAATACAAATCAAAACCACAATGAGATATCACCTCACACCAGTCAGAATGGCTAAAATCAACAAGTCAGGAAATGACAGATGTTGGCGAGGATGCGGAGAAAGGGGAACCCTCCTACACTGTTGGTGGGAATGCAAGCTGGTGCAGCCACTCTGGAAAACAGCATGGAGGTTCCTCAAAATGTTGAAAATAGAACTGCCCTATGACCCAGCAATTGCACTATTGGGTATTTACCCTAAAGATACAAATGTAGTGATCCAAAGGGACACATGCACCCGAATGTTTATAGCAGCAATGTCCACAATAGCCAAACTATGGAAAGAACGTAGATGTCCATCAACAGATGAATGGATCAAGAAGATGTGGTATATATACACAATGGAATACTATGCAGCCATCAAAAGAAATGAAATCTTGCCATTTGCAACAACGTGGATGGAACTAGAGCGTATCATGCTTAGCGAAATAAGTCAAGCAGAGAAAGACAACTATTATATGATCTCCCTGATATGAGGAAGTGGTGATGCAACATGGAGGCTTAAGTGGGTAGAAGAATAAATGAAACAAGATGGGATTGGGAGGGAGACAAACCATAAGTGACTCTTAATCTCACAAAACAAACTGAGGGTTGCCGGGGGGAGGGGGTTGGGGAGAAGGGGGTGGGATTATGGACATTGGGGAGGGTATGTGATTTGGTGAGTGCTGTGAAGTGTGTAAACCTGGTGATTCACAGACCTGGCGATAAAAATATATGTATATAAAAAATATATGTTTATAAAAAATAAAAAATTTAAAAAAAAAAAAAAAAAAAAAAAAAAAAAAAAAGAAATGCAACTGATTCCTATGATTGATTTTATATTCTGCCACTTTGCTGAATTCCTGTATGAGTTCTGGCAATTTTGTGGTGGAGTCTCTTGGGTTTTCCATAAGAGTATCATGTCATCTGGAAAGAGTGAGAGTTTGACTTCTTTGCTACTTTGGATGACGTTTTTTTCTTTTTCTTGTCTGATTGCTGAGGCTAGGGACTTCTAGTACTGTGTAAAACAACAGTCGTGAGAGTGGACATCCCTGTCATGTTCCTGACCTCAGCTCTCAGTTTTTCACATTGAGAATGACATTCACCATGGGCTTTTGGTATATGGCTTTTATGATATTGAGGTATGTTCGTCTATCCCTACACTATGGAAAATTTTAATCAAGAAAGTATGTTGTATTTTGTCAAATGCTTTTTCTACATCAATTGAGAGAATCATATGGTTCTTATCTTTTCTTTTATTAATGTAGTATATCACATTGATTGATTTGTGGATGTTAAACCACCCTTGCAGCCCAAAAATAAATCTCACTTCGTTATGGTGAATAATCCTTTTAATGTGGTGTTGGATCCTATTGGCTAGTATCTTAGTGAGAATTTTTGCATCCATGTTCACTGAGGATATGGGTCTGTAATTTTCTTTTTTGGTGGGGTCTTTATCTGGTTTTGAGATCAAGGTAATGCTGACCTCATAGAAAGAGTTTGGAAGTTTTTCTTCCATTTCTATTTTTTGAAACAGCTTCAGAAGATTAGGTATTAATTCTTCTTTAATTGTTTGGTAGAATTCCCCTAGGAAGCCGTCTGGCCTTGGACTCTTGTTTATTGGGAGTTTTTTGATTACTGTTTCAATTTCCTTGCTGGTTTTGGGTCTGTTCTGGTTTTCTATTTCTTTCTGTTTCAGTTTTGATCATTTATATTTTAATTCCAGTTAATTGATATATGGTGTAGTATTAGTTTCAAGTGTAAATATAATAATTTAACATTTCCATACATCACCCTGTATTTATCACAACAAATGTACTCCTTAATTTCCATGATGTATTAAACCCATCCCATTTCCCCACCTCCCCTCTGGTAACTATCAGTTCCTTCTATATAGTTAAGAATCTGTTTCTTGGTTTGCCTCTCTCTCACTCTCTCTTTTTTTTTCCTTTGCTCATTTGTTTTGTTTCTTACATTGTGCACAGGAGTGAAATCATTGGTATTTGTCTCTCTCTGACTGACTTATTTCACTTAAGCTAATACTCTCTTGGCCCATCCATATCATCGCAAATAACAAGATATCATTCTTTGTTATGGCTGAGTAATATCCCACTGTTTATGTATGTGTGTGTTGTGTGTATATCTTTTCATTATCCATTTTTCAGTTTTTGAACACTAGGGTTGTTTCCATAGTTTGGTTATTATAGATAATATTACTGAAACTTTGGGTGCACGTATCCCCTCTTTTTGACTCTTTGATTTTAGTTTTCATTATTTTTGAGTTTCACATTTTTATTTAAATTCCAGTTAATTTATAATGTAATATTAGTTTCAGATATAGAATTTAGTGATTTATTACTTACATACAACACTCAGTATTCATTACCAGTGCCCTCCTTAATCCCCAACACTCATTGAACCCATCCCCCTCCACTTGCCCTCCAGCAACCCTCAGTTTCATGTCTATAGTTAAAAGTCTTTAATGATTTACTTCTCTCTTCTCCCCACCATGTTCATTTGTTTTGTTTCTTAAATTCCACATATGAATGAAATCCTATGGTATTTTCTTTCTCTAACTCATTTAATTAACATAGTACCTTCTATCTCCATCCATGTCGGAAATGAAAGATTTCATTCTTTTTGATGACTAATATTCCTGTGTGTGTGTGTGTATGTGTGTGTGTGTGTGTATTACATACACATACTGCATCTTCTTTATCTATTCATCGGTCAGTGGACATTTGGGCTCTTTCCATAATTTGGCTATTGGTGACAATGGACAATGCTTCTTACGACATCAGGGTGCATGAGTCCCTTTAAATCAGTATTTTTTTCTTTTGGGTAAATCCATATTAGTTCAATTGAAGTACTGTAGGATAATTCTATTTTTAAATTTTTGAGGAACCACCATATTCTTTTCCAGAGTGGCTGTACCAGTTTGCATTCTCACCAAAAGTATAAGAGGATTCCCCTTTTGCCACATCCTCACCAATACCTGTTATTTTTTGTGTTGTTGACTTTAGCTATTGTGACAGCTGTGAGGTGATATCTCATTGTAGTTTTGATTTCTATTTTCCTGATGATTAGTGATGTTGAGCATCTTTTCATGTGCCTGTTAGGCCTTGTTGTTTTGCATATTGGCATTTCCTATGATGTTATCTTATACTCTGTATTTAAAAAAACAAAGTACTGTTTTATAACAGATAAAATTTAGATTTTGATGTCATCTGAAGAGTAGAGAGAGAACTTTAGAAAATTATTTCACTGTTTATTTCTAATATTCATTTTATATTCATTGAAACTATCTTTGTGGGCGGTCTAAAAATAGTAAAACTTATATGTATCTATTCGTGTCTTCAAGGCCCTGAATGAGAAGAATGGGAATTTTTCATCATCAGTCATAAATGTGATGTTAAGTCTAGCTTGAAACATTGAGTCATATATTAAATCAACTATTACAATTGTTGATTTAATGGAGTAGAAACATTTGTTTCTAGTTAGATTCTTCATGTAGAAACATGGTTAGAATGGAACTCAGTTCTTGTTTTCCAATTTCAAAGATTTCTCTGCTTAAAATTTTAGTGTAAATTTTTAAAATAGTCTCCTTATAATATACAGTTTAAGGATAAAAATAAAATCTGCTGTTTCTGCTAAGTCTTTTGCTTTACTATAGGTAAATAGACCAGTTTAGATATTAAGTATTTTAAAAGTTGCATGTGTCTATAATGATGCAGATTATCAAACAAATAAAGAGATCCTGAATTCTACCAGAAGATAATTCAAAATAACAAGGTACCATTTAAAATGCACATACACCTGGGCCTCTAAATTTTACCTGTCTGTTTCTCCAAAAATCAAACTTAAAACTTGTTCACAGGAACCCATAAATTGAACCATGTTCTTATAAAAATACAGGATAAAAATTAGGCATCTGGGTATCTGGAACTCAAACTGCCTTTAAACATTAAAATCAATGCTTAAATTTCTTCTAAAAGTGAATAGGAAATGAGTCCTGGCTGTGAATTTTATGCGGCCAGGAACCTTCTGCAGGTGGGATGTTGAATTATCCAACCACTTGGTGTGAAACTAGACATACTCAAGATAAATCTCAAATAGATGTCATTAAAATAACATGACCTGGGTCTTTGGTTTGATGTTCTATTTGACCATTTTCTAAAAGGGGGCAGTTAAATTGTTCCATACATTAAGCATGGTTGGTTATTGTAAATACATTTATGTTTGTCACTGACTTGTATGTATCTAAATAATGGCAAACTAAAATTGGAAGTACAAGATTAATTTAAATTGATGAAGGCCATATATTTGTTTTTAATATATAAGGTTTCAGACTTGACTGAATTTTAAAGGCTTTTTACTCAGATCAATGAATATGGGACCACAAGAGATCATTCAAAGAATATTCTGAGTACTGAGTTCTCTGCATTTATTTAGACATAGGGAGTCTGTGAATACATGTTGTTTTTTTTTTTTCTTGTAGTTGTCATAATTATTTAATTTTTAAATTCTATTTTAGGAATGCATTAAAATTTAAAGACATGGAGCACTAGTCTAACAGAAAAACAAGTAGAAAAAAGCAAATTGTACTGACCAGTCGCCATGTTCACAATGTGTTAAAATGAAGAAACTCCTTCTCTTTGTTATTTATAAGACTGAGGTTCCTTTGCATTGCTCTCAAATTGTGAGAGAAAATAATTCTTAAGTCACATTGAAAATGTCACCATTCTGACATGGAACAATTTTCCTCCTCTTACTCAGGAGAGCAGGGACTGTGAATGATGAGATTTCATATCAAAGGTCAGGACCTGATGTTCAGGTTTAGAACTCTCTCCAAAATTCAGGGAGAAGGTTTAAGAAGCAGAAGTAAATATTAATCAGCAAAACTATTACCAAAACTACTAAGTCAAAATACATGGAAAGTCATGAAAGCCAAACTTTTTAAGAGATTCACCCTAAAGCCATGGGTGAGCTGAAAAGAAGATAGATATCAAAATAGAAACTGCATCTTGTCTTACTCACTGTAATGCTAAAGACCAAGTTGGAGACAGGCTGGTCAGGGCTTCTTATCTTGTTTAACTTAATTAAAAAGTCCAGGTAGACCAGATACAACTTGAGAAATCTATTATGGAAAAGAAGATTAGTGATGTTTTCAATGTTTTTTTTTAAGATTTTATTTATTTATTGGACAGAGAGAGATTACAAGTAAGCGGAGACGCAGGCAGAGAGAGAGAGGAGGAAGCAGGCTCCCTGCTGATCAGAGAGCCCGATGTGGGACTCGATCCCAGGACCCTGAGATCATGACCTGAGCCGAAGGCAGAGGCTTAAACCACTGAGCCACCCAGGCCCCATGTTTTCAATATTTTTTTTTAAATCACAACTGTAGTATCAGTAATAATGGTTAGGAGTGGGTTATCATGGGACAGAAAGGTAATCTTCTTCCTTGTTGGTCCCTCATTTCAATTATTGTTGTCAGTGGAACTGAGTCATTTATGAGCATTGTAAAAGTAACAGTGTGTTACTTTTAACACATTGTTAAATGTGATCAGTGTCATGTGATATAAAGTCAATGTGGTCATTGACTTTATACTTCCTTTTTGGTGTATGTTAATACTATAATCATATTTCATCTAGGTACTCCCCAAAATATTTTGTGGATAATTGTCATTTGCAGCACTTGGTCACAGGGTTTTGGTTGTGGGGAAAAGGCAGGCTATCAAAATAGAATGGGCAAAAATGCTCCAGACAGGGTATTACTTTTGAAAACATACATTGAAAACAGTAGTGCAATTATAGAGACAAAAAATTCTTACATGGACTTCAGAGTGAAAAATATGGATGAAGTTAAAAAATCAGGAAGCATTCAAGTACTGAAGATCAAGGAAAAATAATCAGAGGACAAAATGGCATAATTGAATGGGTATAGGCATAAGCTATAAAGATAGGAGATCAAAATTATTTCTACTTCTTACTAGCTGTGATGTATAGACCTCAGTTTAATCACCTGAAAGATGGGATTTATAATGTCTAATTTACTGCTTTTTGACATATGTATCAAATATAAAAGCATATAAAAAGTATATAACAAAATATCTTACTAAATGGAGCAATTGACTGGCAAGCAGTCACTGAGATAGGGAGTAGAGGTAGATCAAGCCAAAAGTCAGGCAAGAAATTTTTTCTAAATAAGTGAGATGTAAAATTCAGGTAGTTGGTATGTGTGCATGCCATTTGATCAGTTACAAGCAAACTCCGAAATGTATTTTTCTTTATTTTATATAGCTATAGATAATTCTGTTAATTTTAGTATATTTCTGCAGTATTCTGTAGCCTTGAGTACTTTGCCTAAAATACAGTTGATTAATAAATGGGCTGATTGAATAAATGAATAAAATAAGATGTAATGAAACACTGGACTTTCTGATGCACTGATGTCCCTCGTTCCAGCTTTAGGTTAGTTACTAGATAGCTGTGAGAGCTTAAGCAGGTGATTTAACCTCTGGAAGCAGTATGGTCAACTAGATTAAACAGTCTATAAAAAAATGTAGCTGATTTAATTTTTCCAAGTCATAAACAAAATCTATTTTTAATTTTAGCCTTTTTTTTTTTTCTTAACTGTGAACATATTCTCCCAAACAGTTATGGCTTAGGGCCAAGTGCCAATATTGGCAGTAAATCCCTATGGCATCATTAGATGTACTATTTAAATAATATAAATTTACTACTATTTTATGTAAAAAATAATTTAAAAATGAAAAAGTTACAACCAAAAGATGTGGGATCTTAAAGCAAATCTACATGCCATTAATGTTACCTATACCATGTTTTGTCCCGCCTAAAAAGGAAACTTGATAATGGATAAGGCAGTCACTGAGAGAGATTATCTTTCTGTTTTAAACAAAACAGGATTGATTACTGCTATCTGTATAATTAGCCACTGTTTGGCTGAAAACAAATGATAATCCATCTGGCAGTATTTTAATCCTTGTACATTTTATGTTGTGATTGGTGGGCTTCATCATGCTAAGAAAGATTCACCTAGTTACAAAAGAATTAGTAAATAGAAATTTAAAAACATCATACCATAGACATAGCATCATATAACTTTTTTTTATTCCTTTATTCAACAGAATATTATTGAGTACATATTATGTTCCAGGTCATATTTTATATGCAAGTGTGAATGAGACACACATGGTCCCTCGAGCCTTCTTTCCAGGAAGTGATACAAGCAAGCAAGCATTAAATACATAAATAAATACTAATGACTTCCCAATAACGATGAGTAGAAGCCAGTAATGATGTAATGGGGAATAACTAGTTACTGAGATTTATTTACCAGATAAAGAACAGGTGAAAGAATAAATGGCAGAATAAAAGTGATGATAGCTGATAAAAGCTTTTGCAATGTTCAGCTGCAGGTAAGTGGTGGTTCAGAATTAGGTGTAGGTCAGTAAAAAATGGACAAAATATTGGTGACATGTTTCGGGATATTATTGACAAGTTTTGCTCATGTAGTCAATGAGGGAACTGAGAAAACAGGGATGCTAGGATCCACCCTAGCTATTTGTCTTAAGCTTCTGGGTCTATAGTTCTAATTACAGAGCTAAACTGAGGGAGAATGTAAACTGAGGGATAATGTAAAGGAGAAAAATAAGGGTTTTCTTGGGGAAATTACATTAAATTTTGAGAATCTTTTATATAGCTCCTGGGGAGGTCAAGGAGACAGATGGATTTCTAGAAAAAGTGCAAAACTGTGGATACAGATTTTAGTGTAGCCCGTATAGCTTTGTAGTTCTGCCTGTGTTGACCATTGGGGTTTTGTCCTCCTCCTCCTGGTTTGGCTTTCACAATCTGAAACATCATTGATTATACATTTTTTTTTAAAGATTCTATTTATTTATTTGACAGACAGAGATCACAGGAGGCAGAGAGGCAGGCAGAGAGAGAGGAAGGAAGCAGGCTCTCCGCTGAGCAGAGAGCCCGATGCGGGGCTTGATCCCAGGACCCTGGAATCATGACCTGAGCCGAAGGCAGCTTCAACCCACTGAGCCACCCAGGCGCCCCTGATTATACATTTTTAAACTATGTATTCCAAAGACTATTCCATCACTTTCATTGGCTTTGTATCATTAGCTTCAGGAAATTTACAGAACCTTTCCAATACTTAGACTGTAGTATAAAAAATAGTTTCATGCATGAATTAAACTGAAGAACATTTCTGCCTGAATCATGGGGCTCTCTCCATCCTGGAATTTTGGTCCTTTATCTGTAAAGAATACAACTTAGAAGTGTTTTAAATTAAAAAAAAAAAATCAGCTCTGTTTGGGGGGGGAAAAAGTGTCTCAAATGGAATCACAGGAAATAGAAGAAACAAAGCAGAGATGTTCAGTTCAGCCTTTCAGGCCAACACTGTGTGCTTTCACTGGTATTGAGAGCCGTCAACTTAGGGCTCTGTTTATATGCCATAGGATTAGATTGTATCGAAGGTCCCCACTGGGACCAACTTATGATTTTATTAAGTTGTTGCCTCAGGATGGAAATATCTCCTATGGATTCTGCTGGGTCTGAATTAGTTTTAGACTGCTGCCAATTCCAGAATTTGCAGGTGGTAACCTACACATGTGGGAACACCTGGATAGGCAAAGGTTAGAGATGGAGACAGAATCTGACAGTCAGAAATGTTCTGTGTAGTGCAGAGCAGTTACTCTGTGATTTGAAACACATGGTACAGAATCCGCAGACTGGAAAAACTATACACTGATAATTGAGATTTCACAGTATGACATTGGGCATCTCTTTTTTAGAATTACAGGCAAAGGTACTAATCTGCATTAGTATTTTCTAAATATTAGCTGAGAAATTAACTACTTATACTTTTGACCATTCAAGCTGTTTTTATTTATACAAAATGAATAATAGGAATACCTGCATTATCTTCTCCAGACTTTGGAGAGTACACATGGAATATATTTTAGCAGCATTTCCTTTAAGAATCTTAAGTCATTACAATAAGCAATACTGCTTATGTTGTGCTATAGATAAAGAAGAAATTCTATAGATGTTAATGAGGTTTTAGAAGACCAGTTAATTTAGTATATCTTTGTTGTACAAACTACATTAATTTCTCCTCATACAGGTTTGGATTATTTTTCTTTGTTCCTGTTGGGCATTATTTAGATGCGTGTATTTTTTTTTTTAATATTTTTTGGAAAGATTTTATTTATTTGTTTGACAGAGAGAGAATACAAGTAGGCAGAGAGGCAGGCAGAGAGAGAGGAGGAAGCAGGCTCTCTGCTTAGCAGAGAGCCTGATGCGGGGCTCGATCTCAGGACCCTGGGATCATGACCCGAGCCAAAGGCAGAGGCTTTAACCCACTGAGCCACCCAGGCGCCCCCCCCCTTTTTTTGGTCCTTACTTTCAATATTCCCCTGAAATAAAAAGGTTATCATTTCAAAGGCTATTATAGTCAAAGTGGTGATTATTCTCTCCTCTCAATTCATTCTTAAAATTTATTGAGTACCTACTGTATGCCAGGAATTATTGAAGGCACCTGGGACATATCAGCGAATGAAACAAAGATCTTTGCCTTATATTCTGTCAGTGAAGAGAGACAGAAAACAGGTAAAAATTTAAAAAATGGGTAAAATATCCAAGATGTTAGAACTTGTAATGAACTATTTTTAAAAAGGAAAAGTAGTGGAGGATAATAGAGATTTGGAGCTTTGGGTGTGAGTGGTGATAGAGAAAGCGAGCAGGTTACAAGATGGACCTTATTAACAAGGTGACTTGGAGAAATATTCAAAGGAAGTGAGGGAATTAGTCATGCAGACATCTGGGAGAAGAGCCTTCTAGGCAGCAGGGAAATAGCAAACCCCTTATTTTGGGAGCATTCCTGGAACAGCACAGAGGCCAGTGTGACTGGAATGAATAGTGTTGGGGGAATAACATAAAGTTGAGGTCAGAGAGAGGACAGAGGACAGATGATGCAAAATTTTGTAAGCCATTGTAAGAACTTAGGTTTTTACTCAGCCTGTGATTCTCCTTTTGAGACTTCTCATAGAATCCACAGAGCTCCTTTTCCCACCAGAGGTACCTCTAGTGGCATAGAGCTTGCCAAGTCATATGACCCAAATGTCAGGATTACTTGTACCATGGCCTAGGCTGTGGAACTCTTTCATGCTTTAGACCACTCTTAAGGATGACAGCTTTTCTCATCATTCAGTGAATGGTAGGAGAACTATCTATCACCAAGTGTGAATAGGCTCCTTTCAGAACCCAAAGAAACCTATTAGGTATTGTACTTCCACCTTAAGTACTTGCAGGTATGAGGTACAATAATATATCCTTTCAGTTGGAGGTAATATTCCAGCATTCTGAAGATCACTAAATTCCCGAACATGCCACTGATATATAGTGTTTATCTCCTATCATTCAGAGTACATGTGTTTTAGTAAGTCTTCAGCTGATAAGCCATACGTTGCTTATTGGACTCAGTTAATATACTATCATTGATAAAGTGGCCAGTGTGATATTCTATAGAATGTCCAAGTAGTTTAGGTCCCTAAATGACCCATACTGTGTACCCAAGTCTTTGTTCATGTTTTTTCTTCCTAACAAAGATTCCACATCTGTCAAAGTAGCTTCAGTTGTGGCTAAATTTGTCATAATAACCCATTGGTGTTTTCTATTATTCATTTTTTTATAGAAGGAGGACTGGTGGATGAAAAGGAGATATTCCATTGACTTTTTATTATGGCAGCTTCATTTAAAATTGGAGTTATTTATACTTGATTTGTTTTTGTTGTATTACTATAGCGATATACTTGTTGGCTATCCACGTATCTTGACCTATGTTTTATTAACTGTCTCCTTGGTTCTCTGAAGTCAGGCCTGCCTTCTGCCTTCAAACGTATCCACTCCTCATTGTCAAGATGCCTGTCTTGCTTTGAAGGCTAAGAATTACTCGTTGGTTTCTATCCATTCAAAATCTTATCATGCCATTGCTATCCGTGAGCCCAATTCAGTACTCTACCATCTCTGAAGGAGATACAGCTGTCTATGGGGAGGGCCTTATTGCTTTGGAAAATAGTACAACTGACCTTTGAACAACATGGATTGAATTGCATAGTTCTACTTATGTGTGGGTTTTTTTCAATAGGTATTTTATAAATGTACTTTCTTTTTCATAGGACTTAGTAACATTTTCTTTTCTCTAACTTACTTTATTATAAGAATACAGTATATAATACATTTACAAAATGTGTTAATTGTTTATGTTATTGGCTTCTAGTTAACAGTAGGCTATTAGTACTTAAGTTTTTGCAGGAGACTCAGGAAGTTATAAATGAATTTTGACCGCAGGGGTTTGATACTTCTAACCCCTACATTGTTCAAAGTTCAACTGTGTGTATATTTTATGACCTCCTACAGAAGACTGAAATTTTCTGGTGTTACAAGTACATGCATTCTGACATGCACACTTCTCTAAGGCTTTTAATCCTTTTCTCTACCATCTGTCACAGTTATTCCAGCATTTCTACCTCATTTTAGGTAGGTCATAATTTTCACCAAGCTTCCAGCTTCCAAGTTCTAAACTATCAGCAACACATTAGCTTCACTTTTTTCTAAGGTCCTTGCCACAGAGTTAAATACTGCATCATGAAATAATGCTGATAAACTTTCCTTTGTTCAACTTTATGTCCCTTTTCTCTAGGTCCATCATTTTCAGAATGCATTCCATAAATACACACCAAGCTTCTATTTTCTGTAGATGGTTACTGGGTCTTCCACTCATATACTCCTGGATGCAACCCTTCCACCATGGGAATCTCAACATTCCCAGAATATGCTGTCATTAAATCATAGTTATTGGTCTAGTGATGAAAAAGTTAGGAAGAGGTAAATCCTCATGGGTACATGCATTATCTTGGATGAAAATTAGGTCACATCTGCAGATTTTCAAGTGCAAAGAGCCAGATTTATTTATCTCAAGTCTCAAATTCCCTTCCTTTTCCACTTAGAGTCTAGATTGAGAATTAAACCTTCCTTGGAACTCTGCTGCCCTTCTAATTACATCCTATGCTTTATCCTCTGTTTTATTTGCCCTTTAGTTCTAGGAGAAGAGCATCTGCTTATGTATTTCAAGAAAGTCCTCTAGTTTTCCCATTTCACCTAAAATTATTCATTATCCTTATTTCTGAATTGTTCTCCTCTGATGTATTTGTGGTTCTATATAATTAGTATTTTTCTCTACCTTCTCAAATGCCTGATGTATTGTATATGGGACTGTATCCTCTTTTTACTAAGATTATTCTACATCTATCAGATGTATAACAGTGGCACCACTAGAGTTTGCCAAGGGCTGTCGGTATGCTGTCTACCACCAGTGATTGCATGTTCATGCCAGTCAGTCAGCTGGTGGTTGAGCTCCCAAATCCTATTTTAGAGTCTGCTTCCTAGGACCACACTTAGGATCAATTCTAATTCTGTCAGAATCTGAAATGGGAGATTTCAGTCAGGTGGTTTAGTGTGGGATACAGACTACTTTCAGGAATAAGGAAAGCAGGATAGACCAGAGGTAGAAGTTGAAATATGACTGAGTTGTAACAGATGCCTTAGCTGAGGTTACTAGGAACTCCAGAAATAAGATAGATCCATTGAGTTGTCCAGAGTTCAAGCAAGAGGAATTAGCCTCTGTACTCCTGCACTGAATATTCATTAGATGCAAATTATCACTGGAGATGGGGCATAACCTTGGCACATCAGCTCCTGTCCATGATTCAGATCAGGAAATCTGGGGAGAATGACCCAGCTGCGATCTTTAAGCAGCCAATACCCCTGGCATCTGGGGGAATGAACACCTCAGTGCTAATAAGGGATCTTGGCAGCAAGTTAAGTGCTAGTACATCAGCAGAGATACAAAATGCTCCTGGTAAGGCAGGTTTTAGAAGATGGAACTTAGTTTTAGATGTATTCACTAAGAAAGGTCTGTTTGACATTCAAATGGAGATTTGATTAGGCAGTTTGATATGAGTCTAGGGTATGGTAAAGAAGTTGGATTCAAAGAAAAAGTATTTCAGTGATTTCTATGTATATGCTTCTTAGAGCTGCAGGGCCAATGGCTACTTAAATTCTCAGACTGTATATTATTGTGCTCCTGTTACCTTATGTTAGTCTCTCACATTGAAATATAAACTCTGCAAGTTTTTGGTTCATTATCTTGTTCTTTGGTCTATCATAGAGTAGAAACTTCATATAATTTGGCCAAATCATGGCCCAGTAGGAGTATATCTTTACTTCAGACATATAACTCATGTCTCAGACTCACACATGTAATTAATTAAAATATATATGGATATAATATTTTGAATTCATTTTTTTACATTATTATTGGATATGGGGGCTGCTTTTTATAAAAACTACCTTAGAATTCAGAATTCTTCCAGAAATATGGGGGTTTAAGCTTAGACTTAACTAAGAATGTGATATAGCTTGATATATTTTTAAACCATTCTTGATATGATTTGGTACTTTCTACATTGGCTTTTTAGAAAAAAAATTATAATACATGAGTGTATGTATAGTAAGCTTGTTGAAAGAAATTGTAATAATCCTTACTAGGAACGGTTATATTGATGTACTTTAGTAATTTTGAAAAAATAATATGAACTATATAATTTTTAGCAATAATTTATTATCAAACATAATCAAGTTTTTTCATCTGTAGCTTACCTATTTCTGAAGAAGAGTTTTTTCAGATACTATTGCTTGATACATTATAAGCACATTATAAAAGTTAGCCTATCTTACTGTTCTCTCTAAAAATTAAATGTCTTTATTTTGATTAAGTTGAACTTAAAGAAACGATTATTAAGTAATAAAATGAAGTAGGGCATGCTTTTCATGGTTTCCTCCAAAGTTACTAATTTCCAATTTGTAAAGAGCCCATCTAAATTACAGCTCATATAATAAAGACACCATATTTTGAGATCAATGACTTGACAAGAGAATAAACTATTAAAAATGCAATCTGTATGTATTTTCAGAGTTAAGTGTTAGTGTGAAAATTTGAGGAGTTAGTAAATTGGTGGAGTAGGACTGTTTACTAGGCTATAATGATATTGTAGATACAATGATAGTTAAAAGAAAAACTCTTGAATCATTTAGCATGGAAAATAGTACATATAATGTTTTTTAAATACAGAGCAAAGTTTTTATGATTCATGTAAAATAGACTAGCTCAAGATATATAAAAGGTTAAGGGTTTCTGTTAGAATATCATTCTGACATCTGAATCTGCTAAGAATTGTATAAATAATTTTTACAGAAGTATTATTCACTCCATTTTGTGAAAACCTTATTTTACTTCCTGTGGACTGAAATTTGAAGGAATGATATATTTAGACATAGATGGGTGTACGTCTTTAGTGAGTTAGAGATGACCAGATTTTATACATAGACTTATATTGTCATTAACCATAAGCAGGGCTTTGTGATCAGCTATTTAAGGAATATTGCTAGGACAATATTCCTTATATGACTCAATATTCCAACATGATGCAATAATCTTTATTCTTATAATTGTCTTTGGAAACAGTTATGCTGAAAAACAGCATGCAAATATGGGAAAATGACAAAAAAGTCTCTTTTTAAATTAAATTTTTTTTAAAGATTTATTTATTGAAAGAGAGAAAACACCTGGGGTGGAGGGGCAACTGGAGAGGGAGAGTCCTAAACAGACTCCACACTGAGTGCAGAGCCTGTCACAGGCTCTATCTCAGAATCCTGAGATCTCAGAAACATGAACCAAAACCAAGAGTTGGACACATAGCTGACTGCACCACCCAGATGCCCTTCTTCTCTCTCTCTCTATTTTTTTCTTAAATAAGCTAGAAACACTCCATATATAACTATATATTAGACCAAAAATGCATTTTATTTCAACAAGTATATTTTGAGTGTGTACATATGACATTTTATTTATTTATTTTTAAAGATTTTATTTATTTATTTGACAGAGAGAAATCACAAGTAGACAGAGAAGCAGGCAGAGAGAGAGAGAGGGAAGCAGGCTCCCCGCCGAGCAGAGAGCCCAATGCGGGACTCGATCGCAGGACCCTGAGATCATGACCTGAGCCGAAGGCAGCGGCTTAACCCACTGAGCCACCCAGGTGCCCCCATATGACATTTTAATAGTTTCTGGATTAATGGAACCTAATATGTAATTTCAGAAGGCATACAGATAAGAGGAGACAGAGTCTTCATAAATAACCATTGAACCATAGTAAGTATAAGTAGGTTGTGAGGCAATCTATAATGAAATACAGAATTTTAAGTGAATTTATAAAGATTTATTCTAGTTGTGGACATCACTAATGGCTTCTTAGAGGGAGACAAGGGTTTGAGCCAGTTTTTAAAGAATAAAAACAAAAATTAGCTGGTGAAGGGAATTCTACGGGAAAGGACATCTATAAAGATTCACTGCCAACCCACTAGATGGAAGGGAGATACCAGAATTTGTTTTATCTTCATAAAGGGTCTAGATCTCATTGTAAAGAAGAAGAGTGTGGAGGATTATACAGCTAATTACTTAGCATGTTTACAATTTCAACTTATTTACTGCCTAATACCGTGTCAGAGAAAGCTTGCAAAAGAAAACCATGGATTCAGTTTTGAGTATTGTGGAATTTAGATATTCGATGATTGTTCATTGTAAATAGTATTACTAGTAAATAGCTACCATGAATCAACTGTTGGTTTTATACCAGGGCTGGAACTTTGTTTTTTGTTTTTGTTTTTTTTTTTTAAGATTTTGTTTATTTATTTGACAGAGAGAGATCACAAGTAGGCAGAGAGGCAGGCAGAGAGAGAGGAAGGGAAGCAGACCCCCTGCTGAGCAGAGAGCCCGACACGGGACTTGATCCCAGGACCCCGAGATTATGACCTGAGCCGAAGGCAGCGGCTTAACCCACTGAGCCACCCGGGCGCCCCTGGAACTTTGTTTTTTTACAGGGATTGATTTATTTATTGTTTGTGTAATGAACATCTTTCGTGGGCTGTTGAGGAGATTAAAATTTAGAGAAGGAATCAAAGGAAAAATTAAGCCTGTCTCATATATTTGAAACTTACCAAAGAGATGACAATTGAATTTGTGTACATGAATATAATTGCTAAGGAAGAGTACATATATAGTGAGAAAAGAAGATTGATTATTAAGGCTGGTTCACCCTTTCTTGTATAGGGATGAGATGACAAAGGGTAGAAATAGAAGTGGAATTCCTAATGACTAGACAAGGAAGAAGTGTGTCTTTTCTGAAACAGAGAAATGTCTATATGTGGCCAAAAACAACCCTATACAAAGTTGTGATCCAGAAATATTAGAGCCAGATGAGTACAAGAACGGTGAAATGAATGCAAATAGAGATCAAAATGGTAAGAGAAGGTGGTTTCTACTATTGACTCATTTCTACTATTTATGTCAAGGGGCTTAGGTGACTAGAAGCTATTTAATGGTCCAGAGACACAGTAAAGAGATGTGAGAATTTGTTTCTTTCAGGGAGAGACACTAAAAAGAAAACAATCAAAAAACATGACTGAAAATGAAAATTCATAGATATAAGAAGAGTGGTATCTCTATTAGTGCCCTGAGAGGAAACAGATGGCATACTCTAACTGGGTAATTTGAGAAGAATTCAATGAAGTGTTTATAAGAGACGCTAACCCCAGGATTAGTAATAGCTGAAATCTACTCATGCCCCTAACTCCAAGAGGAAATTATTCCCGGAATTCAGAGTGAACAAACTGCATAAAGAAGAATAACAGATAAAAAGTACATTATTCGGTCAAGGGATGCTGCCAACATTTGGGAACCCCATTTGAAGAAAGACAGTAGAATACAAAATTGAGCTTTACTTTCCTCCTTTCCTTGACCTTCTGTTAGTGGTCCTCATTGGCCAACCTAATCATAAGCTGTAGGTTAAGAGAATTGATTAGTGTAGATCCAACAGATCAGCCTCCTGATATAGCAGAGTTGAGAAGGGTTAATAAAACTAATATTGTAAGACTGCACACAGAAATCTGGTGTTAGCAGCAATCTGTCCTCTTAACACTCTTCCTAAGGGTGTAGGAGCACCAGTCAGTTAGGCATCCAGTTCTTGGTTTCAGCTCAGGTTGTGATCTCAGGGTCCCGATCTTGGGGTCTTGATCTCAGGGTTGTGATCAAGCCTCGTATCAGGCTCCACACTCAAAACAGGATCTGATTGGCCTTCTCTCTCCCTCTCACTCCGCCCACACAACTCTCCCCACCACCTGGTGCCATGTACAATCTCTTTCTCTAAAATAATTTTTTTTTTTTAAAGACTCTTGCCAAAGGTCGCACACAATAGATGTACATTAAGAGGAGAAGAACAATAAAAAGATAAGAGTTCTAAGGAGAAGATTCTTAAGAACACCAAACTTTAAGAGTTAGGCAGAAGATCTCTTATTTTTCATTTGTCCACAGAGGATGGCAGCATTTCCTTTCTGCCCTTTCTACTCCTTACCCTTTATGTAGTCCTTGGAAACTAGTTATGGTTTTATATATATAAGTTAAAGATAATTGCGTTATCAGTTTTATCATATACATCAATGTAGTTATAGAAAACAAAAATCAAAATGAAGACATTTTGTGAATGCCTTGTCATTAGTGATATGAAATAAAATTTATAATGGAGATGTTGGGGAGAAGTAACTTTTTTTTTTTTTAAGATTTTATTTATTTGTCAGAGAGAGTGCACAAGCAGTGGGAGTGGCAGGCAGAGGGAGACTCAAGCTCCCTACTGAGCAAGGAGTCCGTCCTGGGACACTGGGATCATGACATGAGCTGAAGGCAGAGGATTGACTAATCATAAGCTGCAACAAAAGCCACAAAAGCTTCCCAACATTTCAAAAGGATGGAGGTATAAATGCTACCTGAAGAATTGGAAGCCATGAATGTAGGTTTTTTCTTTCAAGAAATGTGATGTTAAATAGTATCTTGATAGAAAAAAATTGGACAAAAGAGGATTCTTCCTTAGGATGCAAGTATAATATAATGTAATACATTTCTAAACTCAGAATAAAGCAACAATGAAATAAGAAGGCATTCCTTAAGTAAGGAGGACATTGGGGAAGAGATTGGGAAAGAGTGATGAGTGGAGTTTCTAGAAGAGATGCGTGAAGTGTAGGTACAGATTTGGGGATGCAGATGACAACAGAGTTAGCTCCTCAGTAAACAAATGGGGTATTTCTTTCTTTAATGCCAAAAAATTTATTGCTCTGGGGAAAAAATGAAGAGAAATAAAGTTGAGAAATGAAAACATAATGTATATACAAAGTGTCAGTGATAGAGAAATTTGGTCATCTGGGTAAGTGTGAGCTTTATGCAAGATTATTGTAATTAAGTGCTTTCTGTTGCAAGGAATAGAGATTCACTTGAATTATTTTAACTAATATGATAATTTGGGGGTTACATGGAGATAAATTCATGACTCATACCAAAGTTAAAAAAAAAAAAAAAAAGGTAATCAGACCTTGGGAAGGAAAAAAAGATAGTAGGTCTGGAGCTTCTCAGGAACAAAAACAAATCACTCAGAATCCAAAATCCAAGGCTGTAGACTCTGGGTGTGGTTTTTAGTGCTGGCCATCAGGTAACACAACTCCTTTATAAAAAAAATAGAAAACATATATACATATATATGTATATATATACTTTTTCCACTATGAACTGAATATTTGTTTTTCTGCTACTCAATTTAAAATATTCTGAGCAGCTTTGCTAGAAGCCATTGTCCAGTGTTGGCAAGTACTTTGCATTAAGCTGCTAGAAACCATGAGAATAGAAGTACAAAGAGTTCAAGAAAGGTACCAAACACAGAGCTTCCATTATCATCTCCCTATGCAGTCATGGATGCCTTTCTCTCCTGTTAGGAGGTGTGATAAAGCACAGAATATTGTCGAACAGGGAAGTTCACTCAACTCCTAATCCCCAGAGTTTTTACTGGGGCTTGATCACATTCTGCCTATCTTTAGCCCTTTCAGAGGTTGGCTAATATATTTTAGTCTCCAGTCTCTCTGGAGAAATAACTGATACTGCACAAATCAAAACTGCCATTATATATCATGTTGTCAGTCTAGTGGCCAAAGCTCCCATGTAAACAAAGATATTCCGAACAGATGTGATATTCCAAGGTCCTAGGCATCATCACCAGGTATTGGAGGGCAAAAACCAGAGTTTAATTCTTCACTACACAAATGCAAAAGGAATAAACTTGTACATGTTACAACTTGATTGTATCTCAAAAGATTTTTATTGAGTGGGAATAACCAAAGAGAAGAGTAGGTACTGTTATGATCTCATTTATATGAAGTTCAAAACTGCAGTAATCTAATCTATTGTGTTAGAGCTCAGAAGAGTGTTAATTGATGGAACTTGAGCTTGGCTGAAAAGCACATGAACACTTTCTGGGTGATGTAAATTATCCAAACCTTAGTAGGGAGAGTTGTTATACATATATAGTTATGTACCTTAAATTACATAGGTATAGTCTGTATGGAATTTTTCCTCAGTGAGAAAATAAACTGAATATATAATATTATTGCTAAGTCTGTATGGTATGACTGTGTTGAATATGAAAGAGCATATTTAAGAGGTATGATTCCTAGAAACAATCCTAAGGAAATTTGTAAATTGGTCTGATGCTTCTGGCCATATAAAATATGAAGTCATGAAAAATAGCAAAGGCTTGATCTCATTTATTTCAACCACTTTAATAAAGCAAGGTCTTTTTCCTTTCCTAGAAATTTAGTGAGGCAAAAGTAATAGTCCCATTTTTCAACTATTCCACTCCAAAGCATTACTAAATTGGTTTATTAACATGACATATGCATACTGATTCTAAAAATTTCCTACCAGGAGAAATTATTTCTTGTGCAACAAAATTCTAGTTCTGTTATTAATATTAGAGAAACTCTGATCATTGTAAAGTGATAATACCAAAGATAATATTAATTATCCTCAAAATAACTTTTATACAATAGAAAGCACACACATTGATTTTATTTCATTTTATATGTTTAAAATATCTTATTATATGGAAATTTGCATATGTTTTGTTTAAATTAGATCTGATCTGTAGAAAATTTCTTTTAATAAGCATCCTTTTTTATATTGCTAAAATTAATTTGGATATCATTTGGATAAATTTCTTTTGAGTCAGTAAGAATGAACTCAGAGATCCTGCAATGCTCCAAATATAATAATTATAGCAATATCTTCCAGAACTTTTTTCACTAAAATGATCATCCTATCACCTGGTATACATATATTCATAAAAAATTATAAAGGCTTAATTTCTGAATTACTCCTATGTTAAATAGATTTTGATAAATATTTATTTTGGTAAATAGGAAAAATTGGTTTGCTAGAAGTTCATAAACATTGTAAATGAGAAGTTTGGATGAGAGTAAAGATTGTCACACATCACATAAAGAAGTGAGAGTGATAAGAATGTGGAGGTCCTACAAAGTATTGTCAGGCTTTATGAAAAACTTCTCTGTCTATGATAACCTCCAAGCAAAATGACCAATACAGCAGGGTATGCATCAGAAGGAATAATATCTATTATATGAAATCATTTCACATGAATACTGGCTAAAACATGGAAAACAAGGTAGTAAAAGGGGCTATTTAAAATAAACATATTGGTCATGCATGAGCCCTTATAAAAATTTCCTACCTCAAATTTATAATAATCAGGTTAAGCCTTTCTATGAGCTTTTATTTTCATACCTCAAGTATATCTCAACTATGGGTAACTGCCAGCTTATGAATATTTATAGAACATTTCCTAGTTTCTCATGCAAGATAAACTCTGAAGAATTTCATGGACAGAGAGTTTGATTTTGCATGAGTCCCAGTTGCATATTTCCTAAAAGTGAAGAGATGTTAAATTGAAATCACAACACTGCTTGGGTCCAAAGTGAATTTGGATTATATACCATCACAAAAGGATTGATTGAGGTGTGGAGGTATGTTCTTATGTCATCATGTTTCTATGAAATATTTTATAATTTTTCTCTATGAATCATAAAAGTATATATTTTTTTCTAATCTGATGACATTTTTATTACTAAGAATTTGAGGGACTGGAGAAGAGGATCATAATCATGAGCCATTGAAGTGTGGTTCCAGTAGAGGTTCTCCCCACCCACTAAGATACATATAGAAACAATATTGGATTTCATGTAGGCAGATGTTTAGGCTTTTTTTTTTTTTTAAGATTTTATTTATTTATTTGACAGAGATCACAAGTAGGCAGAGAGGCAGGCAGAGAGAGAGGAGGAAGTAGGCTCCCTTCTGAGCAGAGAGCCTGATGCGGGGCTCAATCCCAGGACCCTGAGATCATGACCTAAGCCGAAGGCAGAGGCTTAACGCACTGAGCCACCCAGGTGCCCCATGTTTAGGCTTTTAATAATATTTTATCCTAAGTTTAGAACTGGGATTCTGTATACACATTAAGCCCTATTTTTGTACATGAAACCTTACATTTTTAATGTTTTTATCTTGTTTTAAAATTGAAGTGAAAAAATTTTTAAAGATTTTATTTATTTATTTATTTGACACAGAGAGAGATCACAAGTAGGCAGAGAGGCAGACAGAGAGGGGGAAGCAGGCTCCCCGCTGAGCAGAGAGCCGTATTGTGGGGGGATCCCTTGATCCCAGGACCCTGAGATCATGACCCCAGCTGAAGGCAGAGGCTTAACCCATTGAGCCACCCAGGCACCCCAGAAGTGAATTTCTAAGTGATTTTTCTAACTTAAAATTAATGAAAAGAGAGGAAGCCTGGGTGGCTCATTAGTTATGCTTTTGCCTGTGGTGCAGGTCATGATCCTGGCATCAGGAGATGGAGCCCTGCATTGGGCTCTCTGCTCAGCATGAATTCTGGTTCTGCCTCTGCCCCTACCCCTGCTCATGCTCTCTCTCTCTCTCTCTTAAATAAACACAATATTTTTCTTCTTCTTTTTTTTTTTTTAAGTGATGAAAGCATACAGCAAAATATATCACTTCTGATATCTGATATCTTAGGCAATAATTTTAAATAGAATAGCTAAATATATTTTGAGTGATGATACAACAAAAACATGACGGTAGAGACTGGCATTAGGAAACAGCATGAATAGTTTACCTCTGGTATCAGGCAAAGTGGGGGGTTAGAGATGAGTTTGGTAGTCTGCTGAAATTTAACTTTGATTGGTTCTTTTTCCTCCACTAAGGTGGAATATCATAAATTGAGCCTTTGTTTTGAGAAGCAGTGATAGAGGTTTGAGTTAAGAGGAAAAGAAATTAAATAGTCCCATCTGATATGAGGGAGTGAGAACATATGATTGCTGGACATCATTAAGGATCCACTTGAGCTTTATTGGTTGCCATGACTTTAAAGAGAAATTAGTTCAAATTAGACCTGTCAAAGCCATTGCGTTTTGCCAGCTAGTGCAGACCTAAAGGAGGTTGATAGAATCAGGGCATAATATCAACAGAATAACTGGAGAAGAGATACAAGCAGGAAAAGGTGCATGCAAAACACTGCAGAAACTGACTGTGGAATATATTTAGGTGAGATCTGGAGAACGCAATAAAACAATGAGAGAAAGTAAAAATAATCGGGCGCCTGGGTGGCTCAGTGGGTTAAGCCGCTGCCTTCGGCTCAGGTCATGATCTCAGGGTCCTGGGATCGAGTCCTGCATCGGGCTCTCTGCTCAGCAGGGAGCCTGCTTCCTCCTCTCTCTCTCTCTCTCTCTGCCTACTTGTAATCTCTCTCTGTAAAATAAATAAATAAATAATCTTTAAAAAAAAAAGTAAAAATAATCACATCATCCATGTGCATGCTATATAATAAATATGTATGCTATATTGTCCTATAAATTGTGATAAAGAAGTGAGTTGTGGAAACAGCTCTAAGAAACAGTTGGCTTGGACTGAGATATCCGTTTAGGACCTACTGTCTCCTATAGAGGCGGTGATAATTATACTTTTAATGAAAACATGTAAATCCAAGGTTAGGCTTATTTCCCGACGAGGCTATGGGGTCCCAGTTTTATATTAGTAGAAATGTTCTAGGTAATAATTTTTAGTATGGAGTCATTGAATAAGTTCATTCAGTGGAATGAATCATTGAGTAAATGTACCTTACATATTCTGCTATGGCTAGAGAATTCAGCTAATCACTAAGATGAGCTTTGTTTACTTTTCAATGGAAAGGTCTTAATGCCTCACTAAATATTTTGTCCGCGGCATGGAGGACTTTATATATCACCATGCCCTTCAAGCTAACACTTCCTAATGCATTCTAATGAAAAGTGAAATAAAGAGGATTGAAGAGAGATGTAGAATCAGTCTCAACTAGTTTTCAGCATGGAGCCATTTCCTATCAAGTATCTAGTTTGTGTTTTATTTGTGTATCTTTTATTAAGTGCCTACTAGTTTCAAAACACTTGCGTAGGACCAGTTATCCCCTAGTACCATGTTCAAACATAAGGTCCTGTGTGTCATGCCTTGTATGTAGGTTACTGGAAATCTGAGATTCTGTTAGTAATACGGGTAGCTGCCTCCAAATGAGTTTAAATTAACTAATTACTTGTCTTATGATAAAATAAATTTAAAACTTTAAGTTGTATTTTTTTCAAATGCATCAGAGGTCTTATTTTCCCCCAGCCTTATGGAGGTATGATTGACAAATAAAATTGTATATATTTAAGGTGTAAAACATGATGATTTGATATATGTATGCATGGTGAAATGATTACCACAGTCAGGTTAATTAACCATCCATCACCTCACCTCATTGCTGTTTTATATATGTGTGGTAAGAACAGTTATAATCTACTTTCTTAACAAATTTGAAATCTACAGTGTAGTTTTAATAAATTATAGTCACCAGGCTGTACATCCGATCCCCAGAACTATATTTACCTTGTAATGGAAAGTTGGTATTCTTTATCCAGTAGCTCTCCATCCCCCCATCTTGTATCCCCTAATAATCACTTCTGCACTCTGTTTGTTTTTATGTGGATAACTTTTTGGATTCCATGTGTAAGTGATAGATACCATACAGTATTTTGTCTTTCTCTGCCAACTATGAACTCTGCCATCAAATGAACTAAGTGTAAGGCAGAACTTGTAGATATCATCTGTTGTCTAGTGGATCTTACTGTGAAAGAATACTTGTAGTTTTTTTTTCAAAAAATATATGGTGGACTTCAGTACTAATTAAAATACTTAAGAGAAATATAGTTAACCCTTGGACAACATAGGTTTGAACTGCACAGACCCATTTATATGTGGCTTTTCATATAGTACAGTAATGTAAATGTATTTTCTCTTCCTTATGATTTTTTCTCATGATTTTCTTTCTTTTTCATTTTTTTTATTGTGCTATGTTAGTCACCATAATATACATTGTTAGTTTTTGATGCAGTGTCCCAAGATTCATTGTTTATGTACAACACTCAGTGCTCCATCGACATTTTCGTTAGCTTACTTTACTGTAAGAATACATTATATAGAGCATATAACATACAAAATGTGTGTTAATTAACTGTTCATGTTATTGGTAATACTTCTAGTCCACAGTAGGCTATTGCTAGTTAAGTCTAGGGAGTTAAAAGTTATGTGTGAATATATATATATATATATATATATATATATTTTTTTTTTTTTTTACACTGTATGGGGACTGGTACTCCTTTTTTTTTTTTTTTTTTTTTTTAAAGATTTATTTATTTATTTGACAGAGAGAGATCACAAGTAGGCAGAGAGGCAGGCGGAGAGAGAGAGAGAGGAGGAAGCAAGCTCCCTGCTGAGCAGAGAGCCCGATGCGGGACTCGATCCCAGGACCCTGAGATCATGACCTGAGCCGAAGGCAGCGGCTTAACCCACTGAGCCACCCAGGCACCCGGGGACTGGTACTCCTACCCCTTGAGTTTAAGGCTCTATTGTGTATCACTCCATAGTCCATGTGATCAACCATCATTAAATGACTTTTGTCCAGGTGTTCAATGAATCTTAATCGGGGAAAAAGAGTTCAGGCTTTTTCTCATAGATTTAGATAATCTGCCAGTCTTTGAATTTTTATATTAAGTTCACCCTTACCTCACTCTGTTCTATTATGTTATATACATATATACATACTTTATTATAATAATTATTATTTTTTTTTTTAAGATTTTATTTATTTATTTGACAGAGAGAAATCACAAGTAGTTGGAGAGGCAGGCAGAGAGAGAGAGAGGGAAGCAGGCTCCCTGCTGCGCAGAGAGCCCGATGCGGGACTCGATCCCAGGACCCTGAGATCATGACCTGAGCCGAAGGCAGCGGCTTAACCCACTGAGCCACCCAGGCGCCCCTAATAATTATTATTATTAATAGCATTATTATTAGTAGTAGTAATATATAATAATATATAGAGTGTAAATTCCCAAGTCTTGTAGCTTGTTACTTCCAGCTATTTGGATAGTAGGTGGCAGCAGCTGGAGATTCGTATGTCTTTCCATCTCCATGCCTCAGTCATCATCTCTGGAAAAAGATTACATTTCCAGCATGGCTCCAGCACCATAGAGAGTACACCCATCACATCCAGCTGCTGTTTATGATATTAACTGCTATACTTATGTAACATTTTCTTAGTTCCTTGTTCTTCTAGCCTAAGAGTGAATAGCTTTCTGTCCTCGAAGTCTGTATTTTTCTTTCCTTTCCTTCCCTTTTCTTTACAGTGTTCCAAAATACATTGTTTATGCACCACACCCAGTGCTCCATGCAATACATGCCCTCCTTAATACCCACTACCAGTCTGTATTTCTTTTACTGTCTCTAGTTAGGTTCTCAGATTTTCTGCCAACTGTGTAACCAATTCACTGTAATAACGTCCCTCCCCTATATTTTTTTAAAAAATATTTTATTTATTTATTTGACAGAGAGCAGAGAGCAGGGCAGGGGGTGGGGAGAATAGAGGGGCAGAGGGAGAAACAGACTCCCCGCTTAGCAGGGAGACTGATGTGCGGCTCAAACCCAGGCCCCAAGTTCATAACCTGAGCTGAAGGCAGACTATTTACCAACTGAGCCACCCAGGAGCCCCTGTGTCCCTTCCCTTTAAATGCTGGTTTCTGTTTTTCTTGCTTGACCCTGAAAGGTAAAAACTTACAGGTTTC
This sequence comes from Mustela lutreola, assembly GCF_030435805.1. Classification (NCBI taxonomy): domain Eukaryota; kingdom Metazoa; phylum Chordata; class Mammalia; order Carnivora; family Mustelidae; genus Mustela; species Mustela lutreola. Next base: position 116,667,699 of record NC_081297.1, read on the forward strand.
ACTGATTCTTTTAGACCAAAATAAACTGATAAACATTCATTTATTCATTTAATAAATATTTATTAAGGTCCTCTTTGTGGTTAGGTACCGCATAGGGTTTTGGTAATATATCTGTGAACAAAAAGTAGGCACAGTCTCTGTCCTTATGAAACTCAGTCTAATAAGT